>NC_134213.1:83920000-84545000 GCF_965140235.1 Caretta caretta
CTCATTTCCTGTTTGGCCAGCGTGGCAAGCTGCAGGTGACCATGCAGAGCTCATCAGCACAGGTGACCATGATGGAGTCCCAGAATCGCAAAAGAGCTCCAGCATGGACCGAACGGGAGGTACGGGATCTGATCGCTGTTTGGGGAGAGGAATCCGTGCTATCAGAACTCCGTTCCAGTTTTCGAAATGCCAAAACCTTTGTGAAAATCTCCCAGGGCATGAAGGACAGAGGCCATAACAGGGACCCGAAGCAGTGCCGCGTGAAACTGAAGGAGCTGAGGCAAGCCTACCAGAAAACCAGAGAGGCGAACAGCCGCTCTGGGTCAGAGCCCCAAACATGCCGCTTCTATGATGAGCTGCATGCCATTTTAGGGGGTTCAGCCACCACTACCCCAGCCGTGTTGTTTGACTCCTTCAATGGAGATGGAGGCAATACGGAAGCAGGTTTTGGGGACGAAGAAGATGATGATGAGGAAGAGGTTGTAGATAGCTCACAGCAAGCAAGCAGAGAAACCGGTTTTCCCGACATCCAGGAACTGTTTCTCACCCTAGACCTGGAGCCAGTACCCCCCGAACCCACCCAAGGCTGCCTCCTGGACCCAGCAGGTGGAGAAGGGACCTCTGGTGAGTGTACCTTTTAAAACACTATACATGGTTTAAAAGCAAGCATGTGAAAGGATTACTTTGCCCTGGCATTTGCGGTTCTCCTAGATGTAGTCTTAAAGCCTTTGCAAAAGGTTTCTGGGGAGGGCAGCCTTATTGCGTCCTTCATGGTAGGACACTTTACCACTCCAGGCCAGTAACACGTACTTGGGAATCATTGTAGAACAAAGCATTGCAGTGTATGTTTGCTGGCATTCAAACAACATCCATTCTTTATCTCTCTGTGTTATCCTCAGGAGAGTGAGATATAATTCATGGTCACCTGGTTGAAATAGAGTGCTTTTCTTCAGGGGACACTCAGAGGAGCCCATTCCTGCTGGGCTGTTTGCCTGTGGCTAAACAGAAATGTTCCCCGCTGTTAGCCACAGGGAGGGGGGAAGGTTGAGGGGGTAGTCACGCGGTGGGAGGAGGCAAAATGCGACCTTGTAACGAAAGCACATGTGCTATGTATGTAATGTTAACAGCAAGGTTTACCCTGAAAGAGTGTAGCCACTGTTTTATAAAATGTGTCTTTTTAAATACCGCTGTCCCTTTTTTTTTCTCCACCAGCTGAATGTGTTTCAATGATCACAGGATCTTCTCCTTCCCAGAGGCTAGTGAAGCTTAGAAAGAAAAAAAAAACGCACTCGCGATGAAATGTTCTCCGAGCTCATGCTGTCCTCCCACACTGACAGAGCACAGACGAATGCGTGGAGGCAAATAATGTCAGAGTGCAGGAAAGCACAAAATGACCGGGAGGAGAGGTGGCAGGCTGAAGAGAGTAAGTGGCGGGCTGAAGACAGGGCTGAAGCTCAAATGAGGCGGCAGCGTGATGAGAGGAGGCAGGATTCAATGCTGAGGCTGCTGCAGGACCAAACCAGTATGCTCCAGTGTATGGTTGAGCTGCAGCAAAGGCAGCTGGAGCACAGACTGCCACTGCAGCCCCTCTGTAACCAACCGCCCTCCTCCCCAAGTTCCATAGCCTCCACACCCAGATGCCCAAGAACGCGGTGGGGGGGCCTCCGGCCAACCAGCCACTCCACCACAGAGGATTGCCCAAAAAAAAGAAGGCTGTCATTCAATAAATTTTAAAGTTGTAAACTTTTAAAGTGCTGTGCTTAAAGTGCTGTGTGGCATTTTCCTTCCCTCCTCCACCACCCCTCCTGGGCTACCTTGGTAGTCATCCCCCTATTTGTGTGATGAATGAATAAAGAATGCATGAATGTGAAGCAACAATGACTTTATTGCCTCTGCAAGCGGTGATTGAAGGGAGGAGGGGCGGGTGGTTAGCTTACAGGGAAGTAGAGTGAACCAAGGGGCGGGGGGTTTCATCAAGGAGAAACAAACAGAACTTTCACACCGTAGCCTGGCCAGTCATGAAACTGGTTTTCAAAGCTTCTCTGATGCGTACCGCGCCCTCCTGTGCTCTTCTAACCGCCCTGGTGTCTGGCTGCGCGTAACCAGCAGCCAGGCAATTTGCCTCAACCTCCCACCCCGCCATAAACGTCTCCCCCTTACTCTCACAGATATTGTGGAGCACACAGCAAGCAGTAATAACAGTGGGAATATTGGTTTCGCTGAGGTCTAAGCGAGTCAGTAAACTGCGCCAGCGCGCCTTTAAACGTCCAAATGCACATTCTACCACCATTCTGCACTTGCTCAGCCTGTAGTTGAACAGCTCCTGGCTACTGTCCAGGCTGCCTGTGTACGGCTTCATGAGCCATGGCATTAAGGGGTAGGCTGGGTCCCCAAGGATACATATAGGCATTTCAACATCCCCAACAGTTATTTTCTGGTCTGGGAATAAAGTCCCTTCCTGCAGCTTTTGAAACAGACCAGAGTTCCTGAAGATGCGAGCATCATGCACCTTTCCCGGACATCCCACGTTGATGTTGGTGAAACGTCCCTTGTGATCCACCAGAGCTTGCAGCACTATCGAAAAGTACCCCTTGCGGTTTATGTACTCGGCGGCTTGGTGCTCCGGTGCCAAGATAGGGATATGGGTTCCGTCTATAGCCCCACCACAGTTAGGGAATCCCATTGCAGCAAAGCCATCCACTATGACCTGCACATTTCCCAGGGTCACTACCCTTGATATCAGCAGATCTTTGATTGCGTGGGCTACTTGCATCACAGCAGCCCCCACAGTAGATTTGCCCACTCCAAATTGATTCCCAACTGACCGGTAGCTGTCTGGCGTTGCAAGCTTCCACAGGGCTATTGCCACTCGCTTCTCAACTGTGAGGGCTGCTCTCATCTTGGTATTCATGCGCTTCAGGGCAGGGGAAAGCAAGTCACAAAGTTCCATGAAAGTGCCCTTACGCATGCGAAAGTTTCGCAGCCACTGGGAATCGTCCCAGACCTGCAACACTATGCGGTCCCACCAGTCTGTGCTTGTTTCCCGAGCCCAGAATCGGCATTCCACAGCATGAACCTGCCCCATTAGCACCATGATGCATGCATTGGCAGGGCCCATGCTTTCAGAGAAATCTGTGTCCATGTCCTGATCACTCACGTGACCGCGCTGACGTCGCCTCCTCGCCCGGTATCGCTTTGCCAGGTTCTGGTGCTGCATATACTGCTGGATAATGCGTGTGGTGTTTAATGTGGTCCTAATTGCCAAAGTGAGCTGAGCGGCCTCCATGCTTGCCTTGGTATGGCGTCCGCACAGAAAAAAGGCGCGGAACGATTGTCTGCCGTTGCTCTGATGGAGGGAGGGGCGACTGATGACACGGCTTACAGGGTTGGCTTCAGGGAGCTAAAATCAACAAAGGGGGTGCCTGTACATCAAGGAGTATTTCAGTCAGGACTGCACGGAGGGTTCCAATAAGAAATGGTGCACCTAAGTTATCATTCTTATTGGAACAAGGAGGTTAGCCTGGCCTCTGATTGATACATGGCTAGATTTACCTCGCTGCACCTTCTCTGTGAGTGACTGCAGTGTGATCTAGAGGAATGAGTCCCCTAGATAGGGGAGGAGGCAAATGAGTACAAAACAAATCTGGTCTATTTCTTGTTCTGACCCACTCCATCTATCTTTTACATCTTTGGCTGGCAGCAGACGGTGCAGAAGGACTGCATGCCATCCACATCTCATGGCTGCTCGGCAGAAGATGGTACAGTACGACTGCTAGCCATCTTCATCTCTTGCCTGCCTGGCAGAAGATGGTACAATACGACTGCTAGCAATCCTCATCTCTTGCCTGCCTGGCAGAAGATGGTACAGTACGACTGCTAGCAGTCCGTATCGCCTGCCCGCTCACCATAAGACGGTTCAATAGGACTGACTGCAGGACTAAAGAGAATGACCTGGTCAAGTCACTCCAAATTTAGTCCTTGCGCCCATGTCTGCCCAGGCGCTCCCAGCCGACGTGGCCAGGAGCACCTCGGACATGACGATGACGGCTACCAGTCGTACTGTACCGTCTGCTGCCACAAGGCAAGGGGTTGCTGCTACTGTGTAGCAATGCCGTACCGCGTCTGCCAGCACCCAGGAGACATAGGGTGACGGTTACCTGAGCGGGCTCCATGCTTGCCGTGGTATGGCGTCTGCACAGGTAACTCAGGAAAAAAGGCGTGAAATGATTGTCTGCCCTTGCTTTCACGGAGGGAGGGAGGGAACGGGGGCCTGACGATATGTACCCAGAACCACCCGCGACAATGTTTTAGCCCCATCAGGCATTGGGATCTCAACCCAGAATTCCAATGGGCAGCGGAGACTGCGGGAACTGTGGGATAGCTACCCACAGTATAACGCTCCGGAAGTCGACTCTAGCCTCGGTACTGTGGAAGCACTCCGCCGAGTTAATGCACTTAGAGCATTTTCTGTGGGGACACACACACTCGAATATATAAAACCGATTTCTAAAAAACCGACTTCTATAAATTCGACCTTATTCCGTAGTGTAGACATACCCTTACAGTGATTGTCAGATACTATGAAAGTTACAGCCATTTGTACCTCAACACGGAGCAGTATTGTTTGTGCCTTGACTGGGCATACAACGGGCAGTTATATCTCATGAAAACTAACCAAATTTATTTTCCTGTAAGCACCGTCTCAATAAACTGTTGAATTTTGCACAAATGAATGCTTTTGGTTTTAAAATCTATCACAGGACAGGGTGAAGGGGAACAATGATACAGACTGCAATGGTGCCATATTGAAGTAATATGGCGGGCCGGAAAGACGGGAACTCCTAGCTCCCATCTGCAACAATAATGAATTGTAAAGATAGATACTTACATGCCATAGTTCCCTACAGGGGATTTGACTCTTTGGCCTTGGCCCAGGTTTTTGCTAGGAATCAGGCTCAGCTGAAGCAGGGCAGAAATCAGGGTTTGTTGCATCAGGGCAGAACTGTAGCTGGCTTTCCAGGTGGCTGTCATCAGGGTCCTGAGTCACACCTGCTTACCCTCTGATAAGCAAACCTAGTCCACTTTGCAAGAGGATTCCAGAGTTCCCAGTAAATGTGGAGTTAGTGCAAATGATGGGTTGTATTGTGTGGACATGTGGTCAAACTGGATTAACTTGATTTGATCTGGCTTAAAACCCACATGTAGATAAGCCCCACAAAAGAATTGTCAGAAGCTAGGCAGCTGGGAGAGGGGAGCCACTTAACCATTTCACTCCTGGCTAGCTTAGGAGAGGGGCTTAGTCATCTAAGCTGCTCACCTGGTACATGTGGCTGACGGGCTAGAGGTAGGGATCTTCATCCATGAATCTTCTCCCAGAGTGCAGCACCTAAGCCAGCTCAGCCACTTAGACGTTTTTTCGGCTTCGAAGGCATGGGCTACTACCTACCTCCTGCTCATGCTCTGTATCTCCCTCACGCTCACCCTACATTACCCTGAACTCTTGGCTGTCTTTCTGTAGGTGCTGTCACTCCACCTATTGGTAGCCTACATCTGGCCCTCCTTCTGCAGGGTCTGACTGGTAGCAGGTCTTAGATGTGCTCAAAGCACACTTATGGGATCAGGCCCTGCTGCTGAGATAGACGTTTCTGTACCTAGTTTTAAAATCAGCTTTAGGGTCTCCAGAGCTTTGGCTTGAGATAGGGCTCCAAGCAACATGTTAGCTTTAGGGTCACAGCAGCACTTATGCAGAAATGTAAGTATCTAAAGGACTTGAGCAGTTGGGAGAGGGTGTTTGAGGAGTCACCTGACCTTTGGCTTTGAAAATTTCAGTGGTACCTACCTGGTTGAATTAGGCACCTATCTGCCTCTTTAAGCGCCTAAATTCCTTTAGGAATCTGGCCCTAAGTCCTATTGACTTTCAATAAGCCATAAGCACCTAAGGGTAAAACGCTACAGCTGTGCCACTATAGCACTTCAGCGTAGACACTACCTATGCCAAAGGGAGAATCCTCCCATTGGTTTAGTAGGTAATCCACCTTCCCAAGAGATGGTAGAATTCTTCTGTCAACCTAGTGCTGTCTACACAGGGACTTAGGTTGGCTTAACTTTTCACACCCCTGACCGACATAGTTAAACCAACCTAACTAACTTTCTAGTTTAGAGTAGCCTTAGTCCCTTCTGGAAAAAAAAAAAAGGAACTCAGGGCCAGATTTTCTAAAAAGGATTTGGGTGCTTAAACCAGCAGCAAAGTTCCTAGTAGGGTTTTCACGAGTGCCCAGGTGCCCGACTCCTATTGATTTCAATGGGAGTGAGGCATCTTGATGCTTTTGAAAATCCCATTAGGCACCTGGCTGCTGGTTTAGGTACCAAAATCCCTTAACAAATCTAGTCCTTAGGCACTTTTTGAAAGTTTTATCTGTTATCTATACAAGGTGTCTAATTCCTTTTTGAACCCTGCTAAACTCATCTCCTCACCAATAGTAGTGGCAATGCGTTCCACAGGCTGACTGCATTCTGTGAAAAAAAATATTCCTTCCACAGAGAAAACTGTAAAATGTTTCAGAATGATGTGGCAGCTTTTTCTGTACTTTAAGTTTTACACCATATTCAGAAATGGTGAAATAAAAGAGCTTAGTTTTCCGTATGTGTAAACATTCACTATTAGGGACTACTATGGAATTCTGCCAATTCAGCCCTGCTGCTCTGACCTGAAGTTGGACATTGAAAAATATCTGCAGTTATTCTAAGTATTGTAGCTACTTAGATTATGGGTGCCCAAGATTTGGTTTCAAATGCTCAGCCTCATTTGCTCTTCGCAGAGTTTATGGCATGTGGTTATGGCAAAAAATAAAAAAAAAAGTTAAAAACAAGTTTATTAAAAAACACATGAGAAATGCCATACAGAACATACTGAAACTGGAAATCTTTTAAATGCATGAACACAATATATAAGGATAACAATAGGCATAAGCAGTAGGTAGCAGTTAATTTTAAAACTTTTTTTCCCTTTGTAGTATCACTCCAGCTACTGTTCAGGTTCCCTGCTTGTTTAGGACTGCAAATGAATATGATTTACACTATCATATGTGTCAGCTGTATGAAAGAGAAACTGTAGTTAAAAAATTGACAGTATCTTTTAGGAATGTGTTCCTTTGAAAAATTGAAGTGGGATTCTTCTGTGCAAGGGCTCATTAAAAAAAGGCTAACTAAATTAACCCCAACTCTCATAATCCACCTTCCTACAGAAAATCATTTATATGATGTTGCTAAACACCCTGTTATAACCTAAATTACCCAGAGCAGGTAACTAGAAGATTTCCACAGGTAAATGAATGACTGCTAATAAGAGTAATATTTTCTTCTTATAAAGAAAAATAAATCTTCCCTTAAGAATGTCATTATTAAAGCACTGTGGCATGTTTTTAAAACCTAAGTTATGAAAGTAAGTCTGCAAGGCAATTATATGACCAAAATCATACTGCAACCAAGGGAACCAGCCCTATAGCATGTTATAATACTAGACTCAATTACTGAGAGCTCTCTCCTTCCCCTATATATGTGTTTTCACCTTAAGGGCTAGGAAAGTCATGTTTCTATTCACAAAGGAACTTATCCAAGCCCACTAAATTGATGGAAAGACTTCCACTGGCTTAAATGAACTTTGGGTCAGGCCCAAAAAGTTTCCTCAGAATCCTTTAGCTGGGAGCTGGGTTTTGTCCCTTCTCTCTTACGGAAGTGGTAGACGGTTCAGCCCTTGAATTCTACAGATGTCCTGAGATCTGCATGATCTTGAAGTGTGTGTGTGTAAGCCAAGTGCCTTTATTTACACCGTTCCACGGGCAACCTTCCACAAAAGGACAGCATGGCTCCTTCTAGAGCCAAGATACCATGTCGTCCTGCCAATGGTTGGACTGAAATCCATCCCTAGGGAATGGGTGTTAGCACCGATTAGTAGTATTCCCCAGCTGGATTTCTGAAGGGAGCATGTCACAGTGTGGCTACACCTTTCCCCAGAGCAGCTGGGGCAGCTTCTGGGGCAGCTGGGAGAAGGCTCACACTCTTTTGTGGGTTCAGGAGCTCTACAAACAGATTTAGCTAGTCTTTGCTTTGTGAAATGGAAGGTAGCATGTGGGCCTTCATATCTAAATGGAGTCAGTTAATGCTTTAGTCTCTTTAAATATCTGTGGATATTACATGAGCGTATTTCTAATAAGAATTCTGACTTCTGATATTAGTGGGTAGCATCACATAGATAATCTAGAGATACATAAAATAAAGTACTTGGATGCTCAAGTACTTTATTAGAAATATGTGCACTGAGCTTTTGCAAAATGATTACATTTTACATGTAAGCAAAATACTGAATAAACTCTCTGATTAGGAAGATCTAAGTAAGATACAGTGAGTGGTTTTCCCTGTATGTTTTACTGCAAGAGTCACCCGCGTGACTTGTATTTAACCATTCTCTTCTCATGCAGCATTACAATATTCCCTCCCTCCACCCCACAAAAGAAAATGAATATTCCACAAATGGATATAGATTGCACTTTTACAGCATGAACTTGCCAGTCTTCTGCATTTTCAGTGTCCTGCTGAAACAGTGTTAACACAGTCCATTCCTTTATGAAACAGGAAGATTTCTCCTAAGTACTTCTTTTGATGCTGGAGGAATATTGTCTGGGAAATTTACTTCAAATTCTATAATTAAGTCGCCACGTTGGTCGGGATTTTTGGGAAATGGCAACCCATATCCTATAATTCTTCTCCTCATCCCAGGCTTTACAACCTCATTTACTGTCATAGGTATGGTTCTTCCTTCTATTGTTGGCACGGTGACCGAGGTGCCGCATAAAGCCTAAAATAAATAGTTCATATCATGAGAAAGAGGCAACCATCAAAAGCTTATTTGTACTGAAAACTGAATATTCAGATTACAGAATTAGAAAAAGATGATATTGTGAATACATGGATTATTTTGCATAACTGAAGAGAACTGTCAAAACTGAAAGACAATAACTTATGTAGCTCCCTTTAAAAGGGATGCTTGTTTTATTACCAATGTTCTCTCCAATATCAAAACAATTGTCAGTGCCCCAGAATAACATCTAAAGCAGTCAGGAAAGGGTTTACTCCCTGGTGCCGCATCCTAAACATCAACAGATAATGCTGTGATCAGTACAAACAGAACAAATACGCTCAGGACTCCCACTGTCTTCTGCTCATGAATCTCTACCAAACAAGCAGCATCTCAGCTGTCATTAGAAATTCAAGAGTCCTAGCTCCATTGCACTTCGGGTTACATAGAGTATTTATTCATTGTAAGACTCTTGCAACGCTTGGTTTGCTCATACTTTGCTTTTTAAAATTATTTTAGGGCTAGTGTCTGACATTTACGTGGAGCCTTTTTGATAGAGCTGGGCAAAAAACATGTGGCTAAGATTTTTTTTGTTGGTTAAAAAAAAAAAAAAAAAGGCATTTTCTGGTGTCCCAAACCAGTTTGAGAATTTTGATTGAATTCAATGAATAGTTGTGGCCCAGAAAAAAAAAAACAACAACCTCAAACAATTTGAAATGTTTCATTTTGAAATGGCATTTTGAATTCAAATTTGGCCAATTAAAAAAAAAAAAAAAAAGCAGGGGAGGAGGGTTGGAAAACCACCTGAAATGGCTGACCCAAAAACGTTTTGTTTTGAATAGACCAAAACGTTTTGGTCAATTCAAAATAAACATTTTGAAAAAAAAATGGTTTTGGTTTTAAATCAAATGGGATTTTCTTTTCCCTCCTAGATTTTTTGGTTTGATCTGCAAACCAAAAAAAAAATCCATTATTTGCTCAACTCTGCTATCAATCTTCACAGTGTCCTTTTACGTGCACATTTGTGATGTTCAAATTAAAGTAAATATTAAAATACAAACCAAGAATTTACCTTCTCTGTATCAAGATATAATTTCTTGGAAAAAACAAAAACAAACTAAGCACTTTGTTTTTTAATAGCAATAATTCCCACTAATCTCCTCTTTTATCTAAATACTTATGCATTTAATACTGTACTTCTGGCCTGCAAGGATTGCTTTTGTTTTCCACCTACCCTCTATGTACTTAATCTGTGCTGACAAAACTCAGTGTTATTTGGACTCAGTGGAAGAATTATGATATTTATGCAGAAACCACATTACCCATCCTGTCATTACATACTGCTTTTCCTCTTGTATTATGTGGTTCATCTCATGAAAAATCTAAAAAAATATATATTTTTTTAAAGTTCAGAATACAGGCAGACTTTCTTTGCATGTCCTCTGCACATCGCTTGAGATTTGTTTATTCTCACTATTCCTTAATGCTACATTTTAAAAAATACAGACTTGATTCATTTTGGGGAAAATCAATTCCTTTAACTGTCTTCAAACACTAAAGAAAACACTCTCCAATCTCTTATTTTTGTTTCTGAAAGCAAAACTACTTTGGTCTTTGGAGTGCATTTAAAAAAGAAGATATGAACTTATTTTTATCATCACATATAACTCCCATAACACCTGCTCACAATTTATCCTCATGAAATCCACCTCCATATATTCTAAAAGCACACTGAAATGTGTTGATATGAAAGGAAAGATATTTTGCAAGTTTGCTAAATTAAGCTCCATTGGTGAGCTGTGAAAATATTCTAGACGTGCGTTCTAGATACTTTCTACTCCAGAAATGATAAGGACGGTATATCATAGCAGAAAGGAGTCCATTACATTGGATGCATTCATTGTTACTTCAACCCAATCTGCATTTACATATAGAAAGCTATTGTACTTACTGTAGTACGAAAACTTAGAAAAATGGCAAATATGCTCTACTTTCCTTTCTCACAGATCGTTCTGTATGTTGCCATAGACAAAACTTAACAACATATGATGCAGACCCCAGTAAAAAAAGCCAATGATTCTGGTACTGATAACTATGCACTATACTTAGTCTGATTAAATTGTATTAGCTAGAGAACTGGAGTGCTGAATTATGATAATTGCTACAGATTTATTTTCTGCAGTGTAGCCACAACACCATGCTAAGACAATTTCTTTTTATATTTCATTTGCGCCATCAACTAACACAAAACTTACCTCCCTCAAACTTATTTTAACAGGATAGATAATATTTGAACCATCTCTCTTGAAGAGCGAGTGACTTTTGTCTTTAATGACAAAAACAATATCGGCTGGGATAGTATTGGGTGTTTCATCTCCTTCTTTTGGGAAAGTGATTTTAGTGCCTTCTTTCCACCCTCTCTTGATCTCAATGGTGAGGATTTTGTCCTCCGTTCGCACACTTCTGCCATCTGGGTTCAGCCTTTTTCGGGAAATTCTCATCCTTTTTGTGCAGCCATGATATATCTCTTCCAATGATACTTTAAGTTCATGGATAATCGGGGGATCTTGTTTACGACGAGGCTGGCTACCAACTGTATTCCTCTCTCTTGGAAATCCATTCATGCTAAAACTAGTGAAAGATCCAAAAGGATCACCATCCACTTCCATGTCTTCAGTGTCTCTGCCACTAGGCATTCTTCTCCCAAAGAAGATCTCAAAAGGATTTGTGCCACCAAAAAATGCTGCAAATGTGGCATGTGGGTCACCATGGAAAGCGTATCGAAAGGTGCCACCCTGTCCATCGGGTCCTCCAGCTCCTCCTTTCAACCCTAATTGGGACATATGGACAAGGTTAGGAAAGTCCATACTAGTTTTCAATCCTGGTACTTATTAACAACATAAAGAGTAAAATACAGTTTTGTCTTGAGTCACAAACAAATACTGAAAGGACTTGTAGTTTAACAACTGCACAAACATAGAACAGTAAGCAGAGATTGAAGGGCTCCTCTTTAAAGAGACCTCACCCTACTTGCCAGTGGACTGTAGAGTAGCAACTACTCATCATCATACAACCTGGAGTAACTCTGAAGATTTAGAATTGTTTCCTAAAATAAGATGCCCCATCAGCAGCAAATCTATTTAATAATTGGTCACTCATTGAAATGACTGGATTGTAAATAATGTTTTAATAGTGTGCTGAAAATGATGAGTGTTCTCTGTCTGCATGATCTTAAAGACCATATTCCCATGTAATTTTTTTAACTAAGGATCTGCTCAATGGGACTAGGGTTAAGCCCGTCAAGGCCACTATAGGTATGGAATATATAAAGTTGTATTATATTTAAAGCTTCAAATATGCTCCGTTTCTAATCAGACTAGGCCAATTTCTGTGCTCTTGAGATCAATGGGATTGCACAGGGTGTAAGTCAGACAGAGTGGGTCAAATTCTGTGCTATTTTAGGAAACTACCATAAATCAACAGCTAGCCATAAAGCACATTGGTATGAATGGATAACAGAAAGCATAATCCCCTTCTATTGTTTTGGAAACAGGACTTCACCAAGTCTGAGATAATGGAAACACTGTGTTTTGCTTTGTTTCTTGGGGGGTTATAATCTGGGAATGGAGAGGAAAGAGAAAGTTGAAAGGAGTGCAGCAAACCAGAAAAGTGAGGCCACATTTTTGTTTATTAAAAGCTATTTTCCATCAGTAGCAACCCAGCATTAAAAACCTCCCAGAAACAGTAAATCTTACATTTGTACTATGTGGAAGAGTTAATATTGTAGAAACTTTGACTTTCAAAATTTCTGACTTCTTTGGGTGCTTGATTTCTCAAATTTAATGCTGCATTAACTAGTTTTTGTATTTAATTTCCTTGAAGTTTTCAAAGTCAAACAATAGTAAACAGAAAAAAGTTAAAAAGGCAGGCTCCTTTATTAGTTAGAAATTTTCAGTTATGTTTATCAAATACTCTAAGCTAGTGGTTCTTGACCTTTTCCGGACTGCACCTGCATGTTACAAACAGAAAAAGCCCCCACTCCCATCTAGTGATGAAGAAAGGGAGGTGCTTGTGACCCCCGGAAACTTTTTTGTGGGAGGAGACTGTGACCCCCCAGTTTGAGAACCTATGCTCTAGATACTTTATGAGATTAAAAAGAGACTTTAAAGGTAAAGAAGCTTTGCTATCTCTAACCACCAAACTCATCCTATCACTTCCTTAGTAAAAATTCCCACTCTCCACTCCTCTTCCCAGGCCATCCAAGATTTTACTCCCCCACAAAAACACAAAACAAAAAAACCCATCATCATCTCTAGGAGTCCTTTATTGTTCAATCTCCTTTCTCAACTAATTGACTACTATTTCTTTCTCTTCTTCATATTGGTTGTCCCCATTCTTCCCAGTGTGAGATCTTCCTTCCACTTCCTTCAGGTGACAGTTTTCTCATGCCCAGCTTTTCATTTACCACAGTCCCCAGCACCCACCCAGTTATCTTCTACCTCTACTCTGTGGCTCCAGACCATACCTCACGCAACAAACAGTTCTTTTCTACCTCCCTTCCATTGCTAATGACCTCCATATACTTCTTCCTACTGGTTAATTCCCTCCCCCACTCTCACCCTGACTCCTCAGACCTTGCTTAAGAGGTTTTAAGGCCAAAGGCACTCAGTCCTTAAGGAGGCCTTCAGTTCTAAATACTTAAGCATCTCAGCAACACTTAACCACTAAGCTGCCTCGTAAGATTAAGGTAGCTCTGCACTATATGCAACCATTTTCCTTCTAAGGCCCTTAAGCAGTTATGGATTTAGTCTTATGCTAAAGCATAAGGGAGGGATACCTCAGTGGTTTGAGCATTGGCCTGCTAAACCCAGGGCTGTGAATTCAATCCTTGAGGGGGCCATTTAGAGATCTGGGGCAAAAATTGGGGATTGGTCTTGCTTTGAGCAGGGGGGTTGGACTAGACGACCTCGAGGTCCCTTCCAACCCTAATATTCTATGATAAAGCAGTTCAGCATGCATCCTACTTTCTAATCCATGTTAGAGACAGATCTTTTAAAAGAAAAGCTGAATTCAAAGTATTCATAAACCATGCATAAATTTTTAATGCTAGGTCCTCAGCTGCAGCTGATTAGCATATAGTGCAGCTCAAATGGAGGAGTGAGAGTCAGATAAGGCAACTTCCTAACATATCTTTGGGAGACCATATTGAATTAAGTGTATAAATGGTTTATGTATCTTTGTGGGCCAGGGACGGTATGCACTCCACAGTGGGGAGGATTACCACAATTCCTCCAGGAAGTAAAAACAGTAGGGGATGATTAAGGCAAATCACTCAGGTTCTAACACCTCAAGAGAAGTACCACCTCCCGTGGAGGCTCACATATTCTGGTTCAAACTGGATTCGCCAGTGATCAAGAGACAAAGAAAGGACTTGTAGATAAATAACCTGAGCTTAAATTGATGCAGGGCCATTGTTCTGGTTCCTGCTCTAAAGACTGATATGACCTTGTAACAAGGAGGAAAAAACAGTTGTGGGGTTTGAAGACCTAACACCTGTGCTGAGTTGGGGGTGGGTGACCTCTGGTAAGATTTTTAGCACATGGGAATGTTTTTATATGCTTTCTCTGTAATGCTTCTACCTTCAGAATAAATGTGCTTGCTTGGAAGAAGCTGTGTAGTAACTTGTAACTGCAGACCAAATATTGGTCACAGCCCTCAGAGAAAAAGCAAAGCACAGGCCATGGCCTTCTAGGCTGGGGATATCACAGTGTAGATCAGGGAGATGTGCATCCTTAAAAATCCCACTCCCTTCTGACTGAGGCATGGATCTCTGCCCAGGAGAACTGATGGCTGAGAGTGAAACCTTTAAGGACCAAGAAGGGTGAGTTACCCTAAAACTGTGGCAGAGGGAAAAAGTGGCCTTTGCATCCTCTTGATCCTGGGCCCAAGTCAGTTGCCTAGCACAACACAGACCATTCTGAAAGGATGTTATTGGACCATTGGCGGTTGGCAAGAGATCAATACGGCAGCCAAGTATCAGCTAAGTATAAAGGAGCCCAGTCACTCCCTCCACACTGGCATCAGGGAAAGAGTCAGCGTAGGAGTTCCCCAGTTGGTGCTACAGCTACACAGGGGTGATCCTCCCATGTAATGCTGACTTTAGGGCCACTTTCCACCAGTGGCACAGCACAAAGCAGCAACCCATAGGCCTTAGCATTTACTATTTCCAAATTCAAAAACCCCAAACTGATCTTCTTCAAAAATGTATTGCTTTTCTTTCTCTAAAAAGGACTCTAAAACGAGACAAGTGTCCAACTTGAACAAATACATTTAATCCAGATATGAGGAATGGATTTTTAATATTTGTTTAATTCCAGGATGACTGAACTGATTTTACTCAAATTAAAAAGTTAAACAAATTTGGATTAAACCCAAGCACAAAAGGTTTGAGCCCTAAAGGAATGTTTTGATAAAGTTCTGAACAACTGCAGAGGGGGCATTAGAATGGAAATGGCATCTCAATCATAACTCTAGTTTTGCTATGGCAAATGCTACACTAAACGTTTTTCAAATTTTTTTTTTTAAATGAAGTACTGGTATTGTCAAACAAATGCATGACAAACTGTGTCATGTGATTAGTGGAATGATACTTCCTAGAATAGATACTGAATAGTTTTTGCTGAAAGTACATCAGGTTCCATGGTTGTAAAACAATCACAGAGCTTTACAACTACTGACTACATTCTGGACAACAATGACAGAGCTTAGGCAGCCATTCAGGCGACAAGGGATATTTCCAGACACATAGCTGCAGGAACTTGTCAATACTTTTGTTAATATTATGCCTAAAATAAACAGAAGAACATGCTTTGAGCCTCTGTTTCAGGTATGCAATGCCACACTGCCAAAGGCTACACTGCTTTATATGCCTTGCCCTCCACTCTTAGGAGAATCTGACTAACGATATTTTTAGGAGGGGGTTAGGAAGTGCTACTGCACTGGAATGGTTTGAGTATTACCTAAGCTGTAGATTAATTAAGTACTTGCATATAGGAAAGAAGAACAAACAGAGCTAAAGGGAAAAAAGCAATAAGGCAAAAAGATTAAGGGCAAGATTTTTACAGCTATTTAGGCATTGCTGCACTTAGCATTGCAATGCCTAATTGATTTAGGAGCCCAAGACTCATTTCCAAAAGGGGCTTGGGAATTTAGGAGCCTAAATCCCATTAACAGTCAAGTGCTTAAACCCCTTTTGAAAATGAGACTTAGGCATTACAATGCTGAGTGCAGCAATGATGGAATACTTTATAAATCTGGGCCTAATACCAAAGGAGATGCATGAGCCCTTAGTAATCCCAGATAATAGAATCGGGTCAGGTATCAGAGTCTTAGGAATGACATGAGAACCTGTGGAAACATCAGTAAAGACTTGTAGTTCCAGAATTCTCTCATTTCACAGTGGTACAAGAGACTATGGAATTTGCCTCATTTATAGAAGTTAAAGTTTGCAAAGACGCAATGATCAGTGACAGCACCACACATGTTGATAAAGGGCCAGATATCTTGCATAGCACTTACTTCACAATTAGTGCTACTTGTCAATGAGACTACTGATGGAGTAGTGTGCAACTCAGCTTGAGTAAAATTATCAGAATCTGGCCCCAAATGAATGTTAACGATTAAATGAGCCTACCTAGTTTCTGTGGGCAGTGCTTAACCAGTTTAGAGTCTCAAATAGCGTGTAAAAAGTAACTGCTGAATCCTAAAAATGGTGGGGAACCATCACAATTGATGATTAAAAAAGAAAGAGCTTCCTGTTTAAGTAACCATTTTAGGCTATATAATATTTCTGGGGCCTCATCCCTTTGGCACGTTATTACTGTTTACAGTTGAACTAAAAAATTGTTCTGGTATTTCATGACATCAGGCAAATACTTTCCTCTACGGGCAAGAAGCCAAGGCCAGCTAAGGACTGGACACCTGGACTCCTGCTCAGTAGAGGGATTATCCTGTCTTGTTTTGTACAAAAAAAGCAAATTATCCTTTATGAAAAGTTTGAGAGATATATTATTCAAAGAGGCGCTCTGTCTCTATGTAACATTTTGATGGCTATCTCAAAAAGCGCAGGGGCAAAAATAAATAAAATGCATCCAGGTATTTATAGGTCATAGACAAATCTTTATTACATTAAAAAAGTTCTATAAGATGGATTTGGGATCTTTTTAATTTTTTTTTAAATAAACAAAATTGACTTAAGCATGGTTCTAAACTATGAAGGACACACTATACATGATTATATATATTTATTAACATATAAGTCTCTGTAATTACCATATATCAGTCTCCAGAAGCAAACAGTCATTGTCCAAATCAGTACATGCATGGATAAATACAAACTTTCTTCTTGTCTTGTGGCATTCAGCACAACTAAGTGTCCATTGTAAGAGTGTAGCACAGATAGATACTGAGTAAGAGAAATACTTACCTTCCTCCCCAAACTGATCATAAATGTCTCTCTTTTTGGGATCACTCAGGACTTCATAGGCTTCTGCAACCTCTTTGAATTTTTCCTCTGCGTGGGAGGATTTGTTCTTATCCGGATGCCATTTAAGGGCTTGTTTTCGGTAAGCCTTTTTGATATCTTCTTCAGAAGCCCCTTTTTCAATTCCCAAAATTGAATAATAATCTTTTCCCATTCTGAGTGTTGTTAGATGAATTTTAGTTTCCCTTGATATGAAGAAATCAGTGTCCTGTGCCTGAGTAATGCAGTGATACTGGGGGGAAAAAATAGCACAAATCAGCAAAGCTGTTGGTACTCTAAGCAGTGGGTAGACTGCTTACCCTTATTTGATTCCCTCCCCTGTTGCTCATTTATAGATAAATATACACAGTGGTAGAGAGACAGCCCTCTCCAGAGCCCTCCTATTTATACTACGTGTCTCCGCTCTTTCTAGAACAGCAAATGCTACAGAACGTCATTTCCCAGACTGCTCACAGCCAAAACATTCTCTGCACAGCTGTTTCCTCTGCCTTCCAATTAACTGTTCAATTTCCATTTCTCTCTTTTGAGTGATAAATAAGCTCTGTATCTTACTATCAGACCCCGGAACCTGTAGGTCAGTGGTCTCCAACCTTTTTACACCCAAGATCACTTTTTGAATCTAAGGGCAACCCAGGATTTCCCCGCCCCTTCCCCGAGGCCCCGCCCTGCTCATTCCGTCTCCCTTCTCTCCCTGGGTCGCTCACTCTCCCCCACCCTCACTCACTTTCACTAGGCTGGACCAGGGATTTGGGAGGGGGTGTGGACTCTGTGCTGGGGCCGAGGGGTTTGCAGTGTGAGAAGGGGCTCCGGGCTAAGCCTGGAGCAGGGGGTTGGAGTGCAAGCTTTAGGAGGGAGTTTGGGCGCAGGAGGGGGTACAGGGTGCTGGCTCTGGGAGGTGGGGCAGGGCTGGAGCAGAGGGTTGGGGGGCAGGAGGGGGTATGGGGTGCTGGCTCCGGAAGGGAGCTCAGGGCTGGGGTTTGGGGTGCAGGAGGGGGTTTGGGATGCTGCCTCCAGGAGGGGACTCAGGGCTCAGGTGCAGCCTCCCGCCAGGCAGCACTTACCTCTACCTCCGGTGGCTCCCGGTTGGTGGCGGGCGCAGCGAGGCTAAGGCAAGCTCCCTACCTACCCTGGCCCCACATTGCTCCCGGAAGGGGCCAACGCACCCTACACCCCTGGGGTGGGGTGGAGGGCACGTGGTTCCATGTGCTGCCCCTCTCTGCAAGCACCGCCCCCGCAGCTCTCCTGGCTAATGGGAGCTGTGGGGGCGGTGCTTGTAGGCAGGCACACTGAAGGAGATCCCTGCCCCCCCCCCAACTCCAGGGCTGCAGTGGCGACTTCTGGGAGCGGTGTGGAGCCGGGGTTGGCAGGGAGTCTGCCTTAGTAGTAGCCACACTGCACTTCCACCGGACATTGCGATCGCCTGGGAGATCCTCTAGGATCAACCAATCAGTCGCGAACGACCGGTTGGCAACCACTGCTGTAGGTCATTGGTCTGAATCCAGACCTCGTCAGTGGGCACTGAAAACCTAGCTGTCTGACAGTTATAAAACCGCCTATGGAAATGAGTTGGAAATTTCAATTCCTGACGTGCACACTAATCTATTTAGGTTCTTATGCCATGTAAGAATGCACAACTGCTAAGGTGACAAACTACCAACATAAACTGGCACCTTTTTTGTACGGATTAAAAGCACATTTAAAATTCACGATAAAATCAAACTTTTCAGTAGCCTCATTTCACTTCATTACAAGCCCAAATTAATCGATTTCCACCCAATACACAGGATTCCAGACTGATAAATACAATACACAGGATTCCAGTCAATCTGATAAAGTACTACTTTATTGCCAGTTAGGTAGTAAGCACAATAAAGTATAACAATGATACAACTTGACGCATTACTGGTTTAAAACATCACATGCAGAAACTGGCCACATTCCTTTCTATATGTTACACTGTACAATATAAGCAGTAGAATACTGGTTTCAACAAGATGCTGATACAAGTCTCAGTACAATAATTAATAGAGACTTCTGAGACAAAGCCATTTGATTTTTGATAAGTAAACAAGTTAAAGTTGGGATAGATACCCAATCACTTCATACGATGATTTACGTAAAGCAGGGATACTCAGGACGCTCTGGATCTGCAAGTGGCTCTGTAATGTGTTTCCTGTGGCTCTTTGCAGCTCACGATATTAAAACACTGTGTGATTTAATTATTAACCAGTCTAAGTTATTAATCAATCAGGATACTTTTACTATGTTATTAACCAATTGTAGTTGATAAAATAATAATATTTGGTCAGTCATTTTGCTGTGAGAATTATATAAACTAAACAAATCCCATCATACTGTTTAAATATGAATTTATAGTACTATAGTAAAGGAAACAATAAATTCACCTACTGTGGCTTGTTTGGGTATTGCTGATTACTAATTTGGCTCCTTAATCACTGAGGTCTGAGTATCACTGATGTAAAGTTTTAACTTTCAACTCTGTCTCACACCCTGCAGAAGGGTGGGTATCAAGTTACAGCCTGCAAGCCAGCATATTCAAGATCTCATTTGGCTCTTAGCTGGGTATTAGGTCAAGAAGTTGTAACCATCTGGTCAAAAAGGCTATATATTTAAGAGTGATTACTATAATTTTAGGAAAAATATTTCTTTTTAACATTTGTTCTAGTGAAAGGAAAGGCCAGTTTTAGTCCTAGCTAAAAATTACACAGGAGAGACAAATAGCTTTCCATATATTGTGTTAATTAATTGTTCCCCTTTCTACTTTATTGTGTTCAGATGTCCTGTCTCTCTGCTACAAATGTCAATTCTAGACTGTTTTATAGTGCACTCAGCAATACCTGTGGGGAACTTCTGCACACCAATGCTCAACTTAGAGATGGTATACATCAGAGGTTTAGATGGTATACGTCAGAACCTGCATCTCCTCCACAGATCTTCTCAGACCTATCAGTTATGGTTAGAGCTGGCCAGAAAAGGACATTCCCCCCCCCCCCCCCATCGGGGTAAAAGCTCTTATTCAAAGTTTCCAGTTGGGAAATAATTTTTCTGTGGGAACATACAAAAAAATTAACAATATGGAAAACTCTACATTTCTTTACCTTTACAGTTTTCCAACTTTTACCAGTGGAAAACAGAAGGAAAAGATGAAAAATATTCCCCTCACACACTCTTCAACATTCTGTTTTCCAAATTGGGAAAGTCAAAATGTGACTGTGTGTTACTTTCTCATTGATTTTGTTTTGTCTGCTCCCCTTTTTTCTTGGGGAAAAAGGGAAAAACCTACGGTGGCACGCAAATTCTCACACTTTTTGTGGGGGGTTGGGAGGGAGGGAAATAAAAAATTAGAATTGAAACAAATTTCATGGAGAGGGGAAAATGTAAAAAATTAGAACAGTTTTTAACATAAAAATCATTTGACAAAACTCCATTTTTGACAAAAAAATGTAAAACAAAAAAAGTTTTGACCAGCTCTGCTTATGATCCTGGTTCTGAGAATGCCTGAGGATACTGGGAATCAGAACCACCTGCCTCTTTGCCCCCCAGGACTAGCTTGCATCACTGGAACCTGCAGTAGTCTAGAGCAGTGGTTCTCAAAGCCGGTCCACCGCTTGTTCGGGGAAAGCCCCTGGCGAGCCGGGCCGGTTTGTTTACCTGCCGCGTCTGCAGGTTCAGACGATCGCGGCTCCCACTGGCCGCGGTTTGCCGCTCCAGGCCAATGGGGGCTGCGGGAAGCAGCGCGGGCCCAGGAACGTGCTGGCCGTCCTTTCCACAGCCCCCATTGGCCTGGAGTGGAGAACCACGGCCAGTGGGAGCCGCGATCGTCTGGGGGAAAACTCTACTGCCCACCCTGTTCCCTCACTGTGGCAGTACTGATGGAACTCAGGTGTCCATAAGGAGCACAAGTACATAAACCACATAATTAGCTCATTTGGTGGCTGTCTCAATAGAATGACTGCAGTTTGAGAAGGCTTTATACTGAAACTACCATCCAATCCAAGAATTGGGCTCTCCAGCTCTAGGCTGAGTCCCACAGGCACAAAAATGTCCATGTGCACCTGTTCTCAGGATAATTACGACATCAGTCACTAGGGCGGTCATATTAAAATGGAATGTGGCAAATCTTAATTTTTAAAATAGGATGGTAAGAACGGAATGGCACTTCTGGTCGCTGTGCTCCTCCTTTGCCACTGGGAACTCTGGGATACATCCAGAGGACTTCTGGGACCCAGTCAAGCTGAGTCAAGCTGGGGCTGCATGCATACAGGAAAGAAACAGGGTTCGGACCCTATGTCCCAACTTAACGCTGGCTTGGACACTCCAGCCCTGCAGCGTTCTAGGATCCTGGATCTGAGCCCAAGATTAGCACAATTGGTGCATGGACACAAGGGGGGTTTGGAGTCCAGGCTTACATTGCTGTGTAGACATAACCCAATAATGACAGGATGCGTAATAATTATAATCCAACAGAGCACCACTGATTAGTCACTATTCTTTCCAATTTCTTCATCACATAGGCACAGTATCTTCACTGCAGTCCTCAGATTTTGATGTATCTTGTGACTATTAGATAGTTAGTAGCCAGCATTTTATCCAGTGACTGTACGTCTGTCTATTTTAGGATTTTCAATTCCTTTATACACCATCCCTCTAGGACACAAGGGTATGCATGGAAACAGAGGCTGCAGTGTACTCTGCATGGTACACAGACTGCCACATATGGTCGACTTCCGATGGATATTGTATAGCTGTATTTTCTGCCAAGTAAAACGTGGTCAAGAGTAATGAATCTGGACTAGTGGAGAGAAATATATCTGGCAACAGTTGCAAGTATTTTGGCTTTTCTATCTACATATCTAGACTATACAGCACCTACACTACATCTTTCAGATATCTAAAGATCTAAATAATCAATTGCCATAAACAAGCAGCTTCATCTAGACATAAACTTGTAAAGTTTTATGGTCAACAAGTGTACTTTGCTTAACCAGCAAAATCCTTTGTGCAAGCCCTTAATTTTATAACTCAATATCGATCCTCTGTCATGCATGCAAAAACTTTTCCATTAAGGGAAAGGTTTTATTGGTATAATTAGAAACTAAATGCAATATTGGAAGCAGGTAAGAAGGAAGATAGTACCCTGTCCAAAAAACATGCAACTCTGGTCATTCAATGGATCTCTAATACAAATACCCTAAGATTTTCATAAAGCAAAAAATGATTTGTGACGAAGCTAGTGCACCCCTAAAATATTTACATCTGTCAGGACATCCTTATATGTAATTAGACTAACTCATTAAGATGCAACAGCACCTTATTCCTCAATTATTGAATATGTTCATTAGCAAAATTAAATGGGAAGCTGGAGAAATATAGACAGCTTAAAGCAAAGACAACAGATTCCGACTACTAAGACAAGTTGGTTTAATCTTTACAACAATAAGGGATAAGCATACTGTTCCTCAATAAATAGTAAAATTGTGTCTCTTTTTTTGAGCTATCAAGAAAGGAGGAGGAGGAAGAAAGCAAAGTAGTCATATTGTTGAAGGGTACTGTATTAATTTCAATGGAATAAATGGGCCCAAAGAATCAGAAGTGTTAACATGACCCTGTCACTGTTCAACATTAAAGAGTTTTAAACAAGGTTCAGGCTTTTGGAATAAAATGACTTCTGCCTGGTCAGTGGCAAACATGCTGTTAAAAAATTCTTAACCTTTACCAAAGATATAGAAAAGGAGGAGAAACAATTAAAGCATTTGAAATGTAAAATATCAAGTAATGCCTTCGTTTTAATGGGATACCAAAGATAGCTTTAGAAGGAAATCCCCTGTTAGTCACTCTTTCAGATGATAAATAACTGTCTTTTTAGGAGAAAAGAAGTCAGCTGAAATGGGCTGCAGTTGTTAAAATCTTATCCTGTCTCCTAGAAGACAAACATACACAAAAGGAGAGAAAAAAGAAAAACAAATGGAAAAAATGCAGCTTCTGAGTCTGGTGCTGACTCATAGCCCTGGTCTACACTATGGGGTTAGGTCGAATTTAGCCGCGTTAGGTTGATTTTAAAATGAATGCGTCTACACAACCAACCCCGTTCCGTCGACCTAAAGGGCTCTTAAAATCGACTTCTGTAATCCTTCCTGGTGAGGGGAGTAGTGCTAAAATCGACCTTGCTGGGTCGAATTTGGGGTTGTGCAGACGCAATTCGATGATATTGGCCTCCGGGAGCTACCCCGGAGTGCTCCAATGTGACCACTCTGGACAGCACTTTGAACTCCGATGCACGAGCCAGGTACACAGGAAAAGCCCAGGAAATTTTGAATTTCATTTCCTGTTTGGTCAGTGTGGCAAGCTCAGCAGCACAGGTGACCATGCAGTCCCCCCAGAACTGCACACGAGCTCCAGCATGGACCCAAAGGGAGACACTGGATCTGATTGCTGTATGGGGAGAAGAATCTGTGCAGGCCGAACTCCGATCAAAAAGAAATGCTAATATGTATGCAAAATCGTGCAGGGCATGGTGGAGAGAGGCTTCAACAGGGAAACACAGCAGTGCCGCGTGAAAGTTAAGGAGCTCAGGCAAGCCTACCAAAATACAAAGGAAGCAAACGGTCCCTCCGCGTCAGAGCCCCATACATGCCGCTTCTGTGATCAGCTGCATGGCATTATAGGGGGGGACCCTACCACTACCCCACCACTGTCCGTGGACACCTGCAAGGGGGGAGTCTCACGCAACAGGGAGGAGGATTTTGTGGATGAGGAAGAGGAGGATGCACAGCAGGCAAGTGGTGAATCCGTTCTCCCTGGCAGCCAGGACCTTTTCATCACCCTGGAGCCCATACCCCCCCAAAGCGGGGTCCCCGACTCTGAAGCCGGAGAAGCCAGCTCTGGTGAGTGCACATTTGTAACTACAGTACAAGGTTTAAAAGCAATAGTGTTTAATGTCTGAGATGCCCTGAAGAATGGGGATGCATTCGCAGCTAGTACAGCTACTGGAAAAGTCTGTTAACGTGTCTGGGGATGGAGCGGGAATCCTCCAGGGACATCTCCATGAAGCTCTCCTGGAGGAACTCAAAGCCTTTGCAGAAGGTTTCTGGGGAGGGCTGCCTTATTTCGTCCTCCACGGTAGGACACTTTACCATGCCAAGCCAGTAGCAAGTAATCTGGAATCACTGCAGCACAAAGCATGGCAGCAAATGGTCCTGGGTTTTGGTCGCATTCAAGCAACATTCGGTCTATATCCTTCTGTGTTAGCCTCAAGAGAGTGATATCATTCATGGTCACCTGGTTGAAATAAGGGAATTTTAGTAATGGAACAGTAAAAGGATCCCGTTCATGCTGGGCTGTTTGCGCTTGGCTAAAAGAGAATAGCCATGCGGCGGGGGGAGGGGTGAAGGGATCATCCCAGAGAATAGCCACGTGGTGGGGTGGGGGGAAGTGTGTGCTCCACATCCACCCGAAAACCACAGCCCTTCCTTTTAAATGTGAAACCCAACCAGCATTACTTGCTGTGGGATAGGATGGCACTGCAGTTTGAAACCATTCCCACATGTTATGAAGGCGTAAGAAGCCAACCCTGCATACCAAAAGGCTTACCATGGCTGCCTGGAAACCAAATTCTGTTTGCCCAGACATTTGTGATGTGTCACCATACCGACAGGCGCTCACTATAAAAGGCAAAATATGACCTTGTACCTAAAGCACATGTGCTGTCTGCTGCTTGATTAACCGTGAAAGAGTCTCCCTTTTGTTCTCAGAAATGTATCATCTTAAATTTTACTCTCCCTTTTTCTCTCCCCCCACGTGCAAATGTTTCTATGCTCCCCCTATCATCTCCGTCCCTGAGGTTATATCGCAGATTAGAAGGCAAAAAAACCACACTCGCGATGACATGTTTTCCTAGCTCATGCAGTCCTCCTGCACTGATAGGGCACAGCTTAATGCATGGAGGCATTCAGTGGCAGAGGCCAGGAAAGCATTAAGTGAGCAAGAAGAGCAGAGGCAGGAGGCGATTCTGAGGCTAATGGGGGAGCAAACGGACATGAAGCATCTGTTGGAGCTGCAGGAAAGCCAACAAGAGCACAGACCCCCTGCTGCATCCATTGTATAACCGCCTGCCCTACTCCCCAAGTTCCATATCCTCCTCACCCAGACATCCAAGAATCGGGGGAGGGGGAAGCGGAGCAGCTCCAGGCACCCAGCCACTTCACTCCAGAGGACGGCCCAAGCAACAGAAGGCTGTCATTCAAACAGTTTTGATTTGTCGTGTGGCTACAATAAGCCATGTGGACTTGTCCTTCCCTTCTTCCGCACCCCTCCCCACCTGGGCTATCTTGTCAGTTCTCACTTTTTTTTTAAAATTAATAAAGAAAGAATGAATGGTTTCAAAACAACAGTTACTTTATTTCCTTTGCCAGCTGTGATCGAAGGGGGGGAGGGTGGTTGGCTTACAGGCTTTAAAATCAACAAAGGGGGCAGGTTTGCAGCAAGGAGAAACACACACAACTGTCACACCGTAGCCTGGCCAGTCATGAAACTGGTTTTCAAAGCCTCTCTGATGCGCCTAGCTGTGCTCTTCTAATCGCTCTGGTGTCTGGCTGCTCAAAATCAGCCACCAGGTGATTTGTCTCAACCTCCCACCCTGCCATAAACATCTCCCCTTTACTCTCACAGATATAATGGAGCACACAGCAAGCAGCAATAACAGCGGTCTAACCTAGGTCAGCAAACAGCACCAGCGAGCTTTTAAACATCCAAAGGCACATTCTACCACCATTCTGCACTTGCTCAGCCTATAGTTGAGCTACTCCTTACTACTGTCCAGGCTGCCTGTGTACAGCTTCATAAGCCATGGAAGCAAGGGGTAGGCTGGGTCCCCAAAGATAACTATTGGCATTTCAACATCCCCAATGGTAATTTTCTGGTCTGGGAAGTAAGTCCCTTCTTGCAATTGCTTGAACAGCTCAGAGTTCTTAAAGATGCGAGCATCATGCACCTTTCCTGGCCATCCCATGTTGAGTCGGTGAAACGTCCCTTGTGATCCACCAGTGCTTGCAGCACCATTGAGAAGTACCTCTTGCGGTTTACGTACTGGTTGGCAAGGTGCTCCGGTGCCAAGATAGGGATATGCGTTCCGTCTATTGCCCCACCACAGTTAGGGAACCCCATTGCAGCAAAGCCATCTAGTATGACCTGAAGATTTCCCAGTGTCACTACCCTTGATAGCAGAACGCCAGTGATTGCATTGGCTACTTGGATCACAGCAGTCCCCACAGTAGACTTGCCCACTACAAATTGATTCCCGACTGACCAGTAGGAGTCAGGTGTTGCAAACTTCCACAGGGCTATCACCACTCGCTTCTCAACTGTCAGGGCAGCACTCATCTTGGTATTCCTGTGCTTCAGGGTGGGAAAAAGCAACTCACAAAGTTCAAGGAAAGTGGCCTTATGTATGCGAAAGTTTCGCAGCCACTGTGAATCATCCCATACCTGCAACACGACGCTGCCCCACCAGCCTGTGCTTGTTTTCTGGGCCCAGAATCGGCGTTCCACTGTATCAACCAGCCCCACTGCCACCATGATGTCCCACTTGCCACAGCCTGTGCTTTCAGGAACGTCTGTGTCCATGTCCTCATCACAATCGTCCTCGTGCTGGCATCTCTTAGCCCTGTTATGCACATACTCCAGGATAATGCGCGAGGTGTTTACAATGCTCACAACAGCAGCGGTGAGCTGAGCAGGCTCCATGCTTGCTGTGGTATGGCGTCTGCACAGGTAACCCAGGAAAAAAGGCACGAAACGATTGTCTGCCGTTGCTTTCACGGAGGGATGGAGGGAGGGGCGACTGACGACATGTACCCAAAACCACCTGCGACAATGTTTTTGCCCCATCAGGCATTCGGAGCTTAACCCAGAATTCCAATGGGCAGTGGAGACTGTGGGAACTGTGGGTAGCTACCCACGGTGCACCGCTCTGTAAGTCGATCCTAGCCACGGTATTGAGGACACACTCCACCGACTTAATGCACTTAGTGGTGACATACACAATCAACTGTATAAAATCAATTTCTAAAAATCAATTAATTTCGTAGTGTAAACATACCCTTACTGGCTACCACACTGCTGGAGAAACACCGGGATAGCACACTCTGAGACTAGCAAACTTGTACCAGCATCAAATTGTCTAGGGCATTGCTTTTTGCTGCCAATTTGGTCACATATTCACAGCAACATTGCAAAATATAGTCTTGGCCAGCTAAGCCAGACTCTTGATAGAGAGAAGGCGAAAGGAGAGAGTAAAGAGAAGAAATAGGACATACGAAGGGGAATGACAGTCTCACATCCCAGGTGATATTCAGGATTTAGCTGAAGCTGGTGGAGGTGGAAATATCTGGGTTCCTCTCTATTTAAGGATCAGGATGATGAAAGCCCAATGATGCTGTAGTACAACCTAGAGTCCCGGGGGACTGTGGATCTGGCAGCCACAGTAGTAAAGCTTGCTCCTTCTCTGTCACCTACCCCCTACCAGTAGTTGTCAGACAATTTCTTAATTTCCCGTCCAGAAGTCTTTTCTTTAAGAACTCCAAAAGGGAGTGATGGATGGAACAGCCAATGCCCTCATCATTTTGTTCATCAATTAGGCCTAATTTTTGACACACCAATTTTGGTCTATTAGTTTCTGGTCCCACACTTCTTGTTTACCATGTGTGACCTCAGCAGAGTCCTTAAGTTATATCAATAGGCCTTTATATTTTGACTAATTAAGTTTTTCTATCTCCCTTTTGCACCTCTTCCCAGGAACAAACATTTATTATTATAGATTATTATGAAATCTTATGAACTTTCCCTCAATTCTCACACTTGGGTAAAAATTTGTCAGCCCAATTATTAGGGCAAGCGTTCTGCTGTATTTTGGAGGTGGGATAGGGTTGCCGGAAGATAATGCCCAGCCCAAGCCCCAGGCCATGGGCTGGAGTTGGGCACCTGCCAGCTTCAGGGGAGAGAGGGCATGGTCTCGGGGAAGAGTGTGGGCAGGGCCACGGCGTGGGTTAGGGGAGGTTTAGCCTCCCCTGGCCTTCAATACCCACCACCCATGACTAAGCATAAGCAAAAGATCTCCAGTGCTTGCCGTGGGTTAGCCCTAAAGGACGTACAGAGCTCGCTTATTACAGAAGCTTCTATTACTTCTTGAAACTTAAGACTGGAATCCATTTATGGGTATATAGGTTTACTTACTTTAAACCTTGTAAATAACTCTATTTCCTTTTCCTAGTTAAGGAATCTTGAAATAGTTTATTGTAGGATTGGCCACAAGCATTGTCTTTGGTGTGAGATCTAAAATACAATTGTCCTGGATTAAGTGACCAATCCTTTGGGACTGGGAGTAATTTGAATATTGCTATGAGCTTTGCGTCCACTGTTACTGGTCTCCAGGAGCCATCCCACAATGCCCCACACTGAAAAATACAAGTTCATACAAGTGCTCCTGGTGAGGACACACATCGCCGACACATGGAACCAAGTGTGCACACACACAAGTGATTTAATAATTTTGGTGGCTGTATGTATAGTGTAGACATAGCTTTAGTTTCCCTGTGCACTTGTTACTGCAATACACAGAGGGCTAGTCTACCTAGGAACTTACATCAGTATAGCCATCTCTCTCAGGGGTGTGAAAAGTCCACAAAAGCTATACCACCCTAATCTCCTGTGTAGATAGAAGAATTCTTCCGTTGAGCTAGCTACTGCTCCCAGGTTGGTGGATTACCTAAGCTGACACAATGGGATCCTGTCAGTGCAGATAAAATTCTATTTCATTGTAGAGGCTAAGGGTATGTCTACACAGCTGCTGTTAAAGCGCTAAAACCACCTCTGCAAAGGGAATAGTCAGGACTGTCCCTAGCTATTCTGGGGCCCTACACAGCCCCCCTGTGGGGGAGGGCAGGCCTCCATGGGGGGGGGGGTCCGGGCCGGCTTGGGGGGCAAGGGGAAACTACCCCCCAGCACTCACTGGCGGCACAGCTGGGGCCGGGTCACCGCACTTCCCACCACTGATGAGTGCAGGCCCAGCCGGCACTCATCAGCAGTAGGAAGTGGGGGCGGGGCCATGGGGAAGAGGCGGGGCTGGGGCGGAGCACGCAGCTGCACAGGACACCAGGAAGTTTGGTGCCTCAAATTTTCTGGGGCCCTACACAGCTGCGTACTGTGCATATGGGTAGAGAGGGCCCTGGGAATAGGTACCAGTGCTGGGAGCACAGCTCCTAGGGCTGTAACACTATCTACATTGCCACTTTACAGCACTGACACTTGCATCGCCCAAGGGGTGTTTTTTCACACCCCTGAGTGAAGAAAGTTTCAGCGCTGTAAGTGGCAGTGTAGACAAGGCCTAACTGCAGACAACATATCAAGTGTATAAGAGAATGAGGGCTGGCAGGATGTCACATTACCAGGCTGCATTGGAAACAGACTGCTTAACAATGTCTGGTTGGAATCCACACGTGTGAATGGAGACTCTGGAAGGGACAACGGAAACCCCAGAGGCCAGCACATTAACACCTACCTGCTCACAAAGAGAAAGGGAGTGTGTCTGACACCTCATCTGGAGTACTGTGTCCAGTTTTGGGCCCCACACTTCAAGAAGGATGTGGATAAATTGGAGAGAGTCCAGCGAAGGGCAACAAAAATGATTAGGGGTCTGGAACACATGAGTTATGAGGAGAGGCTGAGGGAGCTGGGATTGTTTAGCCTGCAGAAGAGAAGAATGAGGGGGGATTTGATAGCTGCTTTCAACTACCTGAAAGGGGGTTCCAAAGAGGATGGCTCTAGACTGTTCTCAATGGTAGCAGATGACAGAACGAGGAGTAATGGTCTCAAGCTGCAGTGGGGGAGGTTTAGATTGGATATTAGGAAAAACTTTTTCACTAAGAGGGTGGTGAAACACTGGAATGCGTTACCTAGGGAAGTGGTAGAATCTCCTTCCTTAGAGGTTTTTAAGGTCAGGCTTGACAAAGCCCTGGCTGGGATGATTTAACTGGGAATTGGTCCTGCTTCGAGCAGGGGGTTGGACTAGATGACCTTCTGGGGTCCCTTCCAACCCTTATATTCTATGATTCTATGACTCTTAAGGAGCTCTCCTGGAACTCAGAGGAAAAGAGGACAGAGAGGGAGAGGATGGGCTTGGGAACGGATATAGCAAAGTCCTGGCTACCACCAACAGAAACCATATCCCAAGTCTGCCTCTCTCTTGTAAACTCAAAGACTTTCAGATTCTGCATGTCAGGTAGTTAATAAAATTGTTACATTGTTTTGAAAAGGCTGTCTGGTACCACTGCAACTACTTACTGCAAGCATTGAATAGGTGGAAAAATGCTCTTTCAGGAATCTGGCTCAGTTGGAATCACTGCAGGTTTGGGTGGGGGGTCATAGATCAGCATTCATGTCACACTCCCCATCAGTACTCAGCCTGGGCCAGGAAAGCTAATGATCCAAGCAGCAGACCAAATTCGGTAATTAATCCTGGTCACATGCCACCTGAGGCACATTGTGCATATGCTAAGAGCCATGGAGAGAGACAAGAATTGCTGAAACCTGAAGGCCCAGTTTTGGAGTCGTGGAGGCCATGGGCAACCTCTGTAGAATAGCAGGGATCCAGCATACTAAAGAGGTACTCCCATTAGACTAATTAAAGACTGGGGCATAGACCAGACCCTGTGAATCCATGACTCCTTGTTTCCTGATTTTCCAAAAAGTCCTGTAGTAAGTGTGATGAATAGGGCCCTACCAAATTCACAATCCAGTTTGGTCAATTTCAGTGATAGGATTTTTAAAATGGTAAAATTCATGCTTTCAGCTATTTATATCTGAAATTTCATGGTGTTGTAATAGTAGGGGTCCTGACCCAAAAAGGAGCTGTGGGAGGTGTGACATTATCTGATTAAAATATGACCATGTAGATCATTGTTGCAACCACTGTTATATATTTGCAACCAATCTTGTATAAAATGTGGCATATAATATGCCTATGGAAAGGTTATGATTTGCTGGTTATGGATTATGCTATTTGTACGCATGTATCATTTTTGTACTTGAAGTTTGAGTATTGGCTCTATATCTGGGTTTCAAATGTTTGCTCCTGGGGTAACGCCCACAAGGTATTCAGCCTGCACATCTTGGAGGGACTATTCAAATTGACAGGTTTCAGAGTAGCAGCCGTGTTAGTCTCTATTCGCAAAAAGAAAAGGAGTACTTGTGGTACCTTAGAGACTAATTTATTTGAGCACAAGCTGTAGCTCACAAAAGCTTATGCTCAAATAAATTTGTTAGTCTCTAAGGTGCCACAAGTACTCCTTTTCTTTATTCAAATTGAGTGGCCCATCAAAAGGACACAACTCACAAAGGACCATGGGAGATGTCTATCTAAACTGAATGAACTTTCCTGTGGATGTTCCATCTGAAGTATAGGTAATGGCTTTCTACTATGACTAAGCAAAATCAGGCATGGACAGGTGACTTGCCCATGTGACTCCAAACTCCCATCTTTTACCTGTAATTTTCTACTAGCTGTGCTGGGGGCTTTGTTTGAAACAATGGGTTTCCCTCCACATAACAGAAGTTATAAAAGGCCCTTGAAACACCTCCATTTTGCCTCTTTCCTGCTCAAGCCTCTGGACTATGAATTTATACTAATGGGAGCATTCTAACCCCAGGGTAGACAAACTTTTTAGCCCGAGGGCCACATCTGGGTGGCGAAATTGCATGCAGGGCCATGAATGGAAGGCTGGGGCAGGGGGGTGGGGAGCAGGAGGGAGTGCAGGGTGTGGTGAGCAGGAAGGGGCTCAGGGCAAGGGGTTGGAGTGCAGGAGGGAACTCAGGGCAGGGGTGCAGAGAGGAGTGTGGGAGGGGACTCAGGGCAGGGAGTTGGGGTGCAGGGAGAAAAGTGTGGGCTGTGGACTCCAGCCCAGTGCCACTTACCTGGAGCGGCTCCAGGGTGGCAGCAGTGTGCACCATGGCCAGGGCAGGTTCCCTGCCTGCCTGCCCTGGCCCCACACCGCTCCCGGAAGCGGCCAGCACCATGTCCCTGCGGCCCCTGGGTGGGGTGGGGTGGAAAAAGGGCTCTACACACTGCCCTCGCCTGTGGATACCTCCCCCGAAGTTCCCATTGGCCGCAGTTCCCCATTCCCAGCCAATGGGAGCTGCGGGGGGCAGTGCCTGCAGGCGAGGGCAGCACATGGAGCTCTCTGCCCTCCCCGTCCTCCAGGTGCCGCAGGGACCTGGTGCCGGCTGCTTCCGGGAGAGGCCTGGGGCCCACAGTAGTGGCAATCACACAGGCCAGATCTGGCCCACAGGCCATAGTTTGCCCCCCCGTTCAAACCTATGGACTGAGGACCTTCCAATGATTTGAAAGTAACCAAAGACTTGACTTAAGCCAGCAGTTTATTCCATCACTGCTACAAGCCTGAAACAAGAAATTTGCAATTATTGTATGAATTTGATTCCTTTAACCAAATTTAAGTCTCAGCTTTCTTTCTTTTTTTATAAATAAACCTTTAGATTTAGATACTAAAGGATTGGCAACGGCGTGATTTTTGGGTAAGATCTGAGTTACATCTTGACCTGGGTATGTGGCTGCTCCTTTGGTACCAGGAGCACCTTCTATTTGATTAGATTCATTTTAAAGAACCACTTATTTTTAAGTCTAATGATCTAAGGAAACTGCTTTTATGACTTCTTGTTACCCAGCATGGTGAAACAGAAATGTACTTTTGTTGCTGGTTTGGTATATCTCATGGGAGAATAGACCCCAAAACTAGAGGTTATCTGTCCTATTTTTCAGCAGTTTGTCCTGAATTTGGTATTCTAAGTTGTGACCCACTGAGGCACAGTTACAGGGGGGTCGCAAGGTTATTGCGGGAGGGGGGTTGCGGTATTTTTATTCTTACTTCTGTGCTGCTGGTGGTGCTGTGCTGCCTTCAAAGCTCAGCAGTGGTGGCTGCTGGCTGAGATTCCCTCAATTTGAGAAATGCTGATCACTCTCCATGAAATCTATATAGTATAGGGTAAAAGCACACAAGACTAGATTTCACAGGGGGAAGACCAGATTTCATAGTCCAAGATGTGTTTTTCATGGTCAGGAATTTGGTAGGGCCCTAGTGATAAAGGTGGGCATTTCTTAAACTTTTTAACCCTCTTCCTTTTTTGGCAAGGATGCCAATAAATCAGTAAGTCTCAACAAAGAGGCAGGTCATTAATTTGATGTATCTGGAGGCTAGAGATTGACTTTGCAGGTGAGGGTTTAAGCACATTGACAAGGCAGCATTGGGAAGCTTGCAGTGCTGCTGCTCATACTATACTAGTTCTGTGCACAAAGAGAGGACTTCACTCCCACTGGCTCTCAATCTGGAAGCCTGCATGAACTTGAGAAATGTTATTGAGCAATAGGATGTGAAACAGCTGTGAAATTATGGCACAATTCCATAGGATCAGCATACAAGCTGTCTTTTCATTTTATTACATAAGCTATTTTTCATATTTTCTTACCTTAAATACCATACTCAGAAATACAGTTTCTTTTTGTAATAGCATTTGTGCAGTTGTTTTTGGCCTAATTAAAAACCAATCAGTAAACAGAAAATGTCTGCAGCGAGGAGGGGAAAAAAAAAAGCACAGCACAACCTGTTGCTGATCAGAGTTATGGTGCTATGTGGAGTGGGGGAAGATCCTTACACATTCCCCATCTACATTCCATTTGGTGCTAGTCAGTGCTTTCTGCATTTGCTCTCAGCAGCATTAAAATTAGCAAAAATTCAGAGGGAATAAGTTTATTCTTCAGTTTTCTTTGCTAAGGAAAAGGATATTTTCAGAACCACAACTAAACCTGTTTGGGATGACAGTTTCAGTGCCATAGTTTATTTTATTCATTTATACTATTGCATTGAACAAAATGAATGCTATTAACACTTTACCAAATAAGGAACAGCACAAATTTCTGTTCTTAGACACGTGATCACTATCTTTTATGTAAGCAAAAGGAGGTGTTCCCACATATCCATACTAGATATTTTTCCAGAGTGCCGTTGCCCAAATCCCACCCACATGCTGTTCTATGACTCATGCAGATAGATTTTTATGTTTACAAAGCTCAGCAATGACAGATCCCCATGTACTGTAAGATGTAATAAGAACCAAGTTACATTAAAAAAACAAAGACATGTCAGAGTTTGATCTAATTGTTACTTTAAGTCTGTCTGATTTAAGATAAAACAAAGGAGTCCATCCATTCTCCCTCTGAATCACGCTAATGGGAGTTATATGTGCTCACCAAAAAAAAAATATATATATATATTACACCCATAGCCCTAGGTATCACTCATCCTTGCTGCATTACAGCAAAGTCCAGTTTAGAAGACTAAGTAATTAGTTGTTGCTCTCTTTTTGAATGTTCTGATTGCATTCCAGGGCTCAAAGATGCCTTATTACTTCCAAGAACATAGGTCACGCTTACAGGTCACTGACTCCATTCTGTGATTTAGTGACTCCAAAAGGGGTTTGTCGTCATGGTGGATAATCAGCAGACCATGACTCTCAATATGACGCTGTGGCCAAAAGGATGAATGCAATCTTCGGATGCATAAACAGGAGCTTGAGTAGGAGTACAGAGATTATTTACCTCTCTTTTTGGCACTAGTGTGACTGCTGATGGAATACTGTGTCCCATTCTGGTGTCCACAATTCAAGAAAAATCTTATTAAATTGGAGAGGGTTCAAAGAAGAGCCACAAGAATGATTAAAGGATTAGAAAACATTCCTTATAGTGGCAGACTGAAGGAGATCAATCCATTTAGCTTAAAGAGAAAGTAATCAAATCACCCTTGAACCGTCTTTGTTCTCTATGGAGGGGAACAAATATTTGATAATAATGAACTCTTCAGTCTAGCAGAAAAAGGCATAACATGGTCCAATGGCTGCAAGCTGAAGTAGACAAACTCATACTGGAAATAAAGTGTACCATTTTAAGTGAGGATAATTAGCCTTTGGAACAATTTACCAAGAGTCATTCATTGCCTACAGCCTGTAAACAATGTGATAATGCTGGATTCCTGGTGTGTGCGCAAATACTGCCACTGAACACTGGTATAATGATGCTCAGATGCCTATTACCTTCACCACATACCATGGATCTAGCACCAGTACCCACATTAGCTGAGTTTGAAAGATTTACTTATGCTATTACACTCCTTTCCCCCACAACCTCTTCGGCCATCACCCTGCAATTTAAAGAAAGAAAACCATGCATACTGCTTAGGGAGAACTGTATTAATCCTCCTTTTTCTGTGTGTGTGTGTGTGTGTGTGTGTGTGTGTAAATAAAAACTTAAAAACCCACCCTTAAAAAAAAAAAAAAAGGATTTCTTCTACTCACTATCTTAGTGGTTCTCAGCCTCTCAGCATTCAGGACCCATTTGTAAACCTTGATGGCCTGTCTCAACCCAATAAATAGCTTTAGCACACAAAAAATTCTGACTTACTAAATATTTCTTATACAGGATATACAATACACATTAACATAATTGCGTACTAAATAAGTACGCTACAAGTACCATAGTGGGGCTTCTGTCCCACAGCTCCCTGCTCTGGGGTTTGAGACCTCTGAGGTCAAAGTGCCACTGAGGTTTGGCCCAGTCCCACAATAGGGGACTGGCCAGGCCAAATTTGTCTGAGTGGCATTGCAACGTGGTACATGGGGTCACAGTCTACTCAGACAAATTTGGCCTGGCCAGTCCCCCCACCCCCGTCATGACAGAGAGGATGAACCTGAGCAGTGCTGCAGCACTGCAAACCCATGCTCCAGGTCTCTGGTCCCTGCTATGGGCACTGAGCCCAGCCAGCCCCACAGGACCAGAGCTGCAGGAGCTACCACTACCAGGTGAGCATGGGACGGGCTCTGTAATGTCCACCCCTTCCCCCAACCTCCCATGCAACCCTTTGACACATTCTGGCAACCCCATTTTGGGTCATGATCCATGGGTTGAAAAAGCCTTCACTGTCTTACATACAGCCACCCATCCCCTCACATATAGGTATCTAGTAAAATTTTTGAAGCCCCAACTACCTAGAGATATGAAGGATGAGGATCCCACCATCCAATATCCAAATGAGAAGCCACTCTTACCTTTGCAATTGTGAGGAAAAGTGAGAGTCTGATGGTGTTCCTATCAGCGTGCTGTATCTGGACCTTGCCTGGAGACAGTCTTATGTACCAACCTTGGGCTAGTATGAGACAAATTTAAAGGGAACGCCTTCCCTTTTCAGTTACTGGAAGAGAGAAGCAAAATGCTCCTGCTCTCTATCCCCCCTTGCTTCTTCCCACCCCCAGACTTCTGGTTGTTGGGAGATGTGGGTGGTTCTTCACTTCTCTACTTCTCCCCTCCAACCCCACACCTAAATCCAAAAGCATGTCTCACTGAACAGCTCCAATTCCTGCCCTTGCTGCTGCTGCTCAGCTCTTCTCAAACAGCAGAGTAAATAGATGTGATTCTTCTCAGTTTTACTGCTGCCCACAGGGTTTTGAAAAGCTACAGTGAAAACCAACACAATTCTGATTAGCTGTCAGTCTGCTGCAGCTTGAACTATTAGCAGCAGAGGTACAGAAACTCACTCCGTAGATTTCAGAAGACGGCATTACATTGGTTCAAGGTTGGGAGATTTTCTTTGCCATGAAGCCTGTAAGGCTCTCCCTGCCCCAGTTGCACAATGAAACCTTCAATTCTGTATGGGACCCATATGCTAGAAAGCTTCATGCTTGCAAACACCATGTGATTTTTCAAACCTTTCATTTTAGTTCTGCTGGAGTGACAAGAACAGAGAGTGGTGATGAGGAGCAAACAAAAAAATAGGAGTAAAGAGTGTGTCCTACACTTCCACAATTGTACACATTTCTTACATTCATATGTTAAACACAGATTATTTCTCTCATAAGGAATAACCCACAAGACAGCAAACTCTAGGGAGAAAGCAGGATTTGCCCTCAGCAGAACAAGTGGGATTTATCCCCCATCAAATCAGCGAATTTTGTCAATTTTACATTTAACTATGAGGGGGATGGTTCTTTTTAAAGTTGTACTTGGTTTTCTCCCTCTTGACAGCAATCCTTATTATATAACATATGGGAGATCTGACATTTTAGTGAGATGTGAATTAGGCGGCAGTGAAGAGGCAGCTTTCTTACACTATTTTGGTCAAAAAGAGTTTCCCCCCAAATCTAATGTCATCCTCATTCTTAAGTACACAGAGTTTGTTTTCTTTGCCCCTTTGTATTTACCAGCTTTATTGAACTTTGAAATATTAAGCCTGTACCATAGCCCTTCAGGGCATGAATTGCCTTTTACCTATGTTTTTACATTATCGAACACAACAATCCACAATCACAAATGGAGGCTCTGGGTGCTACCATAAATAAATGTTTGTTGCCACTTACAGTAAATATTGAGCTATCCACTTATAGCATCATAAAAAAAATCTAGAGGAGGATAGAGAAGGGCGAAAACTAGGGACCATGATAAAATAAATATTCTTAGACATACACAAGTGTTTTGTCATATGTTATTTATTACATTTCCTCAATAAACACACATAATCCATACGATATTTCAAGTTACCAGTTTGTCTAAACTTGCCATAATCATGTTCTTAAAGGCTGGTGACTGAGTTTTGAATCCTTTATTATGAATATTGACTAGCTTCAATGTTTATTTAGGGATTTTTAGAACTCAACTCATATCCTTTCCTTCCTATTGCTCCCTTTCCCACTACTGCCAAAATTACACACATAGTACAGGTTTACCCTTATATACCAGTTCTTTTTAACTGACCTCTGACAAACAGCAAGCAATGGCGGGATAAAAAGAAATTATAGAATATATTTATATATTTTTAATTTATGAGCCCCACCTAAATAGATAATCAGAGGAGAAGGTACAAATCCTTCCATCCCTGGACCAATTGTCCTCAGGATGGGCTGAGCTGGTGCACAGGTAGCCTATAGTCTTTCTTGCCTCTTACTTGTCACATGAGAAAAGGTAACAGTTTGGTCTTAATGAGGTGTGTACGTATGTATGTATCAGTGCATAGGTGCCAACTCCATGGCTGCTTCGGGGCTGGAGCATCCCTAGGGAAAAAATGGTGCGTGCTCAGTCCCCCATCAGCTCCCCCCTCCCAGTGTTTGCCATCTGCCGGTGGGCCCCACTGATCAGTGCTTCCCCATCCCTCCCCTTCCGCTGGCCTGCTGCAAACAGCTGTTTTGTGGTGTGCAGGAGGCTTTGGGAAGGATAGATAGGAGCGAGGATGCGGCGCGCTATGGGGAGGGAAGAAGCAGGGCAGGGGTGGGGCCTTGGAGTAAGGAGTGGAGTGGGAGCAGTGCCTGGGGAAGAGTTGGGGGTTGAGTACCCTCTGTCCCCCCCAGCACACTGGAAAGTCAGCACCTGTGTATCAGGGAAGGGGATTACCTCAGACCAAGTCTGTATGGTGGTAGTAGGAAAATACATTTGCCTAGTCTCCCTTCCAAGCTAAGAAAAACTGACACCTAAATCTGTTTGTTTTAAATGAAGGGGCTCAGTATTAAGGCCAATTCAGCAAATCACTCAGCATGCATTTAATGTTCTAAGTCAGGACCATAAAGGACCATGGGTTCCCTCCTCTCTCTCATCATGTATAACTTATTTGTCTTTATTTTCAAGGCCTTCACACTCTACCTACCCTACCCTACCCTATCTTCTCTGATTTACTATCAAGTGGTCAACTCCTGCCTCCTATCCACCAATACTGCAAGTTCCCCTGGCCCACTTGTAACACCTTAAAGCAACCACTTCCATGCATTTTTGCATGCTGCAAACATCCACAAAAAAGCCTAACTAATTACCCTCCTGAGAGCTCTTCTTTTCCTTGATGCCTACAAAAAACTTGACAACTGTTAGGCTGTGGGTGTGCTTATACCACTACTTACCATACTGACCCATATTGTTTCACTGTACTCCTACAGTCCTGTGTGGCTGTATCCATCTACTGTATCATCTCATACTCAGATAATAAGCTGTTTGGGGCAGAGACCATCTTTTTGAGTCAGTACAGAGCATAGTACAATAGGGTCTTATCTATGACTAGGGCTGCAACGCACTAGTCTCCATTATTTGTATTACCATAAGGAACAGTGCTTTAGAAGGATGTGATGTATTTGTAAAACTTTTCAAATTTTTTTTTAAAAAGTGGCTAGACATATATTTAAGCTTGTCAGACTTATTTTTTATGATTTTGATAGGTGTTTATTTTTAAGGGTTTTTTTATTTAAATTTTCACAAGTGTGGGAAATTACAGGGGAGGTCACAATGGGGAGGGCAGACAATTATTTAATAACTGTAGATGTTGAAAGAAAAGGAGTACTTGTGGCACCTTACAGACGAACAAATTTATTTGAGCATAAGCTTTCGTGAGCTACAGCTCACTTCATTGGATGCATTCAGTGGAAAATACAGTGGGGAGATTTATATACATAGAGAACATGAAACAATGGGTGTTACCATACACACTATAACAAGAGAGTGATCACTTAAGGTAAGCTATTACCAGCAGAAGAGCTGGGGGGGTGGGGGGGACCTTTTGTAGCGATAATCAAGGTGGGCCATTTCTAGCAGTTGACAAGAACGTCTGAGGAACAGAGGAGGTGGAGGGGGGGGGAATAAACATGTAGATGTTGAGATTCAAAAATTTAAAGGTTTATAACCATTAAAATACAAGTTGTCCGCATCACATTAAAATATACAAAGTAAATATCCTCAGTCAAATTAACAAATTGTCAAGCAGCATTTTTCTTATTTAGACTGTCTAAATTTTGATCATTTATGGAAATACTTGTAATTAGTTTGTGTGTTTATGGTAAAACAACATTTACTGACATTCACTGATAAAAAAAATCTAAACCTTCCAAGCACAGATATAAAAATTTTACATATATTCAAAAGAAAAGCTGTAAGGATGAAATCCATCCATATTCCTCAACTGAGCAGTCCCACTGAAGTTTTGTAAACATCTAAATTTTGTAGCATTGGACCCAAATGTATTAAGTCAGTTATGTTTTAGCCCAAAGTCAAATCCTATAGCAGGATAAGGAGTTTGTAAGAGAAATGCTGACAAAACTTTTACTATAACATTGTAAGAGGGATCACTACAATAGAACCCTTTTTGTTCTTCCATTTTTCCCCTCTCTGCTATCTAGTCCCCTCCCGTTTATCTTTATCAAGAATCTTTGAAATCATATACATGAATTTTCCTTTCACAAGTGCAGTAAGCAGTTCACAAATGTCTGTGCAGTTCAGAATTAGAATTATTAAAAACCCTGTACTTCCTGACTTTCTAGGTAAATTGCGCTACTGAAGTAATCACTATAGGTCATTTAAACCTAAAAACCTATTTATGGCAGAAGATGGCATATCTCAACTCCCGCCAAAGCCCTATAAAGCAACTTGAAACTGATTACCCGGCAAAGAATTTGGTATGTTTTAAAATTACAAGCTGGAAAGGTCTTGAACATTAGCAGCATTTTTTTTAACCCAAAAGTCAACCTTCAAATCGAGCTTGTAATGCTAAAATTCTCATATCTATCCATCCGTCACACACACAAAAATGTTCACTCTCACCATTATATCTTTTTCCTCATCTCTTTACTTGTACATTAAAAATACTGAAGGAATAACTAAGCAAAGGTTTTAAAATGAACAGTATGTATTATCTTCTAACAGTTACCCGTATTCTGCTGGTTGGACTGTAGATGTTCTTTATCACTTCAGGGAACTCAGCTGCCAAAACAAAGCTGGGAACGACTTTTTTTTTTTTTTTAAATATGAGATCTCATCTTGAAAATGAGACTCTCACTATATGCATGTATTCTGTGAGTGACAGTTAGGCACCACTTCTCTCATGCTCTGAAGTTTCAAGGAAGAAAGACATCTGGAAGCAAGGAAAGTAAATTGCTCAATCCAGAATGTGTTATTCCATATTTCTGAAAACAACATATTTCCTTCTTTGAACTTATGTACATACATACACATTCCAAGAAGTAGGATTACTTTGCTATATAGAATGTGTTCAATATTCATTAATGCCTGCATATTCTCAAGATCTGCATTGTTGAACAGAAAGTTACATAGGGAAGGGGAATTGCTATTATGAGAATTAGAGATTCCCTAGCATTTAGAAACAATAGTCTTTCTTCCTTCCCTGCCTGTAGAACATGATTATTTTAATAAGCTATTTTGGTTTGTTTGCCTGTCATGTGTGTCATGTATTGAGGGAAAGCAAGCTAAGTAGAAATGAGGACAGTATTACATTTAGGTGATCATCACAGGTCAAAATTGTGCATTGGTAGGTCAAAGAGGGGAAGCGCTTTTTGCCCTGGTCAATGGGTTAGTCACTGAAGGTAATTAACAGACTCTCTTGTACCAAAAGAAGGCATGGTAGCATAACCATGTTTCAATGTGTTTTTCTGTTTCATGCGTTTATAGTAACATGTTTATACTGTATCTATTTCAGAAACACAAGCAAGTAGTGACTATTCTTGTATAGCCAAATGCAAGTCAGAGCATCTAGATCAGGGGTGGGCAAACTACGGCCCACATGCCGAATCCGGCCTGCCAGCTGTTTTAATCCAGCCCTCAAGCTCCCGCTGGGGAGCGGGGTCTGGGGTTTACCCTGCTCCGGCTCTCCAGCTGGGGAGCAGTAATGGGGGCCTCTCCACATGACTCCTGAAGGCAGCGGCATAGACCCACTCCAGCCAGGGAACAGGGTTGAGGGCCACTCCATGCAGCTCTCGGAAGCAGCAGCATCGCCCCCTCCGGCTCTTACGCATAGGAGTGGCTAGGGGGCTCAGCTCTGCATGCTGCCCCTGAAGCTCCCACTGGCTGGGAACTGCAGCCAATGGGAGTTGCAGGGGCAGTGCCTGCGGACAGGGCAGAGTGCAGAGCCACCTGGCTGTGCCTGGCTCTGGAGAAGGGACATGCCGCTGCTTCCAGGAGCTGCTTAAAGTAAGCACTGTCCAGAGCCTGCACCCTTGAGCCTCTCCCAGTGCCCCAACCCTGATCCTCCTCCCGCCCTCCGAACCCCTCGATCCCAGCCCAGAACAACCCCCTGCACCTCCAGCACGTACCCCCAGCCAACGCTTGCACCCCTTCCCACACCCCAGCCCGATCCCCCTCCCAAACCCTAAACTTCTCATCCCCAGCCCCACCCCAGAGCTTGCACCCCCCAGTCAGAGCCCTCACCACCCCCTACACCCCACTCCCATAACTCCTCATTTCTGGCCCCACCTCGGAGCCCACACCTCCAGCCACAGCCCACACCCCAATTGTAATTTTGTGATTATTCATGGCCCACCATACAATTTCTATTCCCAGATGTGACCCTCAGGCCAAAAAGTTTGTCCACCCCTGATCTAGACACAAGGGAAAAAACCTTAAATGAACGAGAAAAAGTTTGTTAGAGGAAAACTGCTTCTCTGTCCTAAGCAATTAGAGCAACATAAGAACTAGAGTGTCCAACTAGAATGTCAACAAGAGGCTTATAAAATTTTAAAGCAACTTGACACCAGTTGTAAAGGGCCCCATCTGAAGTACATTTACAGTGTAGGCATATATCAAGATAAAAACAGAGTAGGCAGTGGTGACATTTGCTTGAGTGTCTTCTAATAAGAGCTAGGTCTTATATAGCACTTTTCATAGGAAGACAATATCAATATCCCTATTTTACAGATGGGGAAACTGAGGGACAGAGAAGGGGAATGACCTGCCCAGGTTCAATAAGGTCAGGGGGCAGTCAGGAATAGAACCCAAGTCTTCCAGGTCCCAGTACAGCATGCTAATAATTAGGCCATACTAGTCACCCTTCATTGTTTGGTTTACACTCCAATCTGTGCACTGCCAGTAGACTTCTGAGTAAGCTTACGTATTACAAGCAACAAGAAACACAGAGTCGAAGCCTTTAACAGGCTTTTAACTAACACAAATCAATCTTAAAATGCTCACTTTATATACATAATCTTTTAATTTCAGGGTGATTATTATAATGGGAAACCAATGGAATAGGCGTACAATCTCCTTTCACCTTCCTGGGATAGAATTAATTAATAGAAGCAGATAGGAAAAGGAATTCTCTTTTTCCTGGAACAACTCCAGTTGTTCCCTCTTTATGTGTGTTACCAGTACAAGTCAATAGATCCTACTTAAATTAAAAAGAATACTGTTTTCATCTAAACATCTGTTAAATAATAAAAGCACAATGTTGCCAAAGTGACAAATAAAAATGTGCAAAAATAGAATCTACTTAACTCAACTCAATCTACTTAACTCAAACCTAAGTTTAAATTGGAAATATATGATTTGTAACAGAAGAATACACAGCAGTAGGCCATCCCCTGGCAAGACACACCAGGTGTAAGCTATAGTACTTTCCCCCCACAAACACACACACTTAGTGGTCCAATTTAAGTATTGCTATTACTTTCTTATATTACTAGCTATTAGGGCTAAAAAGTTAGCCACGCTCTATGGCCTTCAGCCTCATCTACAGCTCATTTTTTGTCATGTTGCAACATGTTAATTGATTGCCAATTGCTTCTGGCCAAAAATGCTTGTTCCTGGCTGTGGTTCAAGAACTTCAAGGAAGGTCTATGTTAAAAACAATAGGTTTCATTTCTGCCACCTGGTTCCAAATTGACACAAGCTCAAAGAGACTTGTAACCAAGGATATGACAAATCCACTTTTTTAAAACCTTATCAGATGCTTGCTATCAACCCTCAGCATTAACTGGATACCAGATACAGACAGGTTTCAGAGTAACAGCCGTGTTAGTCTGTATTCGCAACAAGAATAGGAGTACTTGTGGCACCTTAGAGACTAACCAATTTATTTGAGCATAAGCTTTCGTGAGCTACAGCTCACTTCATCGGATGCATACTGTGGAAAGTATAGAAGATCTTTTTATACACACAAAGCATGAAAAAAAAATGGGTGTTTACCACTACAAAAGGTTCTCTCTCCCCCCCACCCCACTCTCCTGTTGGTAATAGCTTATCTAAAGATAAAGACACTGACACTACAGAAGTTAGTAAGCCTGGTCCTTTTGAGCACTGGAAAGTGGGCGGGCGCTAGCTCGCCCACTGCTAAAAGCCCCTCCCCGGCCTAGGGAGAAGCTACTGGACCCAGAATCCAACCAAGTTCAGGGGACAACAAAGGCAATAACGGGAACAGGCGTGGGGGTCAAAGGCCAAAACTAGGGAAACAGAAGGGGACACCATCAGAGAACCCCAGACAGCACCCACTGCTCCTCAAAGGCATCAAGAGAGCCGGCGGATGCTGCCCAGAGGCACTGGGGCTGTAGTGTGGTGCACTGAAGATACCTATGTGCCAGAGTCTCCCTCACACCACAGAAGGGACAGGCTTCAGGGACAGAGGTGAACCGCGCCAAGTACATGACCATGCTCACAGCCCCATATAGGAGCCGGCAGCTGATATCCCTGGCAGGCCGCAGGACTAAGATGGAATATAAGCTGGCCCATCGGGGTTCCCCACCCTCCACTGCTGGTAAAAGGTCCCGCCATTTGGTATCTGGGTGGGACATGAAGGTGGGGAAATGAAGCGTGTGCAGCACGAGCACATACAGATGGTCTCTTGGCACAGTTCAAAAACGGCCTGGCTGCAAGACACGCAGCTGGCTCAGGGTATGAGGAGGGGGAGGCCGGGAAGGCTCATGGGGCAGGGGGCCGATGGAAAGATCCGGAGGGCCTGGAGTGAGAGGCAGGCAGGGCACACCTTCTTGCAGGACCAGCTCGAGGAAAACCTGAGCTGTGGGGGGCAGGGCTGCCTCCACGTCCTGGAGAATGTGCCGGGGGTTTTTAAGGGTGGAGAGCCCCATGAGCTGACCAAGCACCAGGGGATCCACCCAACCCCCCCCAAGATGTAGTCCAGGAGCTCTCCGATCACGGTGACTCCCCCCAGGACCAACCTCTAGCACACCAAGGGGGACTCCACCACCTGCACACAGAGCTGAAGATTGGTAACAGGGGCTCCATAAGAAGATCTACCTCCTTGGTAGCCGCCATGGACCTGGTTGCTGAAACCAGCCTCCAGGCCCAGAGAAAGTCCTGGTAGAAGACCGGCAGCTCAGAGAGGTCTCACAGAAGACCTCTTGGATGGAGAAAAAAGAGCTGCCGGTCATATCAGAGCTCTCACAGGAGGCAGAGGAATGCATGTGCCAATATGCTCCGTGCCAATATGCTCCATGCCAAGCCGCTTACACTATAAAGGAGTCTCTGCAGAGCCTGGAGGCGGAAGACATGGACCTGTATGCGCATGCACATCAGGCCCTGTCCTCCCTCCTTCAGGGGAAGATAGAGAACCCCTGCAGAGATCCAGTGCAGTCCTGGCCAAAAAAATCCTCCAGACCCAACCTCTGGAGATTGGCCAGGAACCCCAGTGGCGGGCACAGGTTGTTGAGCCGGTGCCAGTGCATGGACAGGACCAATTGGTTAAGCACCAGCACGCTCCCCTGGAGGGAGAGGTACTGGAGCAGTCCTGTTCAGCCCCGCAGCCACCCTGCCCTCTAAACCTTGCCAGTTCTCCTGCGGAGATGGATGTGTGGCAGAAAGGTAAATACCAAGATAGAGCAGCGGACCCATGCTCCACCGGATGACCTGAAGTGTGGGTGGGAGGGAGGGAGCTCACCTGCCACCCAGACAGAGCTCTTGACCCAGCTGACCTGGGCGGAGGAGGCTGCTGAATAAATAGCTTGTCAAGCCTCCACCTGCACCAGGTCGTCCAGGTCCTGGACCATGAGAAGCACGTCATTGGCATACACTGCCAGGACCAGCCTCACCTCCGGCTCATGCAGCACCAACCCCGTCAACCTCTTACGAAGGAGATGGGCTCAATGGCCAGAGTATACAGCTGACTCCTTGCCCAAAGCTCACAGGTGCCGTCAAGAGCCAGTTGAGTCTGATTAAACACTGTACAGAAGCATACAGCACCTGGAGAAACCCTACAAACTGAGGCCTGAAGCCAAATGCCCACAGAGCGCACAGGACACACCTTTGGTCCATCCAGTCGAACACCTTCTCCTGATCCAAGGACAAGAGGGTGAACGACAGACCATCCCTACACCCAAGCTCTAAGAGATCCCGGACCAGGTAAAGATTATCAAAGATGGTACAGCCCGGGGCGGTGTAGGTCTGGTCAGGATGGACCAGGTCCACCAGCACAGACTGCAACCGCAGTGAGATGGCCTTTGCTATGACCTTGTAGTCTGTGCTGAGGAGGAAGATGGGATGCCAGTTCCGGAGATTGCAGAGGTCCCCCTTCATTGGCAGCAAGGCTAGCACTGCGCACCTGCATGACAGGGGGAGGATCCTGCTCTCCAATCACTTGGCCCAGACGGTGGACAAGGACGTCCCAGAACATGCGGTAGAACTCCACGGTCAGCCCGTCCATGCCCAGAAATTTATTAGTGGGCATGAGATAGAGGGCTTCCAAGAACTTGGCCAGAGTGAGAGGCAGCGCCAGCCGGTCCCGATTGCCCATGCTGACCGTTGGGAGTTTGTCCCAAAGCACTCGGCAAGCATTGGCAGGATCTGGGGAGAAAAGGCCAGCATAGAAGGCCTGGGCCCTCTCGCACATCTCCACTGGATCCTTGAGAGGGGTACCATCAGCTGCCAAAAGGCAGATGACATGCTTCTTAACCTCCCGTCTTCTACTCCAGGGCATAGAAGAAGCGGGAGCCACGATCCATCTCCTGCAGGAGCTGAAGCCTAGTAGGAAGATGCTAGAATCAACAGAGCACACCATCCTGAAAAAGGAATATCCTAAAAAGAAATCAAAAATAGTTCTGACTGAATGAGAGTAGTTAAATGCCAAGGCAAGGGGCACAAAGAATTCAGTGGTGGTACATCTTAAAAAGCCAGGTTGCATTTAGCTGAAAAGAGAAGCCACGCTAGACAAAGAGTCATAAACCCCAAAAGAACAACCTAGGCTTTTGTTCCCCTCCATCCCCACCTTGGCTGGCATGCCAAGCAAAGACGTCTGAGGTCCTGAGCTGGTCAGAATAGCTCTGCATATCCTGCAGGCTCACCTCCCCAGGCTGCAGCGAACAACCACCACCGCGGCTGTCTCTTGAGGCGCTGCCAGTTTCCTCAATCCTCGCTGCGGCGCGGCCCCACAGGCCTCCGGCCCCATCCCTCCTCCCGTCGCAACGAAGCGCTCGTTCGAGGTAGCCTGAGCGCGTTACACGGGGGTGATATTTGCTCCGTCACCGCGCTCAACAGCAACGCCAGTTTACAAGCCCCCGCCACAACACCCCCCGCAGCGCTGCAAGCCCCACGCCCAGCGGGCTGACCGGCTTCGCTGCATCCGCTTTCGGCGGCAGTCACCTGGCAAGTGATACTTCTCCTCCCCAGGGGCACCACCCCAGCATGCCCCGGGGGGCAGCCCCAGAGCCGCGCAAGCTCTGCGCCCCCCGATGTCACCCCACGATGGAACTCGGGGGGGGGGGGCGGACTGTGCCCTGGAGGCAACGAGCTCCCTCAGCATGGGGCGAGCGCCCAAGGGGTGGCGGCGGTCAGACCCCAGCGGCCTGCGAACGGCAGTAGCCGCTCAGCCTCGCCCCGCTCACCCTCCCCGACTCACTGGAAGCCGCAGAAGTCTCGGTCAGCGTTAGCAGGTCGCGAGCCAACCGAGCTCCCAGCAGCCACCGCGCTCCAGCGGAGGCTGTAGCCCTAAGCGCTGAAAATTAACCTTTAAAGCTCGCGAGATCCACCTGTGTCCTTTCTGCTATCTCCCAAATCCCGAACCGATAAAAGTCATCGCGTGAAACCTACCCCCCCCCCCATCGTAACGCAATGGGGCCTCTTAAATCCCGTTCCAGGAAGGAACTATCGCGAGCCTTATATCCCCGCCTCTGAAGATTTCCCCCTCCATGGCCCTGAAGGACATCTCTGGAGGTCTAACTCGACCCCACACATATACTGTGAGAATGAAGTCTCACGAGATTTCCTCTTTTTCCACATGAGCCTCCACGAAATCCCACCCCTCCCTTCTAGAGGTCTCGCGAGGTTTCCTCTCCTTCCATGCCCCCCCCCCCTCCCCCGAGCACGATGCCGCGCAGGAATGTGAAAGGCTCCCGCCCGCCGCCATTTTCTTTCTTTCTTGGCAGGCAGCGAGTAGGGCAGGAAGCGGCGGCGGAGCGGCTATGGCGGATTATTCCACGGTGCCCCCTCCTGCTTCGGGCGCGCCCGGAGGAGGAGGAGGAGGTGGAGGTGGGGGAGTCAACGATGCCTTTAAAGACGCACTGCAGCGGGCTAGGCAGGTGTGTAATGTGGGCACCAGCCCATCGGTAGCTCCGACCCTCAGGCTCGGGGGCCTGGAAGCGGCCCCCGATAGGGCCTCCTCTGATCCTCAGCGCCGGAATCTCCCCTCTACCTATTCTGGGACAAATAGGGTGGGTCCTACGCAAATCCTTTGAAGCGTATCGGGCGGCTTCAGGGGTTTGTTCTGGGGAGGGGGCTGGCGCACGGCTGGGTCCGCTTCCCTTTCAGGGGCCTCGTTTTCCGCGCACGTTGATGGCGGTGTTATTTGTTTGTTCCCCATTCCCCGTCCTATGTACGCAGTGAGGAGGGTTTCCTCTGCCTCCCCAGCACACACAGTGGGGAGCTCCCGCAGCGCTCTTGCCCCTTCACCACACAATGGGATGCGGGGGTCCCCTACCCCTGCTCGATCCCCGATAACCTTCCCCCTGTTCCCGCAAGCTGCGTGAAGGGAGAGGACTTTTCCCGGCCTTCCTCCTGAGCCGTTTGGGGGGGTGCAAATAGTGAAATCACAGCGAGTTATTGAAAACGCCTTATCCCAGGCAGCGCGCAGCCCTGGGTCACCGCCCTGCGGTGGTTGGGGAGGCGAGGGAGAAGGAGCTGCTCGTCGCAGGTTTTCGGCGAGGATCCCCCCTCGTGTTCTAAAAGGCTCAGTTTCAGTTCCATTTATTATGTTGCCTGAGGCGCTCTAGTATCCTGGTAACCTGCGCAAACTAGTTTGGAAGTGTTGGGTTCGTGGGTCGTGAGCTAAAACTACAAGTTTCCGTTGAGTACTCTTAAGTCCTTTAGTTTTACTTTTAGCTTGATTTGCACATTTGTCGTTTTTTTCAGTTGTTGGCTGCACATAAGACTTCATTTGGTAACAAGCAAGATGTAACTTTACACAGTATTTGTAAAGGAAAAGTCAGATAATGCACTTAATGAGATTTAAGGTGATCTTGCTAGGAGTTGGGTTCTCTGTTAGGCAACTCAACCTGTTTTAATGAGATGTAAAATCTCAAAGACTTTGTGGGAAAATACATGGTGCTGCCATTTCTACATGCAGCAGTCTCTTCTACTTCCTCCATGGGTGTAACCTCATGAGTACAACAGCTTCCTTTTATTAAAGAGAAATCTGTAACAATGCAAAATGCTTTTTAAATGCCCTTCTTAAAGCAAAATGATCATTTGATCAAGAGTGCTCAAAGATGATATGCAAAGAGAGGGACTTTTTTTGTCTTTAAGATATATATTTTTTAATATATATTTTTTAAAGCTTCACTAGGTCCTCCAGCAAAACTAGGGCAAACCAGGACTGATACTTTTTACCTTGTAGATCAAAAACATCTCATGTTTGTTTTCATTATTTTTTCTTTTATCTAGATTGCAGCGAAAATTGGAGGTGATGGAGGCACATCAATGAATTCAAATGATTATGGTTATGGAGGACAAAAAAGACCTCTTGAGGATGGAGGTATGATGTCAGTAAATGTGTATACTACCTTAATTCATTTTTTTTCATGGCAGCGGTGTTAAAAACGTCATAAATTTTCCACAGAAACAATAGTATAGATCCATATTGTACCGACATGTGATCTCTTTAAAGAACACAACACGCTTTTCCAATTTGGTTTTAATATGGATTTTTGTTTAGGAATCAGTGGTGCTATTTCGGTCTTAAATCTGAAGTTTGTGTAAATCAATTCTTAGACCATTACCTAACCTCTTGTACTGACATGATGCTGTAAATTTTAAGAGGAGAACCCATGCGTAAGGTAGGTGAAATATAAATAATTTTGAAGATACCTTTATTCAGGTACATTGCTGAAATCTTTTATTCACTGTTAAAGTGTTGAAGGTGGTCACCTTTCAAACCTGTGCTTGTTTGACATCTGATTTATTATTGAAGGTACAGCATCTGGTAAACTACTTTTAATGCATTTCATTGTAAAGGCATAGGACTTTAAAAAAAAAAAAAAAAAGACAGGAAAATAAAAATTCTACTTATTAGACTTGGCTAAATCTTTTACTAACTTCAGCATACAGCACGCATGAACCCTGATAAGATCATGCTGTAATATTTCCTCTACTTTTGTTGCGGTTTCCACTTTTTGACTTGCTTTACGTTGCAGAAAAGTTTGCTACTGAATTGTGTTGCGTGTCTTCTGATTTTTACTACACAACTAGTGTGAACTTAACAGGGTTTGATATGTTTAATATACACACCTAATCCTGACTAAATTATGGAGAGAAACTTCTGAACTTGGAGGTGTTGAAAATACTTCGTTAGGTCTATATGAGTTGTGACTTTTTTTTTCCTTTAAGAGGATTGTGACTCAGTTTACAGAATGTAACTAAGGCCTTTAGACCAGGAGTTCTTGTGTTCTTTATTAAAGTGTTTTTCTATTAATAGTGAGGTTTTTAATATACAAAAAATGAGCTAATGATGCTTCAGATGATGTATGTAATGTATTCTTTTTATTTTATGTGTAGATGGCTCTTGGACAAGTCCGAGCAGTACAACACACTGGGAGGGAATGCCCTCTCCTTTTAAAGGCAGGAATTTTTATTTATTACCTGTGTTTAGTATGTAAACGTGAAATAAACTAGTGGATCTTTTGAAATGGATGACACAAATATTTCTTGGATTATGTGTCTGACTTTTTGCTACACATAAATTATGATGGTTCATCACATAACTTTGAATTTGGGGTGGGGAAGGAAACATCTGAAGTAGTCTTTTCAGATATAGGTTGTCTATACCTTTCATTTCGCTTACTTGTACAAAAAGGATTTTGGATGGTAGTGATAGAGTTGCTTTGAATCTTTTTTTTTTCTTTTTTCTTTTTTCTTTTTTTTTTTTTTTTTTGAAGTTTTATGCTGTGAAATGCTTGATATTTGGATAGGAATTTCATACCACAGTTCAGACTCAGATTGCATTGCAGTGGGATTATTGTTGCTTCTTCAATTTTGATATTCTGTGTAGATTTGTGGTCACTTGTCAGATTTTTTTTAAGCCATTGTTTATTTTCATACTGATTTTGGTGGACTTTTTTCTTCAGTTCTTACTGTAGAAGCATCATTAGCTTGAGAAGCCAGTTATTAGGAGCATAGTTAAATGTCGTTGCTTGTCTTAGCAAAGTTTCATTGACTGTTTATGGATATCCAATCTACAATATGTTTCTAAAACTGTGCTTTTCTTAAACCACTGAATAGACAAATGGAAATACTTAACTTCTTTTCAAGTATACTAACCAAGTGCTGAATGCTTATAAGGTTTCTTTTTTATTCAGATCTATTCCCTGAAATTACCAAAACAAAAACAAATTCATTGACTAAAAAGTACACTGGAAAAGTTACGATTCACACTATGGGACAGCCACTAGTTTAAAAGATTCTTGTTTCTTGGCAAAAAATAAAAAAAATCTTAATTTTGCAGATCAACCAGATGCTAAGAAAGTTGCTCCTCAGAATGACTGTAAGTAATTTTTATTTCATTGTGAATAAAACCTAAACAAGTGTACATTTTCAGAGCAAGGGTATGATGCAGTATTCTGGTAGGTAATGTTGGACCAGTGAGATCACGGTGACTTGACCTGTATGTCTCAAGTTTCTTTAAGTAAAATAGGCTTGTTTTTGAGCAGCTTGATAGTTGTGGAATATTATGTACTAGCAACAGAGCTGAGAATCAGTTTGTCTTTTTCAGCTATACTTTTATACTACTTCTCGGCACCTTTTTTTAAAACCCAGTTTTGTCAGAACTAGCTACAGATAGTTTGTTAGTGGGAAATGTTTGGCGTAATTGTGAGAGAATTTTGCCTTTATTTGTGAATTTAACTTTAAAAATACTTTTTTATGTGTAGCTTTTGGAACCCAGCTACCCCCGATGCATCAGCAACAAAGGTAGGAGCCATAATTAACGTTTTGTTTACAGTTGCTTTTTAGTATTGATGCATTTCCAGGCAACAACTTCAAAACTTTTCTTCCAAAAAGACAACATTTGAACATAATAATGAAACACAATTGTTAAGTGATGCTTGTTAGAATTTAGCCACAACAGGCATAAGCTAAATATTTGAAATGTATGTAATAGGATTAGTGTCCTATCCCATATCTAGAACTGTATGGGGACTTGATATGTCATATGTGAGAGGTGTGGTCCATAGGGTCAGGCGTCTGGTCTGAAGGAAAAGATTATTTTAAAAGCAAAAGGGAAAGATTTCTTAAGGGGAAAAATACTGGAGTTAACAAAATTTATGTCAAACATATCTGATCAATAACTTATGCTGCATTCTTCTCATCTTGCTTATTCCCTCTGCTGCCTCAAAAAAAACAAAACCACAAAACTAACCAACCTGCCCACATACCCTTTTAATTCTTGATGTACATTTTTCTGTTTTGATCTGGAAATGGCCTATATTTTCGTATATCTGTAACATACTTCGAATGCTACATAAATAGCAATGTTTTAATAATCATGGAATATACTCGTCTTTTTCATGCCAAACTGATTTTTAGCAGAAATAATTGATCTATTATGAAGTACCTAAATCTAGTATCTAAATTTATACTATGTTAGTTAGGAATGTCATTTTTGCCTTCTAATATTACTGTTTGGTATTCTGTGTTTACAGATTGTCATTTTGGCTTTTAATTTCTGTTTAACCTGAAGGATTTCAGGTTAAAATGGGCAAAACTTCTGAAGTAAAAATGCATTCGCTTGGCCCCCGTTCAAGTCACTAGATATGGTAGATGCACCCAAAGAAAGGCATTTCCCCAAAATGTTACAGTATGTTTCTCCTCCTTGGTGTGATGGGGGGGAAGGTAGACAGTCTTTCTATACAGATGAAAAATATTCTCTAAATTCTAAGCCAGTGTATCAACATATGTTATCTTCTGTTGTATTTTGTCTTTTTTTAGGTCTGTAATGACAGAGGAGTACAAAGTTCCAGATGGAATGGTTGGATTCAGTAAGTAATATAAATATAATATACAATATAATGGAGGTCTTAACAAATGTTGCTATTGCTAGTAACATCCTTTGTTTTTATCCCTCAAGTAATTGGCAGAGGAGGAGAACAGATTTCACGCATACAGCAAGAATCTGGATGCAAAATACAGATTGCTCCTGGTAATTATTTCCTTTTGAGGTATATACATTTAGTGGTAACAAGTTTGGAACACAGAACACTGATCACTGGTTTTTCAACTAAATTTACTCTCACCTTTAACAACTGGGAATAGGTACAAGTCATTAAAGTGCAAAACAGTCCTAAATCTTGAGACCATGATTTTATGGGTTTAGTGAGCTGTTAAAACTTCTCACAGCACACTTTTCTATTTACTTAGCTACTGATTCCTTGCAAGTTAAACAGAATTGTTAAATCTGTTTCATTTTACAAACTTTATAGATAGCGGTGGCCTGCCTGATAGATCTTGCATGTTAACTGGAACACCCGAGTCTGTTCAGTAAGTACATTGTCTAATATTTTTAGATCTAAAAATATTTTGAAATATATCATGACTCCTATACAGTGAGGTGACAATAACTAGGCTTGGAAGGATTCAGTTTTTATTGGTAAACATTGATTGTACAGCACACAGAATCTGACAGTGTTTCCATTGATGATTAAAATTTACAGATAGGCAAAAAAAGAAAAATGCTTGAGAGAATTTAAGGATATTTCATTTGCATACTCTGTCATGGGCTATTGACAGTTTGTGTTTTAACAGTTATAAAGCTTTAATTTTTTGAATCTGAGCGTTTACTCTCATTAAGTAACTATACTGACCCCCTGTTGTCTTGGGGGGACGGGATAATTTCCCACAACTCTGAAAATTTAAATAGATCATCTAGAGAAATGCTTAAAAATAAGAATTGAATTCTGCTGAGCCCAAATATAACCATTCAACTGTTAAAATGAAGTAACTCCCTTTTCTTGCAATCAGATCTATGCTGATGGATCAGACCCTAAGGATATTATTAAATCAAGGATGAAACATGTGATCTTTATATTTATCAAGATCTGACAGAACAATGCAACTGGACCAATTTTGGCTAGTAATTATTCTACTATGAAATCATTCTGTTATGAAACTGTACATTAGTTTCAGCATGGGTACAAAGTGGGGGGTCAGAGTGGTGGTGTCCATTTCATTTGATTTTATGTTGGTATGTAATTTGCTGGATGAAATTAATATTGAAGTGTGTTTTGGATGATTAGTAGGGCTTGGTTGATTAGTAGGACAGTCATAAATTGAGTTCCCTTACTATTTTTCTTACTGCCATAATGTTAACAGTAATTTGAATTTGATCTGTTGCAAAGTAATTTAGTTTACTATATGTCACTGAGCAAAAAGACATTAACATTTATTGAACATACGTAAAAAAGGGGGAGGGGGAGCCTAGAACATATGCTTTTTTTTTTTTTTTTTTAACTTTGAAAGGGTCTTATGCCTTTCCTCAAATTGGCCTGCTCAGGAATAGTTTTTTAGCAGACCAGCTGATCACAACAAACTGTTACAAGATTAGATTCACTCTGGCTGGATAGAATAAGCACTTATTAGTCAGAAGACAAAATTGATAAAGAAGGAACTGGAATCAGGTGGGTGTGGAAATTTCTCCATTGAGGAGTAATAGTAGAAACCCTAAAAAGAAAAGGAGTACTTGTGGCACCTTAGACACTAACAGATTTATTTGAGCATAAGCTTTCGTGAGCGACAGCTCACAACCCTAGTTTCTCTTCTTTGAAGTTACTCAAGGCACAGTCATGGGTATGTTGTTGTACAGTCAAAACATTTAGGATTTTAAAAGAAGGCCCAATGGCATGAAGATAAACGTGGTCCTATTATATAGTAGCCGTGGGAGTAATCATGGTGGTACTTGGTAAATCAAGGCTTTCCAGTACACAAGACGTAAGCTTTTAGCTGAGACAGAGATGTTTAGATGCTGCCTAGTCTGAATCCTTACATGTCTTTATGGTTTAGATCAGTGGTTCTCAAAGCCAGTCCACTGCTTGTTCAGGGAAAGCCCCTGGCCGGCTGGACCGGTTTATTTACCTGCCGCGTCGGCAGGTTCGGCCGATCGCAGCTACCACTGGCTGCGGTTCGCCGCTCCAGGCCAATGGGGGCTGTGGGAAGGATGGCCAGTACATCCCTTGGCCCACGCCGCTTCCCACAGCCCCCGTTGGCCTGGAGCGGCGAACCACAGCCAGTGGGAGCCGCGATCGGCCGAACCTGCTGACGCGGCAGGTAAACAAACCGGTCTGGCCCGCCAGGGGCTTTCCCTGAACAAGCGGCAGACCGGCTTTGAGAACCACTGGTTTAGATGACCTGTACCTATTGATAGAAGACTTGCATCAGCAGAGAGAATTTTCACCATCCTGTGCTGTGGTGGGTTAAGCTGTGAAATTACACTTTGTCTGGCATATCAGCAGCAGAGTATATTCCAGTTGAATGCTGGAAAGTCAAGTGCCGAGATTCTCGAACTGTGGTCCACGGACTCCATTCAGGTGGTCCCCGGATAGTTCCCCTCTGAGGTGTGCGCCTGGCTGGCTGCACATGAGAATGAAGGGCCACCCACCTAATTAGTGGAGCTGCGCAGGTGTGGTTCCACTAATTAGATGCCTGGACCCTGGAGAAGATGCACATATAAGGTGAGGTGGTGGCCTTTGGAGGAATAGGTGGGAGGGGGAAGTGGAGTGAGACGAAGGTGGTGGTGGGAGGGGATTTGGGATGTGCAGGACTGCAGCGGCCAGAGAAAGAGACGACTTTCCCTAGCTTCAGGCTGCAGCTGCCGGGGAGAGATCCCCCTCCTTCCAATTGACAGTTTGGCTGTGGCAGCGGGGGAGAGAGGGCACCTCCATCGCATTAGAAAGGTAAGACTGCTGGTACTAAAATATGAGTTGTGTGTTTTTATTTGTAGAAGAAAAAAACCACGTTAATTACTGTTAAGGTTTTTTTTATATAGCGCTTTTATCCAAAGAGCTTTATAATAGTTAACTAATGGTACAAACAACATTTGGAAAGATCATTAAGTGGTTCTCCGAGACCCTCAGCAATTTTCAAGTGGTCTGCAGTAAAAAAAGTGTGAGAACCACTGGTCTAGTTGATGTGGCCAGCCCTAGCTGTTAGTGTTGAGCAGTTTTCTTTCAATTTAATTGAAAAGTCAATGTGTATCCAGGCTTATTTGTGCAGCACTGTAAAGGCAGTGTCAATGTGGGAGACTGTTGCCTCTGAGTCTAATTTACTCTGGTTTTGTTTGAGGAGATGTTAGATGGAATGGATTTTTGTCCCAGTGCCTGTGTGCTAGCCCCCTGTGCTCTTACATTTTTGGTAAGGCCTGCTGGGAGATCTGGGGTCAGTTGATGGCAGTTGGTATTGCTCTTTGGAAATCCATCCATTTTTCAGTAACTGGCGGGTTCGCTCTTCAGGAAGCTATCTCTTAATGTGAATATTCTTGCCAGTTATCTACTGTGACCATAATTTGGGGGCAGATGTTTGAGAGAGGTATTGTAGCAATTTCAGTCCTAACTTTATCTTTGATCTGGACAAATGTGGTTTAGACTGGGGTTAAAAACAGACTTACTGTTGTCCATCCACCTAAAAAGGATCCATGCTGATCTTGTTAAATGACATCTGCAGCCGTTGTTATCAATATGGGGCAGCAGCTACCTATCCAAATTTAGAATTACAACTGAATTTTTTACAAGCTTTATTTTGGTATTTGTGTAAAATTTAACATACAAAGGGAAATACCTTCCTGAAGATTGACAGTCTGTTTATCTTGGCCACAGTCTATGAAATTTGAAATTAATTGGATAAGAGGTTTTGTCAATTATGACATGCAAAGAATTTCACCAGAGTTTAAATGTTTTTTGATAGTTATAGTATTTAAAGAGAGAGAGAAGTTTTAAATTATGGTTTACTGGATTCATCAAGCTGAGCTATAATGCACAGAACCTAGAACCTAAGATGAGGTGATGGATTTTTAAAAAATAGTTTTGTTAATAGCAGTGTTAGTGACTGGGCTTCGCCATATTCCTCTGTGTAGGAATTGGTGAGCCCTTCAGCTGTTGTACTTGCTAGCATTAAAGTGCCTCATTTTATCTTAGAGTCCTGACTCTGTGTTTGTTTGGCTAATACAGGGAAGGCTACCCTCCCAACCCTAGACGGGAGGGAAACTCTTTTTCCCTAACATTAGCATGGGTTGTTGAGAACTGAAGAGCTGATTTTTGGTTCCTGCAGCTTCTGAAAGAGTGCTGGGAATCAGAAAGAGCCAGGTTTGGGGACAGGTTTGTTTTCCTCTTTTGGATTTTTTTGCACAGAACCTGGGGAGGAAAGCATATTCCTTAATATCCATTTTCAGATCTTTGGGGGGTTTTTTTGTTTGTTTTTTTTAATGTAAATTTGAATCGGAATTACCTGACTCTTTAAATGATGGTTGTTGGTAAACTAAAATATTATAAAAATATTTATTTGACCTGTTATTGGGTGTATTCATTTGTGCTTCTTGCAGCAATAGAGGAACAATTACTTTCCTCCCACAGGACTCAGTAGGCTTTAGTTATGCAGAGTTGCCTCTTGTTACACTCAACAGGAGAGTATGCTTAGGCCTGTGGAGAAGAGTTGCAGCCTGCTATGTAACCATTGTGAAATCTGGGCATCCTTATCAAACCCAGATAATGCAGTCTGTGCTCTTCTAAAGTCCTTACATTATAAGGACCTTGCTGGGAAAATAATTGATTTAAAAATATTAGAGAGTAGAAGTAATGTTGAAATGTCTGAGGAAGTACCTGGTGTGAAGATGTTAGACATATGGCCCACGAGCTGCAGCTTGGACATTTTTTGTTCCACCATCCCCAGCTGCCTGTCTGCTGCTGTTCAGAAGGACTGGGAGGGAAGCATACCCAAGTGGGAGGAGGTGAGGTGAGGTGGAACCTTATTTCCTGATTGGACACAGACAATGAGACCTTTCCCTCCCTGTGTGTGATGGCACAATGCCCCAGAGCTGGGGCTCATAGGAGGCTCTGTTTGAGTCTCCTCCTTCCAGCCTTCTGGGAAAGGGCCCTTCCCCGTCTCATGCCCTGGAGCATCTCAACATTGATTGATTGATCTGATTTCTCTCCCCTTGTGTTCAGACCAGTGGGTCTCAAACTTTTTTTTAGAGGTGACCCCTTTGACACAGCAAGCCTCTGAGTGCGACACCCCCTAATAAGCTAAACACACTTTTTAAATATATTTAACACCATTTTAAATGCTGGAGGCAAGCGGGGTTTGGGGTGGAGGTTGACAGCTCACGACCCTGTATGTAATAACCTCACAAGCCCCTGAGGGGGTCCCGACCCCCAGTTTGAGAACCCCTGGTTCAGACTATTCCCAACTGCTTCTCTGGATATCTGTTCCTAGATGTCCCTGACTACTTCTTTCTTTAATTGTCAACAGTTACACCATCCTCTCTTTATTTCCATTTCAGCTCCTTCCTCCTCTCCTTAAGCCAGTATTTCTCTCTGCAACATTTCTAAAATCTTCCTACTCCTTACTCTCTCTGCTAATAGTCTCCTTCTGTTTTGTAGTGATCTTAATTTGGATTTTAAGCAGTTTGGGACAGGGAATACATTTTTTTCTATATAATAAAACTGTAGATTTATGGTAAATTTATAGTAAATATTAATCTGTAAATCCCTAAACAGTTTGAAACCAAGATAGCTGAAAGAATGCCCCTCTCCCTACATCCCAGTAGTTGAGTTCTTCTGGGACAGTGGTTCTCAACCAGGGGTCCGGGGTCCCCAGGGGCCGCGAGTAGATTTTGGAGGGGTGCCAAGCAGGGTCAGCGTTAAGATTCACTGGGGCCCAGGGCAGACAGCCAAAGCTCCACTGCATGGTCTGAAGCCTGGTTACTTGAGCCCTGCCATTCATGGCTGAAGCTGAAGCCTGAGCAATATAGCTGTGCAGGGATCCTGTGGCATGGGGCCCCAGGCAATTGCCCCGCTTACTATCCCCCTAGCTATGGCCCTCACTTTTATATGCAAAAATCAGTTGTGGTGGTGTATGTAGGCCAGGGAGTTTTTAGCGCTTGTTTGTGGGATTCAGAAAGAAAAAGGTTGAGAATTTCTGTTCTAGGTCACTCTAGGTGTCTGTTATTAAGGTTAAACATTACAAGACTGGCGGTAGGTCACTCTCAGTGGAAGATGCAGGGAACCTGATCTTTTCAACGGTACAAAAGCCTGAGCTTCAGGTCACAGTGCAGGACCTCTTTATTTGGTCAGGCCTTTGACTCTTGCCTGTATGTTATCTTAATAAGTAGGAGTTTAGAATTTCAGACTTCTGTTGTGAAATTTAGTTTTAGTGACTGTCTTTGGCGATAGTAAGGTGGTGAGGGAATAATTGTCCTCAGTTTCTAAATAAACTGATTCCCAAATGACTTCTAAAGGGAAAAGTAGAAATTTTCAGTTTATTTTTTATGTTCGATTGTTACATTGTTTGTTTCCTATTTAGCTAGTTCATGGTACACAGTGGAACCTCGGAGTTACGAACACCTCAGAAATGGAGATTGTAACTGAAATGTTTGAAACTCTGAACAAAATGTTATGATGGTTCTTTCAAAAGTTTCCAGCTGAACAATGACGTAATATAGCGTGGAAACTTCACTATGCAGAAGAAAAATGCTGTTTTTGCTTTATTTTTTAGTAATTTACGTTTAACACAGTACTGTACTATATATGCTGCTTTTTTTTTTTTTTTTTTTTGGCCTCTGCTGTTGCCTGATTGTGTACTTCTGGTTCCAAACGAGATGTGTGGTTGACTGGTCAGTTTGTAACTCTGGTGTTCAAAACTCTGCGGGTCTACTGTATATATTTAAGGCGGTTTTTTAGTAATGTTTATCTTTGTAATTTGTTGGTATTGTTGGAATGTTTCTTCTTGTACTAGAAAAATGGAAGTGACTATTGATAAACATTGAAAACTTTAAATTGGAAACAAATTTATGGAACAAGGACAGGCAAATGAGAATGTAGGAGGATTTCTCCGTGTATGACGAATGTGCCAAAAAATTAAGACATTTTTGGAAAGCCCTTAGAGATTTCATAAGGAAGATGATAGGTTGTCCAATAACCCCTGGGTGCTTTTATTAAATTGTCCTTAAAACTCAACATCTTATAAAAGCCATAAGGAACTAAAAACTTATCCCCTAACTGCAACTAGAATTACTGTAGCATGGTGGTGGAAGACCCTACTGTCTGGTATTGAAAAGTGTGCAAAATTCTGGTGCTAGAAAAGGTAAATCAGAGTGCTACAGGGGAGAAGGAAAAAGGGTAACTACCTAGAAGTCTGGTGGAACTTCTTGAAATTTGCTGAAAGAAGGTTATCAGCCACACCATATCTGATAGTTTGAGAACTTGTTTTAATGCTGAGGAAGGAGGAAACATCTTCAGCAATAGTCCAAATTAAATTAAAAATTGAGATATTAAAGGAAGGGAAAAGGAGAAGCTTAATATCATGTAGAGTTTTGCTAGGACAACTAGTAAACAAGTAAGAAAAACAGGTGGGCCTAAATACAAGATAATGAAAGACTTTTTAGCAGACTCTACCGACAGACAACACAGAAGAGGAAAGTAGAAAAGCATCGGCCACAATATCTGCTCAGTGCCATAAAGCTGAAGAAAGTGACTGGTAACAGGTCTCGTCAGTACAGTTTCAGGGACTTGGATATTTGGGCACAAGTTCACGTTCTTATTTCACATTATATAATTGGGTGTCTAAACCAGTACAGTTCATAGAATCATAGAATATCAGGGTTGGAAGGGACCCCAGAAGGTCATCTAGTCCAACCCCCTGCTTGAAGCAGGACCAATTCCCAGTTAAATCATCCCAGCCAGGGCTTTGTCAAGCCTGACCTTAAAAACCTCTAAGGAAGGAGATTCTATCACCTCCCTAGGTAACGCATTCCAGTGTTTCACCACCCTCTTAGTGAAAAAGTTTTTCCTAATATCCAATCTAAACCTCCCCCACTGCAACTTGAGACCATTACTCCTCGTTCTGTCATCTGCTACCATTGAGAACAGTCTAGAGCCATCCTCTTTGGAACCCCCTTTCAGGTAGTTGAAAGCAGCTATCAAATCCCCCCTCATTCTTCTCTTCTGCAGGCTAAACAATCCCAGCTCCCTCAGCCTCTCCTCATAAGTCATGTGTTCCAGACCCCTAATCATTTTTGTTGCCCTTCGCTGGACTCTCTCCAATTTATCCACATCCTTCTTGAAGTGTGGGGCCCAAAACTGGAGACAGTACTCCAGATGAGGCCTCACCAATGTCGAATAGAGGGGAACGATCACGTCCCTCGATCTGCTCGCTATGCCCCTACTTATACATCCCAAAATGCCATTGGCCTTCTTGGCAACAAGGGCACACTGCTGACTCATATCCAGCTTCTCGTCCACTGTCACCCCTAGGTCCTTTTCCGCAGAACTGCTGCCTAGCCATTCGGTCCCTAGTCTGTAGCTGTGCATTGGGTTCTTCCGTCCTAAGTGCAGGACCCTGCACTTATCCTTATTGAACCTCATCAGATTTCTTTTGGCCCAATCCTCCAATTTGTCTAGGTCCTTCTGTATCCTATCCCTCCCCTCCAGCGTATCTACCACTCCTCCCAGTTTAGTATCATCCGCAAATTTGCTGAGAGTTGTTTACTCTTCTTTTTAGAACTCTTAATAGGATGTGGATAGGATAGGATGTGAATCGATCACATTCACATGTTCACACTGAGCTCATCTTCATGGAGTCTCACATAAAGATGTTAAGAGAAGCTAGACTGGGAAGGCATCCTGTAGCATTTGATAAATACAGCTCTTATGGATATCAACATATATAAATGTCTATTAAAATTTTAATGAAGAAACTTTTTGAAATGGCTGTGTGAAATGATTTTTTCCAACCGGAACAATGCGCAGTTCGTAATACATTTAGCAGTAACAGTGTGTGTGTCCGTCTGTCCTCACAGGTCTGCAAAGAGACTGCTTGATCAGATAGTTGAAAAGGGAAGACCTACACCTGGCTTTCATCATGGTGATGGACCAGGAAATGCTGTCCAAGAAATTATGATTCCAGCTAGTAAGGCAGGATTAGTTATTGGAAAAGGTGGAGAGACCATTAAGCAACTTCAGGTAAGTTTTAAACGTGGGTGTGTGTGTGTATGTGTGAGAGAGAGAGAGAGAGGTCAGAATTTGGAATTGCATGGAAATTCAATTTTATATTGTCAAATAGGAACGAGCAGGAGTCAAAATGGTCATGATTCAAGATGGGCCACAGAACACTGGTGCAGACAAACCTCTTAGGATTACAGGAGACCCTTACAAAGTTCAAGTAAGGAGTTTGTTTCCAGCTTTATCTTTTTTATGTATACAAAACGGTTTTAAAATTATAGAATCTAAAATACATTTTTTTCTTCTTTAGCAAGCCAAGGAAATGGTGTTGGAGCTGATTCGTGATCAAGGTGGCTTTAGAGAGGCGCGCAATGAATATGGGTCAAGAATAGGAGGAAATGAAGGGATAGATGTACGTATGGTTGAAAATCTATTGTTCACTATGTACTTTGAGAGTGTTTAATAATGTTAAAAGCTCTTAACTGTATCCCAAAGTGGTTATGGCACATAGGTATCACTTGCTCACCACTGAAATACTACCACCTCTTTGTAGAATGCAGCAGCCATCTTGTGCCATCAATAAAGTACAGCAGTTTCTGTTGCTTTGGAGGGGTTTTATTGTAAAAGTCATGGCATTGTAAATGACCGTGAGTGGTGAGGGTTCCTGTTGGAGATATCGTTCAATGACACCAGTATCCTAGGCCCCCTAACACCTTGTTCAGGCACTGACTGGGAGAAAACCACTATCTGCTGAAGTGATGCCTCTATCACAACCTGTGGTGTCTAGAATTTATTTCCCCTTTTTTTGGCCATCCTATCCATTTACTAGCTAGGATCATGATTCTGTAGTTGCTTAGATTTGACAGGATTGCAGGCTGAGGTGGTATGGTTGGTGACCAGTTCAGTTTTCCAGTATACCTTTTTATTGTGGCTTTTGGTTGGAATATTTGTTGTTTCAAGATATTGATGATGTATTCTCTTAAGGTCCCAATACCACGATTTGCTGTTGGTATTGTAATTGGAAGAAATGGAGAGATGATCAAAAAGATACAGAATGATGCTGGTGTTAGAATCCAGTTTAAGCCAGGTGAGTGGTGTGAGTGTAAATGTTGATCAACTTAGCTTTATTTTTAAGTAAAACATGGCTTGATTTAAATATTACATTCTTTTTCCAGATGATGGAACAACTCCAGATAGAATAGCCCAAATTACAGGACCTCCGGACAGATGTCAACATGCTGCAGAAATTATTACAGACCTTCTTCGAAGTGTCCAGGTTAGCTAATATTTATATTTTGTGCAAAAAATAAAATTTCAGCTTGAGTTAGGAAAAACCCACATTTTAGCCATCTGTCCATTTTAATAACCTTACTTAATGGTAGTATTTGGTTGGGTCTGTGTGGAAAACTGACCATGGACTATAAAACATACTTGTTCGCAGTTCTTGTTTGCAGTCAATGAGGTGGTTATTTTTTTTTTCAGTTCAGTTTAAAGCCCTTAGCAATGTCTTGTCCTGGCTATTCTAGAACTACTTTTATTCAGTTGACAGTTGTCTAGTGCACTACCTTACTATCCCTTTATCTAATCATTGGCTAATGGTCCCACCTTTATATCTGAAATAGGCAGGCAATTGTGTGTTGCTGTATTGTGAGGAACTCTCCTTTTCCCTGTGAAATCCCTGTTTTTTGCCCTCCCACACTATTTTTTTTTAAAGCTTTAACTTTTTTTTAAAAAAGTGGTTGGGACAAAAGGAGTGGTTTCAACATTTTTATGTTTTCTGTCTGTGAATACCTCTCTCAGCTGCAGAAATGCAGGGTACTGTATGTGGTTATCCTTTAAAAAATACAGCAGCAATTGTGTGTTTAACTGCATTACCTTCTGCTTAATTCTTCAGGGGGAGCTATGTTTAGTGCATATGCTTCAACTATGTGCTAAATCAGATGCAGGAGCATAAAAGCTTCCTATACAGACTTTTCTGACCAGGGCACTGTAGGCTAGCACAGTTACCCACTTCTTTATGTGCATGTGCGCACACACGAAACTGGAATGTGCTTTTTCCCCTCACCATTCTGAACCCTGTCCCCTTTATCCAGCCACTACTGCCTTCCCTCCCATCTCTTCACTTCCACCTACTGGATGCCAGGTGGTCTTCCTTCCCTCCTCTTGCACCTCAGAGTGATTTTGAGGAAGACCACTGGACTCCTGTGGTATGTCAGTACTTGGGGTAATCTTGAAATTAAGCAGGAACATAAAATGACTGAAAGCACTTCAATGAAAAATCCTTATCAAACTAAATGTTAACTGTATAAGTTACTGTTTGTGTGTGTGTGTATATACAAATAATAAAGCCTCTAAATGTATTAATCTGACACTTGTTAGTTGGCAGTGGGCTTCGTTCTAGAGTCATCTGTTGTCACTAATGAATTAATTGCGGTAAATGAGGCAGTAAGTTTTAATAGTGTGTGCTAACTTGTTACTTTTCCCCTCCATTAGGCTGGTAATCCTGGTGGTCCAGGACCTGGTGGTCGAGGAAGGGGTAGAGGCCAAGGCAACTGGAACATGGGGCCACCTGGTGGATTACAGGAATTTAATTTTATTGTACCCACTGGAAAAACTGGATTAATCATTGGAAAAGGCAATATATTTTAAACTAAAATATATTCTAACTAGAAATCATAGTACTTAACATTTTTGTGTAGTTAGTTATACCAGAAATCTTGGCAAAAAGTGCATTGATTTTTTTCAATTTAGTTTAACAATGTAATCACATTGTATCCATGTTGATTAATGCAGCACTAATTTCCTTTTTCTTTAGGAAAGAATGTTTTTTTTCTGGTAGCCATAGTAATGTGCACATTGCTAAGATTATTTAAATATAACAATAAGTCTGAAGTTTTTAAAACTAAAGGCTGAAATGTTTATCTCTCACCTTTTTCCAATTGGTGCAAGTGCGTGTAACTGTTCTTTAGTATGATCTTAATTTAGACTTTCCTTATCACACATACTGTAATTATGTGTCAAAAGAAATCTCTGCACTTTTCAGCAAAGATCTAATAAAATGAAGTCTCATTACTAAGATTTTTTTACCTTTACAAAATACCACAATTTATAGAAGATACTAGGCTTTGAAATATTTTAATTAAAACTTAAGATGTACTACACTGTCAAATGAGAGATTCTCTTTGATTGTTACCTTTGTCTTTTTTTACTCATCTGTAATGAGTCTTTCAGACAATACAAATTATTGATCTGTTGTAGTTCATCTTTTGACTTGGAATGCTAGTGCATGGTTTAAATGGATACAAGCTTGCATCTCCCATCTGAAAACTGTGTAGCTATTAGTGTTATAAGTAACATTTGAAATTACTGCAAATAAAGGAGACTAGAGAGGGAAATGTTCTTATCTTTTCAGTTAGTTTACTTGTGCACAGTTGGTAGCACTTGTTCAAAAATTAACTTCACTGTTGGTCAGTTGTATTTTCTGTCATTCATACTAACGTGATGACACCATTCATGCACTGCTCTGGAGGAGCTCAGGTATGTGCTCTTCAACAGACGGGGAAAAAATATTGTGGGGGTTTTTTTTGGTTTTTGTTTATTTTAAAGCACATTATTTGGAAGGCGGGTTTTTCGTTAGTCAGTTAAAATTAAGTGTCCTTTTAAATTGAAGTTGAGGTTCCTTCTTTTTGTTCATTCTGTTTTCCCTGTATTTTATCTTGTTCTTAGTATTACATAACTGGCAACTAAATCTTTTCTCCCTTCCTCTGGTTATTTTTACTTAATAACAAAATTTACTGATTTCTATATGCATAATTCATTTTATTGAACACTTCTGTGAAGTGTATATATCTGTTTATAATTTTAGAAATCTTCCTGTCTAATACTTTGTTACAGTTTAAATAAGTGACATGTCTGCATGTGCAAGAAAAGCACTATTCTATGACTTTCTTACTGAACTGGTTTTCAGATACTGATATTGTCTTGCAGTCTCTTTCCTTGGGGCTGGTGTTTTGTTTGCTTTTTGGTTTGTGTGTTTTTGGCTGGGTCTCTACTGTTTACAATATGTCAGACCCAAGGAAATATTTTATTTTTTTGTATACCATGTGTAACTGAAAAGAATAGGTTATCAACTCTGTAATTTAGTAGTTTACTTACTTCCTTGTAGATGGCTTTTGCTTATATCTTATTTAGTATGTAAGTTAAATGTCTTGCCATCAAAGGTGGATGTTTTGATTACAGGTGGTGAAACTATCAAAAGCATAAGTCAGCAATCTGGGGCTAGAATAGAACTTCAGAGAAATCCTCCACCAAATGCAGATCCTAACATGAAGTTGTTTACTATCCGCGGGACACCACAACAAATTGATTATGCTCGGCAACTTATAGAAGAAAAGATTGGAGTGAGTATTCGAAAAGGCATTTTTACTTGCTGTAAAGGCCCCCGGTACACTCATCCCTTATTGCTTCAAGTTACAATTGAGATAATACAGGAAGTTGAACTGAATGGCTGAGGCTGTTTTCTATTTCTTCCCTCTTTTGGGTTGCTTGTTCAAATGTTATTAACTGGTTGATAATAACTAAAAGTTGTTGTTAATCTGCATCTGATTGTAAAATGAGACATGTAAACATAATCACAGCCTAATTTTCACTCTTGATGGTAGTCTGAGAGGTGAAGGATTAAATGGGAAGAAGACAGAATGCAGTTTTTGCTGTTCTTGTTCTGTGAATAATGAAGAATTTGACAGCCTAGGAGACCAATTTGGGTCCACTAAACTATTAAGTTTTTTAAAAAGCTACATTAAACACTAACTTAGTTCTTTACAAACTCCTCTTACTCTCTTCAGGTAGATTTGTTTCAGTCATGGTTCATAATGTAGTCTTGCTGCTTTTTCTATTTAAAACATTTTTGTTTGCCTGCACATAGTTATAATTTCTTCTTGACTTTATTTTCACAGTTTTTGTGCATCTGGAATTTGTAATTAAGTATCCAAGTATGCAAACAGTGAGCAATTGGACTAAAAAACCTGTATTGATTTTTATACAATGCTCAGAATAGTTCATGCATAGTTTGGTAATGTTCTTTTTTTGCAGAGAATTGAACTGAAACAATATCCTTTGATTAAAAGTAAAACTTGTCACATTTAATTTTTCTAAATGAATTCTCTGGTTGAAATGAAGAATGACTTGTTTTATATCTGCATATCTTCGTTCAGAACATTCATATCCTCTGTCTTTTTTTTTTTTTTAATCCTACTAGTAAAGTTTAAGCCAGTGGTTGTCTAATTACTGTCTCTCAATCATCAGTTGTACGTGAACATAAAGACTTTTCTGGTGGTCAACAGAATGAAGTATTTTGATTTTTTGAATATCTTGATACATTAAACCCGCTGTTGTTGGTTATTAGGAGAGGTTGTCCATAAACAGTGTGGGTGTTGTAATGGCGTGGTCCTTGAGAACCAAATCAATGGGAGGAAGGCATTGGAGTGCTAGCTAGGAAAGAACTCCTAATGAATCAGCGCTTGGAAGGAAAAGTTTAGAGAACACCTGGGTGAAACCTTTTAGATGAGCTTCTATTGGAATTCAGACTTGTGTTTCCGGTGTGTGAAAACATGGGGGTCACTCTTCCCCCGCCCACTTCTTTCCTGTTATAGGGTCCAGTAAATCCTTTGGGTCCACCTGTTCCTCATGGGCCCCATGGTGTTGTTCCTGGCCCACATGGACCTCCTGGACCACCAGGTCCTGGCAATCCTATGGGACCGTATAATCCTGCTCCTTATAATCCAGGGCCTCCTGGTCCTGCACCTCAGTAAGTAACACTTCAGTTATCTTATTTTTTTTCAAAAGCTGATTCTCAAATTGGATTTCATTATAAGTGGCTCTTTGTCTTTTACAGTGGCCCTCCAGCCCCATATGCTCCACAAGGGTGGGGAAATGCCTATCCACACTGGCAGCCACCAAATCCACCAGATCCAGGTAAGAAATTCAGTCTTTTTATAAAAGGTTTTGTTCAGGCACACATTCAATGCATGATTGTACGTGGCCTGCTTTTAAAAGTGTGTTTTTTCTTTTTATTTATACGAGTAAATCTGAAAAGCTGTTTCTCCTTGGAATCTACTTCATTGATACCCACTTTGAATGTGCACTTCCACATATACCATGTGTTGGTGGTGAATTGTGGAAAATCAGTTGCCAGAAAAGCAGGACTATGCTTTCTTCTTGTTAAGGAAAGCATAACATTGGGGGCATGCATCCCAATTTCACTTCCGTTTTCCTAGTCCGTTGAATATCAGAATTATTTACAGTGTTGAAGTGAAGTTTTCTTTTCCCATTAAATTCACTTTCATTTTTGTCTTTGTGCCCATTTTGTTCAGAGAGACCACTATGTCAGATGCATTCCTCTGACACATTATGCTTCTGTGATCCTCTCTAACAAATAGATTTGGGGTTTTACATTTGACCATTGTCCCTTCTAATTTATTAGTGAACATGGTTTCTTACTATTTCTGCTGTAACAAAATCTTTTCTGAGTAAGTAGTGTTGATCCAGATGAAATTAAGCCCCTTAAATTGCTCCAAACTTCCCATGTTTCTCTTCCCTGTTTTGAGGGGTGGGTATTCTTCAGAACTTTCAGTCCCTATTAATTCTAATTTAATTAAAGTTGTTCCGGATCATCAGGTTCTGGGATTTCATTCTCAGTACTTAATTATTTTTTTCATAATCTATTCTGAAGTCCATCCTCTTTTAGAAATCTTCACCTGAAGAAACTTTGAAAATAATCACAGTCTCTATTTATCATCGTTGTATTGAGAAATTGGTGATTTTTTGGTAGGGTTGCTCTTCCAAGTGCAAACATCTTAAATTTTAGATGATAGTGATAGTGATGCAGTATTTTCAGTTTTGCATTGCCTTTTTTAAAACCTTGGGCACGTGTTGTTTGCAGAATATTTACATTTTGGCATGGCACAAGTATGATCTTGAGGCTCTGTTCCTGCTGTACAAAAGATTCATCAATAATCCCAGCTAGTGCTAGTTGAAAATTTTTCTCTCAAAACCACTTTTGAATGAAAATTGGATTTTTTTTTAGAAAAGAAAATTGCTTCTGTGGAAAAATGCCAGCTTTCAATTGAAAAACCAAACACGAGTAAATGGGAATATTTTTCAATTTTGGCTGCAATTTGAAATTCTGCTGTTTTATGGGAGTTTCAGGCTACATCTACACTAGAAGCAGTGCAACATTGTAGCTGCACTGATGCTGCAGTGGTTCTGGTGATGATACTCTTAGCTGACGGGATAGCTCTCCCGTTGGCCTAATTTCTCCACCTCCCATGAAGGGCAGTTGGGAAGAGAAGCTCGCCTGCCAACATAGCGCTGTCTAAACCGGTGCGAAGGTTGGGCTGAGTGACGTAAGTTATACCGAAGTAAATTCTAGTGTAGACAAGGTCGTAGTTTATCTCGTTCCCTTTCTGGACTGTAGATTCTGGGCTACGCTACAGCTGGGGACACCTATGATGTGTGGATCAACAGGAGACTGTGGTGCAGTTTTGGGAGATGCAGTCTAACCAGGAGCCTGGTCTGTAGATAATAGGGGCATGAGGTTCTTTAAAACTTAAATTCTATGAGTCACTACAGCATTTCCAAATCGAAATTTTGTTTTAAACCAAAAAAAAAAAAAAAAAAAAGCGGGGGGGCTTTCAGTTATTCACCAGAAGTCAACATTTTTGGCGGTGGGAGTCCATTTCTGACCAACGCTAGTCCTGACCCAGTAATTCTAATGATGGAGAACTTTTGGCCATCTCTGCTGTGAGCAGAGTTCTTTTTCTTCATTTTACTGGTCTTTGTCAAGCATTCTTCAAATTCTAGTTTTCTGACATCTGTAACAGCACTGGAGATGCACAGATGTAGTAATTCATATAAAAATATCCCCATCTTCAGTTCTTTAAAGCAGAGCTATTCAAAGTAATTTCTCTGTTACAGTTTCCTTTGATGGGGCTAGAGAGCACTGTAATCAGTTTACATCTATGGGTAGCCCAATTCTTCAAACTTTCAATAAATTAATGTGTGAACTGCATGGGAGTGCAGAAGCAAAAGAATGACAAACCTTGATCTTGGTGTTTGTATTCTCTCAGTAAACATTCAGTGTTCAGTCAAGGAGTGACTCAGTGTATAGTTAGGGGTGGTATTAGGATGGTTCAAGTGTTAGGTTGGTACTAGCGTAGAGATCATAGGATCAAACTGAAATTTTGTAATTGATGAACTGGACTATAATAGTATCAGCATTTTAGAATAAGTAGGAATCAGTGGACCAGATCCTGTCCCTTGCTTTGCACTGTTCTGCAGCCACAAAGCAAACTAACTGGCTACACAAGAATTCCCCTGGTACTGGGGGAATGCCTCGATGGTAGGGCTGGCATAGCAGCTCCTACACTACCCCCTTTCAGCATCCCTTTCACCACACCCTCCAAAAAAAAAAAAGTTAACTCTAAGTTGTTCCTTGGGACCAGCCAGGTCAGAGATGCTTGTTTGTTTGTTTGTTTTTTGGGGGGTGGGAGGGTCTTAAATCTCCTCCCTGAGATCTGGCCCAGTGTTTTAAAATACTTAACTTTAAAATTCTTATATTTAGAACATGCTGTTTTAGTGCTGTGTGCATTTTCAGTATTTGGCTTTCATTTTCTTTTAGTAATGTTTTATTGTTTTCTCCTCTGCTCTACCCCATTAGTTCTCTCCAGAGCACCTATGTAATTTTTTCCATCTGTTCAGTTTGTGGTGCTCCCTCACTGATTTTGTCCATGGGTGCAGTTTCAATCATCCTTTTCCCATATGCTTAGTTCTGTCTTGAGAATCCCAGTTGTAATTTTTTTTGCCTCCAACTCTGTTGATTAGCCACCCATGTTCATAAACAGGTATCCATAAGCTTCAAGAACACACACCACATTTGCTGCTGAGCCACATGAAGTTTTCCAATCCTTGATGTACCTGAAAGCTTCTTTTGCAAACTGGTGGTGTAATTATCTTCATGTGGTTCAGCAGAAAGAGAAAATTGTTCCTAAAAGGTGAATGTGGATAAATGGGAGAACCAAGAGGACTGGAAGCAAAGACATTTGAGACTCTAGCTATAATTAAAAATAATGGATGGAAGGGAAAGAGATGATCAGATATGTAGAAGGTAGGTGTAACAGTGGTAACATGGTTTACACCTTTTAACAGCTAAAACTGTAAAATTGCCTGATATTCATAGCTATGCAAGGATGGGCATTCAGGATCTTGGGACACTTGTTGCATATTCCAAGTGATTAACACTGTCTTTAATGTTTAACAGGGAAAACAGGTTAATTGCAAACTTATTTAAAAGAATGAAACTCCTTTGCTAAAACCATCTCACTATATCCATACTTACCCCCAAAATGATGCTGTTAGTGTGAGATTACATTGGGAAAACTTTTGTTGAAATTCTGCAGAGTTACGTTGATCAAAACAAAAAATGTCCATGTTACAGTGCCATGGACATTTTAAATACAAAAAAATTAAAATCTTTGAATTCCTGAACCACGCCTCTAGCAATGTAAATTGTATAGTTAGGCTACTAAAACACCCATAGGTCAGCAATATTGTACAAAAGTACACTTCGTAGCACATATGTAATTTACTAAACACCCAGCCATCCCCCATGACAGATTGTGTGCTGTAATACGAAAACTTGACAATGAAGTTGACTTGGTTAATGTGATAACCTTAGCTCAGAAATTTTTTCATAACTTCCATTTTTAATGTATTTGTGTTTTAGTGTAACCAAATTCAGTTGATCTTAATGGGTTAAAATGAATTACAATATACACATAGCTACGGTAAAAATTAAGTATTTCATTAAAATTTCTCAGAAGACAAATTAGGAATGCCAGAAAAATTCTTGATCTGTAAGAATTTTTTTTTTACAAAGCCTACTGCTTATACTATATGAGAGTGATGGTTTATTTCTCAGGTAAACCAGGAACAGACCCCAATTCAGCAGCATGGGCAGCTTATTATGCTCACTATTATCAGCAGCAAGCACAGCCGCCACCTGCAGCCCCTCCTGGTGGACCACCTACGACCCAAACTAATGGACAAGGTACACAGATCAATCTGTTACAAGGAAAAACTGCTCATTATTGAAGGAAAATAGTGGACCACCTAGACTTTTATCCTGTAAATGTTGATTGGGTTCTCCCATACAAGGGCTAATTTATTGCAAATTAGCCTATTGTGTTGGAAAAACCTTACTTCTAATGCCAAAACTTTAAACTTGCAGCTTTGCTTCAGGTTCATGAGTGTTAGGGATAACCTTTCAAATGGTGGCAAAGAGTCCTGTGGCACCTTATAGACTAACAGACGTATTGGAGCATAAGGTTTCGTGGGTGATACCCACTTCGTCTATAAGGTGCCACAGGACTCTTTGCCGCTTTTACAGATCCAGACTAACACGGCTACCCTTCTGATACTTTAAAATAGTGGTTCTCAACCAGGGGTACCCATATCCTGGGGGTATGCAGAGGCCTTCTAGGGGATACATTAACTCATCTAGATATTTGCCTGGTTTTACAACAGGCTACATAAAAAGCACTAGTGAAGTTAATACAAACTAAAATTTCATACAGATAAAATGAGAAAGTAAGCAATTTTTCCATAATAGTGTGCTGTGACACGTCTGTATTTTTATGTCTCGTTTAAACCAATATGGGAGTCCAAGCACAAAGTCATACCAGTTTAACTAAATCAGTATAAAATCACACCGTGATTTATATCTGTACAACTTTGTGTGTGCACCTGGTCTAAAACATTTTAGACTGCAAGTGGCATTTGCACAGTATGTGAGTGTTATAGATTTCTTGAATTCTTGAAATTTAAAGTATTAAGTTTTGAACTAATGATTATGTACAGTTTTGTTATTTTAGCATTAGCTAGTAAATAAGCTTATTTTTATAGTGTGTTGTAGCAGATTAATTGCATTCATAAGTAAATTATATGTAAATATTTAAGCCATTTTTTGTTTCAAATTAATTAATAGCTGGATGCTTGGAAATGTTAGTATACAAACATTTTGTTTAAGTATATAACTAAATTCATGCATTATTTTATTTTTACTTCCTATAAATCAGGAGAACAACCAAATCCAGCACCAGCAGGGCAGGTTGATTACACCAAAGCTTGGGAAGAGTACTACAAAAAAATGGGTATGTTATTCATTTTTGGTTTGTTAAAAAAGTAGATCTTTGTAAGGGGAAAATGGTGTTCACGTTTGATTTGGCAGAGTTTTAGCAATAAAAATATAACTGTTTAATGCCACAGTCAATTGGCTTAGGTTCTTCTATTGTAGTAATTGAGCACATTGTGCCAGGAAATCTTACTGTAATTAAAATGTTATCTTTTCATTGTGCTATCAGTCAGCAATGGGCAGTGTTCCACATTCGGGGAGGGAAAGTGTATATTTCTTCTTAAAATTCCTTTACTCCCTAGCTGGCGTTGAGGAACAGATGTAGAAGTGTTTTTTTGGTTTGTTTTTTTTAAGCAAACATGATTTCCAAAGAAACTACACTGTGTAACATATGAAACATCCCATATTTAATTATTGAGTGGCAAAGTAGCATTATTTTTTTAATCTTTTTCAACTTAAATACAAATTTTTAAAAAATCTTCCAATATTTGGAGTTCATTCTTTCTTTTATGTTGCCTTTGGGAATCTGGAAATTTGAAGTGTGTTTTATAAAGTTGTTGTATATCTTCCTGGTTTGGAAGTTCATCTGTTTAACATTTGCTCTTAGATGACCACTTTTATGTCTTTTTATTTTTATTATTGTCTTTTGTTTAGTCTAGTTTTTTATAACAAAGCTTGCTACAAATGAATGCCATTTCTATAGGTTTTATATGGCATGTCATATTTTTTAAATCTGTTATTAGTTGTGCAACAGCTAAGTGCTATAAACTAAATCCTACAGCTAGTGCTTGTTCTTAGCTTTGACTAGTTTTTTAAAATAAAAGTGAAACTTGTGGTTCTTTGAAGGGATACATGTTTCACTTTGCTGTTCAGTTGTCAGTCATTTCTTTATTTCTCCTTTCTTCAGTAAAGAAGGAAAATTTGGCACCGATGTGTCAGACCTGCCAATAGGTGCTAATTCACTTTTCTGGGTCATGACCTCTTCTCCCATTTTGAACATAATCTCGTTCATGAGGCTCAGCCATATCCTTAGGCATACTGCAGAATTCCTGCTTCTGGCCATGCAAATAACAGCAGCTTTGATTTCTCACTTTTTCCATTATCATACTTGTGTTTAAAAAGGCAGACTTGGAGTAGCAGTGAGCAGTATTTCTCTTCTTTTCAGTCTTCATCCAGGGGCAGTTTTTAGGGGCATGGTGCACCAAATTAAAGCACCCATCAGTCTTCTTTACCTCTATTTCTTCTTTTCCTGAGCATGATGTGCAGTTGTGACCAAATGGAGCAGGTGAACCATTTAAGAGGTCTTCCATCTCCGGAGGGGGAGTTCTGTCGCAATTCTCCCAGCCTAAAAGCACTTTGCCAAAAATGGGCTCAGATTCTTAACGTTGGTTGGGCTTTTCCATTCTTTACCTTAACCGCTCAGACTTCTCTTCAAGGGTGAATCAGTCCTATTCAGATCCTGTTTAGTGCCTGTAAATCTACAGTCCGGTCAATGCTTGCTGATCATGGATTTTTCCCATTAACTCCTTCCCCATTGGTCCAGTCCACGACTAAGGCAACAAGCTCAAAAGTCTCTTCTCACATTCTTAAAGTGATAATTGCAGTCCTTGTCAAGAAATCTGGTATTTATTCTAACTTGGTTTCCCTCCAAAGGAGGATCTAGGCTCCTTCAAGGACCTTTCCCTTCATTTCCTTACTAAGTGCATATCAGATGATGAAGGGCACAGGGGCCCAGAGCATGGTTAAGTCCTGAAAAAGGGACCAGTTCTCAGATGGGGGAGAAAGATAAGGCAAAGAATTCCAAAAGGGCAGAACAAAGAGGAATTCAATAGTTGGGAAGCATTCCAGATCCTTATCCTTCTCTTCTAGCTCCAGCTGTAGTTAATCTCATGAAAGGAGTACTCTTGACTTTAAACCTTTGTAACCCTGAGCTAGAGAACCAGAAGAGGTCATTTCTCCACAGACATGTTCAAGGTAATGGGCAAGAAAGGTGATTTCCCCATTGAGATCCATCCAAAATGGAGGATGAACAATTGATATCCAAGGGCAAATATTATTCAGTATTAAGTCAGAATTTGCAGTTCCCCTTCTCTTTCTTCAAAGAGGTTGTAAGGGAGGAATGGGAGATCTCTGACATGGGGAAGAGACTGTCCGCAACAGACTCATGACTCAGACAGTGGGTACTAGAGCATAGCAAGACAGTGGGTACTAGAGCATATCAGACAGTGGGTACTAGAGCATAGCAAGAATACTTTGGGGTTGTCTCCTCCACATTCTTCCTTCTTTCTGTCTCAAACCTTGAAGAGTAACAAACATCAATCCATACTGAATAACACATTTATTGCAAGTTGGGGCAATAGAGCTTGTCTTTTTAAGACCAAAGATACCTCAGGGTCTACTCTATTTTCATATTAAGCAATAGATCAGGTGAAGTCCAGATCATCCTAGACATCAAGAAACTGAACAGGTAGCTGAAGATTAAAATACAGGGCACTCTTCCAGTATAGCAGCAGAATCTCCTGCATATGATCTGATATTGCTGGACCCTGACAGAAGCTTAACTGCTATCAGCAGTTTATTAATTTCACCTACCAAACTGCCAGTGCAGAGTATTGCAATTAGGTCTATCCTCTGCCTCCAGATTTTTGTCAAAAATAATAGTGGTGATAGCAAGACTCTGGACTGTAGGAACTCATATATACCCCTTGTTAGGCAACATAGTTGCTTAGAAGTTGATAAATACAAGGAGGGCCAGTGTGTTCCTGACATAGGAAAAGCTTGACTAGATTCAGGCACTGATCTAAGGCATTACGTTGTGGAGAAACACCAGTCCATCCTTACCTGCAGCTCCCAGGTCTTCTGGTCACATGAATATATACAAGACTGCATGTGAGTTTCAGGAGTTCCAGGACCATTCAAACAAGACGCAGAGGAAAATGAGGATGCCATCTACTGTGATTGTCCCTCTGCTGGTAGAAACAGGAAGTCCATGTGATGATAGAACCTTTTCTTCAGTCAAGAGGCCAGCCTTTTCCATACCACCAGCTTCCTAGGGATGAGAAATCAGGTTGGCTGTTCTGGCAGTCGGGCAACACAATGATCATTACGTATATAAATCAATGAGGGAGTGCAAAGAATCTCAAGTCTAAATGCTTAAGCACGAATTCTCCTATTTCAATCAAGATCAAAATAAAAGGATACCATAAAACCAAAAAGTGGACTAAGTTTTCTTCAGGTAGACAACCCAGAATGGGTTGAATGAAGAAGTATTCCAGCAAATATCCAGAGAGCCAAGCTATCCCTCATATAGTTATATTTCCATCCAGTTGGAATGGAGAGTTAAGGGAAACAGACCAAGGTTAACTGAGGATATGTTCTGGTTCACAGAGGGCCTAAATGGTTTCTTTGTGTGCTTCCAAGGCCCCATCCCTTCCACTGTAAGGAGAAGCAATTAAAAAGATGAAGGCATAATCATTGTTAACACAGATTGGACCTACTGGGGTTATCCTAATGGTCTTATTTCAATTTCTCACCAATTAGGATGCTCTGTTGCAGATCCTGCTGCAGAATCCCAATCTTGACTACCTGAAACTGACAGCTTGGTCATTGATCATCAAGTCCTAAATAGGATGGGATGTTCATCCTAAGTAATAAACTCTTCTAGCCTTTCATCTTCTCTGCCTACACACAAATTTGGACAAAATTCTTTCAGGTGCTTGGAGAGAGATCCTAGGAAATCAGAAACTGTAGTTCTGGATTTCTTTGGTCTGAAATCTCCCACTTGTTTCTTTTTGTCTCAGCATTAAATAGTGTTATAAGCTCAGATCATTGAAATATTAAGCAGGTATTTCAAGATTCCATAGGGTAGTACATCTGTCCAAACCAGCAGTCAGACCCATCCTCTCTTCCTGCAGATCTACGGATCTGCAGTCTTCACAACCTATTCACTGAGACACAAGATGTAAATTCCATACATTTTCTTTACAGAATCATGATTCCGGGTTGCAATTATGTCAGCAAGAAGAGTGTCTGCTCTTAGAAGGCACAAGCTTTATTATTTTTTCCACAAAGACAGTCACTTACTATTCCAGAATAATTCCCAGAATCAGTAATTACAAAGGAACTTTTTTCCATACATCGAGGGAGTTCATTACTTTAGTTTTACCCTAAAGAGCATTGCACATTATGAGTATGAGACGCATTCTTAAATTTTATCATCGTAGAATCTTCTAGTTCAGGGTGTAATCATTGCTTTCCTTTACCTTCCGAACCTGGGTCTGAAAATGTCTAGAGTTTTCATAGTCAAACTCTGCATCAGCGAGTTCCAAAGATAAACCGTCTGAGTGGATCAAAGCCCATTCAGCATGCTCTGCAGTAACATCTTGGCAGATGATGAAGCATCAGCCACCACAGAAGAATCAGAAAATTTTCCAATTGATCACCCATTAACATGTTTATAAAATGCTTGACCTTAATTCCTGTTCAGAAGCATTGTTCAGAGGTCCCCAAGTATCATACTAATACTTAAGGAAGGAATTCCTCTCCTTCTGTATTGCCCACTACAGCCTAGAACTAAACTATTAAAAAACTAAAAAAGAGCCACCATGGCTTAACAACCATGTAGAAGAAGCAGTGAGAGATGAAAAAGGCATCTTTTAAAAAGTGGAAGTCAGATCGTAGTGAGGTAAATAGAAAGGAGCATAAACACTGTCAAATTAAGTGTAAAAATGTAATTAGAAAAGCCAAAAAGGAGTTTGAAGAACAGTTAGCCCAAAACCTCAGAAGGTAATAAACACAATGTTTAAGTACATCAGAAGCTGGAAGCCTGCTAAACAACTAGTGGGGCCCCTGGACAATCGAGATACAAAAGGAGTACTTAAAGACGATAAAGTCATTGCAGAGAAACTAAATCATGGAATATCAGGGTTGGAAGGGACCTCAGAAGGTCATCTAGTCCAACCCCCTGCTCAAAGCAGGACCAATCCCAAATTTTTGCCCCAGATCTCTAAATGGCCCCCTCAAGGATTGAACTCACAACCCTGGGTTTAGCAGGCCAGTGCTCAAACCACTGAGCTATGAATTCTTTGCTTCAGTCTTTACGGCTGGGGATGTTAGGGAGATTCCCAAACCTGAGCCATCTTTTGTAGGTGACAAATCTGAGGAATTGTCACAGATTGAAGTATCGCTAGAGGAGGTTCTGGAATTAATTGAGAAACCTAACAGTAACAAGTCACCGGGACCAGATGGCATTCACCCAAGAGTTCTGAAAGAACTCAAATGTGAAATTGCGGAACTATTAACTATGGTTTGTAACTTGTCCTTTAAATCAGCTTCTGTACCCACTGACTGGAAGATAGCTAATGTAACGTCAGTATTTAAAAAGGGCTCTAGAGGTGATCCTGGCAATTACAGACCGGTAAGTCTAACGTCAGTACCGTGCAAATTACCTGAAACAATAGTAAAGAATAAAATTGTCAGACACAGAGAAGAACATAAATTGGGCAAAAGTCAATATGGTTTCTGTAAAGGGAAATCCTGTCTAATAGATTACTAAGAGTTCTTTGAAGTTGTCAACAAACATGTGGACAAGGGGGATCCAGGGGACATAGTGTACTTAGATTTCCAGAAAGCCTTTGACAAGGTCCCTCACCAAAGGATCTTATGTAAATTAAGTTGTCATGGGATAAGAGGGAAGATCCTTTCATGGGTTGAGAACTGGTTCAAAGACAGGGAACAAAGGGTAGGAATAAATGGTAGATTTTCAGAATGGATAGGAGTAACTAGTGGTGTTCTCCAAGGGTCAAGTCCTAGGACCAATCCTATTCAACTTACTCATAAATGAGCTGGAGAAAGGGGTAAACAGTGAGGTGGCAAAGTTTGCAGATGATACTGAACTGCTCAAGATAGTTAAGACCAAAGCAGACTGTGAAGAACTTCAAAAAGATCTCACAAAACTAAGTGTTTGGGCAACAAAATGGCAAATGAAATTTAAAGTGGATAAATGTAAAGTAATCCACATTGGAAAAAATAACCCCAACTATACATACAATATGATGGGGGCTAATTTAGCTACAGGTAATCAGGAGAATGATCTTGGAGTCATTGTGGATAGTTCTCTGAAGTCGTCCATGCAGTGTGCAGCGGCAGTCAAAAAAGCAAACAGGATGTTAGGAATCATTAAAAAAGGGATAGAGAATAAGATAAAATATCTTATTGCCCTTACGTAAATCCATGGTACGCCCACATCTTGAATACTGCGTACAGATGTGGTCTCCTCATCTCAAAAAAAGATATACTGGCATTAGAGAAGGTTCAGAAAAGGGCATCTAAAATGATTAGGGGTTTGGAACGGGTCCATATGAGGAGAGATTAATGAGGCTAGGACTTTTCAGCTTGGAAAAGAGGAGACTAAGGGGGGATGTAATAGAGGGATATAAAATCATGAGTGGTGTGGAGAAAGCGAATAAGGAAAAGTTATTGTTCCCATAATATAAGAACTAGGGGCCACCAAATGAAATTAATGGGCAGCATTAATTAACAATAAACTTGTTTATTAAAACAAATAAAAGGAAGTTCTTCTTTACACAGTGCACAGTCAACCTGTGGAACTCCTTCCCTGAGGAGGTTGTGAAGGCTAGGACTATAACAGGGTTTAAAAGAGAACTGGATAAATTCATGGAGGCTAAATCCATTAATGGCTATTAGCCAGGATGTTTAAGGAATGGTGTCCCTAGCCTCTGTTTGTCAGAGGGTGGAGATGGATGGTAGGAGAGAGATCACTGATCATTACCTGTTAGGTTCACTCCCTCTGAGGCATCTGGCATTGGCCACTGTCGATAGACAAGATACTGGGCTGGATGGACCTTTGGTCTGACCCAGTATTGTCCTTCTTATGATGTTTAACTGGTGGGTAAGTAATTGTTAAGAATAACAATTGACTGCTTCTCTGGGACTTTGCCTCCTCCTCTTAGTCTGGCTTCTTTGAGAAGTCTTTCATATGCTTCTACAATGGCCTCTTCAAGGTGCATGTGTATGTGTAGTTAATATGATCTAATAAAGCATTACTGGTAAAAAGTTTCAGTATGCTAATTAGAATTTAGTGTTTCAGTACAGCTTTGGAAGGTGGAAGGACTCATCCTGAGTGAAGGGACGTGGCGAAGCCCCAGAATTCCATTATTCCTGTGGGAATTCTGTGCCAAAAAATTAAATTCTGCACACAATAATTTAAAATTCTGCAAACAAAATTTCCCCCAGGAGTAGAGAGAGAAACCCCTACGACAACCCAGTTCCTGCTTCTTTGTCATCGTCTTCTCTTCTCCTCCCCTCGCTCCCCCCCAGCACAGCCAGGGGGCCCAGACATTCATACCTCTTTCCCCCAGAGCCCTGCTGTGGGGCCCTCCCTGGCCCAGACACTCTCACACCACCTCCGCCCAGACACTCACACTCCATACCCCCACCCTCCCCCAAGGCCAGCTGCAGGTGCACATCTCCTCCTCTTCTCTCTCTTCCTCTCCCCCCACCCCCAAGACACTCACAGACCCTACCCTCCTAGAGCCCGGGGAAACCCTGGAAACCCTCCAGTTCCCTCTCCCTCCCCCCAGCCTTGTCTTCTGTTTGCGAGCGAGCTGGGTTTTGCCAGGTCCAGCGGCTCCTACTGGTGGCCAACATCTCTACAGCCTATTTCTGTGGTGGGACAGATGGAAATTCTGCACACCCACCATTAATTTCTGCAAAATTGTGCAGTGGCACAGAATTCTCCCAGGAGTAATTCCATGGAGTAAGCTTGAGCTGTCTCTATTTGCCAGAAAAGTAGTCTAACCCAGATCCTTTCTGGACCTCTTCCACAAAGTAAGTCAGCAGATAATAAATGCGATACTGGTTTTGGTGTGAGTTTTTGCACTCCATAAAAATAAATTTTTCCTTTTCCATTTGGGCTTCTGGAGATGTGAAGGGAAGAAGTTGGAAAGTGCTTTGGGATATAACTATATACAATAGCCAGCTCTATCTTGTATTTATACAATTCAGAAATTGGAAGCCTTTGCATGGTACCAATACACAATTCTGTACATTTCAGCACCATACTTTAACTTTCTTTTTTCTTTGACCCGTATCTAATACAAAATCTCTAGCTATAATTGAAAGTAGGTATGTGAAAGCAAATTTCTTGTTGAAGTCACCAGAAGTATCTATTTGACCACAATATTGGAGGAGGGTAAATGCAAATGGCATGTTACAAACTATATAACTTCAGCTCTTAAATTTGCATTTGGGTCATAATTTAAGTTTTCTTGATCAGGAACAGAAGGTAAAGCGTCTCTTCTGTCTACACAATTTGATCAAGAGAAAGTAGAATTTTAAATTTTCTTACAGGATTAAGTGGTATCGACTGTGCTGGTTTTACCTCACTAATATGATAATGACAAAAATCACTAACCCTTAGGAAAACTTTTAATATCCAAGTGTATGTAAACTGAACACTGGCTGATTTTGCTCCAGTGCTGTGCCAGGGAGAAATTTTGGTTATCGGGAGGTGTGAATCCCTCCTTCTGGGAGCTATTAATAGGAGAGAGGCTGTGTCAGGAGATCAAGCTATGGGGATGGAAAGGGTTCGCTGGGGAGCTGTAAGGAGTCTTATAAAGTGAGCCATGTTTAGGAATAGAAGACTGGGCTTCTGGAGATGTGAAGGGAAGAGTTGGAAAAAAGTTACTGCATGCAATAGAACAGGCTGCCTCATATTTACAAAATGTAGGAACTGGAAATCTTTGCATGGGGCGTACACCCAATGCATTTGCAGAAGAAGTTTGGAATAAACAAAAGAAAAACAGAAGGGATGTCTTTCACTCTGGTACTTCCTGTAAATCCTTTGTTTCTTATTTTACTATGTTTCTAGCTGATTTGTTTCCTCAGAAGATCCAGGTTTGTTTAAAATTTTTCACTCAGTGAGCAGGGATCAGTTTGAGTTGCAGGAACTAAAGTGTTTTCTTCTTTTTATTTTTGCAGTTTTCTGTTCTCCCTTCATGTCTCCCAAAATAATAAAAAAAAAAAATCTAGGAACCTTACACACCTTGTTAGCCAAGATTATAAAAATTAAGATATATCTTAATGTATCGGAGTAGCAGCCGTGTTAGTCTGTATTTGCAAAAAGAAAAGGAGTACTTGTGGCACCTTAGAGACTAACCAATTTATTTGAGCATAAGCTTTCGTGAGCTACAGCTCACTTCATCGGATGCATACTGTGGAAACTGCAGAAGACATTGTATACACAGAGACCATTGTATACACAGAGACCTCCTCCCACCCCACTCTCCTGTTGATAATAGCTTATCTAAAGTGATCACTCTCCTTACAATGTGTATGAAAATCAAGGTGGGCCAATTCCAGCACAAATCCAGGTTTTCTCACCCCCCTCCTCCCCCCACACACACAAACTCACTCTCCTGCTGGTAATAGCTCATCCAAACTGACCACTCTCCTTACAATGTGTATGATAATCAAGGTGGGCCATTTCCAGCATAAATCCAAGTTTAACCAGAACGTCTGGGGGGGGGGGAAACAAGGGGCAATAGGCTACCTTGCATAATGACTTAGCCATTCCCAGTCTCTATTTAAGCCTAAATTAATTTGCAAATGAATTCCAATTCAGCAGTTTCTTGCTGGAGTCTGGATTTTAAGTTTTTTTTGTTGTAAGATAGCGATCTTCCTGTCTGTAATTGCGTGACCAGAGAGATTGAAGTGTTCTCTGACTGGTTTATGAATGTTATAATTCTTGACATCTGATTTGTGTCCATTTATTAGTTTACGTAGAGACTGTCCAGTTTGACCAGTGTACATGGCAGAGGGGCATTGCTGGCTCTCAGTGAGCTGTAGCTCACGAAAGCTTATGCTGTATATAAAGTCTGCTGCAGTTTCCACGGTATACATCTGATGAAGTGAGCTGTAGCTCACGAAAGCTCATGCTCAAATAAATTGGTTAGTCTCTAAGGTGCCACAAGTACTCCTTTTCTTTTTGCAAATACAGACTAACAGGGCTGTTACTCTGAAACCTTTGGAGTGTTGTGGCCCTTGAATGTCAGTTGCGATGTCCCATTGTCATGCAAAAAGGTGGTGGTAATAATAGGAGGAGTTAGGGGTTTCTGAATTCAGAGGACTTGGAAGGAGGAAGATGTCAGGGGCATCCTTGACCTTCCTTTCAAATAGTAATGTTATTGGTTTGATTTTTCAGTAATAACTGTTGCCTGTTGGATGGAAAAAGTGAACTTGTTCTATTGGCATATTCCATGTACCTTATTGCCTTCTGCTTACAGCTTTGAGCACTGTTGAATGAGGCAATAGTTCTTAATTATAATTCTCCAATTATTGTGTGTGTTGAGAATAAATTAGAGAGCTTGAAATTTGGAGGTCAGAGGGAAGGAAGAGGAGCTTGGGGATTGTCGTCTTTTGTGGAATATATTAATAAAAATATGTGCTCTTTGATGGAAGTGCTTAGCTCTAATAGTGTTAAACAAATCTTGAGATTTATTTAAATTTGCTTGGGTAGAAAATCAATTAACTTTAAATTTAATGAATTAACAGCTGGTGTGTTAGTAAATGCAGCCTGTGCAACAAGATCACTTTTTGTAATCTGACTACTTAATTCCTCTCCCTTGCTGATCTGCATTTTAACTGAAAATACTGTCAGTTGTTTAATTCAAGTAAATCCAAGTGGGCATGCTTGGAAAAGAAAGTGTTGTTCTTCTCACCCCCCAAACACACACACACAAGTGTGCTCTGGAACACGTTTCAGCAGAAATCCTTTTTATTTTTTGCTTTTAAAAGTATTAACATACAAGGTATAAATGACAAAATGTGAGTATTCATGTGCAAACTTCCTGACTCCTGCATGCTGCTTTCTATAAAGGATGTCCTCAAATTCAGTCACATAGAAGTAGTAAAATCTGTGTTGTTGATATTTAAGCATATTTGAAATGGTAGTGTCCCAGAGTTAAGTGGTTCTATAATATCAACAGGAAGAATAGCATTGTGTAAATTGCTTAATATTTACATGTATGCTATTTTTAACTTTTTTATTTGGACCTGAAATCCACTGAGAGGCAGAATACCTCTGTCTTTGTATATATGTATAATTTTGGTGTACACGGGAGTCTTTACATTAAAATGTGGGGGGTTTTTCAGGTCAACAAGGGCAGCCACAAGATTATTCAAAGGCTTGGGAGGAATATTACAAGAAGCAAGGTAATGTTTGCTAGAAATGAGATTATTTTTAGCTTCTTTGTCTTTGTTACAGCAAAAAAGTTATGTAGTCCTAATTTATTTTAGGTCAAGCAGTTCCAGCTCCAGCTGGGGCCCCCCCAGGTCAGCCTGATTATAGTGCAGCATGGGCTGAATACTACAGACAGCAAGCAGCATATTATGCCCAGACAAGTCCACAGGGAATGCCACAGCATCCTCCAGCACCACAGGTATAAAATTCTATGAATTATTTTGTGTTTTTATAAATATTTTTTTTGCATGTCTCCTGTTTTGTTACCTTTGGAGTGTGCATCCTTTTTTTGTAGCAAAATAACTCAGAATAATTAGTAAATGACTTTTAATCTGGTAACTTGAGTTCTCTATCTCTTCAGAACGCTCAGTGCTTTTGATTAAAAATTTTTCTCCCTCAGGGTTTAGAAAACCATGCAAGAAGCCACCACCATTTACATTAACCAATTTTTCTTTCTTAAAGGCTTCACTCCTGAGTTAGCTCAATTTAAAGGATTTTCTTTAACTTTTTGTGTATCTCTTATGTATCTCTTCTGCACAGGGCCAATAATAAGAAGTGGACAATACAGTATTTGCTTCATTGTGTGGGGGAAAAAACCTTTGTTAAATGTATGGATGCAGACGCCTTGATGAAGATCTTAATTTTGTTTGGTTTAAAAATAGTGTTTTTGAAAATGTACAAAATATCTATCACTACTGATAGGAGGTAATATTTCTGTGTAGAAATGAAAATTGGTTTGTTTTTAGTATATTAGTGTAGATGTACACATTCCAGCAAATGTATTTGCAATTATTATGTGGTCAATGCTTTGTGATATAAATGTACTTTTTCAATGTATACTTTCACTTTTAAAATGCCTGTTTTGTGCTTTACAATAAATAATATGAAACCTCCTGTGTCGGTAAGTTGGATATGTGGGTATTTAAAGAATTCTAGGACTTACTAGTAATGCTGAATTAAGGTATATGTACCCAAATGAGATTTTTTTTCCCCCATGAAATCTTAGAATGAGTTAAAAAACCTGTCATTGGCATGTTTTTCCCCTTTTCAGAATAGTTGTAGATGGAGGATCTTTCATTTATTGTATTTTGCTGTCTAGCACCAGTAATCTTGATACCTTTATTTTCTTTCTATTTGATTAAAAACTGCATGTGTTTAAAAAGGTGATCTTTTGGCATACTTCCATTGCATTAACAGTGAAATTTCCCTTTTTATACATGACCACTGTTTCAGACCTGTACAGCTGCTATAAGTTAACCTTTCTGTTTTTAATTTGATACTTACTTGACTGTTTCAGCATAACTATTTTAAACATTTTTCAGATTAGTTATAAAAGGTTTTTGCTTTTATAATTAAATGTTCTAAGCATTCAGTTTGCAGTAGTTCATTTCAAAAATCAGTGTAGAAAGGTGAACGTGGTTACCAGAATTGCATCTGACATTGAAACTTTATATTTTGTTTGGGGTGGGGGGAGTGGTTGACAGAGAACTTCATTCAGTACAGATAAGTTCTGTTGTGTAAATGCTCAAGACCAGTTGTTGAATCAAATTATTTGATATACTTTTTTGTTACATTACTGCTCGTACTCAAAATCTGATATTCTGTTGAAATTCATTGTTTGCTGTTTGCATATTTATTGGCTCTTTGCATATATTAGACTACATGCAATACAGTCTGTCTTGCCATTGTCTGTTGAAGTGCAGGTTTGATCCAGCCAGTATAGAACTAGCTCTATAGGGGTGAGGAGGACTGTGCTGTGTATCATCCTTGATTGTTCCTTCAAGGAGCATTGCACTGTAAGTACATCAGAATGACAAATTGATGAACTGCAACAGTATCGTTTGTCAATGTTCCACATAATGCAAATGCCATACTTGTGTGAATATTATGTTGGAATACAGTGCTAATATCTTAGGAAATCATAACTGCTTCTTAATTCAGAAACATAGGTGTGCATATATATATGTGAGCTTTATGGGTAAGTATTCTTGAAATGTTCAGCAATAGCTAAAGAAAATCTTGTGTTATCTAAGTAATACAACATTTTTCACTAGTGCTCCTGAGACAAAGGTTGTATTATTTAGCTTATGAAAATGTGCATATCTTGTTAATATGAAAGTGATTGGAACTGCTTGATAGACAGAAGTTGTTTTGTCTTAAGTTAGTTTGCAGACATGTAGTGATGCAGGTATATGTTAAACTATTTTATAAGCCTGTATTAATTAGCCTTATCTTTTTGGAGCACCATTTGTTGCATTGAGAATACTTTTTTAAGGTGGCTGCATAGAGAAGTAAAACTTAAGGCTTGAAATTTGAAGTAGTTTTATTATTCAGATAATTAGCAATGTATTTTATTGTGTTTGTAGAACCTGGAGGGAACTACCTTACCCCTTTTTAGATTAGGAATTTTAGTAGTAGTTTGAAACAAACAGCTAGGAAGATATTGCAATCTTTAGTGTAGGATATGAAGTTTAATAGTTAAGATATTTTGCATGATACTTTTGTAGATGACCTTATAGTAGAATGGTGCATTTATTACTAATTAAACTGAACAAAATTAAATTCACTGGATTCTTTATCATTCACAAAATGGAGGCTGTTGATTTTGATTCATTTAAGGTATAAAATCTTTATTAATTGCAAACAGTGCAATTATTTATACTTCACAGTGCCTTCCCAGACCTTCCACCTTAGGTTCTGCTGCAAAAAGCAACAGGTAAGCACAACCTAAGGAAGTATATAAATACATATTTCAGTACATTAATGTTGTCCCTGTGAGATTTTTGTGGTTGTGTATTCAAAAGCAATCTGCTGATTTCCCCAAATGCATTCTGTTACTCATGGTTCCATTTCAGTGGAAAGTCTCTCAGTTGTTTAAACAACCGTTCACATTTCTGGGTAAATGTATCTTTATTTTTTAGAAAAGATGAGTGGATTGCTGCAATAATTAAACTTAATCTGAATAAGTCATTTTTTGTTACTTTTTCCTCAAATAGCTGAATTGTAACAATTTAACAAAGGAAAACAAAACTTTTTTCCCCCCAAGATGCAGGAAATACTTGGTTAGAAACTTCAACAGCCTTCACAAATGTTTTTATAATTGGCAGGTCATTATTCCCACCCCACCCCTAAAAGCTAAATAGAATACTGTGTGTTTCTCTTGTCACTGGAACTGATAACTTGACTTTTTAAAGAAGTTATACAACATAATATTAGTGAATTTTTTAGATAAACTAGTTTGCTTATCCATCTGATATAGTAGGAAAATTGACACAAGTTTTGCAGAATAGTATGTCTTACTAGAAAGCATGTGCACAAGTGAAATGTTAACTGTATGGCAAATAATCTTTTCAGTATCTATATAGCAATCAGTATTTTCTGTTCTTTGATACTTTAACTGAATTGCTGTATACTTTTGCCAGTTTAAAATGTTTGTTTTATTCAATGGTCTGGTACAGTTTTTTAGTTAAAGCAGCATCTCATCAGTTTTTGTTTATTCAATATATAAAATGTGCTGATCCTTTTTCAAAAGTCCTGCTTATATCTATATCAAAGAAAAATATTCAAAAATACTGCCTTCATTTTCACACACAGTGCTGAAGATGCTGCAAGCACCAAATCATAGCTCATAAAATCAGGTCCTGAGATAGTTACTACCAATAAAGAGGAATCCTTTGAGTGTATGCCATTGGTGAGCCGATGAGCACGGACCATAGAAGGGGTCCATGTAGAAGGTAAAATTGGCAAAACATGTATCCCATACATAATGGTGTAGGGTATAATTTTTCTGTCTGATCACTTCTCATTCTTTAAAGTGCTATTTGCTTGACCATAAATGTTCAATAATCTGTTTAGTTTTAAAAACTATGTGGCTAATAATATTAAACTATATATTTTAATTTATATTCTTCTGAGCAGTCAAGCTTAGATATATTTACCTTCTGAAATTAATAGTTGCACTTAATTCCCTTAAGCCACTTCATTTTTGTTTACTTGTAGTTTGATATGTAACTCACATTTATTTTTCACATGAGAACTAGGTATGTACCCTAGTGGGTTTTAAATCCTAAGAATTTATTGTCTGGGGCGGGATTTCAGTTTCACTTCCTTAAACATGCTGCTTTTTATTTCACCGTTACGTGAATATTTTAATAATTAAAATCTTAAATTGAGTAAATTTAGCAAGTGGGAGGAAATAGAAAAGACAGGCCAGTTATTTGGATTAATGAGGGAATGTGAAAGTCATAATGGCTTCAGTTTAGTGTTTGTGGCATATTGATTTTCAGCTCACTTATTGCTGGACTTATAGGCATATTTTATGCTAAGTGTAGTGTTATTATTTAAATCAGTCTCCAAACAGTATTTCTTTTTAGAGGACAGAAGATCATTAAATTACTAGAATCTTATTTCTGAGCAAAGATTGTTTTGTGTTTGGTAGAAAAGTAATTGAACTTTCCAAAATGGGACGTTAAATAAATATATCTTGATTTGATAGAACCTCGCAAATGAAATAGGAAGTTGAGAGTACCGCAGTTTTAAAAGGGAAGTAGGGGAAGTGTAATGTTTAATATAGTAAAAGCATTTACAGATCACTTTCTTCAGCCTTTATACTGTAGGACATGGCATGAAATACAATGTCAGCTGGAAGAATAACCTTCATTTAGAAGTATTATAGTGTGTTTTGGTGTCCAGGCAGGTTGTATTATTATTCACTGCACAGCCTATCTTACGTGAAATATTTCATCTTCTTCCATAAAAGTTTTATTGGATGCTAGAAACTATTTTCCCCCCTCATGAAATAGCTTTTCTATGTTTCCTTTGCATGTTGTAAATTGGCAAAATTTGGGCCTTCCAGTAAGCATACAGTTGACAGGGTTCCCTCATCCCTAGTAATACCCTATAAAACTCTCATGTATATGCACATATTTCTCTTATGCATGTGAGATGCATTTTCGTCCTGAGAAAAGTGTTCTCTACAGAAACTACCCGTGTGTAAAAAGAAGATTGGCTTTATAAGGCTACTGTGATGGGAAGTGTCTTAGGGAGATGCAGCTTGGACTTGAGGTAAATTGAATGCTTTACAAAATGTGGTTTTGAGCTTGCATTATTGACATTGTATGTAATATGGGTACACATTAACTGTATAACATTTTTGTATGGTTTTATGATTTTCTCAATAAATGTAAAATGATGGATAGTACAAAATAATGTTTGTCTTCTTTCCCCCTCTTTCCTTCTGGCTTCATATTGACTTTCACATGTCTGCGTCAGATGGAAAATACATACATTTGTGATTATTTTCACAGTACGATATAAATTAATGCAAGAAACACTGAAATGTAAGGCTGGAAACTAGTCCTTGTCATCTCCTGAACTAGGATCAGACCAAGTATACCTAGACCATTGCTGACAGGTTTTGGTTTAACCCAGGGGTGGGCAAACTTTTTGACCCGAGGGCCACATCTGAGTGGGGAAATTGAATGCAGGGCCGGGGCAGGGAGTTGGGGTGTGGGAGCAGGTGAGGTTTGGGGGGCAGGGGGTTGGGGAGCAGGCTCTGGCCCAGCGCCGCTTACCTGGAGCAGCTCCAAGGTGGCAGTGGTGCTCCCATGCCACTCCTGGAAGCGGCCGACAGCATGTCCCTGCGGCCCCTGGGGGACGGGGCAGAGGGCTCCGCATGCTGCCCTCGCCTGCGGTACCTCCCCCGAAGCTTCCGTTGGCCACGGTTCCCTGTTCCTGAGCCCTCTGCCCCCCACCCACTCCAGAGGCCACAGGGATGTGGTGCCAGCCACTTCCAGCAGCGGTGTGGGGCCCGCAGCGCCAGAGGGGTGGCAGTCCCCCAGGCCTGATCCAGCCCATGGGCTGTTGTTTGCCCACCCCTGGTTTAACCTGTTCTTAAACTTCCAGTAATGGGGATTCCACAGCCTCCCTTGATTTACTCCGGAACTTATCGTTAGAAATTTTTCCTGATACCTCCGTTGCAGCAGATTAAGCTTGTCCATACATAAGTGACAAGGAGAACAGCTAATCACTGTCTTTTCTCAAAACTAAACATACCCATTTTTTTTAAATCTTTCCTCATCAGTCATCTGATTTTAAACCTTGGTATCACTTTTGTTGCTGTCCTTTGGAATAAGCATGATGCCCAAAACTGGGGCCACTGTTCCATGTGCGGCCTTACCAGCGCTGAGTAGAGTGGGAAAAGCTGTCTTTCATACAATACTCCAGTTAAAACACCTCAGATATTTGCCTTTTTTGAAACTGCATCACACTGTTGACTTGTATTGCTAAAAAGGATATGGAGGCTATAATGGATCAGAAATTGAATACAACTGCTTAGCCCAGTTATTTGCCATTTTGTATTTATAGATTTGGATTTTTATTTCCACGTATATTACTTTGCACTTGGCTTTTTATACATATACTCTCCGCTCCATTATCCAAGTCACTAATGAAAATATTGAATAGTGATCAGACCCAAGACCTACCCCTGCTGGATCCCAGTGGATATGTCCATCTAATTTGACAGCAAACCATTGATTGTACTCAGAGTTAGTTGTCTTTCAACCAGTTGTGTATCCATCTTATAGTAATTTCATCTAGACCACATTTGCCTAGTTTGGTTATGAGGAGGTCATGTGGGACTGTCAAAAAGCCTTACTGAAATTAAAATTTACATTTACTGCTTCTCCCTTTATCCATTGGGCCAGAAACCCTGTCAAAGAGGGAAGTAGGTTGGTTTGGCATGATGTGTTCTTGACATTCATGTTGGGTACTACTTATCACCTGTTATCCTGTAGGTGCCTACAAACTAATAGTTTAATAATTTTGTGAAGAAACACTACCTACGTGAAATGAAGCAAGATGTATTTGACAATTTATCTTCTAATTGTAATATTCAGAAGACTGTCATGCAACTGATCAGCAAAATAATTCCGTCAGGATATATCTAATTGTAATTGTTCACTGAGAACCAGAAAAAAAAGTTTAAAAAATATGCAGCTGATACAAACAAATAGAACCAACAACCAGAATATAGAACTTATAATAAAACCTCAAACAGTCATTGTTTTATTTTCTTTAAGAACATCTTTCAAAAGGATTGCATGAGAATTCATTTGGATGCAGCCTCTAGCTTATTGTATTTTATTCCTCAATATAAGTGCTGAACCTCAGAGAAAGTTGAAGCATGTGTACTTTGTATTAAAAAAAAGTCCTATGAAAAGTTGGACAGGCTGATCTGAACAAAAATCCGTTTTGAGACACTGGCACGTACATCCATTTGTTTTGTGGATTTCCCATAAAAGAATTAATGCTTAGTCGTCTTTTCACTTCAAAACCAAACATATACACTAAGATGCAGTAACAAAAATTGCAACCAGGTGAGGATGAAAATGGGGTTTGTACAGCAGCTACTTTCTCCAATATATTCCCAAATGTACTTTCCACAGATTTTAGTTTGATGTGCCAAATGCTATTTTGATGCAGGGGTAATGGTAAAGTAGTGGGGGGAAAACAACCTTCAAAAGCAAGTCGTGGTAGTCTTAGAGTTATCAAAACTTTAGTGATGAATTTACATTAGCCTGTAATCACTAATAATTACACATCCCATTACTACATTGAATGCAAGTATTTATGAAAGCTGACTGAAAGGAAAATGTTTCATTAAACAAAACAAAGTTTAAACCATTACATAACCTTTTATTGTTTAAAAATAGTACATTACTTTTATTCCAGAAACATTCACTTTTGCCTGTTAAGTCTGAGACAAAATAAAGCAGCTAAAAACTTAGTGCTCATGCAGAATGTATTCCTACCTCTCGAACTTCCAGATTGTGTATTTAACTGTTATACTACAGAATAATTGGCCTTCAAAGGTAGGAACACAAGTACAATTCAGTTTTTTCTATAGTTGGGCTTTTTCATACCAGTCCTTGTTTGAGTGTAACACGCCTCTGATACCAAATTTCACATTGTAACAGAACTTGAACACTCATGCAGTACAAAGGATATCCCTATCTGATATAGGAATGACACTTCCTAGTTTCCTTTTATTGGCCCCACCACAGAAAAAGAGATGGATGCAGTAAGAAAGTTGAGAGGAAGGTTCCAGCAAAAGTAGAGCATTAGTAGTCGTCAGCTAGAAAAGAAAAGGAGAGTCAAGAAAAATGGAATAGACTTTGTAACAGGAAAGGGGTGTAAAGTAATTCGGCACTCGAACAAAACAAGATAAAACATTAACTCTTACTTTCAATGGTGAGAATACAGGTGCTAGCTGCTGTACCTCTGCTATTGACCGCTTTACACATATATTCTCCTTCATCTTCTGGGAAAGTTTCTGGTAAGTAAAGGCAGTAAGTTTCTCCTCTTTCAATGTACTGATAGTCCTCGGAGTCCTGCAACATTTCCCCTTCAAACCACCATGTGACTTCAGGTATTGGCTCTCCCGTAATTTTAACAGTAAATCTTACTGGCTCACTATCTACAACTGATACATTCTTTAGGGGTTTCTTGAACCATGGAGCTCCTGACCGAGCTTGGTTCTCTTCATCTTCATAAGTAGAACCATTTATAATACTTCCCTCTTCCTCCTCCTCCTCTTCCCTTTTCTGTGTTAAAAATAAATTGATTTAGAGAATTTCAAACACTGCAAACTGTTCATGTTATGACAATGCCTCGTAAACCTTTGGCCATATGAAAGTTAGAAAAAACTAAAATTTTGGGGAAAGGAGATGGCAACTCCAACGCAGGCACACTGGATAATAATGGATTATGCATCAATATTACAATCTATATACTGAACAAGAAAGGCATAATGGGAAAGTTAAGGAAGACGGCTTAATATGGGGGTGGGGTGCAGAGGTGGAATCTGGGGAAAAATATAAGAATGTATGTTGCTTCCTTCTTATTTGAGAACTGGCCAAATGTTTAAAGGAAAACATATCTACTTTCTCTACAGCATTATGTATGTATTAGAGCTGTTAAAGTATTAAAAATATTAATTGCAGTTAGTCATGGTTTTAATTGCACTGTTAATAATAGAATACCAATTTAAATTATAAATATTTGTGGATGTTTTTCTACAAGTCGAAGCATGAAGAGGCATACGAATGTTTAGCACATCTGACACGTAAGTACCTTGCAGTGCTGGCTACAACAGTGCCATACCGAATGCCTGTTCACACTTTCAAGTGACATTATAAATAAATAGTGGGCAACATTATCTCCCATAAAGGTAAACAAATTTGTTTGTCTTAGCGATTGGCTGAACAAGTAGGACTGAGAGCAGCTATGTTTAAAAAAAAAAAAAATTACGCATTTGTAAGTTGCACTTCCACAATAGAGAGAACCTCACATTGAAAAATACTATTTATTTTATTTTTTACAGTGCAAATATTTGTAATCTATAATATAAAGTGAGCACTGTACACTGTGTAATTGAAATCAATATATTTGAAAATGTAGAAAAACATCCAAAATTATAATAAATGTAAATTGGTATTCTATTATTTAACAGTGCAATTAAAACAGACTGATTAATTATTTTTAAATTAATTTGTTTTGTGTTAATTGCTTGAGTTAACTGTGATTAATTCCGTCAAACAGGAATATCTGCAAATTCCAAAAGCAATTTTACTAGATATTTCATTATTTCAACTGTTTCTGTAAATTTTTGCAGTATCAAGACAATTGTGATTATGGTAATGTTGCTACTAACGAAACAATCCAACACTTAAAACATGCATTTCACTAATATTAAATTAATAGAAAATCCTTGGTTCTTGAACATCTCTGGAGAGGGTATTTTTAATCCTCCATACCTTCTGTAATGCAGCATCAATTTCCTTCTGTTCAAACTGCATACGTAGTAGTTTTTGTTCCTCAATTCTTCTCTGTTCCTCCTCTTCCCTTGCCTTTGCCATTTGCTCAAATCTAGCTTTCATGTTTACTTTATGGGTGAATGGAGCCTCAGATTTCTTGGCAGGCTTCACATCTATCTCATCATCCTTTTCAGTTTAAGGAATAAAAAAATTCAGTAAAATAATAAAGTTCAGAACTTCACTTTTAATCATAATACTGACAATAGACTGTACCAATAAACAGTAAATAGGCTAGCTTAAAGCTGAAGGGTTCATGTTATGCTTGTTCCTGGGGGCAGCATGACCCAGCCAGAATGCTGTAGCAGTTAAAACCTCTTAAGTATAACAGCATCTGAACGCTGGTCTAGACTGGGATTTAGGGGTTAGATATTCACTAGGTAGCTTTACCATTATGAACCTTAAATTGAAATGAAGCAATAATGCTTTAAAACATGCTAAATTAATTTAAAACCCAGGCTCCGTATTATAAACACAATTAAAGGCTAGGTTGTCTTCACTGCCAAAAAAAAACCAAAAAAAACTTTATGGTGAGATGCCTATCCTGAGCTACTTATTTTAATGTAAACTTCTACTAGATATAGGGCACTAGTTGTTACCTATATACAATCCTATACTTTGCCACACCTGGGATTTACCTCAGCTAGGTACATCAAACAACTACTCTGCTTTATCTCCACAGGATGTTACACTGAGAACTATTTCAAGACAAAGTCTTGACAGTAGCTGAGTATTCCTACAAGGGTCAGTTTCAAGATACCTTGTATAGCACTCAGCACAAGTTCCAATCTTCATTAAGAGACTTCTGGGCACTATCCCCCATATAATATTACACTAGCTCTTGTGTATGAAGGTCAAATTTTCTGGAAGGGAGGCTGAGAAAGAAGATGACCAACTATGAGAACAATGTTGCTTTCGCACTCCCTCCCCCCCCCCAAAAGCTTTGCATAAATAAGCTAAGTGAACAAAGAATTGCTCTGCTGTTTCCCCTCAATAATTAGTGTGGTGGTGGTCAGGATTGTGGTATACGTGTAAAATCCTATACATCAACCTGCTATCCTGGGCCTACATAGAGATATGTGGTACTCTGTTCAAAGAAATTGTAGTGCAAGAAAGTAATAGACAAAATAGAAAAACAGGGGTTACAATGACCCTTTAAGCACTTGTCATTTCTTGTTTCGGTAAGGGCAGGGGAGACAATTTACTGGGTGGAGCTTAACTGTAAAGCCTCCCCAAACCCTTCTTGACTATTCCCAAGCTTCCTATGCTTCTTTTGACCATCTTTTTCTATTTAAAAAATAAATAAAAGCCCACCCTGCTTGTTTTAGAAAACTGGTGGGGATTTTCTTTTTCCTCTTAAGCGATTTGTTACAGCATTCCCTATGCCAAAAGGGGGGGGAGGGGGAAATTCTCCCGTCTGCAAGAAGCCTTTAAGGAAAAGGGAAGCAAAAATAGGTTAAATTGTACTGTACCACTAACACGAAGAACACAACTGTCCCTTCACTACTAAGGTGCCATACTTCAGTGTTTCCTTTTTCTAAACCTCTCCCTTCACACTGAAAACTCGTTAGCTCCTTTTTTTTAACCTGTGGCCTTCTCAGAATTCACTTTGAACACTGACCATTCAATCCTAGCCTCCTCTCCAATATGACTTTCCCCTGCTGCCACCTCTGTTCCCAAACAGGAAGCAATTGGGAACTGGTGAGGAAGACAGGACATGATAGTAAAGAGGATTTCTGGGGGGTCCAGGGGAGGTCTACTATCAAAAAGGATGCATCTGCCAGAAGTCAGCTCCTCTCTTAACTTCGGGGATTGTTTTTTCTTATCTACCTGGAAATTAGCTTGTTTAGCAAGGGTTAAAAAGGAAAAATATCTGAAGAAAAGACAGAAGGGAAAGGAAAATAAAATAAGGGATAAGGCAAAATAGAATGTGGTGAGAAGGAAAACCATTAGAATAATTTCTTAAGATTTGTTATTTAAAAGACATTTTAATTTTAACAGTATCGAACCATAATATGGACAGTGTCCAAAGCCACAGTCTGCTGAAGTGATTTTATGCCACAACTTAGCAGCAGCTGACTTTCAAAAATTAAGGAAATTAGTTAGGGAAGTGGATTGGACTGAAGAACTTACGGATCTAAAGGCGGAGGAAGCCTGGGATTACTTTAAGTCAAAGCTGCAGAAGCTAGCGGAAGTGCATCCCAAGAAAGGGGAAAAAATTCATAGGCAGGAGTTATAGACCAAGCTGGATGAGTGAGCATCTCAGAGAGGTGATTAAGAAAAAGCAGAAAGCATACAGAGAGTGGAAAATGGGAGGGATCAGCAAGGAAAGCTACCTGATTAAGATCAGAACATGTAGGGATAAAGTGAGACAGGCTAAAAGTCAAGTAGAGTTGGACCTTGCAAAGGGAATTAAAACCAATAGTAAAAGGTTCTATAGCCATATACAGAAGAAAACCAAGAAAGAAGTGGGACCGCTAAAGACTGAGGATGGAGTGGAGGTTAAGGATAACCTAGGCATGGCCCAATATCTAAACAAATACTTTGCCTTAGTCTTTAATAAGGCTAATGAGGATCTTAGGGATAATGGTAGCATGACAAATGGGAATGAGGATATGGAGGTAGATATTACCATATCTGAGGTAGAAGCGAAACTCCAACAGCTTAATGGGACTAAATTGGGCAGCCCAGATAATCTTCATCCAAGAAAATTAAAGGAATTGGCACATGAAATTGCAAGCCCATTAGCAAGAATTTTTAATGAATCTGTAAACTCGGGTTGTACCATATGACTGGAGAATTGCTAACATAGTTCCTATTTTTAAAAAAGGGGGGGGGGGGAGAAAGTGATCTGGGTAACTACAGGCCTGTTAGTTTGACATCTGTAGTCTGCAAGGTCTTCGAAAAAATTTTGAAGGAGAAAGTAGTTAAGGACATTGAGGTAAATGGGACAAAATACAACATGGTTTTACAAAAGGTAGATTGTGCCAAATCAACCTGATCTCCTCCTTTGAGAAAGTAACAGATTTTTTAGACAAAGGAAACGCAGTGGATCTAATTTACCTAGATTTCAGTAAGGCGTTTGATATGGTGCCACATGGGGAATTGTTAGTTAAATTGGAAAAGATGGGGATCAATATGAAAATTGAGAGGTGGATAAGGAATTGGTTAAAAGGGAGACTACAGCGGGTCATACTGAAAGGTAAACTGTCAGGCTGGAGGGAGGTTACCAGTGGAGTTCCTCAGGGATCGGTTTTGGGACCAGTCTTATTTAATCTTTTTATTATTGACCTCAGCACAAAAAGTGGGAGTGTGCTAATAAAGTCTGCAGATGATACAAAGCTGGGAGGTATTGCCAATTTAGAGAAGGACCAGGATATCATACAGGAGGATCTGGATGACCTTGTAAACTGGAGTAAAAGTAATAGGATGAAATTTAATAATGAGAAGTGTAAGGTCATGCATTTAGGGATTAATAACAAGAATTTTAGTTATAAGCTGGGGACGCATCAATTAGAAGTAACGGAGGAGGAGAAGGACCTTGGAGTATTGGTTGATCGCAGGATGACTATGAGCCGCCAATGTGATACGGCCATGAAAAAAGGTAATGCGATCTTGGGATGCATCAGGCGAGGTATTTCCAGTCGAGATAAGGTGTTAGTACTGTTATACAAGGCACTGGTGAGACCTCACCTGGAATACTGTGGGCAGTTCTGTTCTCCCATGTTTAAGAAGGATGAATTCAAACTGGAACAGGTACAGAGAAGGGCTACTAGGATGATCCGAGGAATGGAAAACCTGTCTTATGAAAGGAGACTCAAAGAGCTTGGCTTGTTTAGCCTTACCAAAAGAAGGCTGAGGGAAGATATGATTTCTCTCTATAAATATATCAGAGGGATAAATATCAGGGCTGGAGAGGAATTATTTAAGCTCAGTACCAATGTGGACACAAGACCAAATGGATATAAACTGTCCATCGGGAAGTTTAGACTTGAAATTAGATGAAGGTTTCTAACCATCAGAGGAGTGAAGTTCTGGAATAGCCTTCCAAGGGAAGCAGTGGGGGCAAAAGACCTATCTGGCTTTAAGATTAAACTCAATACGTTTATGGAGGAGATGGTATGATGGGATAACATGATTTTGGCAATGAACTGATCTTTAAATATTGATGGTAAATAGGCCCAATGGCCTGTGAAGGGATGTTAGATGGGGTGGGATCTGAGTTACTACAGAGAATTCTTTCCTGGGTGTCTGGCTGGTGAGTCTTGCCCATATGCTCAGTGTTCAGCTGATCGCCATATTTGGGGTCAGGAAGGAATTTTCCTCCAGGGCAGATTGGAAGATGCCCTGGGAGGGGGGGTGTTGCCTTCCACTGTAGCATGGGGCATGGGTCACTTGCTGGAGGATTCTCTGCACCTTGAAGTCTTTAAACCATGATTTGAGGTCTTCAATAGCTCAGACATAGGTGAGAGGTTTATCGCAGGAATGGATGGGTGAGATTCTGTGGCTTGCGTTGTGCAGGAGGTCGGACTAGATGATCATGATGGTCCCTTCTCACCTTAATATCTATGAAACTACACAGCTTGGGGCCTAGTTCCAGTACCCATTATGTTAAATGAATAGGGGTTCAGTTATTTAATCAAGGTAAGTGTGGGCGGGGGAGGCATAAAGGCACTCGAAGGACTTTGAGATTGTGTGAAAAAGACAGTACTGGAGAGTGCGTGGAGGGACTGAAAGTGAGACTCAGACCTCCTGACTTCACTACATTCTCAAGCAACATTTCACAATGGCTGCTAAGGGGGTGAGGGGAAGAGAAGGGACCCTCCGGGCAGCTAAGGGGTTATGCTCTTCTTTGCCCCTCCTATCTCCTTGCTGCCCCTCAGAGGGGATGGGAGTGTATATCAGGGAGAGAGCCCAGGTGCCAAAGTTTGTTTTTCCTAGCAGAGAAAGGGTTCAGGAAGTTGGGCCACTGTATTATTCACAGACTGGGAAGGGAGAATAGGACATGGAGCAGGTCCTGGACTGTTGGAAGTTACAAATTGGAAAGTGCTAATTCCTCCTCCACCTTCCCCCTTGTGAAAAAGTAGCTGCCTAGCCTGCTTCCTATGACCTCCCCTCAAGGAAAAGATTGCTCCTGGGCAACAGGGCTCCCTCTCTCTGCTCCTCAAATGGGAACCTTGAGAAACCTAGGCAGGGACCCATTACGTGAACCCTTAAGTCCCTGAGCAACCTGGGCAGGGACCTCCTCCTCCCGAAGCCATAACATTAAAAACCTGATTTAATAAAAACAATAGGGAACCATCTTAAACAGCTTTTATAGAGAGAAGTGATTAAAATCTGTCACAATGTTTAAATACATGTATGTTCCACACATCAGCCATTTGCCAGAGAAATGGCCGGTTTGCAGATTGAGAAGTATAAGTGGATGGTGAGAGATGGTGTGGGGAGTTAATGGGTGTGGAGCCAAGAGCAAATGCATACTAAAACCTTTAGTTGGTGGGGAAAAGCGAGGCTGCTGGTTCCCTAAGGTTTGGCCAGGAGGGATCTCCTCAGATGGCCATAGGAGGGAGTAGGGGGGATCACTATGGAGATGGAGGGAACTCTGCTGGAAGGGCAGCATTGTTTACTTTAGGGTCATGAGATGCTCTGGAGAAGTTCACTCTTGCACCTCGAATTCAGCTTACTGAGGATGAAGGAACAGGTCATTAGTGTCCTAACAGCTAAACTAATGTAACAACATTTTTAGCAATTGTTGACGCTGAAAATAACTTGCCTCATGAAATTTTTCTGTTTCCCTCTCTTTTATTTCCTGGTCCACTGCTCTTCTTCTAGCTCGCTCCTCTTCAATTTTTTTCTGTATTTCTTCTTCAGACAATTTTCCAATTTTTTCAAACTTGCTTTTTAAGTTCTTTGCCTGAATAGAACCACTTCTTTTTAACTTTATTAGTTCTTCATATTCCCTGCTTAATTCAAAGGTTTCAGCCTCTTCCTCCTCCTGTTAAGAAATTACAACATAACAAAACAAGTATAAGTGTGCCTGATTTTGAAAACTGTTTTTGTGCAAAAAAATGCCACGTGTAACTAACTACATTTTCCTTAAATCTAATGAAACCATGATAATGGTGGTAGATCTAGTTCCCCAGTGCAGGGACCTTCACTTTTAATTTCTTTTAAAGTGCCAGGCATACAAGACAGGTACATATTTTTTTAAAAGGTAAAAATACTCCAATTATATTTGCTTCTAAACCAATTTTATTAGTTGGAAAGGCTCTTGCCTCTTCATACAGTCCCCTCAAGTTACTGTTCTGTGAAGTCAGTCCATGTGAAGGGTGCTTTATTGATCTGGCATTGCATAAACACTAGATAGTCCTGGAGGCAGAGTCTTCTCTCACAAAACACTAGTGGCTCTGCAAGACGCTTCATGCTACTCTGCCAGTGTACTTTACTCTTCTAAGAGTAAAATTATAGTTCAGTCTCCATGTCTGTGTTTCTGGTGAGACTGGCATCTAGTATTTTTTTGGCATAGACCTTTGCCCACTGGGAATGTGAGACCACCAACTTATTTCACACAGGTCAATGAACTGTTAACATGGATAACAACTAGAGCTGTCACGCGATTAAAAAAATTAAATCACAATTAATTGCACTGTTAACAATAGAATACCATTTATTTAAATATTTTGGGTGTTTTTTACATTTTCAAATATATTGATTTCAATTGCAACACAGAATACAAAGTGTACAGTGCTCACTTTATTTTTATTTTTGATTACAAGCACTGTAAAAAAAGATAGTATTTTTCAATTCACCTCATACAAGTACTGTAGTGCAATCTCTTTATCATGAAAGTTGAACTTACAAATGTAGATTTATGTACAAAAAAACCACATTCAGAAATAAAACAATGTAAAATTTTAGAGCCTACAAGTCCACTTGGTCCTACTTCTTGTTCAGCCAATCGCTCAGACAGACAAGTTTGTTTACATTTGCAGGAGCCAATGCTGCCCGCTTTTTGTTGACAATGTCACCTGAAAGTGAGAACAGGCATTCTCATGGCAGTGTTGTAGCCAGCATCGCAAGATATTTACTTGCCAGATGTGCTAAAGATTCATATGTCCATTCATGCTTCAACCACCATTCCAGGGGACATGCGTCCATGCTGGTGACGGGTTCTGCTCGATAACAATCCAAAGCAGTGCAGACCGACACATGTTTATTTTCATCGTCTGAGTCAGATGTCACCAGCAGAAGGTTGATTTTCATTTTTGGTGGTTCGGGTTCTGTAGTTTCTGCATCGGAGTCTTGCTCTTTTAAGACTTCTGACAGCCTGTTCTCACTTTCAGGTGACATTGTAAATAAGAAGAGGGCAGCATTATCTCCTGTAAATGTAAACAAGCTTGTTTGTCTTAGCGATTGGCTGACCAAGAAGTAGGACTGAGTGGACTTGTAGGCTCTAAAGTTTTACATAGTTTTGTTTTTGAGTGCAGTTATGTAATTAACAAAAAAAAAAATCTACATTTGTACGTTGCATTTTCATGACAGAGATTGCACTACAGTACTTGTATGAGGTGAATTGAAAAATACTATTATCATTTTTACAGTGTAAATATTATAAAAATATACACTTTGATTTCAATTACAACACAGAATACAATATATATGAAAATGTAGAAAAACCTCCAAAATGTTTAATACATTTCAATTGGTATTCAGTTGTTTAACAGTGCAATTAAAACTGTGATTACTTTTTTGAGTTAATCACGTGAGTTAACTGTGATTAATCGACAGTCCTCGTAACAAGTTTTAGTAATTAGTGATCTTGTAACTGGTGACCACGTAGACAGAGTAAGAATCTTACGTATCATGCTGCCCAATACCCTATGCTATTCTTCACCAATAGTCCAATTTATTCTTAACAGAATCAATGCTGACTGAATGCAATATGCCATAACAAAACCTACTCTCCAAAAATAAAAAAAGCTGCTTTTGAAAAAGGAAAAATTTAAGTAATGCTTTAAATATTTCTTAGAAAATCATGATACCACAGTGCAGGTAAGTTACACTATATGAATTTAAACTGCATACAACTTAATAGTAAAAAGCAAACTGGATATTCTGACTAGTTTAAAAATGCTGGAAGGATATTTTAAATAGAAAAAACCCCATAAGCAATAACATCTTAACAACAATTTTGGACTGAACTAAATCATTGCCCTCACTTTGTTTTTTCTTGTTACCTCTTTTCTCTCATTTCAGTGTTGATAGTACACTCTAATTAGTTTAAGATGCAATCCCAAACATGTTTGGAAATCTCAAATCCTAAAACCCTTATTACTCACCTGGGATCCTCCAGGCATGAGCTGCATATTCCTCGTTTGCTAACTTTGGAAGGTTTTGACAGTATTTCCAACTCCAATTATTGCTCTCCCTAAGCATTCAAAAATCATTTGATTCATTTTATAATTGAGATTTTAAAAAATAATATGTGGGTTGTTTTAATTTACCTTCTAGTTTCTTAGCATTTGCAGTTTGCATTTGCAAGCTATTTTCTGCAAGCACAAGGCCTAAAACTTTTTCAATTGAAACAGATTTTTTTATGTAATTGCATCACTCAACGATCTGGAGCTTTAAGAAAAAAACCAAATAGGGCAAAATCATAAGATCAACATTAGAAAGAGGAAATAATTATCTTTTTGTACATTAGCTGTAGGAGGATTATAGATATGATTCTCCAAGTATAACTGAAAGAAGTTACAAAACAGCTTTTCAGCAAAGGAAATAGCGAAACTTGTAGAAGTTACTGTGGAAGTAGACCGCTTTACAAGTCTAAAGTTGCTAAAGTTCTCAGTTCGGGACGGCAAAGTGTATTAACCTGTATTCAAAGCAATTAAAAAGGGAACACAAGTTTTCGAATGGAAAACAATTTTTTTAAAGTGTTAGATAATTAGTTTTCCTTTTTCCATTCCCTTTTTTCTAGGCAACACTTTTTTTTTTAAAGTACCAATCTAACTACACCTAAAATCTTCAAATTTTAGAATTTTAAGCAATGATCCATTCATTATATGCTATCGGGAGGTAACCCTGTATGACCTTTCATTCAATTATTTTCGAGAATACAAACCTCTCCCATTTCTTGTCTGAGCTGTTCAAATTCTTGCTTCTCCATTTCCAACTTTTGCCTGCGCTCTTCTTCAGTGCGTCTCTTTCCTTCTTCCATTTTTTGTCTCAGTAACTCCTCAAAATTAATTTCCAGTTTACCTGGTGTAAGAGATTCTTGAGAAACTGTTTTAAACATCTCTGGGGTCTCATCATCCAGTACCTATTGAAAATAATTATCTGTTGCCACTTTTGATACAATTTGTGTACTGGTGCTAAATTTAGAATACAAAATTTGAGGATGTGATATTTGGACCTTTTGCTATCTCTAATTCACAGTGAAGTAAGATGACACATGCTTTAATGTAGAAGACTAGACAACATTGATTTATTTGTGTTTTGTATTAGTGTCCTATCTTTCCCACTTACTTTTAATCAATTTAACACAGAAGTAAAATTTTGAGCTTATTGAAGCAAAGCAAGTGTATCCTAAGCTTTAAAATAAAGCTTTTTTTTAACTAAAATATTGCTTCAATAATATGGGGTGAAAGAGAAATTCCATCGGAGCAAAGGAATGGGAGCCAGGAAAGCTTCAGTTCTAACTGATCAGACAGATTGCTTAACATCTAATTCATTTTCCCAGTTAAAATAGGGTGAATAAATCATGCATAATCTTCACTGTACTGTGATAATTATGTAAAGTTACATTCTTAGATAAACAATGCTGTACAAACCATATATATTCTCCATTTCTAAGCAAATTTTGTGTATTTGTATTCAGTTTTCTTTAATCTATGTTAACATACTGGCATGTACACAAACAACGTATAAAGAACGGAGAACATTCTTAAACAACAGTTTGTGGGGTTTTTTGCATATAAACTGAATTATACTTTTACTTTAAATCCAGTGCTTTCCACATTTTCAGAACATTTCTATGTGCAGCCAGAAATTGGGAATGGGCGACAGGGAATGGATCACGCGATGATTACCTGTTCTGTTCACTCCCTCTGGGGCACCTGGCATTGGCTACTGTAGGAAGACAGGATACTGGGCTAGATGGACCTTTGGTCTGACCCAGTATGGCCGTTTTTGTGTTATGTTCTTTAATATTCCCTCTGATACTCTAATCCAGAAGTCAGCAACCTTTCAGAAGTGATGTGCCGAGTCTTCATTTGTTCACTCTAATTTAAGGTTTCGCGTGCCAGTAATACATTTTAATGTTTTTAGAAGGTCTTTCTCTATAAGTCTATATTATGTAACTAAACTATTGTTGTATGTAAAGTAAACAAGGTTTTTAAAATGTTTAAGAAGCTTCATTTAAAATTAAATTAAAATGCCGATCTTATCAGTATAGTGCAGTGGTTCTTAACGTGGGGTGCCCTTTCTGGGGAGTGCGAGACATGCGAGATATTTTTACAAGGTAAATCATCAAAAACACAAATTAAGCACAGGCACGTAAGTACAACTACTTTGTTTCATCGAACCTATGTATTTATTAACATTATACATTTTGGAACTATTACTGTAGTATACAAACAACGTTTTTAAGTTTTCAAGTTTTTAAGCTAATTGTAGTGTAATTTTTTATAAGGGGTGAGAGAACATATTTTAAGAACTCCAGACCGTCAGCAGGCTGAGTGGGGACGCGTGTAGTGTATTAAATTGCTCCCCATAGGAACATGCTACTTACGGCTCCCGGTCCTGATGCTCTGAGTGGCATGATAAGGGGATGGGGAACAGGGATAGGTGTGGGAGTCCCGGGGGGCCTGTCAGGGGTCAGGGCAGTCAGGGGACAGGGAGCAGGAGGGCTTAGATGGGGGAGGGGGTCCCAGGGGGTCGGATGGGGGGGAGGGCCCTGGGAGGAGGTGGTCAGGAGACAAGGAGCAGGTGGGGTTGTATCGGTGGAGGGTTCTGAGGGGGGCAGTCAGGGGGCCCCAGGAGGGGATGGTCAGGGGACAAGGAGTGGGGTGGGGGGTTGGATGGATCAGGGGTTCTGAGGGGGGCGGGAAGTGGGCCAGCTGTTTGGGGTGTAGTGTATTCAATTTCTCCCCTTAGGAATGTGGTACTTACCGTGTGGTACTTACGGCTGGCAGTCCTGGTGCTCCACAAGTAGCATGTTCCTACAGGGAGAAATTTAATACCCTGCACCAGTGGACAGGACACCAGACCGGCGGCGTCAGCCCGCCGCCGGTCTGGGTTCCATCTGCCGGCTCTTGCCAGCCAGGGTCCCGGCTGCCAGCGCCGCTCAGCCTGCTGCTGGCCTGGGGTTCCGTTCACCCAGGCCGGCAGCGGGCTGAGCGGGAGCGGCAGCCAGGACCCCAGCCGGCAGCCGCATGCCAGTAAAAATTGGCTTGCGTGCCGCTTTTGGCACACGTGCTGCAGGTTGCCGACCCCTTCTCTAACCTTTCAAGCATGCAGCAAAGCTGTTTCGAGGAGGGAGGAAGATGAGGTGCACAGAGTTTTATGGACGGTCCTTTGCTTATTTTTTGTGTTTAATTTGAGATAGGCACCTATTCTGTGATCTGGGTAACTAAAGTTTACACTTCAGAAATCTGAAGGAATAAGTAATAAAACATTTAATTCAGTTTCATAAGCTGTTTTGAGATGACACACAACTTAGACACAATTTTATAAAAATGGTCATACACTATGGTAGCCTGTCCCATGTAACTTTGAACAGTGCAGGTGGTCTTTTATAATTCACCTCTTCATCCTCTATTTTCTTTTCTGCCTTCCCCTCTAGCTCCTTTCCTCACCCCTTCCAAATTCCTTAGTGACATACACAGGGGGAAAAAAATACCTTATGGCCTTTTTAAAAGCTTTTTTATATGTTAGGATGGCATGAAAGGTTAAGGTTTCTGTTCAAAAAGAAAATTTGCTTGATATTTTGACACTATAAATTAAAATTTTGTCTATCCTGGAAGACTGGTGATTAGAGAATTAGTGGGATTAGAGTTGACATCCAAAGAGACAAAGCTGAACATCTGTGTGGCTTTTAACACTATTTGCTTCCAAAGCCTAATGGACAAGAGTGTAAAGTTGTATGACTTTGTTAAAGATTCCAATACCTTTCCTTCCTTAAGGTGTGTAAGCACAAATAATGTCTTAGACCCAGCTCCACCAAAATCAAAAGTTTAAAAGCAAGCAGAAACATAAATCTTTGTTTTATAAAATGAAACTTTCAGCCTCGTCATAAACTAAAAAATGGATTTGTGCATTCTTTGCTTATTTTGTTAGGTCATCTTTCTAGCCATGCCTATATTCATATGGTTCTCATCACTGTAGAATCCGGTACTTTTAACTGTTGCAGGAATCATACCTATTTTGTCTTGTTGCACTACTTTGTCCCTACCTCCTCATTTTACCCGCGACTCTTTCAGGACTTTTCTTGCCCCTCCCTTATCTGCTGTTGCTGTCTGTTAAAGACATCCTCTAATACAGTAACTCCTCACTTAAAGTCGTCCCAGTTAACATTATTTCATTGTTACGTTGCTGATCAATTAGGGAACATGCTCGTTTAAAGTTGTGCAATGCTCCATTATAACGTTTAGCAGCTGCCTGCTTTATCCACTGCTTGCAGGAAGAGCAGCCTGTTGCAGTGAGCTAGTGGGGGCTTGGAACCAGGGTGGACCGGCAGCCCCCCCATCAGCTCCCCACTCCCCTAAGTTCCCTGTGTGGCAGCTGCCCAGCAGGCTATCAATTGCCGGCCGTTCAGCTATCCCTCCCCCCACTGCCATGTGCTGCTCCTGCCCTCTGCCTTGGATCTGCTCCCCGGAGCCTCCTGCTTGCTGTATGGGGTGGGGGTGGGGAAGAGGGGGGCTAATGTCATGGTGTTCCCTTTCCCCCTGCTCCTGCCCCCAGCTGACCCCATTTCCTTGGGGGGGGGGGGAGAGAAACATGACAGGGCTCAGGATGGAGGGAGCTTGCTGGCAGCAGCTGCTGTCTCAACTTGCTGATCTACTTAAAAAGGCAACGTACTTAGAGTGGTGTCGTCGTACTTAAAGGGGCAATGCGCCTCTCTCACACACAGGGTGTGTGTCTCTGTCTCTGCCATGCTGTCTCCTCTCCAACCATTTGTGCTGCCTTGTAGTGTGTGAGGCTACATTAACAACAATTTGTTAACCCTTGAGGGCTCAGCTGAGTGCTAGTTCATCATTTAGCAGTAAGGCATTCCCTGGGAAATATCTCACCCTCTTCCACCCTCTGACTCCACCACCTCAACCAGGCTTCACAATCATCATTGCTGTGTACAGGATTGTTTGTTTAAAACTTATACTGTATATGTGTGTGTGTGTGTGTGTATATATGTCTTCTGTCTGGCAAAAAAAACTTCCCTGGAACCTAACCCCCTCTATTTACATTAACTCTTATGGGGAAATTGGATTCGCTTAACATCATTTTGCTTAAAGTTGCATTTTTCAGGAGCATAAGTACAAAGTTAAGCGAGGAGTTACTGTACTGCCCTATGAGCAGCTCAGCTGCTCCTGCCACTCCCAGCTCTTCAATTGTCTTGCATTGGGCAAGCTTATGTCAGTTGAGATGAATTGCATCTGCACAAGGTGGAGGCAAAGACCAAGCAATAAACAAACAATCTCAAAGTATCTATCATTTCACTTAATATATGAATATGAAACATGACTGTATGGCACATCTACACGTTGAAAGAAGGTAACCACATCTAAACCGGAGAAGAAATATGGGAGCCTTTTGCTGGCAATGCATTAGTTCATCTCTTCACCACTTCAGAAAGACTCGGGGAAGCTAAATGAACAGAAGTTGCACAGATGAGAATTCACTCAATGGACTGTGCATGTGTAGAAGTGAGAAGTGTGCTAACGGCAGCTCTGAAGAAGCACCCTGATTGCCAATTTAATGGAGATGCACATACTCACAAGAAGACAATGGGCCAACTGTATCCCTGGTGAAAGCCACATGAAAAATGGAACTGCACTAGGTCTGACTTCAGCCCAATGTGTTTAGTATACCAGCTGTCCTGTTTGTATGGCTACATGAGCCCACTGCCATCCTTACCTCTTCTGTGAATACAGAACTGGGGAATATTTATATTTTGCAATCTCCATACTGTGCAGTATGGTGGAGGTAAATATCACTGGACCTGTAATGTGACTGATATGTGAGGGAGAACCTGTTTTGATCCCTCTGTATAGAGCATCCCTCTACTAGTCTAATTTAGTTGAAAGAAAATGATAGTGATCCAAGATGAATGTTCCAGGCTGACGGTGACTAACTTGATGGTGACAAAAGCTTTAAAATAAAGCTGCTTTTTTTTTTTAAACTAAAATATTGCTTCAATAATATGGGGTGGAGGAGAAATTCCATCTGAGCAAACGAATGGGAGCCAGCTGTTAGGGTAGAATGTGGAACAGATCTGCAGGAGAATGTATGAAACCTATTAGGAAAAGACAGATTAACCTATCAAGACCTAACTTTTAGTTTCTGTTTCTCCTAAAGAGTTGAAGACTACACAAATACTTTGACTCCTTCTAGTGTTTAATGTCCCTCCTGCACTGCTGCTTTAGGTTTTTTTAATGTCATCTCCTCTTCTTGGGGAATCTTGAATTCACGCCAGGAAGATGAGAGGAAATAACTTTCCAACTCTCTTGTAAGATAATTTTTAGGAACTTTGCCTTTCTATGTATTCTGTTAATTTAGGATCCTAAACTTCTTAAATGTCTCTGGTTATTGCTATGCAGTCATGTCATTTATGTTATATCTTATGGAATTAAACTTAATTTACTAATGGTGAGGGGTTTTTGTTATTTTGTAATTGTTCAGACTCGTACTGAAAAAAAACCCTTAAGGAACATCTAGTTTCCAAGGTAATTTTAAACTATCAGAAAAATATTTGGGGGAGAGGTACTGAGAGAGAGGGAGATTGCAATTTTCAGATCCTTCCTCCTACTGCCAAACATGTAATATTGATAGTACTGTAATAGGGACACCTGCTTGTCCCATGGGAAGGAAGTTTTGATGACCTCATTGCTATTGCTGGAGCGAGTAAAAAGCAGGAAGTGTAGGCAGACACCCTGTTTTCTTCACAACGCAACACGCTCTGTTCTAGCTCATATTACAACAGAGAAGAGATTTTACAAAGCAGTGGCTGCAACCGCCCTCTTCACCACCTCCTGACTTTTCTTAAAAATCATGACAGCATTGTTGCCCTATTCATAGTTCATCTGTTGTACCTGCTGGTTTAACGTCTCATTTTTGTCCCTTCCTAGAGCTGTAGACCGATTACAGGCCCTGTCTACATTACCGCGGAAGCAGTAGTACCACATACAGTTTCTAAACTAGGATTTTCCTAACATTTCCTCTGGTTGTCTTATGATGATGTAGGGCCCTGGTCTATCTAACAAAACATGGTACTTGCCAAAGTTGTTAATGCTAATGTGCATGGCCTAATTCACTGCGATGTTGCTTTGAATTTTGAAAGAAACGATTTGCATTGTTGATGTCTGACAGTTGTCTCATTGAGGCTGTATTTGAGAACATGAAATTCCCATGCTGGACCAGACAGTGTTACATCTCTTCCAGTATCTTGTTCCCCACAATGGCCCAATAGCAATTGCTTCAGAAGAAGGTGTAAGATGCTCCACATGAAGCTATTATAGAATATGCTGCTAACACAGAACTTTGTTCCTAATCTCAGTCAGAGGTTGCTTATACACAGGGCCAGCTCTAGGATTTTTGCCACCCCAAGCAAAAAAATTTTTGGCCGCCCCCGCTTTTTTTTCGTGCCCCCCACCCTCGGCTCTGTCCCAACTCCGCCCCTTCCCAACCCCTTCCCCAAATTCCCGGCCCCGCCTCCTCCCCCGGGCGTGCTGCATTTCCCCCCCGCCATTGCTTCCTGCAGCTCCCCCCCCCGCAACTCCCCACCCTAGCTCACCTCCGCTCCACCTGCCCCCTTTACACGCCGCTGCTCCACTTCTCCCCCCTCCCTCTCAGGCGAGGGAGAGGCAGCGTGTTCAGGGGAGCAGGCGGAGTGGAGGTGAGCGAGGGTTGGGGGGAGCGCAGGAAGTAATGGGGGGGTAGAGGAACCGCTCCCTGCCCCAGCTCACCTCTGCTCCACCACTGCTGCCTCCCCCGAGTGCGCTGCCGCTCGGCTTCTCCTCCCTCCCTCCCAGGCTTGTCACGTGAAACAGCTGTTCCGCGCACAGCAAGCCTGGGAGGGAGAAGCGGAGCGGCGGCGGTGCGCTCAGGGGAGCGGGCGGAGGTGGAGCGGAGACAAGCTGGGGTGGCGGGGACACATTTCTAGGGGCAGCATGGCTGGCGCCGGAATGCCGCCCCTAGAAATGTGCCGCACCAAGCACCTGCTTGTTTTGCTGGTGCCTAGAGCCGGCCCTGCTTATACCAAGAAGTACGAAGGCTTATATCCCTTCTGAAGCTCTGGGTTACAATTTTTGTAATCTTTTACAATAACTCTGGATATTTTTATCTGCATACAAGTCCAATATGGTCTAGTTTGCAAAAAAAAATTTTTTTTTAAGTGACTTAAAGCGTCCTGTACTGCCCTCCCCAGAGGAGTAGCATAAAGAAAGCTTCCTGAGTGAAAACTAAATACACTTGACATTTCTGAGTGTCATTCTACATTAGAGTAATTTCTTTAAAATAATAAAAATAAAATAAAATAATAATCATGGGGATCTATGATTGCTCAATGTTGTCCAGATCAAAGTTGGATCATTTTTCTCCCCCATTTTTAACTTAAACTAACTTGCAAGCTTTGCAACCTCAACCCGATTTGTTAATTTTGTTTTTTTTGTTTTGTTTCCTGGCTTGTGAATCATCATACTAAAAAGATTATGGAAGCCAAGTTCTGTCCCAAGTTGTTCATTGAGGTGCCATAGATATAAATGAGGGCAGAACTTGGTGAATTTTCCTAGTTAAAGAGAGACATTGATGGATTTCAAGGGAGCATATTTGTTTCAGCCAGTTGGATCATGACTGGTGTGTGGTCTTGAAGATGGCAATATAAACTGAGGATGTAGGAGAGAAATTCCCGAGGAAAAAAAATAATTTTTCTTTGTGATTCTTTGTTTTTCTTTTAAGTTTTCAAGTACAGCGTAATACTGTTTACTGGTTACAAGCAGTAACTTTTGATGTAATTTTAAATGATTAGGAATGTTTCCTAGGGCAGCTACGAGTTTATTATTTTACTAACTTGAGTTTAACTACCCAGATGGTCCATTCTCTGATAACTATTTGGGTTAAAGAAGCAGCTGAAATGTATGCTACTGAATAGGTGGATATGATCTCATGCCATTTCCAGAAGTGCACCCTACTGGCAGAATTCAGATCTGAAAAATCTCTTAAATGCTAAGCAAAATGTCTTACCATACTCTTCCTTGCTTCAGCAAATGCCCTTTTCTCCTCTTCTATGCGTCTTCTGGCTTCTTCTTCTGCTTTCCTCTTTTCTTCCTCTCTCCTCTGTCTTTCTAACTCCTCAAAGCTGAGCTTGAGTTTACCAGGACGGAATTCTTTAATAGAATTTTCATTTTCTTTATCTTCTTCCTCTTCGTTTACCTTTAGAAAAAAAAAATTAAATGTTTTTACTCTTTTTGGGCCAGTGGGAAGAAAGAAAAGATCCCTCTAGGAAATGTAAAAACTGCAGTCTATCTCAAAGCCCACACACCGAATACTTTAAAGTTTTAGATACTTAGGCACAATCTGGATAATTTTTCAAATTCTCTCTGAGGAATAGTTTAACACTACACGCTTATAAATCAAGAATAATATTACACAAGCAGGGGGTGAACTAAATAGCCAAAATCATCTTTGATTTATACTTTTAAGGGCTGGATCATTTTGACATACCTAAACAGGCCTCAAAGGGGGTAACAATCCTGAAAATCTGAGTAATAAAACATCTCTCTGAATCTTGAATTATGCTGTCAGGTTCCTTTGCAGATATGTGAAATGAATAGACCTTTCATTTGTAGTAGAAATATTATGTAAATGCATTGGACTCTCTATTTGCATGTGAGGTGCTTTCCCTCAGTGCTGATTTTTTACAAAATAATATAGTAGTGGACTGTGAATTTTTATAAATAAACTACTACTATATATTATCATTTTATTTTTGACCCAGATTGACAATGGTGCTTCTGTTCCTCCTCCAGAAAATGAAACATCTCTGAAGAACTGAAATGAGGTGCTTCAATATCTTCATTGTTGCCCTTCTCCATTAGATACTGTCAGCAAAGAGAAGGCTGGGATTTGCAAACTGCAACAAAGAATGGATATTCCTTCAACTGCTGTATGTCTACGGAGAGAGTGAATCCATGAGCTATGATGGCATTGCTGCTCGAGTTTGCTGCACATTCTAAGCATTATGGCATCGAGCTGTTGCTCACAGAGTTGAGAAAATTATAGGACATCAGCTTTTCAGAATGATTAAATTACTGAATATCTATGGAAAGAGACAAAAATGGAAGGAAATAATTGAATTATCCCCTTTAGAAAACTCTGCAAAGGTACAACCAACAAAGGCAAGTGATTGGGAGGAAAATGGTAATTTATAACCAACCAAAGTTGGGTGTGTAAAAAGGGAAACACCATAAGAGCTTTTTAAAAAAAAAAAAACGCAAATGTCACCTTTATACTGAAACTATGTATTTCAAAATGTGGGTGAGGGGGGTGGAACAAAGTATTGTTTAGGATGACCACTGTGGCTTTCTAAACGAAGAATACACTATAATGTTGGAGAGCTGTGGTGTTCAGGGTTGTTAGTAAGAGGAAAGGTTAAGCACCAGGAAAACAGATATGGACCTAAGCTACAGAATTTGGATTCAAGATCAGATATGGATTTTGACCCCAGACCCATACTCAAGATCGGAGGCATTCTGATGCTGGGCTACAAAAATTTTGTTTTGGAAATTTCCAGGGTTTCAATTTTCTGAGCGCCTGTGTTTCCACAATTTTGTGCTGAATCAGGATCTTTAAAACTGTTACTATAAAAACACCACATCAAGTGCAAGATGGTTACAATCTGCCCAGGAACAGTCTCAATAATCAATTTTTTTTTAGTTACCGACAGTGTGTGGTCTATTAAATTCCTAGAAATAAAATCTTGCATGGTGCACTGAAATAAAATTCCCATTCACAAGTGCAAATACTGATGCATACCTTCTATGTGGGAGAACAATGGCATAAATAGTCATCTGAGTGCACAGAAGTAAAATCTATTTTTAAATACAGAATTCTCTAAAGGTGGTCTCATTTTGTTGCAAATTATTAAGAAAATGGTAAATGTAGCTAAACTATCCAATGTACCTGATGCAAATACTCTAATTAAACAATTGTTATTGCTGTAGAACAGAGTACCTAATTTATACAGAGGTCTACTGAATCTTAGATCATCCTAGCTTACAAAACTCTTTAGGGCAAAGGCTATATTATGGAGACATATCAGGCTGGAGTTGGGGGGAGGGAGAACAGGATTGTTTTTTTCTATTTCTGACAACATGTTAGGTTAAATCTCTTAATCTAGAATGTAGTATTTAAACCCTCTATAAAGAAAAGGACTGATCCAACCTTCCCCTCCTCCTCTCTCTCCTACTCCAAAGAGAGATCCTCAGTGATGAATATAAACATGGTAGATAAACAAAAGAGATGAATAAGAAATAGCTCCAGACAATTGCCATGGAATCCTTTCATGTGTGAAAATACTGGTTATTGCAATGCTCAAAGTACCACTGAGGTTAGACAAAACTTGGATAACTTCCAGTTTGTTAAATAATGTTTAGCCATGTGACTGAAAACCACTAGAAGGATACTGATACCCACAAATGTGGTAAATTCATCTGGAGTAGTTGAAATTCAATCAATATTTAATTAATTGAAAATTAAGAACTGGAGTCACTTTAAGAACAGAATAAAATCTGTTCATACTTTTATACAATTGCTTCAGTTCCAAAAACATTAAAACATACTGACACATGGAACTGGAGTATCCTATGATGCTGCTACATTTTGTAAGAATGAATATGACTGATAGCATGCTTTTAAGAAAAAGAAGCTTCACTAATACCAGTGGCTTGTTTAAATAACTATGCCAAGACTTAAATGAATCACTATCTAGAACAAAGACAAGGAGTACTTGTGGCACCTTAGAGACTAACACTAAGGTGCCACAAGTACTCCTTTTCTTTTTGCGAATACAGACTAACACGGCTGCTACTCTGAACCCTATCTAGGACAGTGATTTTCAAAGTTCGGGTTGCGAGCCAGTACTGGGTCGTGGAATGCAAAGCACTGGGTCAATTTGCTCAGCCAGTAAAAACTGGCAGTCCCTACCTGTTCTGACACTGTGCTGCACCCCGGAAGTGGCCAGCAGGTCCGGCTCATAAACAGGGGAGCCAAGGGGCTCTGTGCGCTGCCCCTGCCCCAAACACCAGCTCTGCACTCCCATTGGCCAGTTCCCAGCCAATGGGAGCTGGGGGAAGGGGGAGTGGTGCCTGCGGGCAAGAGCCACACGGAGCTGCTTGCGCATCTCTGCCTAGGAGCCGGACCTTCTAGACACTTCTGGGGAGCAACGTGGTTCGCGGTGCCAGGACAAGTGGGAAGCCTGTCTCTGTATTCCAGCTGCACTGCTGACCAGGAGCCACCGGATGTAAGTCTGCACCCCAAGCCCCTGCCCCAGCCCTGAGCCCTCTCCCACACCCCATCCGTTGGGTCGCGGGCATCAACAAGTTCCTTCAACCGGGTTGCCAGAAAAAAAGTCTGAAAACTACAGATCTAGAACAATATCTAGGGCAGAAAGTATTTTTGAAACTGATGATGCTGTCAGGTCTCCATCTCAACTGTTAAAAATTGAGAATCATCATGAGGTTAACAGTTTGAAACAATTCAGATGTAAAAAAAAAAACAGATACATGAAGGAATGTAGTGTATTTTCTACACAAACAAGCATCCATAACTAGAAATGAATAACGCATCTATTTACCATTTGTTGTCTAGCTTCTTCAAAAGCACGTTTTTCCTCTTCCAAACGTTGTCTTGCCTCCTCCTCTGCTTGCTTTCTTTGATTTTCTTGTCTTTGTTTTTCCAGTTCTTCAAATGTTAATTTCAGTTTCCCAGGAGAAAGAGGTTCATTTGTTTCACTGCCTTCATCTTCATCCTAGATAACAAAAATGAAAGTTAAATACAGTTTAAATATCAAACGTGTGTTTCCCAAGTATTTCTCATGATTTGTTTACCATGACAAATGAAAGACACTTGGCTTCCTTGAGGGATCGTTTTTGTTCCGCATATCTTATCCTCTTTTCTTCTTCTTGCTTTCTTTTTTCTTGTTGTTCTCTCTCATCTCCTGGGTCTTCAAAATTTATTTTAATCTTTCCAGGTGTTTTGTTAGGTTTGACAGGCACTACTGTCACCAGCAGCGAATCATCACCTTCCTGTTGTTAATAACAAATTTGTTTCCATAAATATTGACTTTTTGGAGTCATCTTTCCACATGCAGCTGCCACTGTTACCTGTGCTTCTCAAAATTGCCAATATAGTTATACTGAGACTAAAAGTAGGGACCAGAGCAAAACTCATTTTCCAGTACTACTGACAGCCATTAGTTTTCTTCTGACAACAGAAGAGCATCAAGAGAATTCTATTTTAAATTGAAATGCGACTGGTGGCAAGTGTTCATCGAACTTGTACAGTATCTTCATTGACAGTTGAACTTATCCACAACTATTCATGGCTGATTGGAAAAAAGCTGCTGAAATTTTGCTGACATAATTGTAAATGCACCTAAGTTTTAAGGTGCTATGCTCCATTTGGAAACAAGCTAATAAGGAATTTGCTTCCACACTCTCTCTTTCTCCAGAAACAAATATGTGATTTAAAAAACAGCATGTGAAGTAACTGCCAGTCCCTTCAGTTTTACTTCGGCAGAAGTCTGGGATCTATTACGTGTATTTGTATGTTCAATCTCCATGATATCTAGGACTGAGTCCTTAGTAATTTTTTTTAAGTGACAGAAGTTGTGCAGCATTTCAAAATGTCTGATTAGATCAACATTGACAACTCAAACATTTACAGGCTTCTTTTGTTTATAGAATCTATTGCTGTCTCAAGTGGATTTGAGCTATTGTCCAATACAAATTCATGTGCGAAAATATCTTCCATGATGTGGATTTACACAAAATATCACCATTAAAGAGAGATTTCAGAGTAGCAGCCATGTTAGTCTGTATTCGCAAAAAGAAAAGGAGTACTTGTGGCACCTTATACTCAAATAAATGTAAAAAGAAAAGGAGTACTTGTGGCACCTTAGAGACTAACCAATTTATTGGTTAGTCTCTAAGGTGCCACAAGTACTCCTTTTCTTTTTGCGAATACGGACTAACACGTCTGTTACTCTGAAACCTGTCAAATAAATGTGTTAATCTCTAAGGTGCCACAAGTACTCCTTTTCTTTTTATTAAAGAGAGACTGTCTAGTAAATTAGACCCAAAATTTAGATTTTATTTTAAAAAAGAAAACTTCAGTAGAAGTGTGATGATTACACTTTGTTTTGACACCTTAGTGAAAAATGGGGTTTTGGTGTCCAGCTTTTTTAAAAATTAAACGTCCTCTTACAATGCTGGAACCTCATAGACAACAACATTGTGCTAGCACATATAAATCAGTGTGTTAAACTGACCAAACAAACCAGTCTAGCTACAGTTTCCAAGCTGAAGTGCAAAAAGTAAACCAAAACATTGTTAAAGCGATTATAAACATTCTTTCTTTTAAACAAATCTAAAAATCTTGAATGTACTGTAACATTAAAAAAAAAACCTTGACACTATCCCTCTTTAATTTCAAGATTGAAAATCTAACCTTAAAAGCTCTTTGCCTTTTTTAAAGCCACTAGTGCATTTAGAGGCCCATGTCCTATGAGCAACACAATCCCTTTGAAAATGTAAGCCTTAGTTATTTTTTTATTCTGACTTGAATGGTTGGTAAGTCATTTACCTTTAAACCTGTTTTAAAGCTAGAATAAATTGGCCTCAGATAGATAGATGGCAATATATTTTGTGGCTAAGACATTTTCTCAGGCTTTTTTAGCCTTGTTACAGAATTTCCATGAAAAATTAAGTGTATTGTTTATTTACCCAATCCCTATTAAAATAATAAAGCAGTGAATAAAAAATTAGGTGAATGTTTCTTTGAAAAAAAAAAAAAGTCCAATTACCTCTGCTGCTGATTCAGTTCCTGTATTGTTTATGTCATCAATCTATTAAATGAGAATTTCACATAATTATGTTACTTTTGTTCTTTGCCTTAGATTTTCAAATATAAAATGGAAAATTAACTTGTGCAAATGTATGTTGCATTTAAGTTTTTATGTATCTTTGGGGTGGGAGGGAAAAGAGGGATACCATTCTGAATACTTTTTGATAGCTATATGAGTTTTACCTGACATTACATTTTAATGCCTAGGTAGTATGTCATGTTTTAACCTACAGCAGTATTAATGTTGGAACAGTTCTTGTGGCTTACTAGATAAAGGCTTACTTTACTAGCAATGTAATCCTGGAAACAGAATTGAAACCCTAGGTATAGCATAATAATCTTATTTAGCTTCTTAGTGATAAACTAGTAAATACACATAGATAAAGATTTGTTTCCACATGCATTCCATAATTGTGCAAGAGAAGCTAAAGAAAATGTCATCTAATTTCATATCAAAATGACCTTGTCCTTCCCTTGAGACTTAGCCTAGTGAGAGAGCCCTCTTTCCTATATTCATATTCTTGACATTAGTTTCTATATATTTTTATTGTTTGAAATGAGTATAACTTCCTTCCTGAGTACAAATTTACATACTGTACTCCTACCTTTCGAAGTAAATAAACTCTAGAACAGGTACTGAAAGAGATTATGAGCTAAACTTTCAGCAGAATGCTCAAAACTTAGTAATGTTACTCCCAGTAGGACATGACTAGCTAAATCTTTGTTGGATATTTATCCCTAATAAGAGTTCTCTTTCCTCTTCTGTGTGGAGGGAAAAGATTAAGTGCTAATATTTTTGGTTAAGCAAACCATTTGTTCATGATCCTGGACTATGACTTTTAGACTCTTACTCACACAGGTAATTGCTTCCGTGAAAGAACTACAGAAGGAGGGGACACACTCCAATTCAGAGTTTATCAAAAAGATAAAATTAGGCTTGTAGGCATTGGCAAGAATTGAAGCTACTCATTTATATATCTAACAGAAGCGATCTGTACAATGACAAAAGAATAAAATACTGATTGAAACATCACTTTTAAGTAGTCTTTAGTGGACAATTTGTCTACAACTGTGCTTCTTACAAACACCTATTTTCAGTAATGAACTTGAATATAAATCAGCATCTCTTGTCTAAAACGTGTGTATGTAACAACAAATGTTTTAAAATTTACTTAGTCAACTTAGCCTTGAATCACTTCCAAGCATATGATACCAAAATCTGTGTTTGGTTCATTCCCTCTCCCACTTTCTGTTTTCATCAATGCCTGGCTTCAGCTATAACTCAAGCTCAGTGTTTGACAAGAGTGATAACCCTCCACACACCCCAAAAACTCCTCCACCACACTCATCTCCCTCGTAGACGACAGTCCATTCACCTACTTTCAAGAAACTAAGACCAAATCCTCCTGCTGAACTCTTAGAAAAAAATCATACAAAATAAACAATGTTGACTATTTGATATGTACTTAGTATTCAGAACAACATAAATATACCTCCTGGGCTTTTTTTGCCAGTTCTCTCTGAATTTTCTTTTTCTCAATCATATCTTGTTCAATTCTGCGCTTTCTTTCCTCCTCCATTCTTTTTCTTTCTTCTTCTTGTCTCTGCTTCTCCATTTCTGCAAACTTGCCTTTAACAGTTCCTATGAATGTGAAATACAAAACTCAATAATTTGATCTAATCTTCAACTGTCAAATTACATGGACTTTTAAACTGAGTTTCTTACCTGTCAGCTTTGGAACATAAGCTTTTTCTATTTTAGAAGACTTTGTTTCTTCTTCTTCATCAGAAGCAAGTAGTTCTTTCATCTAGTTGATTAAAAAGAGAAACTAGAACTGAACTGTCTTTAAGCATTAGAAGACAAAATTTCAATATTATCATATAAAGGGTTCAAAAATAGTTTATCTACTAGATGTTGAGACCACTTATTTGAATTACAATGAAAAGTTCCAAAAATATTTTTAAAATTCTTATGATCAAGTGAATATTAAAAAAATATGAAAAATATTTGCAAAGAAAATAACCTCCTGCTTTCTCCTGCTCCATTCTCTCTCTCTAACATACTGTTCTTTTCTTCTTTGCTTTTCATCTCTAGACCTCCTTTGATTTCTTTCTTCCCTTGCTTTCTGCATAGCTTCAAATTTATCCTTTACATCACCCTTGTGAAGTTTGGGCACATAGGATTTTTGGACAGGTTTAGATGAAGAAAGCAGAATCTTTGTGAAGATAAAGAAGAAGTAAAGATAAGGAAAAGAAAGTTGAAACAGATGGAGAGAAATTGTTTGACAGATTGGATTAGACAGAATGTAAGATTTATTAAAACAAAATACATATGTGATCATGATTTTTGTGCCACTGGCTACTGTCTGCCAAGCATTTTAGCTATACTTTACCATTTTTTAAAGGAATGAATCAGTAATAAATATGACGGAATAAACTGAGTTTTATTGGACTTTAGCTGTATGAATCCCGCTGTATGAATCTCACTGATTTTAATGGAGGGCTACGTAGTTAAGCCCTGAATTTTGAGAATGTACTCTTATAACACGCATGAAATTTTAAAAAGATATATACATCTCTATATTGTTGCATTAGAATACGTATACTCACTCTGAAAACAGAAATATATATTTGATTCTGCCTCTAGAAGCAAGACTGGGACTTAGATTTCAGGTATACACGAAGACATGGGTATTAGCATCACAGTGTCTAATATATCTTTGGTTTCTTATGTAACAGATGTTTTATACCATACCTGTTGAATCTTTACACATGGTGGCATTTTAAAAGAAAAAAAATATAATTCTTCCATTTAAAAACTTAAGCACATCATCAAAATAATTCCTTAAATATTGGGGATGACCCAGCAATCCAGAGGTTACACATGACAGCTGAGGTTCCAAGCTCCCTGGGCCAACAGAGACCTATTGTATATATGGCTGAAGAATTTTTAATGGGGGTTTCTGTGCTAACACTTTCCTCATCTGTATGCTTCTGCTGGCTCCAGTTAGTACATTATACCAACATCTTACAAATATTTGAGTGTTCTGTCTCCTTTTACACTTTACTGCCAACATAGTATGGTTGAATCAGCTGAAAAACTGACTGAAAACATTGTTTCATATTTTATATGCTTCCCATTTGAGTACATCACACAATGTTAGTTATGCTTGTTTTAACTCCTATCACTAAATTATCTAGCTAGAATGCTAAAACAAATCTTTTGAGTAACTTAATCCCAATGCTTTCTAAAGATATTTTAATATTTTAATCTTCATCTTGAATCATGAATTGTGTAGGAAAGTGAATAAGGAAGTGTTATATACCCCTTCACATAACACATGAACCAAGGATCATCCAATTAATAGGCAGCAGGTTTAAAAAAAGCATAAGGAAGTACTTCACACAATGCAGAATCAACCTGTAGAACTCATTGCCATTGGATGTTGTGAAGGCCAGAAGTATAACTGGGTTCAAAAAAGAATTAGATATGTTCCTGGAGGAACATATTAGCCAAGATGGTGAGGGGTGCAACCCTATATTCTAGGTGTCCCTAAACCTGTGAGTGTTAGAACCTGGGACAAAATGACAGGAGATGGATCACTCAATAAATTCCCCTGTTCTGTTCACTCCCTCTGAAGCATATGGCACCAGCCACTGTCAGAAGACAGGATACTGGAATAGATGGAGCATTGGCCATTCTGGGTCAGAACATTCTTATGTTCTCTTCCTCTTTCCCTTTCCCCATTTTTTCTGAATTTTCAACAACATTATGTTTCCTGTTTTGTGAATCTCACTTCAGACATCCACTTCCAGCCTTTCAGGAAAAGCTAATATGTAATGCATAATAGCAAGAACCCCTTTAACATATTCCAGCAAATATAATAACCTTACTTTCCTTAATCAAACTGTTCTTTTCAAAGGCTTCTCTGTTACCTTAAGATACAAGGTACATTCTTTTCCTTGAACTTATTATGCTCTTACCCATTTGCTGCTTACCAATTAGAAATAAAGCATCAATACTTTTTTTTTGTCAGCATCACTTGTAAGTTACTACAGAACTTTGATTATATTAAACTTGATACATACCTCAGTCTTCTGTACAATGTCATTCATGGTTTGTTGTTCTGTGATCTGGCACCTGACCCGTTTGATATGTGGGTTTCTATTTTTACCTGTAAGAAATTGCTGCAGATTTATTACCAGCTTAGGAAGAGTCACTCTTCAATTGAAATTTCTACTATCTTTGTAGAAAAAAAGTTAGTCCACATTTAAGCTTGGTGCACCACAACTTAATTTGGCCCCCCTGAGTGAAGATATATGAACATGTACTGAGCATGCAATGGTACTGAAATGCAGTGGCTACAATTCACTATTTGAACTTTTATTTTTTATGGATTCACCTACATAAATTATCATGATATTTAACTTATATGTCATAGTTTATTTGTTTTAATAATTGTTAGGGCTGTCGATTAATCGCAGTTAACTGACGCAATTAACTCAAAAAATTAATTATGATTAATTGCAGTTTTAATCGCACCAATTGAAATTTATTAAATATTTGGGATGTTTCTACATTTTCATATATGTTGTATTCTGTGTTGTAATTGAAATCAGTGTAAATTGTTTTTGATTATATTTGCTCTGTAAAATTATAAACAAAAGAAATAGTATTTTTCAATTAACAAACTTGTCTGTCTTAGTGATTGGCTGAACAAGAAGTAGGACTAAGTGGACTTGTAGGCGCTGAAGTTTTACATTTTGTTTTTGAGTGCAGTTATGTAACAAAAAAAATTCTACATTTGTAAGTTGCACTTTCATGACAAAGAGATTGCACTACAGTACTTGTATGAGATGAATTTAAAAATACTATTTCTTTTGTTTTTTACCATGCAAATATTTGTAATAAAAATAAATATAAAATGAGCACTGTACACTTTGTATTCTGAGTTGTAATTGAACTCAATATATTTAAAAATGTAGAAAACATCGAAACATATTTAAATAATGGTATTCAATTATTGTTTAATCGAGCGGTTAATTTGTTTAATTGTGCAGTTAATTGGTTTAATCACTTGACAGCCCTAATATATTGTATATATTACCATCACTAATGGGACAGAAGGATGATTCAATGGTTAGGGCACTAGCCTGGGACTCGAGACACCCAGGTTTAATTTCCTGCTCTGGCACAAATTTCCTGACTGTTTGACACTGGACAAGTCACTTCAACCTAGATCTTTCAAAGGTTCCTAAGTGCCAAACTACTATTGATTTCAATGGAAGTTGGGTGCTTAACTAACTTTGAGGATTTGGGCCTCAGTCTGTTTGCGTCTGAGTTCCCCATCTGTAAAAGGGAGACATTAGTACCTCCCTATCTCCCGGGGCTGTTGTGAAGATAAAGACAGTGAGGTGCTCAGATAGTACAGTGATGAGGATGGGACATAGTATCTTAGGAAGATACTCAGTTACCTGGTACAGTGCTCTGTGAGCTAAGACCTCTAAACACACTTTAAAGACGACAGCATTTCATATCTTAAAACTATATGCTATATTCATATGTTACTCCATTCAAATTGTGAATTAGCTCAAGTGAACAAAATGAAAAATAAGGATAATACATTACAAAATGTGCTTAACCTCCCTTATTCTGACAATTTAATTGTCATTGGTAGCATACAGCTAAGTAGTGTATATTATGAAAATAATGAGGTTCCTGAAGTGAAACACGCAGGGGCCAGGACCAAGACTTGCCAAGTTAACACCTTCATCTGTATTTTTCATCTGTAGAATTTGCTACCCCTCGAGAGCAGTACAGTTCTTGACCTAGACACCTCCAGAACTGATACCAGATCAGCTTTTCACACAATCTTTCCGCAATGGGAAAGATGAAACAGTCCGAATGGTTATTTCTGGACTAGTCAGCGAGGCTCAGGCACACACAAAAATGAAAGGAGTACAGTGATGTTATGTGGAAGGTGCCTAACTTCTCTGGCAGGTGCACTGAAAAAGTATAGATAGTATTTGGAGGAAAGGTTGTCTCCGTGTCCTTTCAATTACTGACTTCTCTTCAGATAGTGCCAACCATGTCCCTGAAACCAACTCTAGTAATGGTTTCAGGGACATGAACAAGTACCCATTAAACTACCTTTATTCCACAGAGCACACTTTACATCTGTTTGGTAATGAAGAAAAGTACTTATCAATCTGGGCTGGATAAGTCAATGACCTAGATATAAAAGACTATATCCTACCACCACACTAACAAATTGTAGCATTTTTATATAGTGTGCACATAACTGAGACCTGTAATTGCTGACCACAGCAACTGTACTTGTCAACATGAGAAAAAACACACAAAGAGACAGATTTGTTCCATTGTGGCTCTTCAGTGAGAGGGGTTTTTTTTTTCTTTGCAACAGACCATATATGAAGCTTTGGTGTTGAAATGCAAACTGACATCTGTGCACTCTTTACTAGCATGAAAAGCCACACTAGTTAACGTAAGCAGAGATAAAAACCTCAGGAGCAAGCAAAACAATCTAATGCTAAAGATAGTGTAAGTGCAATGCTAGTAAAAGGCATGACCAAAAATGGTGGTATTCCCTAATCTAGAGGTCAAACCAAGTAGTTTATTCTACCACATGTAATCACAATTAGCTCATTCCTAAAGGTTAAAAGTCAATAAGCCTTGCTCAGTTTTATTCAAACCCGCATCAAGCATCTCAACTGGTGTTTTACCATGAAGTGCTCCTATCTATAATTGTGTTGTCACATTCCATAAAACTACTCTGTGCGTGTGCCAACTGTGCTTTGTTCATGCTTGGCTACTTCTGAGGACTACCTTCCATACGTATTCATTTTCTGCATCAGTGGCCTCATCTACAGAGTTCTCAAATAATACCACCTTTCCAGCAAAAACTTAAAGATATCTCTAGGAATGTGTTAGTACAGTTTTAAAACTTTGTATGTTCGACCAAATAGACTGTTGAGGCTATAACCAGAAGGAAGGAATTCACAAGAAAAAACTTTATTTCCTGAAGCAGCATTAGGTCTTATGGATAGCACCTGTGAAAATCAAGTTTATTTGATTAAAGCCACATAATACTCAACATTGCATGGTGCAGTTTGATTTTTTCATTACACGTTAGCTGTTTTCTTAGACCATGTGAAAGGCATCTTCTCTTGTTTTTCAATGTAATGACTTATAAAATAAGGCCTCAGTCCTGCAATGAATTCCATGTGAGCAGAGGGGTCTGCCTATGCTTAGCTCATTGCTGGATTGGCGCCGACATCTCTCTTGATGAAACTGCTATAATTTGTTATATACCTTTTTTAAAACGCTTATTCTATATTTTAGCTTTTTAACTTAAAATAGCTGAAAATAATGAATGGAAATAGTTTTATAAATGTAAATATTTCTCTGCACTATTTGTAAGCAACAAAACACTGCAATACTATTAAAAGGAAGCAGAATGACAACCTGACTAATCTATTTCACTGCCTGAAATGACTGAAAAGCAAGAAAAAACGGTTACTTACTTTCTCGTAACTGTTGTTCTTCGAGATGTGTTGTTCACATCCATTCCACATTAGGTGTGCAGGTGTTGTGTGCACAAGCGTCGGAAACTTTTTCCCTTAGCGGCTCCCATCGGGCCAGCAGGCCCCCCAAGTGGCACCACTGTGCCCTGCATATATACCCCCGCCAGCCCAACACCCTCCAGTTCCTTCTTGCCGGTGACTCCGACAGAGGGGTAGGAGGCTGGGTGTGGAATGGACGTGAACAACGCATCTTGAAGAACAACAATTACGAGAAAGCAAGTAACTGTTTTTTCTTCTTCGAGTGCTTCTTCACGTCCATTCCACATTAGGTGAATTACAAGCTTACCTCTGGAGGAGGGTAGGAGTCACGGAACAACTGCTCGGAGGACCGCTCTGCCAACTGCTGCTTCCTCTCTGGCCTGCTTGTTGACCACATAGTGGGTTGTGAAGGTGTGCACCGAGGACCAGGTGGCTGCTCTGCAGATCTCCTGGATTGGGACCTGTGTCAGGAATGCCGTGGAGGTCGCCTGTGCCCTGGTCGAGTGGGCCATGACCGCCGGGGCCAGAACACCTGCGAGCTCATAGCACACCCGGATGCAGCTTGTAATCCAAAATGAAATCCGCTGCGCCAGCACTGGGAGGCCTTTTAACCTCTCGGCCACAGCCACAAACAGCTGTATGGATTTGTGAAAGGGCTTGGTGCGCTCCAAACAGAACGCCAGCACTCGATGCCCATCCAAGGTGTGCAAGCTGCAGTGACTCAGGTCCATATGGGGTTTTGGGAAGAACACCAGCAGACAAATGTCCTGGCCGAGATGGAATTGGGACACCACCTTAGGGAGGAACTTGGGGTGCAGCCGGAGCTGCACCTTGTCCTTGTGAAAAACTGTGTATGGTGGCTCAGAGGTGAGGGTTCGGACACCCTTCTGGCTGAGGTAATGGCAACCAGAAATGCCACCTTCCAGGAAAGGTGGAGGAGAGAACAGGTAGCGAGGGGCTCGAAAGGGGGTCCCATGAGTTTAGAAAGGACCAGGTTAAGGTTCCATGGAGGGACTGGGGGGTGGGAGTATGGGAACACCCTCTCCAACCCTTTATGGAACCGCCCCACCATTGGGTGGGAAAACATCGAGCCCCCCGAGAACCCCGATGGAAGGTGGAAATGGCCTCCAGATGCACACTGAGTGAGGACGGGGCTAGCCCTTGCTGCTTGAGGTGCAGGAGGTACTCCAGAATGGCCTGCACCGGGGCCTAGCCCGGCCGAACCTGTCGGGGTTCACACCAACATGAGAACCTTTTCCACTTGGCCATATAGGCCGCCCTGGTAGAGGGCTTTCTACTGCCAAGCAGAATCTGCTGCACGGGAAAGGAGCACTGGCTCTCCAGGGCGTTTAGCCTCAGAGCCTCCACGCCATCAGGTGCAGTGACTGCAGGTCGGGGTGGAGAAGCCGCCTGCTGTCCTGTGTAATGAGGTCCCCGTGTAGGGGCAGGACTACTGGGGCGTCCACCGACAGCTCTAGGAGCGATGTGTACCAGTATTGGCAGGCCCAGGCTGGGGCGATGAGAATCACCGCCACCCTGTCCCTGCACACCTTGAGCACCCAGAGGAGCTGGGGGAAGGCATACACCAAGCCCCCTCTCCACGGGATTGCAAACACATCTGCAAGTGAGCCCGGGCTCCGGCCCTGGAATGAGCAGAACCGCGGGCACTGGGCGTTGGCCCTAGTGGCAAACAGATCTACCTGGGGAAGCCCCCACCTGCGGAAGAGCGAAAGCACGACATCCGCCATGAGTGCCCACTCGTGCATGCGGTACAACCTGCTGAGGGAGTCCGCCAGCTCGTTCCACACCCCCCGGGAGACAGGACACCTCGAGGTGAATCGCATAGGTTATGCAAAGGTCTCAGAGGAGGAGAGCCTCGCGACACAGTGGCGAGGAACAAGCCCCACCCTGCTTGTTTATATAACGTTGTCTGTAGCATTGTCTGTCAGAACTGTCACGCTGTGACCACTCAGAGTGGCATGAAAGGTCTGGCAGGCGAGACGAACCGCCCTGAGCTCCTTCATGTTGATATGGAGCGACCACTCTGCCTTGGACCACAACCCCTGCATCATGAGGTCCCCCATGTGAGCCCCCAATCCGTGGTCTGACGCGTCCGTCACCAGTGTCAGGTCCAGAAGTGGGGCGGCAAAGGGGATGCCTTCGCAAACCACAGGCTGGGACTGCCACCACAGCAGAGAGTCCAGCACTGTCTGGTGTTGGTGCGGAGACTGGGACCACTGCACTGAGTAACTTGCCCTGGATGGGGCCCCTTGGCGCTCCTGATAGGCCCAGGGGGTCAAGAAGGGCCAATGGCCTGGCGGCCCCCATTGAGGTTGCCAGCTTCCCTGAGGGTCCCTGCTGTCCGGGCCCCTGTGTGAGTAGCTACTCCGACCGGAGCCGGCGCCAGACTGCAGCGACGCCGATTGTGAAGGCCATGGTGGTGCCAATGATCTGCGCTGGCAGGAGAATGAGCGGCTCCTGGCTGAGCGGGACCGGTGCTGGCAAACAGTGGCGGTCCTGGACCGGGACCGTCAGCGGGAGACCTCTGGCGAGGGCCGTCTCAACTCCTCCCGGTGCCAGTCTCTGGGCGGTGCCGGAGAGTGGTGTGCCCTTCCTGGTGCTTCTTCGCGTCGACCTGCTGCCAGTGCCGCTTCTGGGCCGCTGGCAAGTGCGAATCTGCAGAGTCGAAGCTTGACCGGGACCAACTCCGGGACTGGTGCCGGGACGGTGTCTTCGAGCGGCACATCATTGCTGGCTTACCCTTTGATGGCACCCGAGGCATGAGTGCCGGAGGGTTCTCCCCATACGGGAGGGAGCTCACCGCCGACACCTTGATGAGGTCCTTTGCGGCCTCAAAGGTGCCAGGCATAGAGGGCTGATCCGTTACGCCCTCGAGCCCATTGTCCGCACTGAGCTCACTTAGGTTTGGGCTCAGTGGAGCTTGTGCCGCCGGGACCGCCTGTGTCAGCACTGGTACCGCGGTCTTCCTGCTCTTGTCAGTGCTCGGTACCTTGGGAGGCGCCAGTCTCCTGTGTGGGGAACGACCACGCCTTCCTTCAGGCTGCGCCGGGGGCCGCACCGGGGAGGACGATCGGTGCCGGGGCCTAGCCTGGAGCTCCGGGGCTGACAGTTTACGGTGCTTCGCCAGTGCCAGGTCTCCCAACGGCTCCGGGGCACTATGCACCGAAGAAGCCTGAGCCGGTGTCGGGTGCTCTGGGCCCGGCGGCTGCAATGTGGCCGCCATCAAAGTTGCTTTAGGTGAAAGTCTCTTTCTTTCCTTGTCCTTGGCTTGAACACCTTGCAAACCCTACACCTTTCAGTTTGATGTCTGTCCCCCAGGCAACGTAGACACGAGCTGTGGGGGTCACTAACTGGCATAGGTTTGCGGCACGTGGCACAAGCCTTGAAGCCATGGGCCTGAGGCATGCCCTGCGCGGCCCAGGGCCGGTGCTGGAGGCCTCCAAGCACCTAATCACTTAAGTGTTCACAATCTATATGTAAACGAACTGATAACAGCTACTCTAAAGGCTAAGGGACTGCTCTTCTATGAAAGAGAGAGAGGTTGTTCCAACGCCACCACGGATGGCAAGAAGGAACTGGAGGGGGTGGGGCCGGCGGGGGGTATATATGCAGGGGGCAGTGGCGCCACTCGGGGGGCCCGACGGGAGCCGCTAAGGGAAAAAGTTTCCAACGCTCGTGCACGCGGCGTGCGCACGCCTAATGTGGAATGGACGTGAACAAGCACTCGAAGAAGAAGCAGATCAATTCCTACAATAATCTAGACTTAAATGTTTAATTTTTTTTTTAATAATGAAGAAGGTGTTAGGAACACAGGCACTTGAATCTTTAATATGGAATTCTGATATGCTAACGGATGGTCTTTAGACCACAGTAGTTACAACAGCAAGAAATAACAGTGTGTGAGAGTAATTAGGCACCTGATTCTGCTGTGGTTTATAAAAAAACAAAAACTTTCCACCAACTTCAGTTCATTAGGAGTTTTGGGTACATATCCTCTCACAGGATCAGGACTTCTAACAAGCCCAAATGTAACCAATCTCAAAACAAGTATTTTTTATCAGCCTTCCAAAAAGAAAGTGGATACATTAATAATACCAAATACCCTCTCATGAACTGATAAAAAGCAGGTGCGTGAGTTTGTTAGAGTTATTTGAACTGTTGAATAAAAACACAAAAAGTACTCAAACCAGCTGTAGTTTCCGTTTGGCCTGTCTGTAAGTTGGTGATAGCATGTTTAATTCTGTTGTGTCTAGAAATGCTCTAGATGCTTCTTGCAAGCATTTTTGTGGTATCTGGATTCCTGCAAACATTAGCAGGTGTCAGTTTACCCTTTGAGCATTTTTTTTAGGGTATATCTCATGCTGTTTTCTTAGTGTCCTCAAGTGGCAACCCTGTTGTGATAACATTGGCCTGTTCTGTTTGGTTAAACAGAACCTTGGTTATCAAGATCCACCTGGAAAAGTCGGGAAAGGAAACATCACACTCCTGCCCCCCAACCCTTGTTTCTGATTTTGGCAGCCTCAGAACCAGCAGATTCATGTCTTATGTTTAAAAGATAAATAAATACAGCTAAATCAGTTTTACCACATGCGTTTAACAGAAACTTAAAACAATCATTTTTAACATTCACAAATTGGCACACCTATTCAACTTTTGTTCTCCTTTGCCCTACAAAATCTTTGGAAATCAGATGGACCTTTCAGTGGACCCTGAAAGCCACCAAATCTAGGCTCTAGAAGAAGAGGGTTCCAAAGATGACCTTGTACAGGGCACTACTTCTCTGTCAGCTGACATACTCCCCACCACCTTAATACACGGGACTGGTTATATACTCTATATGTGACTTCCCCTTAAGATAATCTGGAAATTGTAGCTAGTACAGAATGCAATTGCTTACTATGTAGATTTCAGCATAGGTAGTACATTACGTTTATGTACCACCATCAGCACCATTTAAGGACTTTGAATTTTTAAAAATGCTTTTAAATTTGGGCATTGCATATGTTCAAGACTATTTTGTGGGGAAGCTACAATTAGCTGAACACCTCAACTTCACATTGACAAAGGCATGGCTGACTACAGTGAGGTCCACATTCAGAAAGTCTGCAATCTTCTTACTAAGAAAACATGTTGGCAAAACACTTTTGGCAACTACTACTACTTGACCATCCAAATGCAGATTCAACAAGACTCCACATTGTGAGTCTGAAAAATGTCAGGCATATTTCTGTAAGTGGGAACACTGATATGAGTACCATTTCAGGTTGCCACCTTTCTAACTCCTGGTAACCAAACTCTGAGGCCCCATCCCCTATCCCGCCTCTGCTCCACCTCTTTGGCTGAGGCCCACCCCCTTCCCTCTCTGGATTGTCTCAAGGACCCGGTCTATGAAGGCAGTGTAAAGTGCCCTTGAAGTAGTAGTAGTAGTAAACTATGCACCTGACAATCCTAAATGGCACCCAGACAAAGAAGCTAAAAACCAGACTGTCCGGGTAAAAAACGGATGGGTTGCAACTCTAGTGACATTTCTTCTAGTTGCTTCCCCATCCTAGAAGTATCACTTTACTCTTAATCTAAATTTCACACATAGCTAGATGGCTCTAATCCAATTACTGCAATTATTTTTTGATGCTGGGTAAGTCATTATACTCCACCATCTATGTCAGAAGAAATGGAGATATAGAGCAGTACATTTGTTGCACGCTAACTACATTTCAGCCCATGGCTGCACTCCTTATAACATCCTATATACCTTGAACAGAAACAGTGACGGAACCGAATACTGTTTGATGCCTGAGAGAGCATTTGTCTGATACTACCCTCTAAGATCTTTCAGAAAGAAAGGAACAGAGCTACTTCCTCACCATTTCCAAGTGGGGCAGATCAAAGCGCACTACGGAACTTTTCATGCACAGCAACAGACTCCATGCAGACACTCCATGTGCAACAGTCTAATCAGAGGTAGATTTACACCCCAACTTGCTGCATGCTGTTTATATAATCAAATCCTTTATATGTCTTTGCTTGGACCTACACATAAGTAATCTACCCCTCATGAGCAAAAATATTAGGTGAAGGATCCTTCAGAATGGCCTTATCACTAGGAAAGAATCAACCAGTATGGTCTCTGGAATATGCTGCTTCTAAATTAGAGGGCATTTTGCTATTAGTGCCTTCACTAATTCCCTTGGTTAGGGGGAACATAATGCTTGGTTAGGGGGAACTATTACTGCTTCTAAAAGTCTCAGTTCTAAAAGTCTCAGTCTCCCAGTTTTGGAAGAAAGTGTGTCCCAGTGAAAGCAAGTGCTTGTAACAGAAGCGAGGCTTACTCTCTGGGGAGGCAGAGGCCAACTGTATATAGGCCTTGTGTATTTTTACCGCATCAATGGGTGCTGTGTCTTCATCGTATACTTGGTTGTGCATAACAATTATATCTCAGCTTTTCAGGGAAAGTTTGCTTCCTTGATATCACAATACTTTTCCAACTTTTCTGTACATATTTTTGGTTACTGGAGCCCTCCCATACAGTTTCCCTTCTGTAGTACTCCCATAGTTGGAATGACAAACCTGAATACGATGGAGAAATAAATTTATTACCTGATTATTTTGCTTCTTGGACTAGTCAGTCTTGTCATCTCATTGCCTCTCTAACTGATATACATCTAAAGTAAAATTTCAGTTCAGCTGGGTGAAGGTGTATCTCAGGAAATATTAGTCTAATGTTTTAATACTGTTAATCAAAGTTCTTAGACTATGTTTAGTCTGTATAAACAGTCTAGCTGTTTTTCCCAGAGGTTTTCCCAGGAGGGGAAGCCAAACCTCCATCCTGTGATTGACAGGTCTGATCTGGCCCCGGAGCTGCAGAGCAGAGGAAAACCTATTATTAGAATGGCTTGTCTGCATATAATGGAGAAGATTGTTACTCAATAGGCTAAAATGAAATCTTAACTATGGTGCTTGATGAATATCACAAAGACGGTAACAGATGTAAAACTAGGAAACAGGTTAGGCAATGTTATTGGTTCAGCTGCTATGCGAAAATATCTGAATCTGCGCAGGATTGTTTAAAAAACACAATTTACTTATCTTACTGGTTCTAAGATGGGGGGGAGGAGACAGGAAATGATCAACTATATGATATGTCTTTAGCTGGTATAATTGTGTCACCTCTCTCTCTCTCTCACACACACACACACACACACATCACTGCTATTCAGACAAAATTAAAATAAATACAGAAAGATGTTACAAGACAGCAAAAAATTTATTCTTCCTTATCACCTCTTAAGCCGAAAAGTCTGTTTAAACTTAATGTATCCCCACTTATGTAAGAGTTACACCACCCTTTAACTGAACAAAAGCTGTTGCATAGCCTTCATGAAATAAAGTTATTCTAGATTTTGTTTTAAAATATGTTGTCTATCATTAGCAGAAGACCTAAGGCACATAAAAACTGTTCTTATTTCCTATTCTGAAGCAATTTACTTATATTAGTTTGAAACTGTGAAAACTTATGTTTAGCAATAGACTAATGAACATTCTCATATAGATGATACAGATGGAGAAGACCTACTTGGGGAGATAGTCCACTGCTACTCTACCCCTAAATAAATTGCTACTTTTTGCAGATACAGGAATTGAAAGCTAGGTTGAAAAAAATATATCTAATTCCTCAATAACTCCTCTTTCTGATAGGCTCACTTACTGTCTTGCTGGCAACTGTATAAACAAGTATTTTCATTAGTCTTATGTTTACCATCTGTCTCCTTTTAATGACCTACCCACAGAGAAGATTGTTTTATAAGTAGGAAACGATCTTTTGAGACTTGGAAATGTATTACTTATGGTCAAGGCTCTTAAGGACAGGAAAGCACAGTTGTACTTGTTAACATATTTAATAAAAACTGAGTTTGATAAAGCTGGGAAGAGGACACAGGAAAGGAGCATTCCCCCTGCTTATTGTTCATCATGTGAGCCCTGCTTAAACCCTGATTATAACTTTCTAAAACCAATCTTTTAAAATATAGCCGGATAAGGCCTAGTTTGAAATGAGATACCTCAACTGGTGTAATCTTCTATTGCTCCATTGACTTAAATGGAGCTGACACTTTATACCAGTTTAGAATCTTCCCCCTAGAATCTTATTCTGCATTAATTCACTACAAAACCAACTAATATTTTTGCATATTTTATATAAGAGAAACTATTTCCCCCCAAAATTACATGAAATTGATGTGCGTGTCTAGAATATCAACCAGCAACTAAACCAAGGCTCCCACTGAACAGAGATGATATTCATTCTCCTTTTCCCAAACTTTAAAAATCCAGTTTTATAAAGTGAAATTGCTCAGTTTACAGCTCAAAGTTAGATGCATGACTCTATGTTACAGCTAAAGTATCATAGCGGAATAATCTTAGCAGACATTATTATGGTAAAACAGATTATTGTAAATGCTTTGCTTATAGTGTAATAAGCACCATTACCATAGCATCTCAGCTCTATGTCCAAACTGAAGATAACCTTTTCTGTATGATAGAGAGTGGCCTTCTTGTTCCTACCAGGTTTAAGACAGTAGGGAACAATCTTCAGGGCTATGTTCCAGGAAAAATGTCTGGGGGAGGGGGAGGATCTGCTCTGTTACTGGGAGAAGGCCTACTTTGGGTAACTTTACACTGGGCCTAAGGCCTGGGCTACACTGGAAGGGGCGGGGGGTTCAAACTAAGATATGCAACTTCAGCTTTGCTATTTGTGGTGTACAGGCATCGATTCGGGGATCGATTTATCACGTCTAGACGAGACACGATAAATCGATCCCCAATAGACTTACCCTATAGAGCAAGACTTTGACTCATCCTAATTTCTGGTGCTAGAGAGAGAGAAAGCAATGGGCTCAGCCCTAAACTACAAGATCCCACATTATTACAGATGCTGCAGCAGAATAGAGAAGCAGATATGATGGAGACAGTTTAACGAAGGCTAATAGAATGTTTTAAAGATAAACACTAGGACCGTGAAATGCAGAATTATATAAGGATCCAGGGTAGATAAGGCAAGGATCCAGGGTAGAGCGTGGAGTACTGTTGTGATTTGCTTTCTGTAGTTTGCCCTTCCTGGAAAGTAGGACACTGCTTGTTGAACTAGATACAGTTTCCATCTAGACCCCAAGATCATTGTCCAGATAGAATACACCGCAGTAATCCAGGGTGGAAGTGATAAATGGATAGATCTCTGTAGTTATGCCTGCATTTGACAGGAGAGGATGAAGTCTCCTGGCTCAGTGAAGATAAAAGGCATTTCTGGCTGCTGCTTCTGTTGGATAGTCCAGGAGTAGAGCTGATGCCAACAGGACTGAGAGACTGCGTAACACCTTGAGGTCACAGCTCCTACTACTTCCTAGAAATGCTTTCTTCTGCTTCTCACCATCACTTCAGTCTTCCTAGACTGAGTCTGACTCATCTTTTTTTCCCCATCTAGGTTCCAATTTACTTCAGACACTGGAACAGCTAGGAAATGGCATTCTCTCCTGTTCAGCAGGAGATCCTTAGAGATGAGTTTAAGCACAGTAGGCTATACTGGCTTCTTCCATTGAGGAAAATATTCCCTCACAGGAAGTGTTCAAAGAACAGCTATCTTAAACTTTATGGGCCCAATACATATTTCCATCTACTTGTATATTTCTAGGATATAAATGATAATTACTCATTGTCAAATCTTCAGAATACAGTTGATAAAAGGTAGAAGAAGTATTTCTTACAAATATATATTTTTTCAATTAGCAACAGATCTCCCTTATCATTAAAAGAAATGTCAGAACAAATTACATCTGCAAAATACATTCTCAAACATAAAATTCAATTACAACTAAAATATGACATTCTGATAATGATAGTTTGAGAAAGCAATGTAAAATGTACTCATAAAATACGTTTTCAGATTACTTTTAATAAAGTCAAGCAGACAAAACTATAATTACATTTATTTTATCTGAAAATATATCTAACATCAGAGATTGCACCAGTTGGAAGCAAGTTATAGAGACATTTTGGATGAAAACAGAACGGAAGGGAAGGAGGAATTTATTTTGTCATCCATATTGAACTCAAACTACTGAGAGACAGACATAAGAAATGGCTTGCACACTCACATCTCTACCAAAGAGAGAGAAAGTGTTTTTAAACAACTCAATCAAAATAACAATGTTAGCAAAAAGGTTAGCTGCTCAAATTACTGACTCCATTCATATTTCTTTCCTGGGTTTCTTTTGTAAAGACAAACATCATAAACTGAACATTTTGAAATACTATTGAATTAATACTAATACAGCTCATTACAGCATTTGATATCTGTAATAATTTTACATTAAAATTTGCTATAAATGCCCCACCACTTCACACTGGTCTAGATCACAATTTTATTAAACTGGCATATTGTATTTAACAAAACACATTAAAATGCCAGAGACTTGTCAGTTTTTGCTACAGGCCAATAAGTTACACTATCTGCTGTCCTGAACTGGGCCACAGTTTAAGGAGTAAAGACCATTTTGGTCTGTCTGTCTCATTCATCACTGTCTCTAGGTAGGCCCTCTTGATTCTTCACTGGCCAACTATTTCCCCACATCCATTATTTATTGATATTTTTTAAAAAATTAGTTAAGTAAAATAGATAGTAATTGTTTCTGTGTACAAAGCATAGAGAAGGGGACATGTGGCTAAAACAGTGCTTTATTGGAGCATGTTAGCAAAGCATTTTTTTGCTATAACTAATGTCATCCAAAGGTGCCTTTTATTAAATTTAGTGAAAGTGAAGCAAGCAGCAGTGACCACAATTATAAAAATAAGCAAATGAGTGCAGTGCTGGTTTGCTGAGTTAGATTTAGGGATATAGGCTGATGACAGCCCTTCCACCCCCTCACCCAGGGACTCTGTCACCACTAACCAACCCTGGCACTATTTTTAGCTCAGCATCTTATTTCCAGTGGACATCTCCTTAGTCTCCATCAGTTCTACCCCTGCAAGTGGTTGCAGTGTTAAGAGATTTCCTTTTCACTATAGCCTGACATCTGGGGCACCCAAACCACAGGTTAACTCAAGACAATCACCAGGAATGGGTTAAATTCCTGAAAGGGCAGGGTCCCCAAGCACTGCTGTGGGTGAGGAAACATGGGCTGGTGGATAAGACTTGCTTCACTTCTCCCCCTCAGACCAGGCGCAGCTCATTTGTAGTGAGCTGTAGCTCACGAAAGCTTATGCTCAAATAAATTGGTTAGTCTCTAAGGTGCCACAAGTACTCCTTTTCTTTTTGCGAATACAGACTAACAGGGCTGCTACTCTGAAACCTCTCATTTGTAGGGTAACGCAGTCCAGTCACACTGACTGCTCAGGCCTGGACTGTGCTAGCTGGCGTCCCCCAACGCTGAGCTGTTGCGTCTGACACAGCCCTCCTGCTGTCTCGCCCTGTGTGCGCGCTGCTGGGCGGCTGAAACGGCTTCAAAGCCTGAGAGGGGCAAGTTGGGGGGCTGCCCCCGCGAGATGACACAAATCACCGGTGTCCCTCTGAATCGCAACGAAACAGGCGCCTCATTTGCTCACTTCCCTGCCACTACGGGAGCCTGCGGCTGCAAGGACCTAGTCTCCCGCTCCCGGGCTGCGTAATACTTGGGTCGCATTTCAGGTGTTGCGTTTAGGGTGCGGGCGCTGGGGGTGGCCTGCGATACGCAGGAGTCAGGCTGGACGACGGGGTGCCGCCTTCTGGCCTTAATATCGATGACGCTCTGCCAGGGATTGGGAACGGCGACGCCAGGGGGGCGACAGGGGGAGCCCCGGGAGAGGGGAAAGAGGAGCCCCAGGGCAGCCAGGCTTCTGGGAACGGCCCAGCGGAGGCGGGCAGGGGACTGGGAGAAGCGGGGCCGGGCTCCGCGGCGGAGAGGAGAAGGGGGAGCCGCAGGACAGGGCAGAGGAGCAGGGCACAGGGCGGAGAGGGGTCGGGCTCGGCACGGCCCGGGCAGGGAGCAAGGGTTGCGGTGCCCTGGCTGCGCGGAGCGGGAGCCGCGCCGGCCCCACTGAAGTTTTCCGGAGAAGTTTTATGCCCTGCGGAGCGTCTTACCTGGGGGTCCTGCCCGCGGCTCCGGCTCACGCTAATCCCGGCGGCTCGCGGGTGGGCGGGCGAGCTGGCTGGCTGGCTGGCTGGGGAGCGGCGGCGGCGGCGCGGCTGTGGCTGCTGCTGAGCGCCCCTTGGCTGCCGCCGGCTCTGCAAGTTTCCATAAAAGTCCTGGTGCGCAGCCCTCGCCCGCATTCCAGGCGCGCCCCGGCCCGGCTGCAGCTGTCCCGACGCAGGCAGGCAGGGCCCGCCGCGGCCCCCTCCCCGCCGGCACAGGCCGACTCAGCGCGCCTGGGGCAGAGCCAAGCCCCCGGCCGCGGCGGCTGGGTTATTTTGAGCTGGAAGCACCACAGGCTATAAATAACCTGGGGCTCTGGGGAGCAAAGCGTTCCCGGGGCCGGGCCCCGCGCAGGCGGCCTCCCGCCGGGATTACTTGACAGGAGGGGAAGGGGACCCAAGGAAGCCTGGCAGGTGAGACAGGCAGGGGACCAGGGCAGCGAAACAGACCTTGCCATGGCCGAGTGGCACCTGCCATGCTGGGCAGAGGTGAGACCTGGCAGGTACATACCTGGTGCGCCTGGGATATTTGTAAGGCGCCTATCACCTAGTTTCAGAGTGGTAGCCTGTTTGTCTGTATCAGCAAAAACAACGAACAGGTTTCAGAGTAACAACCGTGTTAGTCTATGTTCACAAAAAGAAAAGGAGTACTTGTGGCACCTTAGAGACTAACCAATTTATTTGAGCATAAGCTTTCATGAGCTACAGCTCACTTCATCGGATGCATCTTAATGAAGTGAGATCAGATGTTGTAGCTCACCAAAGCTTATGCTCAAATAAATTGGTTAATCTCTAAGGTGCCACAAGTACTCCTTTTCTTTTTGCAAAAACAAGGAGGAATCCTTGTGGCACCTTAGAGACTAACACATTTATTTGGGCATAAGCTTTCCTGGGCTAGAACCCATTTAATCAGATGCAGGGAGTAGAAGATACAGGAGCAGGTATAAATACATGAAAAGATGGGAGTTGCCTTACCAAGTGTCTTCTAAGCAGTCAGAAAATACTTACGGCTCACAAGCCTTTCAAGGGGCCTCTTCCCACACAAAGTTCTGCACCACAGCATGCGGAGATAATGCACTGGCTCATGCTTTGTGAGTAACTGTGATCTGGGCCTCAGACCCTAAAGCCCTGGGGCATTTTATAGCATCAAGCCCATGAAAGCAGCCAGCTAATAATAGTAGGTGACAAAGTTCAGGGTGGTGGAGTGGGGAAGAGTCTAGACAGTACCAGGACTATGGAACTAAGTTAGCTACCTAATGAAGAGTGTATAAATTATTCTGAAACAGCCATTTAGGGAACAGATGGTGCCTATCTTCCTTCCCCTGGAAATTAAGAACTTTTCTGTGCTTGATGCACAAATATAACTTTAAAACTTGAATTTTAAATATACTCTCCTCCCCTCCCCCTTTAAACTCACCTATAGAGTTCTTCCTTCCTTAGATTATAAGGTCTCTTAGGCAAGAAGGACTGTCTCCTAGTTACATTTGTTGTACTGTGCTTAGCAGAGTGCCTTAGACTTGGTTGCATACGCCTTAGAATAATACATGATATTGCAGCTGGCAGTCTGAACATTGGACTGGAAACAAGGCATATTTTTTAACACTGAAAGTAATTAACTGTTGGAACAATTTAGCTAGGGTTGTGGTAGATTCTCCATCACTCACAATTTTAAATGAAGATCAGATGTTTTTCTGGAAGATCTGGTCTAGGAATTATTATGGGGAAGTTCCATAGCTTGTGCTATATAAGAGGTCAGACTAAATGATCACAATGGTCCCTTCTGGCCTTGTATTCTATGGAGATTAAAAAAAAAAAAAAGAGAGTGAGGACACAAGAATTCCTCATCCTTTCCTCACTCCAGTGGATGAACCAGTATCTCTGAAATAAACCTTTCGGTTAAAACCAAGATGGGATGATTTAATTTAGACTTCTTTTTAGATAGCAATGAGCAATTTGAAAGACAGAGTTAAAATAAAATGTCTTGTGACTTTGTGGCTACAAGACTTAGATGGGAAAGTACCATCTATTTAGGTTGTTAAAATAATGCTTTTTGCCCTACAAAGCCATTTATAATGTACCCATTACTATGGAAACTGAAAACCTTAAAAATACTAGTGCATGTGAATGATAGATATTATCTTTGCTCCTCCTTTCTAATAACAAATATGACGACTTAGCGCAGGAGGGGTGTCTAATTTAGAGGAGATCACTGGATTCCATATCAAGTTATGGTCCAGGATATAAATTCATAACTTCATAGACTACTCAATCTAGACACTGCTGCAGGGGAGGTTTGTCTAAGGGAAAAATATAGTTTATGTAGTAACTACACTTTTATTTATAACTTATTCATGTGCTGTCATTATTCAGTGAGAAAACCCACTCTCCTTTAGGCCTCCTGTTTCTGTTCTCTTTCTTTGCATGCATTCTCTGTACTGTCCTTTGGCTTTCTTTCCCTGCAGCAACTTGCAATTCTCATCCCTTGAAGGCTTCACTTCCATCCCTTTTCCCATTAGCTATTAGAGTTGACACACCAATAAAATTAAAAGAGGACAGGAACATTCACACTTCATAGTCACTGTTTCAGACTCTGACAGATATTGTGATATTGGCTTGCACTCTCACCTCATAGGAGCCATCTCATTTTTGATTGAAGTGGCCTTGTCTCTAATGCTCCCCTACTGGGCTCTTCCTTTGACCTGCAGTGGCCTATCACAACCTGCTTCACCCCCCAAATCCCCTCTGGATGTTCAGTGATTTGGTTCTCCAGCCATGTCACATAAACGTCTAAACCTCTTCCAGGCTACCACAAACAAGTCCAAATAAAAATCAAAAGAAGTCTTCAAACTAATATCCTGCTACCCCTTTGAAGCTTCATTGTAGTTCCCTTATTGACTTTACCTCAGGGCTTCCACTGCAGGAACCTAACCTGCTCCTATAATGTTCTTCCTCCATTGTTTCCTAGCTATTAAACCCTAGCCCAGGACTTCTCTTTGCCAGAGAGATCTGTCTCCTCTGCAGGTACTCACCAACTGAGCTTCCTCTTACCTCCTGGCCTAAGGAGGCAGAGCTATTAATTACCCCCCAGATGCAAAGCATGACTAATTGGGGTTCTTTCTCTTGCCTTTCAACTGGTGGGGATTAAGCCCCATCAGACTCCAAGGTCTATGAGCAGGGTCTCTATGGGTCTGTCATGCCACTTACACTCATGACATGGTCTAGATCCTACCTCCAGGCTATACGTTTGACACTCTAGGTCTATATCTTTTCTTCACCTATGTTTTGGTTGATAGAAGAAAGGAGTAATAACTTTTAAACTACAGGACTAAACGACACCAATTTTCTGTTAGACTTTTGCTAGATCATCATCTTACCATGCCAAAAATCATGCTTGGGGATTGTTTCATGTGTAGAATTAAACAAAAAAGGGCCATACTATCAGTTTAAATTAATGCACCTAAATGAAACATGTTCTAATAGTTTCTGCCCCCCTGCTTTTTCTTTTAATTATTTAAATTAAAAAGAGTTTGAGAAGAAAACCCCAATACCTACAAGTTTCATTGGTGCCAAAGGTGGCTGCAAATAAAATATTGGTATATTAAAGTACACACGCACGTTATAGGAAAACCTAATTAAAATTTAGACATGTAAGGAAGTACTGGAGTAGATATGCATCAAGCTGGTCCAACTACATATAATGAATGAGCATTAGAACAAATATATAGTAATTTTTTGCTTTATATATGGAAATTCATTGTACAACTCAAAATGAGAATTATTTTTCTTCTATAGTATTTTCATTGAATCGTTATACTCGATATACACGTTTCATTTAGGCAGTAGACAGTTCACCAGTATGCTTACCCTTAGCCAACTTCAGTTGATACATATTTAGTTTGGTAAAAAACAGACTACATAAGTGAAGTACAATAATCATTAACATATTAAAAGTGAGATTACAACTAAATCACAGCTAATATAAATATCTTAATCCTTAAAAAGAAAAGGAGTACTTGTGGCACCTTAGAGACTCACCAATTTATTTGAGCATGAGCTTTCGTGAGCTACAGCTCACTTCATCGGATGCATTCAGTGGAAAATACAGTGAGGAGATTTATATACACACAGAACATGAAAAAAAATGGGTGTTATCATACACACTGTAAGGAAAGTGATCACTTAAGATGAGCTATTACCAGCAGGAGCGGGGGGGGGGGGGGGGAAGAGGAGGGAGAAACCCTTTTGTAGTGATAATCAAGGTGGACCATTTCCAGCAGTTAACAAGAACGTCTGAGGAACAGTGGGGGTGGGGTGGGGGGAAATAAACACGGGGAAACAGTTTTACTTTGTGTAATGACCCATCCAGTCCCTATTCAAGCCTAAGTTAATTGTATCTAGTTTGCAAATTAATTCCAATTCAGCAGTCTCTCGTTGGAGTCTATTTTTGAAGACTTCTTGTTGTAATATTGCGACTTTACAACAAAAAGACTTCAAAAACAGACTCCAACGAGACACTGCTGAATTGGAATTAATTTGCAAACTAGATACAATTAACTTAGGCTTGAATAGGGACTGGATGGTCATTACACAAAGTAAAACTGTTTCCCCGTGTTTATTTCCCCCTGCTCTCCTGCTGGTAATAGCTCATCTTAAGTGATCACTCTTTACAAGTGTGTATGATAACACCAATTTTTTCATGTGGTGTGTTTACAAGTCTCCTCACTGTATTTTCCACTGAATGCATCCGATGAAGTGAGCTGCAGCTCACGAAAGCTTATGCTCAAATAAATTGGTTAGTCTCTAAGGTGCCACAAGTCCTCCTTTTCTTTTTGCGAATACAGACTAACAGGGCTGCTACTCTGAAACTTATCTTAATCCTTGTATCATTTAATGTTTCTGACTGACCTTAGCAGTACCGTATGGCTTTTGCATGTAACTTGCTCCAACTAGCATCAAAATTTGCATTCAAAAGTAGCATGTTTGAACAAATAAATTCAGTTCTGATATTTCATTATGAAACACTACATATAAACCACTGTAGTGCAGTAGGAGACGTACCATAAATACTGAAGTGTAACTTTGGCATTCCTGCTTCCCAGGATAGCAGGCATAGGTAGAAAGCACTTCAGATATATGTAGCTGGTTAGCAACAGATCTTCTTTATGTACTTTCTTCTAGGCAACCATGCAAAGGAATTAATTTCTGTGACAGAAGCAGCCAGCTGTAGGATGAACTAGAAAGAAAAAAATTACAGTCCAAATAACTGCATCCATGAACACTGACTCCTTCTCTCCAAATCTGTATCCATTTTCATCAGCAGTTTATTGGAAGTTCACATGATAAGTACTACTTGCTACATACTATCTGAAGCACACAGTGGTGACCATTTTGCTGAAAAGCAAGATAGTGACTACATCAGAACAGGAAACACGTGAACCTGATTTAGAGCCTAATCCTAATTCTGTGCGATGCTGACTACCACCAGCTTCTACAGGTTTAAAAGGATTAAAAATTAATATATTGAATTATCATCTATGTTCTACACCAGTGGTTCTCAAACAGTAGGTCAGGACCCCAAAGTGGGTCACGACCCCTTTTTAATGGGGTTGCCAGGGCTGGTGTTAAGACTTGCTGGGGCCCAGGGCCGAAGCCCAGCCACCCAGGGCCAAAGCAGAAGTCTGAAGACTTCAGCTCTGGATGGCAGGGGTCAGGTTACAGGCCCCCTGCATTGGGCTGAAGCCCTTGGGCTTTGACCCCCTCCCCCCCTGCCCAGGGTGTGGGGCTTGGGTTTTGGCTTTGCCTCCCCCCCCCCCCCGGATTTGTTCCCCCCCTCCCAGGGTTGTGTAGTAATTTTTGTTGTCAGAAGGGGGTCATGGTGCAATGAAGCTTGAGAACCCCTGTTGTACACCACTTTAGACTTAAAAATAATTGAGAGACAAGGTGGGTGCAGTAATCTCTTTTATTGGACAAACTTCTGCTGGTTAAAGAGACAAACTCTGGAGCACCACGGAGCTCTTCTTCAGCTCTCTGTTGCTCGAAAGCTTGTCTCATCTCACCAATCTTGTCTCTCTCATATCCTGGGGCCCACATGGCTACAACACTGCACATTAACAATAACTGTTTCATTAATTTTTCTCTATTTAGCATTTTTTAAATACAAACTGCAGTTCTCATTTTGGATATAAAATAGACTATTCAGGTTCCAGTCAATTCTACATTTATATTATGCACAAGCAGAATGGGTTGCACCTACCAATAGGGGCACATTTGTTAGCAGGGTGGGAAAAACTGGGCCCACTAGAATGTAAAAGAAGACATTTCTATTGAACTTTGGTTTTGTAAAAATTAAATTTCCACATCCTCATGAGCAGCGTTAGGTGGCAGTGTTCTAAACATCTTATGTAGAATGGAGGGAGGAGAATGGACAGGGCTTCCTTTGACATCATCTCAGCTGGTGAGGTTGCTGGATAGAGCATGCTGTTTCCTTAGTACTTCCATTCCCAGTTTGATTCTTAATTAAATATCTCATTATTCAGTATACTTCAGTTTTATACATCACAATAAATTGTTAAAATGTGAATTTCTGGAACTGTGCCCCAAGGGAAATGAGTATCTTTCTTTTGAACTGAACAGGAAAGGTGAAAAAGATTCCACACTCTATCTGAAAATACTCTTTGGAGAAAATACATATAGTGAGATGAGATGCCAGGTCATGCATCAGCAACAGTTTTTGGTATCTGTATTACACATACACATCAATTATTATTCTGATTTTAACAATATTTCAGTTGACATTTCACACAGATTCACAAGTAACATCACCACCTTTCTTGTATTCAGAATGTTTATCCATGATTTTACATTTTTTTGGGATTGGTTTCTGCAAGAGAAGCAGAAATATATTTAATGAAATACAATTCCAATTTGTTTACATATTTCGAAACTAGAAACTTTTAGCTACAAAGCTGCAGAGTTATTTGTAATTATCCCATATCAAGTTTATTATATATGGAGGGACATTTCTCCCAATGTTGTGGCTGCTTTATGTCACACTTCTGGTGCAAAAGCAATTCAAAAGCAGCATGAAAGCCAGTGAGGCCAGCCATGGAAAGATCACTTCAGGTTGACATACAGGATCCTGCACCATCTTTACTCCTGACCGCTAGTGTAGGGAACGTGGCCAGGGAAAAGGGACTTGGCTACAAGCTCTCTGCACCCTGGTGATCCCCAGCTACTGTACTGGACCACATGGCAGTTGGCAGCCAGCACAAGTTATAGCAATCTGAAAGCTGCTCTAATTTATGCTATGAGACCAAGAGAGCACAAAGCACATTTTGTCCACATCTAAGGATCTGGGCCAGAAAGTGCAGAGTAAAGACAGTAGCTACTAAACCACTTGCAATCTAGCATATGGTGACAATACTGCTTACAGTCTGCATTAGCAACTACTGTCAAGAAGTCATAAATGCTGGTGGCAGCACATTAAGATGCTACAGGTTATTCCATATTTTTATATATATAAAAATAAAATGTTTTAATCTGTTTTCCTTTATAAATTGGATTGTGGAAGGGCACATTAACACAAATAAAAAAAATCTTACTCAACTCTTACTTTTGTTTTTGGCCTATAATGCAACATTAAACTTAAGACTTTCAGCCTTGAAGCCTTAAGTATCAGAACCTGGAACTGTAACTGTAATCTAAAATGTTATTTTAAAAGCTAAACATTTATTCTATTATGTGTATCACTCAGATGCTGAAATACTCTATTTTTATAAAGTACCATAAAAAGGGTCTTTGTGGCTTCTCTAAAAGGGATACCCATGAAAAAGTTTTTCCTCAAACTTTTTATTCTGAAATTCAAGACAAGACTACACAAAAGATTCCCTGAACTGAGCACCAGTTGTGTGTACTGAAAGACACACTTACCAAAACTCATATATAAAGTCCTCTCCCCAACCGAAGGCTGGCTTTTTGAAAGAAATGACTGAGACTGATTTAATTGAGAAACAACATGTCTTTAGGTTTTATTATACATCCTTACTTTAAAATATAGTTAAAATGCTACATTTGAACCAAGAATGATACTAGTTTATTCATAATCACAGCATAGTTTTAAAAACTTAGAAAGATGAGTTTTAAACCAATTAATTAACCCGAAAAAACTGTCATTACTTTTAGAATATACCAAACAGTGATCTCACTCGTGATTTCAAACATCAACCTCAGTGATGATGTATTTACATATTTTAAGCCAACACCAATTAGCATTGAGTTTTTCATGTTAGTTTCACCTGCCCAAATTGTGAATGCATTTACTACATTACTCCATTATGTTTCAATACAAAATGACTGCTTACCTACACAAACACAAGTATAGGGTGTAGTTAAATATTTTGTCAAGTTTTGTTTGTTTGTTTATTTTGGATTTTTTTTGGCAGGTGTATCACATAAGTTGAAAGATGTGTATACCTTGGCTGAAACACTTTCTAGACATAAAGCACATTGCAGAGTTTGTACTGAACATTTCATATAATAAGGCTTAAAGACAAATTCATCTAATAACTCCATATACCACATACTACATAATATCTGTGGCAAGTGTACAGTATTTCATAAATACATTTTACCCAAATATTGCAGAAAAAACTTTGGGGTACATTATATATAAATACAGAGACAGCTGAGCTGTGATTTTTAATTTAGGTATATATACTGTAATATGCTCACCAGTTCTTTTCCTAATTTTTTTTTTAATCTCCCTGAGTCCATTCCATATTTAGCAACACAGTTATATTTTCAGATGTTTGCTCAAAAACAGTAATGACAGCACTGGAGGAGGGGGAAAAGGCAAGGTACACTCAATTTAGATTTTTTTAAGCTTATTGTACTTTCTCTTCCAAAAGCCCATTGGCCGTGATGTGTCCACGACCACTTATGCAACCACTGACATGCCTTAGTGAATCAGCTCCAAGGTAGGCCATTAAAAGTTCAGTGCGACGCATTAGCAATTGCATAAGATCTTCAGCTAAACTCTCCATAGTTGAATATCGCACCTTTTCAAAGTCAAAAATGTCTTTGAGGAAGTAAAGAACTTGATCCTAGTGGATAAAAAAGAAAAACCTGTATTTACTTATAGCAATGTATAGAGTTTTGTTAAATATTAATTAAACAATGTTATATATTTTTCCTCATTTATACATAATCTCTCCAAAGCATACATAAAATATGCACACAAATTTATTGGGAAATTTCTTACTGTGTTTAACTCCCAACATTCAGTTACTAACTCTCTTGACTGTTTTAAAAAAAACCATTACAAATAGACACTGTCAGGTAGGTTTAGGCTCCAAAACCAACCTAAGATTAATAGAAATGTTCAGGATTAATATTTTTCTTAAGACGTTTTGCTGAGCTGCAGTGTTGGAAATAAACAAGAAAGCTTACAACAGCACTTCGATAGTGCATGGAAGAACAAGAAAGGGAACGGACTATAAATAAGTAAAACTGACCAATCTAGGTTCACTGTTCACACAAAATGAAATAAAAAATTAGAGCAACACCATAAATAGTGAATTGCAAATTATAGCCCTAATGTTGCAAGCAAACACTTATGTATACTAGTAGTCTCATGACTTCAGTTGGATTCTCATGTACAAAGTGTTACACAGACTCCTAAGTGTTTTCAAGACTGGGGGTCCTATGTTCTGACAATTCTTAGTGTGTTAATAACTTACAGCAGGGGTGGGGAACCTCCAGCCTGCTGCTTAATTTAATCTGGTTTGTGGCAAGTCTCTGCACCGTGGGCCAGAAGCCCTGAGCCTTGGTGCCTCCCCCTCCCTCCCACCCCATGGGGTTGTGTGTGGCCTGCGACTGAGCCTGCACCCCCACCCTAACCCCCTGCCCCAGGTCGGAACCCGCTCCTGCACCCCAACCTCCTCATCCCCAGCCACATCCCAGAGCCTGCACCCCCTCCCGCACCCCAACCTCCTGCCCCGAGCCTCCTCCTGCACCCTGAACCCCTCATTTCTGGCCCCACCCCAGAGCCTAGGTGAAGCCCCGAGCCACTGCACACCCCTCCCTCGCCCCATGGTGCTGCATGCGGCCCGTGACTGATTTTTTTCGGTGGGTCAATGGCCCCTGATAGAAAAAAGGTTCCCCACCCCTGACTTACAGTATAATTAACAACATAGGTAGGGATTGTTTTTCTAGTAGGGGACAATTAATCCCTGTTATTTGTGGCAACTGGGATACATTATAATCAGGATGAATATTGACTAGCAAAGATTTTTTATATACATTATTTTTATCTTAATGGTGTCCCTTTAAGTAATATCCTCCCATCTGATTAGTGCTTTTTTATGTTAGATAAATGATCGTTACAAAAAGGATGCATACCTTAAAGAAGCAGCATAGATCATAAAGAGAGTTTCTAGGTCCCAAAAAGCCCCATGCCAAAACAGGACTCACATGCTCACAAATGGAATAGAAGTGTGCAAAAAAACCATCAGGTACCTGGTGATGTAAGTAGTAGAGAAAGGAGTTATTTTTCTCAGTATAAATCCCTATTATATCAAATTAAGGCATTATGTAAGTCTCTGGTAACTAGCCAAACTACTCATTTAAATTACATTGTATATCAAGTAAGTGGCAGGATTGTTAAAAGTTTTCATCTTCAGCAGTATTTTAGAATATAAACATTTTGAAGGAATCTCGATATAATATTGATAGTCATACATTAATAATTTAAGGCTAGAAAAGACCATCAAATCTAGTCCAGTGGTTCTCAATTGATTTACCACTGTGCACCAGATATGCAGCTCTGTGTGTTATGGGGGCCGCATCCACACAATATATATACTACCTGTATGGACCTGAGGATGTCACATGCGGTGTAGCTGTGTGCTCATTGTGTGGCAAACGGCCTGTGGGTTGAGAACCACTGATATAGTATAATACTCTTATATAACACAAATCATAGAATTTCATCCAGTTACACCTGGATTGTTTGATTAAAGCACCTTTCTGAAAGCATCCTGTCCACCACTTCTTTTGCTAACTTGTTCCAATGGTTAATCATTCATTGATAAAGTTAGATCTTGTTTCTAATTTGAGTATGGCTGGCTTTAACTTGCAGCCATTGATTCCTACTATGACTTTCTCCACTAGATCAAAGAGCCCTTTAGTACTTGGTATTTTATCCTTGGAAGGTACATACACAACATCATCAAATCATCTCTTGGTCTTCTTTTTGATAAACTAAACATATATGGCCTGAGAGGGTTGATATATAAACAAATGTGTCTACTACATCTATTTGCGTATTTTATTTATTCCTTCAGACTTAAATATCTATTGATGGCCAGCCTATTCTGTCAACACCCATTTCAAACTAAAATACAATAAAATATAGAAAATTATGCACACACCAATGAATGGCCACCAATCCACCCCCCTTTCCCAAGCAAAAAACAAAAACAAAACAAAACAACCCTTCAACTAGTCTCAACCTTAGCCCCAAAGACTTACATATGTGCTTAACTTTATGCACTGTGAGTTGACCCATTAGTCAACAAGACCAGTCACACTGAGTCAAGTTAAGCACTTGCAGGATTGGGACTTCAGTGTACAGGGAATTAAACAGAAAAATAATCTATGCACTGAAATGATGAAAATAGACTCTTTATTACTACTTTTCTAAGTACACGCTCTTACAAACTGTTGGCATGGAAACAAATATCTCGTTTACTGGAGTAAAGATTCACAATTTGCAAAAGATGGTTACTTACCTGTACTGTAACTATTGTTCTTCGAGATGTGGACGCAGACATGTATTCCACTTAGGTGTGTGCGCCCCCAGCACTCCGAAACTGGAGAACTTTGCCCAGTAGTACCTGTAGGGTTAGTGCTTTCATCCTATGGCTCTTGTTCTTCCCCAGGCTATTTAAGGACAGCACCATCCCAACCCCCCTCAGTTCCTTCACACTAAATGTCAAGAGTAGAGATTTTGATGCAGACGGGATGGAGGGTAGGTCATGGATTACACATCTGCACCTATATCTCGAAGAACAAGAGTTACAATACAGGTAAGTAACCGTCTTTTCTTCTTCAAGTAAATTTGCAGACATGTATTCCATTTAGGTGACTCACAAGCTCAGAGTCTACTTAAACAATGACTGCAGGACTGCCTTCCCAAAGTTTGCATCTGACCTAGACACAGTAGTAATTATACAGTGCCTAGTAAAAGTATGTACAGAAGGCCAGGTAGCAGTCCTGCAAATGTCAAATACCAAAACATCACTGAGGAATGCTATCAACATTGCTTGGGCCCTTGTCGAATGAGCCCGCAACCTCCGTGGAAGCATCGCTTGAACTACTTCATATGCTGATGTAATATAGAAAGTTATCAATCTGGAAATCGTTTGCACAGAGACCATTTGACCCCTCAATCTATCTGCGTAGGAGAAAATCAGACGAGGCGATGACTGAAAAGGCTGAGTTCTGTGTAGATAGAAAATCAAGCGTGGTCTCAAATCCAACATGTGAAATCGCTGTTCATCTGCGCTGGAGTGCAGTTTAGGAAAGGACACCGGTAAGTAAATAATTTGATTAAATTGTAAAACCATTTTTAAGAAAAATTTTGGGTGCGTATGTAAAGCCACTTTGTCCTTGAAAACCTGTATGTTGGAGAGTCTGCCAGTAAGACCTCCCATACTCTCCTTGCAAATGTAATAGCCACAAGAAAGGATGTCTTCTGACACAGGAAGGACAGAGAATAGGTTGCCAGGGGCTTGAACACAGGACCCATGATGGCAGTCAGGGCAGTATTAAGGTTCCACAAGGGAAGTGGCTCTTTCACAGACAGTTGGAGACAAATGACTCCCATTAGACATCTCAACACCATGGGGTTTGGGAAAACTGACCTCCCTTTGATGGGTGGATGAAATGCCAAGATCGCTGCTAACCCTCAATGGACTGAGACACAGATCAAAAGACTAAGATGTAACAGGTACTCCACAATGTCCTGAACGTATGCCAGCTGAATTCCCCAAGCAAGCAACAAACTGAAAACTGCTCACACTTGGCCAAATAAGTCACCCTAGTAGAAAGCTTCCCACTGTTACACAACACCTGTCCAACAACATCCAAACTTCATTCCTTCTGCTCATCTAGCCATGCAAGCATTCATGCCATGAAATAAAGAGTATTGAGTGCTGGATGCAAAACATGACCATGATGTTGAGTCAGTAGTAGGTCAGGATGAAGAGAGAGAGAGATGGGAGTCTGAACCAATAGACCGAGTAGGTCAGAGAACCTACATTGCCTCAACCAAGGTGGAGCAATGAGGATTAGTTTGGCATGATCCCACTTCAGCTTGAGAATGACGTGTGGGATGATTAGCATCAGAGGGAAGGCGTACATCAGATTCAACCCCCAGTTAAGGTGGAAGGCATTGGTTAAAGAGCCTGGATTGAGACCTGCTTGAGATTAAAATTGATGGCACGTCTTGCTGTCTCTCGTTGCAAACGGATCAATAGCTGGAATACCTTATTCCACGAAGAGGGACTTCAGCACAATGGACTTTAGAGACCACTTGTGATTCTGGGAGTAATTCCTGCTTAGGTGATCTGCCAAGAGATTCTGGACCCCAGGTAAGTGTGCTGCTATGGGAATGATGCTCTCCCTGTTTCAGAACTGCCACAACTTGATTGCCTCCCAACACATCTGGTTAGAGTGGGCCTCCCTGCTTGTTCACATAACGCACTGCAGTGGTATTGTCAATGAGTATATGAACCACTGTGCCATGATGTGACCCAGAAAGGCTTGACAGGCGTTGTAAATGGCTTGGAGTTCCAGGATATTGATAGAGAGGGAAACTTCCTGTTCCAACCACAAGCCCTGCATTTTTAATACACCTAGATGTGCTCCCTAAATTATTGAGGAGGCATTGGTGACTATAATTCTGGCCGGTGGAAGATGTGCAAAGGGAACACATTGGCATACGTTGCTCTGAACTGTCGACCACTCAAAGGAGGCTAGGACTGCCAGAGGCACAAAGACAACCTTGTCCAGCGAAAGACACCTTGATCGATAGACAAACTTTGGGGATCAGGAAATACTTGGAAGAAAAACCCTTTCTTTGATGTTGCAGGGGAATTTTCTCAGTAGTACCCTGTGTAAGAACAGTCTGGACCTGCTGCAAGAGCAATGTCTCGTGAGGGGGTCCCTGAAGGGGTATGGGGAGAGGCGACAGGAATTGTAGGGCATAACCTACATATCATGTGCTTAGGACTCATTTGTCTGTGGCAACCATATTGCAAGTACTGTAAAAGCAAGACAGCTTGTCTCTGAACTGAGGAGGGGAGGTCACAACTAGAACACTGTCCTGGACATGCAAGTCAAAATGGATGCTGGAGGATGATGAGCTGGCTGGTCGAAATTTACTCCCAGGGAATTCTGCACCAAAAAATTAAAAATTCTGTGCACAATATTTTAAAATTCTGCAAAATTCTGCATATTTTTTGTCAAAGCAACACAATATGATCCATCTAATTTCAATTATTTTGGTAATTTATTTAAGCTACAATACAATGGATGGAGAATGGGAGTGGGAAGCACTGGAGGAAATCACCAAACCCCTCTAATAGTAATGTACCTAGTATTGACCCTTTACTTCTAGTTATTAGTCAACAAATATATGTAGCCATATGTTCAGTGTTACATCATAGGCAACTGAAGAGCAAGTGAGGGCTAGGGATTCAAACTCACAATTTATACTGGCTACTGACCATTTCCAAAAAGGTCAGTAGCAAACAGTTCATGGAGCACATTTTGATAGGAAATTTTTTCAGTCCAAAAATTTATACCACTTCTAATCACTAAAGCACATAAGCATTTATAAGGTCATACTGTCCTTTATGAAAAGGCTCCTTTACACCACTCTGGCAATGTAAAGGAGCCTTAAAATTCTTATACTGGTTTTATACTTCTGGGGGAATTCACTAAGAACAACAGGACCAATTTACTCTGTCCCCTCTGCTCTGAGGGGACAGAGCCTGCCCCACACCTACCTCCTCAGAAACACCCCAAAGCCCTACCCATCCACACCAAGCATGCTGCAATAGCGAGCCTCTCTCTCTCTCTCCACCACCCCCAGCAATTTACATCTCTACCAGCTGCTCTGGGTGCCCAAACCAACCTGCCTGCACTGCTGAGAAGGCGTGCATGACTGCTCTTGTGGATTCCCTTTGCTTCTCGGTCAGAAGTAATTTTTCTGTGGAGAAGCAAAGAAATCTGCAGAATTCCCCTGGGAGTAGAAATCAGACCCAGAAGACCTCCTCTGCAATCTATGACCCTTCCTGGAAAAATCCTATGGTCTCACAGGGAAGGATGACTGGTGGAAAAAATGCTGAGAGTGGTGCTGCTGTTGACTCCTCTTTGTGACTGGGGTATAAACTCCCAAGGAAATCAAAGTCATATACAAGTCCTTAAAATTAACGTAAGGACTTGTCAGTCTTTTCTGAAAACAAAAAATAACTGCCAAAAGATAAGTCATCTGTGTACTGCTGAACATCAAGAGCTATGCCGGAGATCTGCAACCATCAGGCCCGCCTCATGGTCACAGCTGGTGTCCGCCACATCCAGAGCCGACTGCAATAAAGTCTTGGCCCACCAGATGGCCCTCTGCCATGAAAGCCTTAAACTCTTACCGGGAGGTTTCTGGCAGATTCTCTGTGAATTTGAACTTAGCATCCTAATTAACAAAGTCATATTTGGACATTAGTGCCTGCTGCTTTGCAATGTGCATCTGCAATGATGAAGTTGTACAAAATTTCCCTCGCCAGCAATACCAGCCTCTTGGATTCCCTATCCTTACTGGTGAACTTATATCTCTCCTGTAGTAACTTGTCATTTAGTGCTTTCATCACTGCAAGAGAGTTAAGAGCTGGATGAGAGTAAAAACACTCAAAGCACTGCATGGGTACATACCACTTAGCTGTAGAAGGTAATGAAGCTGGGGTAATCCAAAGGGACCTAGCAAGCTGCAAAAGGGTTTCATTTATTGGGAGATCAACTCTCCCTGGAGCCTAGGACTGGAGGATACCTGCAACTTATGTGTTCTCTTATATGTACACTTGGCCTGGATCCCAAGGTGTAAGATAATATGCCTGAGAAGGTCCTAGTATGACTTGAAGTGCTCAGGCACTGGTGAGGAAGAGTTCAGTATTGCAGTCATCCAGAGAGGAAGAAGAGTAGTGCAGGGCCAACAGAAGCTGTTGTAGGGGGGGCAGGTTCCTGCATGAGAGGGTCAGTCTGGACCAGCACAGGAAGAATGACCTGTAATAGAAGTGGCTCAGGAACAGAGACTGCAGCTGGAATTGGCAATCTTGCCCTGGACTACATCGAAGAGTGGGATCTTCCAGACTGGGATACATCCCAACAATTCCAAAGAGGCAACTGGGAATAGAGGTAAGGCATTGGTGGTCAGTGGGTACTAGGCCAGGACCCCTATTCTTGCTGCAGGAATAGTGTCAATCCTGGTACCAATGATGATCTGAGGTGCTTCGAGGGCGAAAGGGAAGAGGAAGATGTCCCTGAACCAGATCTCTAGAAACCCTGGGAGTCAGCTGGTGGGAACAGAGAAGCCTCCCCTGATGGAGCAAACAAACCATCAGCCTTGTCCGACATCTAATAAGAAAAACTCAGTGCCGAGGATGAATGAGTGATCAACACCATCGGTATCAGGAGAGGCATCAACCTTTAGCCGGCACTGGCGCAAACGAGGGTGCCAAAACCCATGTCAGCACCAAATCCAACAAAGGGGTCCATAGTACACACATCATCGGAGCCAAAGAAAGTATCTGCACTGATGATTTTTTGGTACTGCAAAAGACATTGGCTGTGACTCTGCGGTTTGAGACCCGGACAGTGCAAAATGTGGTACCAAGGAGTGAGACACCTACGTGACCTGAACAGACAACAGCAATGGTGCAGCAGAAGATGATGATGTAGAAGCCATGGCAACTGACAACACCTGAACTATAGGGGAAATCAGGAATGGAAAGGCAGAGCAGGTCAGATGTCGTCTAGTATGCCAATGGCATGAAGATGATCAGTGCCAATGCTGCCATCACTGGTATCAAACTCAACAGAAGCCCCATGGCCAGAAACAGAGTCAACAGTACAGAGTCCAAATGAACTTGGCATGATACCGGGGAGTGGTTAGATGGGCCAGCTCCATCATGAGTACCAAAGAACTCATGGTGCCAGTCAGCACTCCTCTTAAACAACTAAGAGAAATCCCTCCAAGTCCTGAAAAAAACCTGACTGAGGAACCAAGGAAGAAGAAAGATCTCTTCCTGCTAGAGGGAGCACCGGATCTTAGGCCAGAAGCCACATTTCAGGTTGGCTCCAAAGGAAAGCACAGGGCCAGACAATCTGAAGAGGTTCCCATAGAGCAAAGCAGGAGGCCCACTTTGGCAAAGAGCTGCTAGTTTCAGATGCAAGGCTCTCGCCATCTAAGTGCTCTTCTTAAACAACTAGCATATAGCACACCTTTCCTTAATGTGCCCCTCTCCACGAGTGTGGGGGTCACTACTGTGGATAGTTAACCCACATGACAGACAATATTTAAACCCCAGTGAGGGAATCGCCCAGGGCAACTATCTATCCTAACGACTGTAACTAAATCTAAAGGTACTACTAAGCTACAAGACCTAGCAATGAATTATATACAATAAATTCCCAGAGAAACTGAGAAAAAAAAGTGAGGTAAACCACCACATAGAATGCACCAACTGTAGCTACAGGTGGTGAGAAGAACCTGAGGGGGGTTGGGGTGGTGCTGCCCTTAAATAATTTGGTGAGGGACTAGTGCCACAGGGCACAAGCGCCACCCCTATGAATTCTGCAAACATTTCCAGCTTCAGTGTGTTGGGGGTGTGCACACCTAAGTGGAATACATGTTTGCAACCATTCAAAGAACTATATTGATACAGTGGTGTGATAACTCAAGATTCCTGTCTCCTATTCAGACCGTATGATTTTTAATTGATCTATTACAAAGTGTACCATTACAAATGAAGGCAACCTTCTGAAAAATGGATTTGTTAAGAATGGCCAACATGATTTGCCTGAGATCAGAAGTCAGTGGTAGAGAAAGGATACTCAGAGTGCTAGCTGAGATTCAGGACAACTAGATTAAATTCTTTACTCTGCCACAGACTTCTTGCATAACCTTGGGAAAGTCACTTAATCTCTATGGCTGAACTCCCCTTGTGTAAAATTTGGGAATAATGGTACCTCCATACCTCCCACAGGAATGCTGAGAGAATAAATACATTGAATCCCTTAGCATTTAGATAATATGGTAATGGAGGCCATGTAAGTACTTCTATCCAGACAGGACTAGAGGCAGATCTTGACTCCAAATTCTGTGCTCTACCCACAAAAACATTCTGCCTCCCTTGCAAGTGTCTTCAAGCCTCAGGGCATGTCTACACTACTAACTTAAGCAGACCTATATTTTTGTCAACTTATAGCCACTGCAGTAATTACTGCAGTGGTGCATGTCTACACTACCCTCCTTCGGTCAGTGATGCGCTCCTCACCAGGAGCCCTTCCACCAACTTAAGAAGGGCAATGCAGAGGACTGAGAGCCCAGTCTCTCAGTTCTGTGCGTAGCTCCTTGCCGAGAGCCTGCTGGCCCACCCTCTCCTCCCCTCCAGCTCTCAGCTCCCTGTGCCGGGAGCCCAGGAGGCAGCACAGCTACGAGCAGGGAGTCAGGCAGGGGCAGCCGGGCTCTTGGCTGGAAGCCAAGGCATCCCTCCCTGGGATGACAGACCAGGAGCCAATGTAAGTAACCCGCAGTGTGTACTGTGTAGCCCTAACTAAAATGACATAAGCACTATGCCTCTCGTGCAGGTGGAGTTATGTGGGTGTAGTAGGGCACTCACATCAGCAGGAGCAAAGCTGTAGTGTGGACACTGACAAAGTTAGGTCAATTTAAGCTCCTTACATCACATCCCTCCCACCCCATAGTGTGTGTCTGTCACACACACATACACACACACACAGTCTTTCACACTTACCTCCCAACACATAACTTGTATTGTTGTTACTTCTTGATACTTCTTGCAGTGCACATATATTCTCTACAATTTTATTCTTTCCAAGTGCTGTTATTTTAGTTTTCTGACTGGTCTATGAATTTCCTAATTTTTATTTCTCCCTTATGCTTAAATTTAATTATTTGATTAGTGAGTTAAAATGTCTATCCTGTCCTGGCTGGAATAATTATCCCTGCGGTAACTTTTAAAAATATACATATATTATACCTATTTTTTTTGTTTCTACTGGTGGCGCACATCCACACATTACCTTGATATTGGTGAACATAACAAAATTCATTCCACACATGGATGGAAAAGATTAGAGGGAACATTGCAAAAAATTAGTTGTCATCTTACTCTCTATGAAACCACATTAATTGACATGGTAGACTTTACACATGTACACTTTTAAGTGTCTGCAGGAGCAGGACTTTGTAATTTACTTCTTTGATGGCACATAGCATGACTTCAAACTTCTAGTATTCTAGGAGTCGGTCACTCAAGTTTGGTCAGAATCTCTGAATTATAAAATTAAACAGGCTTCAGATTAGATCTCAGGACAATTTACCTTCATTTGCTGCCTTTTTTGCTTCAGTACTGACCAGCAGCTTGAAGCCACAGCCTAAATATAAGAAGAAATTATTTATGTAACTTCTACACAAGAAAACGATTTAAAAAACAGTAGACTATAAGATCTTGCATTTGATGACCAGTTATTTCCTTTATTTTAATGCTGTGATAGCATAAGTTCAAACATAAAATGTTATCTGTTGTGAATAGCTCATTTTACTATCAGTTCATATTTCTTATGTTTAAATTTTAAAAAATGAAATTGTGTATTTTCCAGAAATTTCTGTCTCATTTTGCATTGGTGCCAAATTGTATTTGAATTACTAAGTCTCCTAACTGTTTTTCACAATTTAACATTAGCAACACTTCAATTCAACCTCGCAGACACACAGTATGCTGTGTGCCAAAATGTGTGTGTTCCAAAACCATAACTATCTCAGATTTTAAAAGGAAGCATATGAATACACAGTAATGGCCTTTTTCACTTTAAGAAAGAACATACTTGAAATAGTTTTGCATACAGCTATGGAGTTTTGTCCAAATAAGGAACTGAGCAATATAACATATTGATGGCAAATCGAGGCTCCCCTCCCCCCACAGCACATAACAGCATTCTGATGGAATGTGATGCTACTTCAATACCATGAGGAAACTTGTTACTCACAAAACACAACTTTCCACATATGCTACAAAAAATATGTGCCTTACCTTTTTTCTGTAGAAGAAATATTTCAATTGAAGGGTAAAAAATAAAAAAGGAAAAGGAAAACCAGCAGTTTATAGTTCTAAATAGATGCAATGACAGCAACATCTCTCACCTATGAACAACTGGCCACACCACAATCCCTTCCTTCAAACATGCATGGATAAGCTCAGTTATTATTATGAACATTTTCTAGCAAGCAAAACATGCTGATGCACCTATGAAAAAAACCTAAAATAAGTTTCTGAAAATGTTATGAATATCCGAGTCTTTGTATATTTTACAATGCTTGCTACTTTCCATACCTGACCAGTACAATTCTGGGATATGAACGAATAGATTTCCCCCATAAATCAGTATATCTTATTTCAAAATGTGGTTAACATACACACCAGCCTTGCAAAATTCTACACATCCAGGGCAAATATTTCTTTTTGCCAAGTGAGTATAAGTTTTTTCCATTATAATCAAGCATCATGGCAAACGGCTGGCAAGTAAGTCTAATAAATTTTAAAAATTAAGATTTTGCAAGACTGACAAGTGTAGTAGTTTTTGCTCAGGAATATTTTAGGACTGAGCTATAGTTGGAAATGGAATTACCTCTGACAGAGAGAAAGGTCTCCCCAGATCAGAGTTGAAGCCACCCATTGTGTTTACTTGCACAGTTCGTAGCCCCTGGATAAAAAGGATGAGTTCACTTGCTACAGATGCTGGTATCCTAATCTTTAAGGATACGACAGGTATCTATTCCCAATAGTATACTTATTTAAAAATTTTAGAAAGGAATGTTGAAACTAATGTAATTTTATCATGTCTCCTATCAGTTACAATAATCTATAAGAATCATCGTATAAGGAATTTTAAAAAACACTTACAGTTTCTTTAAAGGAGGAATTTAGCCAACGGTTGTTTACTACATTCTGTATAGATGTGGGTGGATTCTCTAAATCTTCAAAGGAATCCATTAATATAAAATCCAGAACAATGTCGTAAAAATTTAGATTTTTCACCTGCATTCAGTTAGAATAAGATCAAAATAACTTAACTTCTCTTTCAATACTGGAACAGAGCATAAGCCAGTATTCCATACTCTATATATAGATCAGGAAGATTTATCATTTTAAGTTATTTAGGTAACACTAAAAAGCATTTCACTAATGGAAAAGAACCTGACATTGCAACTCAGCGGTACAGAGGTTTTAAAAAAAGAAGTGGAAGCACATTTCTCTAAATCATCTGAAGTATAAAAAAGCAGCTGGATTTCTCATACTTATGATTAATAAATATCAATTTTGAGAGGGGAAACAGGTTGTATAATCAAGTTTAATGAGGAAAAAAGCACTACAGAAATCCTAACTTACCCCCCTGGCAGCAAGTTCCATTTCAGTATTATCCCAGTGGTCTGTTTTTTCTAAAAAATGTATCATTTCATCAAAGACTTCTTCAAATTTCTTTGGATTCTGTGAAATACAGCCAGTTAAGTGTCATATTTCCTAGTAGGACGACTTGTTTTAGTTCTAAACTCCTAAAAGGCAAGTGTTTTGGGGTTTTTTTTTTTGGTTTGTTTTTTTTTTAATGTGCCTAGAGAATTTATCATGGTCAACTCTAAGACCAGACAAATGAACTTTGATCTCTGGTTACAATGAATACACTAAAGTAACAACAAAAAAGGAATTTACCTTTCGAGCTCTCACAATTAAAGCCGACAAAATTTTTCTTCCACTCTCAGCAAGAAATAGTCTGTTAGCTGTTTCTGAAAGAATTACCTAGAAAAATTTCCAGGCAATACAGACCTATAAGTACACAATTTATTTATGAAGGGAATTGCATTAAATGAGGCTATTAGTTTCTTTAGTCAAATCAAACTAAGAGATGCTTGATATTAATACAGTATGCAAGTACAATACTTCTAACCAATCCAGGAAGCAAAGGTTCCAAGGATACTCAAAAAGATAGGTCTCCCATCCAGTGATGCACATCATTATCAAAGAGGCCATTCATTTTGTCTTAACATATTGTCCCTGATTCAGAAAGGTACTTAAGCATGTCCTTTAAATTGTAGGCACCTGAATGCAACAACATGCTTAGGTAGATAAAATGTTACTCAAAACGCTTTAAAATTAATGAAAAAACTCTCAAAAGTTCATAGTTCTCAAAACATAAAAAAGCCACTCCTTCAGTGAGCTGAATATTAAACAAAAATATGCTGCTCTCAAACAGCATTCAATAATTACAATATATAACTATTACACTAAAAATAGGTCACTGAAGAAGTAGGGCTAGACAAAAACCTCTTAGCTTTGACCTAACTCTGCTCTGCATATTGTAGAAGAAAGAGAATGTGTGAGAGAGAGTGTATGCACCACACTGATAACTAAGTATTTACCTGAAAAGCCTGCCGAATACAGTGAAGTTTAGCAAGAAAGTCACTATCTCCTAGACACTCCAACATTTCAGTCCTACATAAAATGGAAAAAAGTTGTAAACTATATTTAAAAAACCAAAGCACAGTACAATTTGACTAGGATTTATTTAGAAATAGCATCCATTACTCTGGGGTTAGGAGATTAAATGTAGTATTAAGTAGAGTATTTATCTTTATTCCTTGGCTTTTCTTGGAAATTAATTAGTAAATATAAATCAATACCTTAATATTCTGGAATGAATTTTGCCCTCTTCTGCTAAGTGCATAGCTTCTTCATATAATGGACAATGGCAAAGAGACTCTAGACCATAGGTATTTCGGATCTCTCTGTGTTCAGTAAGCTGAAAGATATTTTTTGTTAAAGCTTATTAACTAACTTGCTAAAATGATTTTAAAAGTAAAATAAATTAATTCAAAGTCTGCTTGATAGTCTGATGAAAGGAATATTCTTTTCTACGTTGGTTAACTGTATCTATAACTGGTCAACACTCAATACTAAAAACAAAACAACATTATAGAACATTGTGGATTTTAAAATGAAAGCTATGGTTTCAGATTTGAGCTTCTGCAGAGTTAAATTGTAGCACAGGTTCAGATTAGCGTGTTCAGAATTTGAATACTTAAACCCATAGGGTTTGTTGAAAGGAAATGTCTCTCCGCTGGTCACGAAGAATAAATTGATGATGAGGCATTAAAAGGGGCAAGAGGATCACATCATAAAGAAAGCTGGGAATGTTTATAGAAATCACTGTCATTTCCTAGTAAACATGGCTGTTAATTACTAAAACACATTTTCTATGATTAAGACATTACAATCCAATTTTTTACTTAGGCGCCAAAAGAGTCTCTTCTCTGTCTTATACGGTTTCTAATATTTGAGTTTAAACCTTTGGCTGACATTACTACAGAAATGCATCATTACCCATCCCACGGAATGTTATTAAAGAAATAATATTTAAACCATTCAAAAAACATTAATGTAGAGCATCCTATGTTAGGAATATCATAATTTTTCACTCCACATAGCAGTGGCTGGTAGATTAAACAGTTACCACTTCTATTACAAACATTACATCATTCTTATTATCTATCCAAAAAACCGTAGAGGCACACATTTTTCTATTTACTAAATGGCTAGAACACACATTTAACAACTTCAAAAAAATTTACTTTACAGTATTACTGCTGATCACCTGAAAAGACATTTTGTACTTCTAGGCATCAAACCCCTAATTTAGAAGTGTCTTAAATAAAACTAATTTTTACAACAATTAAAATATACTCTATCTGGGTTTTTAACATATTTATATCTCTGTCTTCTAGACATGTTCAAAGTTAGACAAACAACTGTTACAATGTTTCCTTCAAACACAGTCTTTCCTTAACATTAAGTTTTAAGATGATAATGTTAAATTTATCTTCAAGTAAAAAAAAAAGGGCATATTTTTCCATCATTGGGGATACATCTCTGTAAGAGGTGGCAGGAGAAGTTCTACGTGCATATTAATAAGAAAAATATACTCCTGAGTGCACCTGTTCTGTGGTCCCTATTGGAGCAAATCCCAGTGACTACAATGAGAGTTAGACCAAGTAAGGATTATGGCCTTGATTCAGGAGAGCACTTAAGCATATGTTTAAATTCCCCTGATTTCAATGGGACTTAGTGTGTGTAAGTATTGACCTGAAGAGAGAGGCTTTCCTGAACTGTGTTCAAAAGCATGACAGAGTACTTAAGAGAATAAGTGAAGAATAAAAACTTTAAAAAAATTGGTAAGATAATATACTTAGAGCAATTTACAAGCAATTAAACTATCATGAAAATTAACAGCTCTGTCTTGAGTTTTAAATCTTTGTCCTGTCTTGTTTATTTGCTGGTTTGGTAGAATGGACTAGGATAAACAGACTTCCTGAAATAAATCTGCAGCTGTGAAAACATATCAAAGTTTTGATACTAGTTAACAATAGCATCATATTAATAGTAACAAAATAGCCTAAAACATGTTTAGAGAATTTACAGTGTTACTCTCTAAAGTTGCTTTATCTTATTTAATCAAAAAAGCAACAAGTTCTTTCATGTGAAGATTGTCAAATGTATACTCGAGAAGTTGTAAGTAATATTTTAGCTGATTAGCAGTGGAAGGAATAAACAGATTTTCTAGTATTTTTCATATTTGAGGTATAAACATACTTGTTATGCAAGTTTTTCCAGTAGTTTCAGAATAAGAAAAAAGTCTTACTTCATACAGAATCTGTTTTCCAGTGTTACAACCTAACAATTTTTATAGAAAGGTATTTTTCAAACTTTAATGTAAATATTTTCAAAAAGAACAAGCACATAACAGGACACACTGAATCATACTAATGTTAAAAGGTCCAATCAACGCCTAAGGATGTCAACAGACTCCCATATGCTTTACTTCACCTGCAAAGCAGGAGAAGGAATACAGGTAACATGGGGCCTGATCAGACTTCCATGGGATTTGTATCAGGCGCAATGTTACCTGTAGTTAACAACTCCTTCTTATACTTTGCCGATGAAATAAAATAGCAACACACGCTACAACAGCTGAACCCCATGAGAAAGCAACTGCTTTCTTGACACATTCCCCTCAAGTCAAAGCATGTAGACAAAGGAGATAATTTAGAAGTTAGTTATTACATCTATAAAGTATTTATATTTTACTTAATTGTCTGTAAGGGAGAGTTAAAGACCTGAAATGCCCTAGACAGGGTAGCCGCAGTGTTTTCACTTTCCTGGATATGAAAAATAAGTCATAGCACTTTAATGACAAAGAAAATATGAAATTACTTTAAAGTGTTCCTCATAGTGAAACTGTGGCAATTCATCCTAGTTCTGTAATACTATTAATCTAAATTATAAAGTAAAAAATATCCAAGTCAAAATCAAAAAGGGGCAAATCTAGTAGTAAAATAAGGTTTGTGACAATTAGCAAGTATACTGATGAACATTCAGTTCTTTCATAAAATTAGGGGACAATAAAAAGAGGTGTTTTACCTCTACTGTGGCTCAGTTTATAGCAGCAGGATTTCTGGAATCAGAGAACTTTAAAAAAAAAAATCAACATAATAAATTTTAAGTCCAAAGTCATCAATGCATCCCAGCAGCCTCAGAGATGGGGGGCTTTGTCTGGAAAGGCAAGGGAAAGAGGGCTGTCTGGCTTCTTGAAAGGTCACCCCTCAGCCTTCTAATGGGTGCTCAGCTGCCTCATAGGTTTTGGAGCTGACTGGCTTGTCTAGGGGGTGCAGTGAAAGCCCATATGGTCCTATACACCCACGAAGAAGGCATATAAGGTCTCTTCCCCTGGTTGGGGCTCCATCACATGACCAGAAAAACAGCTCCCACTCTGAGGTTAGGACCAGGGTTTTTTGAGTCTGGTTTGGATATTGTGCTAATTGCCTTTTCTGTGACTGACAAGGACTTTTCCCCTCATTGCCAGACTGGCCAGAGTTATTTTTGCCTTTCCCATAGCAGCCCAGGAACCTAGTGGGCTGGTTAGAGGCAAGGGTGAAGTTCAAGTTGTTGCAACTTAACAAGTGTCCAGTGCAGATACTTGTTCGACAGGGGGTCTGCTAAACTGGAATCTGAAGTGGAGTTAGAAGCAGCAGCTGGGGAACAGGGCTGGGGTTCCTACAGTGTGGTACAGGGAGGAGAACTCTTTTTCCCAGCCCCTGGAGGACAGATATGTCCCAGCAATGTGTTAGGACCAGATGTGGAGAGGTGATGGGAAATGGGGACTGACAGCAGTCCTCCACCAGGTGGAACAGATTATGGAGGGAAGGATGATCTGCACTGGGCAATATATTACTGGATAGCTCCCAGATGAGTTAAATTAATAAAGTTGCAGCCTAGTTAAACCACATCCCATGTGTCTTGTTTGTCCCAGACAGTCAGGAAAATATTGCTCGGGCATGTAGGAATGATATCAGGAGGGCCAAATCGCACCTGGAGCTGCAGCTAGCAAGAGATGTTAAGAGTAACAAGAAGGGTTTCTTCAGGTATGTTGGCAACAAGAAGAAAGCCAAGGAAAGTGTGGGCCCCTTACTGAATGAGGGAGGCAACCTAGTGACAGAGGATGTGGAAAAAGCTAATGTACTCAATGCTTTTTTTGCCTCTGTTTTCACTAACAAGGTCAGCTCCCAGACTGCTGCGCTGGGCATCACAAAATGGGGAAGAGATGGTCAGCCCTCTGTGAAGATAGAGGTGGTTAGGGACTATTTAGAAAAGCTGGACGTGCACAAGTCCATGGGGCCGGACGAGTTGCATCCGAGAGTGCTGAAGGAATTGGCGGCTGTGATTGCAGAGCCATTGGCCATTATCTTTGAAAACTCGTGGCAAACCGGGGAAGTCCCGGATGACTGGAAAAAGGCTAATGTAGTGCCAATCTTTAAAAAAGGGAAGAAGGAGGATCCTGGGAACTACAGGCCAGTCAGCCTCACCTCAGTCCCTGGAAAAATCATGGAGCAGGTCCTCAAAGAATCAATCCTGAAGCACTTGCATGAGAGGAAAGTGATCAGGAACAGCCAGCATGGATTCACCAAGGGAAGGTCATGCCTGACTAATCTAATCGCCTTTTATGATGAGATTACTGGTTCTGTGGATGAAGGGAAAGCAGTGGATGTATTGTTTCTTGACTTTAGCAAAGCTTTTGACATGGTCTCCCACAGTATTCTTGTCAGCAAGTTAAGGAAGTATGGGCTGGATGAATGCACTATAAGGTGGGTAGAAAGCTGGCTAGACTGTGGGGCTCAACGGGTAGTGATCAATGGCTCCATGTCTAGTTGGCAGCCGGTATCAAGTGGAGTGCCCCAAGGGTCGGTCCTGGGGCCAGTTTTGTTCAATATCTTCATAAATGATCTGGAGGATGGTGTGGATTGCACTCTCAGCAAATTTGCGGATGATACTAAACTGGGAGGAGTGGTAGATACGCTGGAGGGGAGGGATAGGATACAGAAGGACCTAGACAAATTGAAGGATTGGGCCAAAAGAAATCTGATGAGGTTCAATAAGGATAAGTGCAGGGTCCTGCACTTAGGACGGAAGAACCCAATGCACAGCTACAGACTAGGGACCGAATGGCTAGGCAGCAGTTCTGTGGAAAAGGACCTACGGGTGACATTGGACGAGAAGCTGGATATGAGTCAGCAGTGTGCCCTTGTTGCCAAGAAGGCCAATGGCATTTTGGGGTGTATAAGTAGGGGCATAGCGAGCAGATCGAGGGACGTGATCGTTCCCCTCTATTCGACATTGGTGAGGCCTCATCTGGAGTACTGTGTCCAGTTTTGGGCCCCACACTACAAGAAGGATGTGGATAAATTGGAGAGAGTCCAGCGAAGGGCAACAAAAATGATTAGGGGACTGGAACACATGACTTATGAGGAGAGGCTGAGGGAGCTGGGATTGTTTAGCCTGCAGAAGAGAAGAATGAGGGGGGATTTGATAGCTGCTTTCAACTACCTGAAAGGGGGTTCCAAAGAGGATGGCTCTAGACTGTTCTCAATGGTAGCAGATGACAGAACGAGGAGTAATGGTCTCAAGTTGCAGTGGGGGAGGTTTAGATTGGATATTAGGAAAAACTTTTTCACTAAGAGGGTGGTGAAACACTGGAATGCGTTACCTAGGGAGGTGGTAGAATCTCCTTCCTTAGAGGTTTTTAAGGTCAGGCTTGACAAAGCCCTGGCTGGGATGATTTAACTGGGAATTGGTCCTGCTTCGAGCAGGGGGTTGGACTAGATGACCTTCTGGGGTCCCTTCCAACCCTGATATTCTATGATTCTATAGGAAGAAAAGACAAATGCTCTTGGAAGCCATGAAGAAACAAAGGGCCTATTCATGACCCTGCTCTGGTAACATAAAAGGTCTGTAACTTCCTGCCCCCTCAGGAATACCTGTCAGTATAGAGCAGGCTCTCTCACAGGGAGGGAACCTGTGCTGGGAATATGGCCTGTGAATTGCTGGCTATTCTCAGCTACCAAAATGGCTCCTTGGTGGCCACTCTAGCCAACCATAGCCCCTACCTGAGACTGAACTATTCCCAAGCAATTGCTAAAACTTCAGGAGCACAAAGGTATTTTTAAAGTCTGATTAGCACTGTGACATAGCTGAGGATCTGGGTCAGAATGCCTGTGGTCTCGAGAACTCACCTGCCATGCAACCTTCAGGCCCAGCCCCATTCCTCACAAGTGTCCCCCCATCTCCGGAACTTTTATTTCCAATTGAGTCTAGAATTTATGGATGTGGTCTCAGTCAGATTGTATGCAATAAATTAAAAGGTACTTTCTTCAAATACCTTCCAGTTGTAGATTTCAAGAAAATCTTTTAAAGCATAAAGAAGAGCAGGACCCTCCCAAATAATGTATTCTGTTTCTACAGTCAACACAGTGTGAACAGGATCAGATCCTGGGTCTAAAAGCAAGAAACAAAATTTGTAGTTAAATTTCTTTAGCTGTATCTACCACTCAAACTAAGTGTCAATCCACCAGCTATTAATTAGGACAGAAAATTAAAAGGGTACAACTGTCGTGACATCTGTGTGCAAAAGCTGCTTCAGTGGAAGTTAATGTTTCTGAAAAATAACGTCTGGCAAAGGAATGCAAGTAGGATCAGGCAGTTGGCTTGAAAATTTCTTCTATGTATGACTGACTTCTCTTAGCTTACAAAGATATCTGAGACAAAGGAATGTGCTCTAACTTTAACTTGAAAAAGGTGCCTGTATCAATGAATAATCTTTGAAAATACATCTGTAACACTGTCATCTCATCTGCCATTTCTTCTTTTCCCTTCTCACCGTAACACAATTTAAAGTTCCTAATGTCTAGGAATGGTCCGTCAAATTCTCTCTCAGAAACAAAGTAAAGGCAAAAGTTTGCCAATACAATTTCCTGGTCCAGATAAAGCCTTGAGGGGCTTCAAAAGGAACAATAAACTTGACTAGTAATTTGAAAAGGGAAACGTGCCACAATTCCATCACAAAATTACTCTCTGAATCCAAAAGGTGAGAAACACTGACACTCTAACATGTACGCTTCACATCCCCATTTTTAACACAGTGGAGATAAGTCTTGCCACAAAGGGTCAGATACTACAGTGTTGAAACTCAGACAGAATTAACAACATATAGAGCATGGAATGTTTTTTAAAGAGAACCTCTCATGCTAGCATCAAAGGGAGCACTAACTCCATAATTTGTAAATCCCTGAGGCACACTACCTCCAAGTTTTTAAAAGACGTATTCATAGCTTTGCCAAAAATTCCTAAGAAACTACTGTCTGACTCTTACAAACCACTAACAAGAGAATGTATAATTCAGAATGATTAGTAAGATTAACTAAAATCGAAGAACAAGATGAAATAACAGTTTTTTCTTGCAAAGAAATGAAACAAGAAGGAAGATGTACAACAGCTACAGACAATAATGGATAAGTAGACGCCATATCTAGGAGCAGAATTAGACACTTGTGGTTCATTCCAACCCCATAAAGAATACAACCTACTCCTCTCTACCAATAGCTGAAATACACCAAGTAGTAATAATTTTTCATTCTCCTATATGTACAGCAGACTGCCTCAGTTATTTTTTTGAAAGTGTTTCTCTTCCCAGAGACAGGACAAGCTTCTACTAGAAGCAAGTGCAGGTTCATCCATCAGAAAAGATGGCTGCCTTGCTGCCTAGTTTGGAAATATATCTATCTTTTTTTTAAAGTCTGTGCATGCATGTGAATTAGATAATCCACATTAACAGAGCTTGATTCTTCACACCTCTCTTGTGACTAGACCATGTGAAGATATTTGAGTATGATACTGTCAGTAAGCTAACGAACCAGATCCTTTAGTTCAAGCTGTGGTGGTTCACACTTTTAGATCCAGAAGTCCCAAGTTCAAACCCCACATGTGACCGGGCCAGGGGTATCACATCAAATAGGATTGGTTTCCCAGAACTGGACTGCCTGAAAGGTGAACTATTAAAAGTTTTTTTTTTTTTTTTTAAATTTTAAAGTGAGGCTTTTAAGATGTGTAAAAGGCAATTCAATCCCCGTCACCCCAGTGTCAGATGCCTTCAAAATCATAACCCCTCCAAAAACATTAGTAACTTCAGCTCACAGAGTTACCTCTGGTTTGCTGTAGGTAACTTTGGGGACACTGAACATCACTACTGTATGACGACGACTGGGACAACCGTGGCTGAGGTTAGGATGGAACATCCCCTTCCCCCATGGTTAGGGGCTGGGAATACTGCCGCTCAGGTTTCAACCTACAGTTATGACGTTCTAGACCCTCTAAAGACTATCAAAACCCTCTTGCAGGTTGGCAAGTTCTGATATTTCAAATGTAATGCTGAAAACACTGTTTATACACTTTGTAGTCACTTTTAAACATGAAAAGGCCTTCATCACTTACTCTTTAGGCTATTCATATGAAGATGTTTCTCATTTACCAGGCTTCAAATGTGTTTCCACAGCAAGGAGGCTCATAATTGGTATTCAGACACCATTTGACTCATAGTGGGTAGTCCTTCACTGATTTTTTGTTTTTAGTGTGCATTCCTTATTTGTGGGACTACTCAACCTGGATTGAACTAGAACTAGGCCCTGAAGGTATTTATTCCCACAGAAACAACTGCGGGGGAATAAAATATAACCCAACACACTTTTGAATGAGAAATCTGTAGTTTCCTATGAACTTCTTTGCCGCTTCCTTGATCTTCAGAACTTCCTCTTCCAATGGAAAATTTCACTGCTAGGGAAGTAACAAGTAGGATCCCCAAATGAATGTCACTAGGATGGGTCACAATGTTTAGGGTATGATTGCTAAGTGGCCAGGACAACTGAACAGGAAGAAAGTATCTTACACCATTTTCTGTGCTTTTGGGAAGAAGGGAATCAGAACTGGCACTAAGGGTATGTCTGCCCTGTAGTCAGGAGGTGTGACTGTAGCACAGGTAGGCATACCTGATCTAGCTTATTAAAAATAGCAGTGAAGCCACAGTAACACAGATCAATCTCTCAAATACAAGCTTGCGTGGGACCCTGGATACATATTCAAGTGGCAAGCGCATGCCATTGCATCTTCACTGCTATTTTTAGTGAGCTAGCTTGTGTTTATGCCTATTGTACTGTAATCTCACCTCCTGATTGAAGTGCAGACATACCTTTAGTGGCTTTAGAATATCAAGATGGTAAGACTACCTTGACGATTTAAAAAGGCAACAGCCAAGGCTATTGTTCTTGCCAGTTATAACAGTGTTTCTTAAGGAGACTGAATCACTTTAGGCTCAGGATCACTGTTCCCTCTAACCTGTGCGCGTGTGTGGGCGCGCACAGATCCTAAACCCCACGCACATGGCGAAACACCGCACGCACAAAAATTTGTACAGAAGCACAACAATTTGCACAGAAGAAATGTTTTGCGCACATGGTCTGTCAAAAATTAGAGGGAACATTGCTCAGGATACGAAGAATCTCCCTCACAAAACATATCAATCTCTCTTACTGAAAGACTGTGTCCCCGGCCTGTTACCAAGCAGACACAAGATAACAGAGTGCATTCTCTGCATATCTGCTTAAATAGTAGGAAAGCTCATGTAAAAAAATGGGAGATGGGGTATCTTATTTTTTTTTTGTATCCTCTTGAATTGACAGCACTCACTCATCTGAAGGGACCTTGGATAGTCTTCTTCTCCAAATTACAGGAAAGGGCAACTAGTCACAGGAGATATATTTCTTGTTAGAAATTACTTTTCCCCATAGGACTGCAAATTACTTTGAGCTGCCAAACTCAGGAAATCTTGGCTGGTTACATATGCTCAAGAGTTTAATTGCAATCAATTTCAGATAATTCACTTCACAAGTGAAGCATCTTCCCCCCAAACCTTCAAATTATGGGTAGGTGGCAGGAGCAAAATAATACAGTTATTTAGATGGTTGGTACTGTCCCGTCTAAATTTTGCTTCCTCAGTAATCAGAACCATTATAGGTGTTCATAGATATCCAGCTCGGATACCCAGAAAGATGTTGTTTACAGTGGTTAGCAATTCATTTTTAGAAGGATGGCTAACTCATGGAATGTGCCGCTAGGTGACAAAAAAAGCACTAAAATGACAGTTCTGAAAGCAAAACAAAGAGGACAGGAATTAGTGTGATTGTGACTCCACCGGTCCAAAGTAAAAAAAGTACTAGGAAGTTGTCTACAGAGGGAGGCATTTTTTTCATGTAAGATGCCATTTATTTTCCCCACAAAAATTAGTATCTTTTAATTTACAGTAAGAAATGAGAAACACTAGTAATCTATTTATTTTTCAAGAAAGAGATTCTAGTATGGTTAAAGAAGAAATCCTTCTGACTCTTACCTCAGCTGCTGAAACAAAGGAGTCTGTTGATGCAATGCTCAGTGTATCTCGCAGACAGAAATCTTCTGTGTTATCCCTCACAGTTATATCGGTATCTTTATCTTAAAAATGAAAAGAAATCAATTTACCAGTTTGTCATTTTCTTTGACAGTCTATTGATTTAGTTACAAGTCTTGAATTAAAATGGCATTTAAGGCGGCCTTCCTTTTAACTTTGTAACAATAAGATGTCATACATCTTATATGTAAAAGTTGTTTAAGGAAATTGATATAATGAATGCACTGAAAACTTTAAAGTTTTAGTATTGCATTTATTTTGTTGAGGTACCTAGAATGCTACAGCATACAGCTATAAAAGAGTAAAAAGTTACCAAACCAAACCCTTACTCTTCTCCCCAACACATGCAAGATTTGGGTTTTTTCCCCCAGTTTTTATTCACAGAGTGGCTTTATAAACATCAACTTCTGCCATATATGAGACTTCCAGTGGGAAAAAACAGCAAGAAAGATCCAAAGATGTCTTATGGGTTTTGTCCTCTGAGGCTGTTTTTCTCTCCTCAAAGATCTACTACTTCACTAAACTAATTTAAATAATCAACTAAGACTTTAAACCTTACAAAATGTCAAATAAAAGCTTTTTTTTTTTTTTTAAGTAATCAGGACATGTTATGTGTGGTATAGGTTTTTAAAAAAAACAAGGTAATTTTAAACGACTTTAAAACACCTAATTAGATACATCCAATGAGCTCTAAAGTATAAGAATCCTAGAAATACTCAATGCATCTTATTGCTTCAGGTTTTGCTTTCCACTCATTTTTGTTATATTTTAAATATACATATCCTTCAAAAAAAATTTTATAATGTGACCAATGTTCTGTGTGATCTCACTTACACTGATCATTTAAAAAAGGAAGAAAACAGAAACTCTAATTCTAGTTAAACAAAGCCACAAAGTTGTGTTTTGGGTTTTTTGTTGTTTTGTTTTTTAAATTATCCCAATTCTGTAGTTTTTCCATTTCACTCAGCTTGGACGGTAACCAGAGTAAAATCAGTTTACTTTCTGGTTCTCATGCTCTTAAAAAGGAAACTGCAAGGGAAAATTTACCCTCCCCCCCCCGCAAACACTTCTCCTAACTCCCCACAATCCTCTTCAGTGAAACACACACATCCAGAAAAATTTCTACCAGCATTATGATTTTTAAAACCTTCAACAAAGCCTGTATTTTCCACTAATATCACATTCTATTAATCTGCAATACAAATTCTTTCAATCTGCATTTAACTTCTTTCAGATTTCAACAATTGCTGTACACGCTGCCAGCATATATGGTTTTGTTTTAATCATGCAGAAGCACTTTCACAGAAGGATTAGATTCATAAGTCATTAAGTCAAATCTTGGCTTGATGTACTTCACACTACATTCTCAACAGAACACAGACATTTATCTTGGATTCCTTTACCTTCAAACATTACACATGTGTTGCTAAAAAGTCTGTTTTATTTCCAGCAGTCAGCAACAATGAGCTACCCAATGTCATCCAGATCAGTTACTATCATTATACTTTATAAAAAACACTATTACACAGCAAAGTGGCTGCATGCCAGTTTTACTGGAATGGTTTACTCATCAGTTGAAATGCTACAATCCACATTATTATTTCAGTAATTGTTATAGATTTAGAATGGCAGCTCAACAAATTATGCACTAGGTATCAATAAATCAACAATATCAATATCAAACTAAATATCCGTCTTTGAGAAGACCCAAGGAAAAATAATATTAAAAGTCTGGACAAAAGCGTTGTTAGATATTGCTATACTGCATTCAGTTAGACTGAATCCAACTTTAAATCACAATTTCACTATTACACATTGTGACGGATTTCCCCCCTGGGGTGCCACTTGATGTACCAGAGTACCACTGAGCCTGCCTGTTCCACCAGCCTGGGCTCCCTCACCCTGTCCTGCTGTGCCAGCTTCCTCCAGCACACAGGCAGGTAGGGCCACACCCAGCTGCAGAAAGACAGACACATACACTGATATCAGATGTGCATGGGAAAACTCAGCTCGGGAATTGCCCAGCACTCAAGTGCATACCCACTCTGGAGTGTAAACCCCAAATTGTTTTGCCCTGCACAGAAAACTGTACAGCGTAAGTTCATGAAATTCGCTCCTTTCCTCAATGTGGCGGAAGATATGCACAGTTTTTTGTCCCTCAATTATGAATTGCACAAACTGGTTTATAGAAAACAAAAACAAGCTTCTTAACTACAAAGGATAGATTTTAAGTGATTATAAGGGATAGCAAACAGATCAAAGCAGATTACTGAGCAAATAAAGGAACCACACAAACTGAGCTTAATACACTAAAGAAACTGGCTACAAGTAGTAATTTCTCACCCTAAATGTTGTTTTAAGCAGGTTGTAGAGTTTCTTGTAGACAAACCCCTCTTACTTGCATCTTAGAACTCCAGATATTCCTTTCACAGGCCAGACACCTTCTTGCCTGGGTCCAGTCCTTTCTTTCTCAGATCAGTCTCAGATGTTTTCAGCAGTCATCTTGGGTGGGGATTCAGTGAAGAACCGACCTAGACTAACTCACTAACTTGCCTTAAATAGGATTTACATATGGCAGGAATCCTTTTGTTTCCCACTCACTCTTACTGGAAAAAAAATAGTAGGCCAAGATGGGGCCCAATACCAGGTGACATGATCACATGACCCTGCAGTGTCAAAGCAGCATCCCAGGAAGCTTCTCAAGAAGGTGGGAGATTAGAATCTTCGAAGTCCTATTGTTCTCCTTAATGGCCCATTGACTAACCAGCCAGCCTGCTTGCATTTTGTCTGGTGGGCGTTCCCCAGGTGCAAACACTTTTGCAATTGATATAGTCCATATTCCTAACTTCAGATACAAAAATGATACATGCATACAAATAGGATAATCAGTCATAACCCTTCCAATGATAACTCACATGATCAATCTTCCATAAAATACAACTCAGTTATGCCATATTCATATCACAACAATATCTCTATGAAGAATATGGGGTGTATTATCACACTCATATTAAAGCACTGATTGTCAGATACTCTAATTGTTTTTAATTGTGTGTTCTCTCTCTCTGCTAGCCTTCTTAAAGATAAGAAAACAAAACAATTACAACATCCTGGTGGATTTTCCAAGCATCAAGAAACAATCATATATTGTACTGAAAATTGGAAAGCTGGGACAGCGGAGGTTCTCAGACTCAACTGTACACCACTGGTGGCTTGCAAAGCACTTGCTGGAGGTCTGCAGAAAGCAGGCTGGTAAACCGATACTGCCTCCTCCTTATTTCTAGCTCATAATTTGCATTAATACCCATCTAAAAATACATTAAATGCTTTTTTATTACTTCTCCACATAAGCAATTGCTATAGCTGTAATACAGATGTTAAAGGCAGGGCTCCATGCAGCTGTAGTTTGGCTGCAGAATTTTCCTTGACCCTTACCACAGAACTGTATTCCATAATAGAAACTATTTTTAAACTGAAAGTTTAGATCCCTCATGGTTGTTAAGAAAACGTCTAAATCAGTGGTTCTCAACGAGGGGTATGTGTACCCCTGGGAGTACGCAGAGGTGTTCCAGGAGTACATCAATTCATCTAGATATTTGCAAAGTTTTACAACAGGCTACATAAAAAATACTAGCGAAGTCAATAAAACTACAATTTCATGCAGATAATGACTTGTTTATATTAACGTTAACCATTTCACAGCTGATCCCTTTAGCAGAAACACCTAGATAGGGCCTGATTCTCATTTACACAAAGATCTGGGTAAAGCAGTCTTTGTATAAATAAGAATCAGGCTAGGCCTGACACTAAAAAGTTAAGCCAACATAACCCCTGGTGTACATGGCACTAGGCTGACAGAAGAATCCAACTCTCAGAGAGGTGGATTTACTACAGTGACAGGAGAACCCCTCCCCTCACTGTAGTGAGTGGCGACACTTACATCGCCATAGCGGTGCAGCTGCAGTACTGAAGCCATGCCACTATATCAGTGTAAGTGTAGATATAGCCTAAGGCAGCATTTCTCAAATGCAACCACCTGTGGCTACCAGAAAAGCCTCCTGGGCTGTGATTTGGGGGAAGGCAGGCAAACCAGTTGCCCACCTTCCAGGGCCACCAGCAGATGGGCCCTGCCCCCCTCCGGAGACACAAATGCTGGAGATGCAGGCAGCTGGTGAATTCCCCACCTTCCCGGGGGAGGGGGGGGGGGGGAGAGGCTTTGACCACAGGGCTTCAGGCTCCATCCATGTGGCAACATGCTAAGGTTCCAGGCTCCAGCCCCAGGCTCACCAGCCCCACCATTGTCCCTTGGCCCTGCTGCCTCCCTGCCCACCTCCCCATTCAGGGCTTACCGGGGCTGAATAAGTCTGCTGTGAAAAGTGATACTAACAAACATACAAATATAACTTTTCACAGCAGCAGACTTACTAGCTAGCAAGTCTTTAAAAAAAAAGCAATGAAAAAAAGCAAAACAACAACAAAAAGACAAGAATATGCAAAGCACCTTATTTGTGTTTCTATTCTGTTTAGGTACAGTAATGAAGAGAGACAACCGTACATTATTTTTATTACTGAGTCTGAAAAAACCCTACATAAATAAATTACAATGATTTGGACATGTATGCGTGCATATTAATTATCTTTAGTAAAAACAAAAAGTATTTTAAGAAAAATTGTCAGTGCGACCACCAGCAAGAGTTGATGGCCGCACTCTGAGGCCACCAAAAAATGTATTGCGAGAACCCCTGGAAGGCCTGCTGTATGCTTATCTCATAATCCGATAAGGTCTCCCATATCTTCTCATGTGTACCTTTACCCTGCTGCCAAAACCTCCCATTAGTCTGACTACTATGTAATCATGAGTCAAGATAAAAATCTTCAGCATTCTGAAAACTACAAATCTTAATCTTGACATTAAATTACATAGATTATGTCTCTCATCACAACACAGGGGCCACTGAATTGATTAAATATGAACATCTATAAACAGAAATTATTAAAAATGGTTCCTAACGTAAATGAAACGGCCAGAGAATTTTCAGCTTGCTGCACCACATTCCCACTGATTCTAGGGACTTGGCTGCAGAGTTTAGGCCTGGCTTGCTGTAGCATACGTGGGGCTCTGGTTCTGGAATTTTGAATGGAAGGGGAAACAGTCTGTGCAACTGTGAATCATGGAAGCAGTGTCACAAGCCAATCCCTCTTTTATAATGGAGTTCATGCTATGGAAAAGCTTACAAGAGAAAGTGGAGTTACAGTTAAGAAGAGTTGAAGGCAGAGATTAAAAGTTCAAACAATCTCGAACGTTAGTCTTTGTTATGCACACTTTTGAACAGACTATGCTACTAGGAATAATAATTTTGCCAACTGATTTGTTTGTTTTTCAGACACTGAAGATAAAAAATTTCTAAAGCACCCAAGTCACTTAGGAACGTTGAAAGTGGAACGTAGGCGTTTTTGAAAATTTTATCTTGAAAACAGTAAGTTTTTTTAAATTACTTTTAAAAAGTTGATCCCTTGGTAAATAACTGTCTACCAGACATAATATTTTTAAAATTCTACAGCCATTCATTTTTAGGAAATATTTTTATGTCTGTCAAAATCTTTGAGACCAGTTACTAGTTTTACTAGCAACTTACATACCTTTCCTAGATGCCAAGTTATTCGACCTTTCCACAAAAATGCTATTTCTGTGTGCCAGTTGATTTCCTTATTTAAAAATATGTACAAACCCACACAAACTGTAACAGCAAGACACGTTGTGGGAGTAAAAAGATTTTCGCCCCAACTTCCAGATACAGCCCATTAAAGTTATCCACACGGAGCAGATGGCACTGGCACTTTCACCTACGGACTGTCAAGGTCACTCAACTTCCGGCCTTCTTTGTAGGTTGATAAAACAAAATGTTGCGGCAATACTTTGTGGGAGCCCTAAGCTTTAGTATCCTCCTTAAAGTTGTTCTGTGTGACGTTGATAGAAAGAGAAGAGTGTAGACAAAGTTGCTCTCTAGTACTCCTTGCAAGATAGTTCAGTGACAGTGGTGGTCTCTAGAGACAGTATAAGGGGTAGACTAAATAGAAGATTTTTGTGATCCTAAATATGGTATTTAGCACTCATAACACAGTGACCCAGATACTTAGAACATGATCGATCATCCCAGACAAAGGGTAGCTCTATAGGACACATTTTGTTGTAGACACGGTTTCTCTTAATTTTTATTTAAATTCACCTTTTATATAAGCTTATAAACTTCAGTAAATGGAAGTTTCTTTGCTAATGCTGTATTACTGCATATGGTAATCTTCCTTCTCTGATGCACGGGTGCGTGCAAATTGGCTGACTTACATTTATAGTAGGAACGGTAATTCTGAATTTTCTGACATGTGCATGGTTTCAACAATGTATATTTTTAAAATTTAAACTGAATGTGGAATATCAGTTTTTGTTTTAAACACAAAAAATGCATATTCCTGTTACTGTTATTTACAAAGAATGGCATAAAATTCATAGGATTATAACACCAAACCAATTCAAAGGAAAGTATTAATTACTGAGTGATAGAAAATTAAGTCTTCTGGCAAGTGACACAGGTTCACTCAAAAATCAATCTTTACAAACCAAAAAAACCTGCTTGTCAGATATTCCTGGCTTCCTATTGCTGCTCTTAGCCTCCAAAACTCCATCAGCTAAAAAGGTGCTTAACACTTTCAATACACTACAAGAAGGGTACATTCTAAAAATTTTAGGGTACAAATTAAATTACAGCTGAAGTGTATACTGTGCAAGTGTTACAAGAACATTCGTAGATATGAGAACACGAGAAAAGAGACAGTAGCAAAATGAGAGTCTAGGAATGAACAGCTGCTTGAAGAACGTACTAACTACAGACCACATTTGCTGGTAAACTAGCTCTAAGTTCTCCACTATAAGTCCCAAGTTCTCCATTTCTTGTCAAAGTGCCCTAAAATTTAAAGTTGACTTAAAACTAGAATAAAGGCTATTGAAAATTCTAAAGAAATGGAACATGGTCTGAGTTTATAAATCCATGCTTCATTTCATGTGGGATTTTGCAAACCTTTGTCAGTTTGGAAAAAAAGTGTTTTAAAAAGCCTTAGTGGTTACAAGTTATTGTAGAATCTGCTTTATGTCTATGTACTTATATGGCTCTGTAACAGTGTGAGCACTTCCGTGCTCTAACACTGACGCATCATACTCTCAAAAGAGAAGGGGCCTGGTCTCTTCATGAGTAGCTCTGGCTCCAATTAACAGAGTCCTCTCAACATCCAGATGGGTAACAGGTCCCATAAGGAGACTGCAAAGTATTTAAAAATATAAACATCTTCCTCAGATCCCACTCTGTATAAGAAATGGGGAAGAATGGTTCATAAGGTTTTTGGGGGTTTTATTTTTGTGTATGTGTTAGTGAAAGCAGGAACATGTGCGTAAAAAGCTTTCTGCAGGTCAGAGAGATGCAGCTTGTATTAGTTCTGAATGCCACAAGGCTTGTTGCTATCATCTGTAGTGTCAGGTTGCATAGTTTAAGTCTCTTGCTGAAAGTTCGGTGAGTTGAACTCATGATTCTCTCCTCTTGGCTTCACAGTTTCATGGATCCAATGGAATATAGTTGCAGTGAAAAGGTACTGGGGATGGGACAGGTGAGATGACAGGTAACTATAGCCAACCCCTTGGATGACTTTGAAGATCCAGACAGAAACCTTATAATGGACTTTATTCAATGGGAAGCCAGTGCAGAGAGGTGTGGGGCGGGGGGGGGGGGGGGAAGTGGGTGAGTACAGAGATTTAAGCTGATGTGCTCACAGTGAAGTATGTGGCTAAGCAGACTGGCTGCTGTGTTTTGTATCAGTCAGCTTTCTCATGCAAAGCTTCACACCTAGAAATGAGCTGCAATAATCAAACTCTGAACTCACAAATGCATTACCGTAACAAGATCTAATTTCAATAGAATGGGGCACTGTGTTCTAGCCAGTCACAAATGAAGTGGTCGTTACTACCATAGCTCTTTGGGCATCCAAGGTCACTTAGGAGTCCAAAAAAATCCCAAAGCTGCTTTAACTTCATTTACCTTTATCAACAATCATAACAACAACTCAGGGGAGTTTTAATCAAGGTGTTAAGTAAAGGTTTGGAAAAAATCAGTCCTGTTAAGCAGGAACTGGCTCTTGGTGCATTGAAGTTAAAATTTCCAAGATTCACCTATAAACTGGTTAACTTCACTTCAAAAGTCATATCTACCTGAGAGAAGAAGTTTGTGAATCTTCAGTAGATATCCCCTAAAGATGAAGCCATGTAACAATAATCAAAAACAAGGATTTAGCACAGTTACCAACAGGATTATTTTAAGTAACAACTATTATCTACATGTATTATCTAAATTCTATTTCTTTAAGAGCACACTGATCACCAGCACAGCATCCCTTTGCAGTCCTTCAGAATCCTTAGAGAAAATCACTAGTCTCCAAGTTATATCCTCCTCACAAATGGCCCATTTAGTTGACATTAAAGTTCCAGTTGTTAGCACAAAAGAAGGGCAAGAGACTCAAATCTTGCCCCCTTGACAGTTTGCTCAGCCTGGCTGTTACACCAGTTACCAAATACAGCTACATTCTTCGTGGTTTAGAGCTTAAAAAAAATCTTATGTTTGATATTTTGAATTGAAGTGTAATTACGTTTTAGCTCTTTCGACAAATTACCAACTTCTAAAATGTATACAAATAAAAATAACCTAAAAGAAATACTACTATTTTATTTAAATATTTAACCTAAAATTAAAACCTCAAAATAAGACCAAACCACCACCATACTTTGGACCATCTCCTTGATTATTCAGAGAACCATATTCAGTAAACAAACCTGATCACACTCCCACATACATAAAAATATGAGCTTGTACCTTTTCTTTGTCTGTTACTGATTAACTTTGCTTGACGTATATAACAAGTTTTATTGAAATTGGTAATTTGTGGTCCATATACAATGAGGTCCTTTTAGGTTTCACTTTTCCTTCAATTGTTTTGAAAATTACGTTTGTTTGTTCACACCTGCACATTATAAGTTTCCACCAATGACTCTCAATAAGGCTTCTTGCTCTTATGGTATGCTTGTGTGTAACCAATATTTACGTGATATTTTCTCTTATAATTGCATAGTAAATTAATGTCCAGAAGTTAGTCTTGTATGTGGTTCAGTGCCATAATCTCTGAATAATAAAATTATTTATACTATACTATCTTGACGGTAATCATGCTGAACTTCTGTGGAGAAACTCAATGGCAGAATTTAGACAATTAAACCTTTTCTTTGCCTCCTGCACAATTTTAAATGTATGAAAAAGAGCGAGTAGTGGAGCTATTAAAACATATCACAAACAGGAATTGTTCTTCGAATAACAGCATTTTACTCATTTGTTGAGTTCAGGCAACACAGTAAATGTTTTGCACTTGTTTGTTCAGTGCCTTTAACGTTCCACTTTTCTACTCTACCATCACACAATCAAACTTGGAATTTAAAACTGGTAAACCCAAATTAAGCTGTACTAAACCTCTAAGTTAGTTGCTGTCTGACATATTCTTGCACTTCCAAGAGGAAGTCCATCATAAAATAACTTCTTATTCTGAGTTGCTTCCCAATACCATTGAGTGAATTCTTAGTCCTGCTTTCAAATTGCCAGCAAGTTTTTATTTCATAAAAGATCCTGTTCCCTTCACAAGCTTTAAGTCACATTTAAAACATTTATGTAGGCAGACAATGTCCATGTGCTGCTTTTTTCCTCTGCTAGGCACTGAAGCCAACAATCAGGGGATCTTGTCTGATTTTAGACTAATGTTCTTAAATCCCAATCCAAAAATTCCAGTACATCTACTGAAGAATTTGACTGGCTTTTGGCCATCCCATTTGTTTTGAAGCCTAATAATTCATGTATCATTTGGCTTCTATACTTAAATTTAATTTGATTAAAGAAAGCAGAGATTTGGCATCTGAGGTTGTCTAATTCCTTCACAGTTAATTCAAACAGACTGTCAACATAGCTTATTCTCGTTTCTTCCTTCCTACTCTGCATAGCCTAGAAATCATTAAATCTATTTTGGCCACAGCAATCTACTTTAGATTCCAGGAATACTTTTTTAAAAAAAAATCTAGGCTGTCGATTGGGAATTTTATAACAGAGTGCCATGATAACTTCCAGATACCTCAGTCGTCTGATTCAGATGTCACTGCCTTTTCTTAGCTGTTCTTTTCATATTTAAAAACAGGCTTTGGAATCCAGTCCCTCCTCTACTTTTGTGCAGAGCTGTTTTGCAGCAATTATGAAACGATCTGTCCACTCAAATTCAGTCTTATAGCACATTAATTAACGTATTCAGATACAGAGCTCACAAAAAAACCAATCACTTCAATCTCTCTAGTCACGCGATTACAGACATGAAAGTTGCTATTTTACAACAAAAAAACTTCAAATCCAGACTCCATCGAGAAACTGCTGAATTGGAATTCATTTGCAAATTGGATACAATTCACTTAGGCTTGAATAGAGACTGGGAGTAGCTTAGTCATTATGCAAGGTAGCCTATTTTCCCTTGTTTTTTCCTTACCCCCCCCCCCCCCCCGACGTTCTTGTTAAACCCTGGATTTGTGCTGGAAATGGCCCACCTTGATTATCATACACAATGTAAGGAGAGTGGTCAATTTGGATAAGCTATTACCAGCAGGAGAGTGAGTTTGTGTGTGTGTGTGTGGGGGGGGGGGGGGGTTGAGAAAACCTGGATTTGTGTTGGAAATGGCCCACCTTGATTATCATACACATTGTAAGGAGAGTGATCACTTTAGATAAGCTATTACCAGCAGGAGAGTGGGGTGGGAGGAGGTATTTTTCATGCTTTGTGTGTATATAATAAGATCTTCTACACTTTCCACAGTATGCATCCGATGAAGTGAGCTGTAGCTCACGAAAGCTTATGCTCAAATAAATTGGTTAGTCTCTAAGGTGCCACAAGTATTCCTTTTCTTTTTGAAAATACAGACTAACACGGCTGTTACTCCGAAACCTAAAAAAACCAAACACATTTTTGGGAGGGAAGAGGGAGGAAGATTAATTACAGGGCTTCCACTCAGAGAAACTTTTAATTTCCCCTCTAAGGTTAACTCCCCAGCCTCCTCCAGTTTCCAGTCTCACTCACCCACAAGGGAAGCCCAAAGAACATCTACAGAGATTTTAGGTAGTGCATCCTTCTCACTAGGCTTGAAGTTCAAAGGTCTTCTCATCTCTAAGGCAAGGTACTTAAGCATGCAATGGGACTATTCATGTGATTAAAGTTATGCACTTGCGTAAGTACCCTACTGAATCAGGGTATTAATCTGCGCTACCTATTGTTCCTCTGTTAAGCAGCTCTCTGCCACCTTCCTGGATCTCTGCTGTGCTGCCCCAGGTAGATAAGCAGACAACGAGGGGAAATTAGTAACAGGGAGGCATAATAATGACAAGAACCTGCTAGTAATTACTCAGTACTTTGAAAGCTTTTTTAAAACAATGTCCGGGGATTTTTATCTTTTGAAAAAGGAAGAGAGGTAAATTGACATTCAAGATTGTTAAACTCATTGCTGGAGACTACAAGAGCACAGCCCCACACAATACACTCACTCACTGAGGCACGGGCTCCTGCCAGCGATGTGCTAGCAATATTTTAAATGAAGGGTTTTTGCAAAAGCTTCTCTCCTTAGCCAGTGCTAAATCTTATATCACAGTGGCATACAGGCTTCCTGAGGTAAGTAGTAAGGGCCAAGGGAATATATTTTGGTTTATTTCCCATTTAAAGAAAGATACACTGTCCAGCATAACCAAGAGGGGAGATTACATCATCACTTGGCAAACAAATCTATTTTAAGCATATGTGCTGGCACCTATACTCAGTTCTGAAAATTATATTATGTTTATAGCTTCAGCAAAGTCTGACTTCATGGAGCATGTACTTTAAGAATCTAATTCAGCAAAGCTCATGGTTAACTTTAAAACACGTGACTTAAACACGCTCAAGTGGTTTGCTGAATTGGGGCCTGAATGCATTCCACTTTCTCACAAGAACAACAGGGAGTGAGGCAAGCCTCTCCAACACATGTATTGAAGGAAGGAGGGTTCTTTCTCCAGGACCCTACTTCATTCAATCTACACTTGTGCACTGAATGACAGGGTTAAAAAAAAATTGTCCCAGCAAAAATTCCTGTCATCTTAATTAAGCAAGCATACAGGGCTACAACAATGCTGGGAAATTTTTATTAACCTATTAAACAAATGAATGCACAGGCAAAAAGTACATGAAATAATCTGCACTTTGATCAAATCAAAAGGGATTAATCCCAGGCCACTGAAACAGACATATCTGAGCCAAAAACATTCTTCTTACATGCAATAAATAGCTAAATATTTTGCACCAAAAAAAAAAAAAAAGTTTAATGACAGATTTTACCCCCTCTGTTGTCTTTATTCTTAACATATAACATGTTTTTATTCTGACTTTCCAGAATGACAAATTCACCTGAGCAGAGATCAGAAAAGCCTAAAAGTGAAAGTTTGAGAAAGTTATAAAGAAAGAGGCCCTTTAGAATGGAAACACGTAAGCAAGCTCAACTATACATGCAATTATACATGTCAGAGAATGAATATATATTTTAAATCAAAATGTCTGCATCATACTGCTGCTAACTACACACCTGTTGCTATAGTCTGACAGGGGTGCTGTATAAAGAACTGTGGGTAGGCGCTTCAGTGGGCATCAATTGTTGTAGAGTGTCCTATATGGAGGCATTGCCCTGGCTTAGGTAAGCTTGGCTGGCCACTGCATCGACACTGACGAGTTCAGAAATTAACTGTACCAGAAGGATTTAACTAATGTTAAGCTCTGAAACACTTCAGTCCTTTAGTGTAGACTGGACGTAAATGGAAACTCTGGTTTCAATAATATATGTAAAATAAATAGAAGTGGCTAGACCATGCCAGCTATTGGGAACAAAAAAAAAAAAAGTTATTGCAGAAATTTAGTATGTTTGCCATGAAAAAAGTTAACATTTTTCACTCAAGTGATTCCACTTCAAAATGTGCTACTGACAAAAGTTGTATTTAATTTTAATACCAATGTGCAGTCCTGCACTAGCCAGTGGATTGCTTTGAAAGAATGTTAGTCATCACACATCAATAGCTTTATGCAATACTTACAATATTCCATTCTGGTATTATTTTTAAAAAAAGGCAGAGGAACAAAATAAAATGGAGGTGTAACGTATCCTGATGTCTGCAAGGTTAATTTGCCAAAGTATCACTTCAGAAACAACCTCTCCTAATTTTATCTTTCAAAGCCACATATTCTAAATTGACATTTTATTTCAGCTTTTCAGGCAAAGCTTACTGAAAAAAACATTTCAATGATAGATATGGGCCAAAATTTGCTTCTGATAATCAGTTTATATAACCTCATGCTGTGCAACTCCAGCCAGAAAAAATAATATTTGTCTCACAGGAAAACTTGTTATTTGTCTGGTATAGTTCCTCCTGCCATTAGTAAACATATACTACAAGTATATGTAAACACATACAAATTATGAAGTATATGTAGATCTTTAAAAATAGAAGGAGGAACTTGTAAACTAAAACTAAATTTTAACTTGCTACAACATGCTGCACAAATACTTTAGGGAAATCTACAGGCAAAAGTAACTTTTTTTCTTTAAGTTGCTTTCACTTCCTCCCTAACCCATTTTTAAGGAGTGCTCAAGAATTGCTATTTTGTCAGGCTGTCAAACAATTAAAAAATTAATTGTGAAATTAAAAAAAGCAATTGTAGTTTTAATTGCACTATTAAACAATAGAACACCATTTATATAGATATTTTTGGATGTTTTCTACATTTGCAAATATATTGATTTCAATTACAACACAGAATACAAAGCATACAGTGCTCACTTCATATTATTTTTGATTACAAGTATTCGCACTGTAAAAAAATAGTATTTTTAAATTTTTTAAAAATTCAATTCACCTCATATAAGTACTGTAGTGCAATCTCTACCATGAAAGTAAAACTTACAGATGTAGAATTATTTTTTACGTAACTGCACTCAAAAATATAAAACTTTAGAGCGTACAAGTCCACTCAGTCCAACTTCTTGTTCAGCCAATCGCTAAGACAAACAAGTTTGTTTACATTTACGTGAGAGAATGCTACTCGCTTCTTATTTACAATGTCGCCTGAAAGTGAGAACAGGTGTTTGCATGGCACTGTTGTAGCTGGCGTTGTAAGATATTTACGTGACAGATGTGCTAAACATTTGTATGACCTTTCATGCTTCGATCCCCATTCCAGAGGACATGCTCCACGCTGATGATGGGTTCTGCTTAATAACAATCCAAAGCAGTGTGGACTGAGGCATGTTAATTATCTGAGTCAGATGTCACCAACAGAAGGTTGATTTTCTTTTTTGGGGTTCAGGTTCTGTAGTTTCCAAATTGGAGCATTGCTCTTTTCAGACTTCTGACAGCATGTTCCATACTTCATCCCTCTCAGATTTTAGAAGACACTTCAGATTCTTAAACCTTGGGTGGAGTACTGTAGCTATCTTTAGAAATCTCACATTGGTACCTTCTTTGCGTTTTGTCAAATCTGCAGTGAAAGTGTTCTTAAATTGAACAACATATGCTGGGTCGTCATCCAAGACTGCCATAACACAAAATATATGGCAGAATGTAGCAAAGACCACAAAACAGGAGACATACTATTCTCCTCCAAGGAGTTCAGTCACAAATTTAATAACGCTTAAAAAAACCAAACCAAAAAAACCCGAGCATCATCGCCATGGAAGCACGTCCTCTGAAATGGTGGCCAAAACATGAAGGGGCATACAAGGGTTTAGCATACCTGGCACGTAAATACCTTGCACTGCTGTAGCTGGCATTGCCATGTTAATACTTGTTCTCACTTTCAGGTGACATTGTAAATAAGAAGTGGGCAGCATTATCTCCTGTGAATGTAAACAAACTTGTTTTAGTGATTAGCTGAACAAGAAGTAGGACTGAGTGAACTTGTAGGTGCTGAAGTTTTACATGGTTCTATTTTTGAGTGCAGTTATGTAGAAAAAAAGAATCTACATTTGTAAGTTACACTTTCATGATAAAGAGATTGCACTACAATAGTTGTCTGAGGTGAACTGAAAAATACTATTTCTTTTGTTTATCTTTTTAACAGTCAAATATTTGTAATCAATATTAAGTGAGCACTGTACACCTTGTATTCTGTGTTGTAATTGAAATCAATATATTTGAAAATGTAGAAAGTATCCAAAAATATTTATATTAAATTAACTCAATTAAAAAAATCAAAATCAGTTTTAATCACACTGTTAAACAATAATAGACTACCAACTTAAATTTGTTTTGAGTTAATCGCTTGAGTTAACTGCAATTGACAGCCCTACTATTTAGATTTAATTCTTATGACAAATACATTCTAAAAGCACAACAATGTATCAAGCACTGAAGGATTATGAGAAAATTTACAAATTGTACATAATCTTTTTCCCCTATACAAAAACATACAGGAATAATAGATTAAAAAAGGTAAAATTATTTACATAAATTACTATGTAATGGTCACTGCTGCTAAGTAGTAATGACAAGAATTAGAAGAGGTTACTTAGGCAGGAATAGTTTAAATCAGGGGTTCTTAAACTTCATTGCATCACGACTCCTTTCTGACAAGAAAAATTACTACACGAACCCAGGATGGGGGACTGAAGCCTGAGCCTCACCGCCCCACATGGGGGCAAAAGCCAAAAAGCCCCCCGCCCAGGGTGGGGAGCCAAAGCAGAAGCCCAAGGGCATCAGCCCCAGGTGAGGGGGCCTGAAACTTGAGCCCCACCACACAGGGCTAATGCCCTTGGGATTCAGCCCCGAGGAGTGGGGCTTGGACTTTGGCCCCAGGCCCAAGCAAGTTTTATGCCAGCCCTGGTGTCCCCATTAAAATGGGGTTGCGACACACAGTTTGAAATCTGCTGCTTTAAATTATTCCATACAAGGTTCCATATTTTACATTCACATCAGGGAAGATTCACACATCACATTCTTAACACTTTACAGGAAGATTGTGCATTTAAGGTCTGATCTGACTCCCACGGACCTCTACGGTAGGCAGATCAGGCCCTTTGTCCTGGCTTGGGGCAGTTTTTATAGTAAGGCTGCAAGTATAAAACCAAATGGAAGTTAAGTGCACCCACAGATTTCTCTCACACGGTTTACAAAGGTCAGATTCCCTGACAAGGGAGAAGACAGGAATTTGTGTCTGTCAAAGAGACATCAACCTTCTCCATTCTGTTCTACCCCTCCCTGACCCTTCTCAAAAAAGCCACAACAAAAAATTAACATGAGAAAATTTGATCTAATTATCATTTCATTCTATTTAATGTTTGAATATCAGACTATACTTAAAAATATTTACATGCATTACAGTGACTAGTCATATCCAACATCAAAATAAGTTACATCAGATAATGAATTTGTTCATAGTCTTCTACATATAAAGAAAATCTTGAACAAAAGTATTTGCCACTATAAATCCTTGCAGATTACTCCACAAGAAATGCCATAATTTTTCTGAGACGATGTCTTTCAGTTTGACTGGAGAGAGACTGAAACATTCTTCCCAAGTTAAAACTGGCTGTTCAGACCATGAATTTAAGATACCAACAAAAAAGTCATAGCAACAACATGGCTAGCAGGCCCTACCTATCAAAATGCTTTATTCGTTGTATTCTCACTCAAGCTGCCCTTATAAATAAAATGCATAGTAAATTGCATCAGGCAACTGATAAGCTCTCCCTCAAGGGAGCTACAGAATGAACATTTGAAAAGAATGCAATTACTTGGAACAGACTCTTAGTAAACAAGCAATGAATTTGACAAACAATGGAACATCAATTTTTAAAAAGTCTGTCTTAGAAATGAAGTCTTTTAAATGTGTAATCACAGCTATAATTAAACAATTACAAAATATCATATTTACAAAGTAGTAATTTTCTAAGGACTGAGTGATCAATGTTTAAAACTTGAGTTTACAGGAAAGAAGTTACAAGTAAACTGACAACAGCTGATATGCATGAGAACCTTGTGCCAATGGAAATTTATATGAGTGTGGTTTCAGTCCTCAAAATGTAACATCCATACCCCTTTCTCCTTTATGAGTTACGGTAACAGGTGTAAAGAAACATGCCAGAAAGCTAACTTTGATCTAAAATTAAACTCCCATGTTACTAAGAGCTATATTTAGTGGTTATAGAATATCAGCAGGATTAACAGATGAAAAGTACTGCCCCCTGGTGACATTCAAAGTTGAAGCTAACAAACATAAGATTTGTTTTGCATTAAGTAATTGGCAATTACCCATTTTAGATCAGGGGGCCTGTGTGTCAGGGACATATCTTTGTCCATCCCTCTGAAAATCCCCCTCCCCCCAAGTTTGGCAAAGTTATAAGTCTTTGAAATAACTGCAGTTCACACATGATCAGACTTAATAATGTTGACAGAGAAAATCTCTTAAGGTTCCATCCACACAGCAAGCTTCAGCTCATGGCGGAGCAGGATTTTCCCTGCAATGGCAGCTCTGAGCTGTTGAGGACTAGGCCAGGTCTGGGTCCTGAGAACAGGGGGACAGCATTTCCTGTACTTTTTGTGCCCCTTAGCTGATGCCCAGGAAGGAGAGACGAAGCTGCTGGATTCAAATGCAAAGCGGACAAGAGACAGGGTTTTTTTTTTTGGAGGGAAGAGAAGGGAAAAGGAAAGGGGGAGTGGGACTGGTTGGGTATTAGACTGGGAACTGGGTAGGAGGAGACATATGAGGAGAAGCCAGGATACAGGCGAAGAACTGATAAATGGCTGGGTAAAGAGAACAGGAAACCTGATTTGACTAGGAGCCCAGGGACCGAAACAAGAACTATGCTCCAATGGAGATGGAGAACGGGAAATGAGAAAGGGGCAAGAGGGACGATGGGATGACACTGAGACAAGAAGCCTAAGGAGCCCAAAGTGAAATGGCTTGGTGAAGAGAATGGCAATAAGACAGGTTGGAAGGGACAGGGAAGAAGACTCTGTGCCTAGTACAGTACATTCCCCTTCAGAGCCTTGAATGGAACCTAAAATTTCCTGAGTCTCACTATTCCTTTGTCAGCAAACATCTGTGAAAAGTCTCTGGCAAAGGCTCTCTCTCATCCCCATCTAGTACCAGTCTACCCAAGGATAACAGCCTATTAGTTACTGTAACAGCTCAAGTGGCAGAAGTCTGTATGTTGGATCTAAAGGATCGGCCCTGCTACGTGACAAAATAAGTTTTTTCAGTTGGCTTTTTAGAAAACCTAGGAAACTGCGTACACACAAAAAAAGTATGTTCAGAATGCTTAGGTTGCAAAGTCAAACAATCAAATATTAGGAAATGCCAGAATTTAGGTTGCCAGTGCAACCTCAGTCTCGCCCTCTTGTGCACTTGCATTATGATACAGTCTTTAATTATATGATCACATACTACTTTTTCCTCCACAAGACCTCTGCCTCATTCACTGCACAGGACGGACCTGCTTTGGGGATAAATCAGGGTTGCAGATGCAAGGACGCTGCTGTCTGTGAGACTCCTGCTTCATTTGTTACAGAAATTGGAAGGTGTATAGTGAATGAGGCAGGGGACTGAAGGAAGAAAAAGGACAGTCTCTCACGTAAGACAGCTTAATGCTACCCTGGAGAAATGGATTCTATCCTTGCCCCAGCATAGAGTTCCTACGTGATGCCAGGCATGTCACAAACTTTTCACAGGCTTTTCACTAACTGTATGTTCTTCATTTTCTGGGTGTCTGACTTGAGACCCTGGGGTCTAATTTGCAGAAACACTGGGCTCTTGCAGCTGAAGTCTATGGAAGCCATGCCTAAATATATAAAGTGGTTTACAACCTTAAGTACTTTTGAAATGTCTCAAATTGGGCTCCAAACGTAGTGGATACTTTTGACCATAACCTCTGTGCCTCAAAGCTCCATCTGTAATACGGGGATAATACTATCCCCTCACCTCGTAGGGGTATTGTGAAGATTAATTAGTATTTGTGAAGCACTCAGATATTACAATGATAAGTACCATAGAAGAGGAAATTAATAATACTGCTTTTAGAACAGGGTTTGAATAATGGGACTAAATGAATTCTGGGGCCACACACTGAACTATGAAGGTAACAAAATACCGAATAGCTGCTCATTGAGCACCATCCATTCTGTGCACTGAATGAGGCAGGGGATTTGTGGAAAAATAGAATATGGGCTCACGTAATTAAAGATTTATCATAGGGCATACCCACAACAGGGACAAATTAAGGTTCCAAAGACAACCTTAATTCTGCCATTTCCTAATTTATGCGTGCTTGACTTTGCAACCTTAATAATGTTCTTTTAACCTATTTTTTGTGTGTGTAACTCTCTTTCACACCCCGCCCCCCGCAGACCCCATCCAGGAGACTGTATGCCAATTTGCAGCCTAGACTGAATTTTTATAGCCTTTCCTACCTCCTGGGGAAGAGCACCCAGTCATGGCTGCTACATGAGGCAGGCAGAGCTCTTCCTCTCAGGAGCTGACACAAAATTTTGGGAAAAGAGGGGAAAGAAGCAGCAGTCAGTACCTTTTTCACAAGGAGAGAGGGCAACAGCAGAGCTGCTAAGCTTATTCTCCGAACTCCTCCCCTTCTTGTGAAAAACAGGTCAGTCTGCTCTCTGCTTTGCTTTCCTTTCGTCCCATCTTCTTTGCTCCAACATTAAGCCTAGGAAGGAGAAGAGATGATGGAACCTTAAAATTGTTTGCAAAGCTGTTGTAGGTGTTGTGCACACACTGGAGGTGGGCAGGGGAGTTAACCCCCCCATATCTTATTTTAAATCTTTTTCAGGTCTGATCATTTTTGAAATTAACACTAATGCATGTGCAGGAGAGGAAAGGAAAAGGAACAGGACAGAAAGTGACGAGCAAGAGTGTGGGATTAACTTTTCCCCTTAAAGAAAAGACAGCTAAAATAGAAACACTTTTAATATTACTCCAGTTCTTGTAGTTACCACAGGGTTGTTATGTGATCACAAATGGAGGGGGAGGTGATTCAGAAGACAATTTCATGGAATTTATTAGGGATTCAGGACAAAATTTGTGTGTGGATAATTGCAAAATTTCATCTCTTTCATTTTTTGTAGGTCTACGCCATGATTATTTTCTTGCAATCCTTGAACTCCCCCAGTTCTACATAATATTTCAGGAATTATTGTTAGAGTTCAGAAAGTTCAGAGAACCCTTATCACCCCATTATAAGTATCATCTTAACTAGCCAATTTAAATAGACTCAGACTTTAAGGTCTATGTATTCTTCTTCTACAAATATTACTATAACATATTTTTAGGTTCAGAAATCCTGGAACATTGAGAAATACAAATATACCAGAAAAATACTCTTCCTGAGACCATTTATAAAGATGGGTAAAGTTTGGAGATTGAGCCAAGTGACATGCAATTATACTAAGCCAGATAATGGGGTAAAACTGAATTATGTAGAGATGATGGTCCATTTACTGTTCAGTATATTTCTGTTTATTGGGTCTTTGGTGTTTTTTTTACCATCTGGTTGATCATGTTAAGAATGATAAAAGTATAAAGATAGAAGAACTCACCAATATCATTTGCTAGGGAAGAAGGATCAGATGCCCCAAGGGTTGCCTCAAATTCCTCCTGAAGACGATAAGCTCTTTGAAGCAGGGATTCAAGCTTATGAATGAATTCAGCACTAATGATATCCTGCAAGCAAAATTAAATTATACTGTACTTAACAGAAAATCACATTTCTTTCTAAACTACTTCTTTTCAAAACTCTAAAAATATTAAGCCTTCAAAGAGTTCACAGTACCCCATTAACTACGCAGTAAAAAAGTTCAGACATTATCAAAGAGCTCAGGCATCCAAAATACTTGCTCTACTGGGTACAGATACACCTTATTAGGTATAAGTAAAATAAAACCAGCATTTAAAACAAAAATCTTTGTAAGATGAGTGAAATCATCATTCCTGATATTTACTGCACTAGTGATGATGAACGCCATGGTGTTTGAAATATGTGTGCATGCTTTACTATCAGGCATTTTAGGACAGAATTTTATGGGCAAGGGGAACAAAGTTTAATTTCATTACATTGTGCATGTTCACCAATTAGTTCTGCCTCCCAGGAGCCATTTGTACTGAGTTCCTATCCCATCTCAGAGTTTTTCTTTTAACTTTGGGAGGAAGTGACAAATGGGTGCGCTGCAGAGAACTGGTTCAGGGAACGCCAATGGACCTCTGATTGTGTGGTGGTTTGATAATATCCTCCAGGAGGAATGCTAATGGAGCAACAATTGCCTATATGGCTAAAAACAGGCTAATGCTAGGGGGAAAGGGTGAGGTGGAGGGAAAAAAAAAAGAAAAAGTGCTCCAACTGCAGGTATTCAGAAGAAGTTTCAGCAGCTGCAGTAGAAGCTAAGCTCTGTTACTCAAATATTTTCAGTCATTTGGCTATGCTACAACTATATACTAATATGAGAGAGTATGTAATACTCACTTCTACACTCTCTTCTGCAATGGCATCTCCTGCTCCTAGTTTGATGGAACTACAATTTGCTTCATCTTCAGCCTGTCTGCTACGGAAAGTCAGTGCCTGCTCCCATCGACGTAGTGCCTCTTCAAAAAGCTCCATACCTTCAGTAGATCATGAACACTTCCATTACATCAACAGAAATCCTCTGCATTCTTTTATGTGTCACTGTCCACAACTAACCACACACAAAATAAGATTATAGTACATGTGGAAATATTTTTTTAATTAAATTACTAGCAATTCCAACGTTATTTCCTTAAGTTCATGACAAGAGGTAATTTATGATTAAAGCAAAGGAGTTCAGTAAGAATCTCTCTCCTACTTACTTACAGGATTTTATATTAACTACCAATCTGTTAATGTAATGAACATATATTGTCAACTTTTCATCTTTTAAAAAATTGCATGTGTCATAACAGGGAAAGATTTCCTTTTCTAAATTCATCAAAATTAATGCTGGGTGAACTTTTTTAAGCCAAAAAAAAAAAAATGCAGATTTGGTGAGGATGAAATATTTCATGAATGTGCATTCTTCTTGCCAAACTATGTCAACAATCTGTTTATCGGCTTTAGGTAAAATAAGAATTCATGGATATCTGTATATTGGAGGTATTTTGTCTAGCATAAGTAAAAAGATCAAGGTTTTAGGCGACCTTGGTAGCATATCATGATAATACTATGAAGGAGTCACTTTATTATAAATCAGGGTAATCTGTTCAAATTTTAAAGCATCTGAAAGCGGCTGGCAAAAACACAGTACTGCACCATACCACATATTATTATAACCTACCCATCAAATATAAATTTTCAGGTGTGGTCACTGGAATATTGACAAGCTTAATATCTTCATCTGCTTTGTCCCAGGAACTGGAATTGGCACAAGCACAACTATGGGAAGAGGTGACACTTTGGACCTAAAAAAGTGAGGTGCATTGTTAAACGAAGGGTACTTTAATAATCACTATTTCCTGGTGCAGTGCACTAAATAGCCCTGATTACAACTAGTTACTGTAACAGATTACATTTCAAAAAATATAACCAAGTATTGGCTCTTTTCAGGCCAAGAGTAATGTTAATTGCTTTTCATGACACCACACTCAAGTATTAACAACGATATAATGGAAGTGTTAATGTTCAGTCTCACTGGGAAATTCAAATTCATGATAAAAATTAATCAGTAATAATTACTATAACAAGAATATAATCAGCAATTTGTAATGGTTAGGTTTCAAAACTAAGTTTGACACCTGATTGTAAAACCATATGAAAAACAAGTTTAAAAAAATAAATCTTGCTCTCTAGTCTTGTGTTTTATTGGATATTTTACAGCTTCATCAGGCACTATACAGTGAAAAAAATTCCACTCTGATCTTTCTTTACCACCTAGAAGAAATGTGATCTCCAGGTACACTCGTTCTAGGGCATGGAATCTTGAGCGGTGGTTGAGGCCCTAGTACTAGATAACAGCAGGGTGCCACCTGATGGCTCCAGACAGGTGAAAGGGTAGCAGGAAGGTGCAGGATCCAAACAGGGCCTCATGGAGAGCTCCATAACTTGTCCCCGGAACCTGAACTAACGAGATTCCCTTTGTGTACCAGGCAAAGTGCAGCAGATGCTGCACTTCGAGGGGACATGAGGTTCCCCGAAGACTTACAGGAAGCTCTCTCACGGGGTTGCTCACAGCGAGGACCCGGGGGGGGGGCGGGGGGGGGCAGGCAGGCAAGGCTTAATGCCTGGATCTTTGGGCATAATAGATGCCCAAAATGATGGGGGAACAAAGGATGGGGAACCCTCTTCCCCCCCCGCCCCGATTCCCAACTGACTAACACTAAAAAAATAAAAACTATTTACAATATTTACAGATTCAGCAGCAGAATGCTGAAGAGTAGAAAATGGACACAGGAGTTTCCATCCCAATGAGTCCCAGACAGCAAGCAGCAGAAAAGGAATTGGAAAGGTGGTCAGTCTGCGCTACCCTTTAGGTCTTCATTCAGAAGCACAAGGAGGTGCAGGGTGCAGACCAACTCACATTGCTATTAAAGAATTTCTGGTCCCGGGGGCATGCACACCCACAGTGAATACCCATAGAGATCAGCACTCAGAGAAGAACAAGTCCTCTTCTCACTGCCCTGAGCTACCCAACACCAGGTCTGTATGACCTCCTCTGAGCTGTGCTAGCACAAAAAAAGCAAAAGACATGTCCAGAGGGAGATATACACAGTAAATGGAGGATTTATGAGAGCTCCTCCTCCACCTTCAAAGCTGTTCTAATGTGGAACTTACCTTGCTCCTACATAAAAGATAAGCTAACCTTCACCATGCATGCGTCTTGCTGGCTGTGCAGCCCATACAGCCAGACAATTTCAGCTCAAGAGAATTGTGTGCATTCACTGTAGGCAGTGAAAATTAAAGTTCAGCAGTTTATTCAGTTTAGTGTATAACAGATCCTTAAGAATAGCTAATACTTACCGAAGCCAAACTTTGTACTGAACCAGAATATTTACTGAAAAGTCCTCCATTTGCATAAACACAAAACTGAGATCCTTTTTCTTTGGCTGAATTCAAAGAAAGAGTCAAGTTTTGTCTGCTACTGGAACAACTGGAACCTAATAAACAGAGAGACTAACGTTAAAAGCTTCTGCAACCAGAAACATTTATTATATCAGCAAGTGTTCAGCCCTGAATTTTATCTAAATATTCACGGTGTCACATAAGAACTTTAATGACTAATCTTATCTTCCCACTTTGATGTTTATATATAAAAGTATCAAAATACCTGCAAGAATGAGCACATTATTAAAACAATTTGCTCTAAAAGATATCAAAAACACTTCTATCAATAATCAAAATTTATCTTCAGAACTGTTGAAAACAGTAACTCTCAATAGGCTTTCGATTAAAAGATTTTATTTGCAGAGATTATAATTAAAACATTGGCTTTCAGAGCAATGCCTGCCTCAGTTATTATAGGGTTCTAATTTTAGTTTTTACACTTGTCTATTTTTCTATTTTCTTTAAATACCTTAGAATTACAAACACACAGTTTCCTTATTTCCAAAACTAAAGAAAAATCTGTCTTGAGTTTGATTACATAGTATTTAAGGTTTATGTAAGAGAAGAAAAAAGGCTTCTTTGGTTCTCTCATGTACCTTTTTCTGATGCAGCTGTTTTAGTACATTCTAATACAAGATGGCCTGGCTCCCATGGTGACACTTTTGTGTTTTTCTTTCCACGTTTTCTTTTAAAATGATGTGCTAGAAAAATTACAGATACTGCACTCACTGCTGTTACTACAAACAGCTTCTTCAACCCAGGGGAAAGTTTTACCTGAAAAGAAATCATGACTATGTCATCATTGAAAGTTAACACACGCTCTAATTCAGGCATGGCTCCTAAGTCCTTCTCCCGTCCACACACACAACCCCTTCAACTGAGAGCTGTGGTGCTTTCAACCAAAGCTACCTGGAGATAACCCACCAGCTTTGCAATGAAGACAGTCCAAATCACTTGTGAGCCGACAGTCCATCAATGCCCTCCCACAATTCCCCCTGCGTGCCCTTCCACAATTCACTGGGAAAGAATCAGAGTAGCTCAACTTACTGCTGCACAACGAACCATAGGATATGCCCCCAGATGACTTAATGACACACATGGGTGAGTTACTCCTGGGGGAATTCTGCATCACTGCACATGCCCAGAATTCATGGTCCCCGCAGAAAAATGACTTCTGACACAGAAGTAAAGAGAAGGCGCAAGAGTGATCACGTGTCCCTCCCCGGCAGCGAAGGCAGGTTGGTTTGGGCACCCAGAGCAGCCAGTAGAGACTTAAATCATCGTCAGGGTGAAGGGGGGATCACTCTGTCCCTATAGCTTATTATTGCGGCACGCTTGGTGTGGCGGAGCAGGGCTTCAGGGCGTTTCTGAGGTAGGCAGGCATGGGGCAGGCTCTGTCCCCTCAGTCAGAGCGCAATACAGCAGTCTGCTTGCTTAGTGACTTGTTCCCATTGTCTTTGTGAATTCCCCCAGGAATATAAAACATGGGTAAAAGTTTTAAGGCTCCTTTACATTGCCGGAGTGGTATAAAGGACAGTATGGCCTTATAAATGCTTATGGTGTTTTAGTGATTAGAACTGGTCTAAATTTTTGGACTGAAAAAATGTGCTCCATTAACTGCTTGCTACTGACCTTTCTGGAGATGGTCAGTAGCCAGTATAAATTGTGAGCTTGATTCCCCGGCCCTCACTTGCTCTTCAGTTGCCTACGATGTAGCACTGAGCATATGGCTGCATATATTTGTTGACTAATAACTAGAAATAAAGGGTCAAACCTAGCTACATTACTATTAGCCAAGGGGGACTGGGGATTTCCTCCAATGCTCCCCACTCTCGTTCTCCATCCATTGTATTGTAGTTTAAATAAATTACCGAAATAATTGAAACCATTTTCAATTATACCATAAAAGAGAGATTATACTGTGTTATAATATATATGCAGAATTTTGTATTTTTTGGTGCAGAATTCCCCCAGTAGTGAGTGCAGCACCAGTGAAGACACAGTAAGTCAGTTGTGGGCTTTGCAATGTGGCTTCTCACACCAGAAGTAGGCAATTCTGGGTGCCAGTCACCTCAGCGAAATCTTCACTAAAGATGTACCCCAAGAGTTGGGATCTTTTTAAAGCATTATTAAAATTTTACTAACTACCTAAGGAATTGACACTGAAACTTTCAGGTAAACATTTTTAAATATCAGTAACTGTCAGATCCCATAGCTACTTTCCAAATTATTTATCCAACAGCTTTAAAAACAAAGAAACAAAAAAACCATGAGGAACAGCAAAGACCTCAATGGACTAACATTTTTTGGATCAGTATCCCTCCTCTTTCCACAATTTAAGAAACATAATTTATTCCTTTTTTTTTTTTAGTTTGAAACACATGTGCTTACACTTTGTATTTGGCTAGCAGAGTGATATTTTACTTCTACATTTTTGTCTGGATATAAGCCACTTTCATTTGAAATTTTAACATGAAGTTTTATGGAAAACCTGACATTATAAATGCACAATAAAGCACAATTCTGCATTGGCAAAAAAAAACTAGGTGATTAAATATAATAGCCTCAGACTGAGTCTCAGTCTCTAACATCTATGAATTTCTTCTGTGAATCTCTCTATATAATGTGATAAACAGTAAAGTTCAGATACCAATAAGCAACACTTTAAATATGCAACTACTGGAATTAAAAATATTAACAAAACTTTGAAAATCTGAAGTGGCAAACAGTTCAGGAAAGTAAAGAAAAAAATTTAAATGGAAAATGAGGTGTTAGATCATAAGTAGGGGATTTATGCTGTTTTGGTGGTAGAGAGCAGAAAACAGAAACCCACTTTGGGGCTCCCTCAGAGGGTGGGCATAGTGGTTTTACAGCATGCCCCTCCCTCAGAATAAGGGCATGGCTGGAATATCTCAGCTGTCTGGCAATCCTCAGCTGTAGATTGCTTGGAGATATAATTAGCCAAGCGTAATTTAAAGAAACCCTGAGGTTGCAAATTACACTTCAGGTAAGGCCAGCCTTTAGCCAACCACAGGGTAAGACAGCTGGAAAGGGTCTAGAGCCACCTCTGCCCCCTCATCCGAACCCTCACAGTGTATCATGGCCAGAGCTGTAGATCTAGTCCAAGATTGAAAACACAAGTTTATATAAACACTAAGGCTGTCAATTAGTTGCAGTTAACTCACGTGATTAAAAAAATTAATCACGATTAATTGCAGTTTTAATTGCGCTGTTAAACAGAATACCAATCGAAATTTGTTAAATATTTTGGATGTTTTTCTACATTTTCAGATACATTGATTTCAATTACAACACAGAATGCAAGAGTGTACAGTACTCAATTTATATTATTTTTATTACAAGTATTTGCAATGTAAAAATGATAAAAGAAATAGCATTTTCCAATTCACCTCATACAAGTACCGTAGTGCACGCTCTTTGTCATGAAAGCGCAATTTACAAATGTAGATTTTTGTTGTTGTTACCTAACTGCACTCAAAAACAAAACAATGTAACACTTTAGAGCCTACAAGTCCACTCAGTCCTACTTCTTCTTCAGCCAATCGCTCAAACAATTTTTTTACATTTGCAGGAAATAATGCTGCCCACTTCTTGTTTTCAGTGTCACCTGAAAGTGAGAACGAGCGTTCGCATGGCACTGTTGCAGCCAGCGTTGCAAGATATTTACGTGTCAGATGCACTAAGATTCATATGTCCCTTCGTGCTTCAACCACCATTCCAGAGGACATGCGTCCATGCTGATGATGGGTTCTGCTCAATAATGATCCAAAGCAGTGCAGATGAATGCATATTCATTTTCATCATCTGAGTCAGATGCCACCAGCAGAAGGCTGATTTTCATTTTTGGTGGTTCGAGTTTCCACATCAGAGTATTGCTCTTTTAAGACTTCTGAAAGCATGTCCACATCCCGTCCTGATCAGATTTTGGAAATCACTTCAGATTCTTAAACCTTGTGTCGAGTACTGTAGCTAGCTTTAGAAATCTCACATTGGTACCTTCTTTGCGTTTTGTCAAATCTGCAGTGAAAGTGTTCTTAAAATGAACGTGTGCTGGGTCATCATCCAAGACTGCTATAACATGAAATATATGGCAGAAAGTGGGTAAAACCATGGAGCGGGAGACATACAATTCTCCCTCAAGTACTTCAGTCACAAATTTAATTAACAAATTTTTTTAATGAGCATCATCAGCATGAAAGCATGTCCTCTGGAATAGTGACCAAAGCATGAAGGGGCATACGAATGTTTAGCATATCTGACATGTAAATACCTTGCAATGCTGACTACAGAAGTACCATGCCAACATCTGTTCTCACTTTCAGGTGACATAAATAAGAAGCGGGCAGCTTTATCTCCCATAAACGTAAACAAACCTTGTTTTTCTGAGCGACTGGCTGAACAAGTAGGAGGACTGAGTGGACTTGTAGGCTTTAAAGTGTTACATTGTTTTATTTTTGAATGCAGTTTTTTGTACATAATTTATGTAAGTTCAACTTTCATGATAAAGAGATTGCACTACAGTACTTGTATTAGGTGAACTGAAAAATACTCTTATTTGTATAGTGCAAATATTTATAAAAAATATAAAGTGAGCACGGTACACTTTGTATTTTGTTGTAATTGAAATATATTTGAAAATGTGTAAAACATCCAAAAAATTTATATAAATAGTATTCTATTATCAACAGCATGATTTATCAGGATTAATTTTTTTATTCGCTTGACAGCCCTAATACTGTTGTCAGAACTAATCTGAAAAGAGAAGCATTAAAAACCCAGCAGCACTGAAAAACAAGATTACAGTGAGCAAATATCAACAGAATATTTAAGAATACACACATGTATTTAAATAAAAAGGCTAGTTGCAATTATTTATAATAATGAATTACATAAGATTCAGGTTTTTAAAAAATTTTAATTAGATATTGTGGGATTTATTTTTCACACAATTGTGCATGCATATATGATGGAACAATTGAACAGACATAAAGGAGAGCTTTAGGATGTAAAATTAATCCTACAGTTGGACACAATATTAATAGAGTGCATTAGCTTGGTGACAACATTGCAGCAACACAGGGTGAGACCAGCGGACTCAGTGCATTGAGATCTGAGCTGGTTTTACAGGAGAAAGAATGAGTATTTCAGCAGTGACTATTCTCATTTTTTGTAGTAAAACAAGAAAAATAATCTTATTTTGGGTACTAATAAGTATGCAAAGTTATACACCATAAAAATGTTTATAGTTGTATTTCAATACATAATGTATTTAATGAAGCCACTGGTTTTATACACTGAAATTAAATATGAATCAGTGTCTTTACTTTTTAGAAACATCTGTAGACGGTCCTGACTGTAGACCAGTGATTCTCAAACTTTTAATTTATAAGGGGGGGAGGGGTAATACAAAAGCACTTTGTTATATAACACCATTATAAATGCTGGAGGCAAAGCGGGGTTTGGGGTGGAGGCTAACACCTCACGAACCCCCGTGCAATAACCACACGATCCCCTGAGGGGTCCCGACCTCCAGTTTGAGAGCCCCTGCTGTAGACCAAGTTTTGATTTCCTGTCAATGTGGCTGTGTGGATTAAATGGAGAATGAGATCTAGATCCAATTTTATATTTTACTTATTTATTTTACAGACTAGTAGCATTCCACCTTTTTCTACATGGTAGGGCAACAGGACATGGACTTTTCTTCAGCCATAATGCCCTACAAGGGAATTCTGTGCCAAAAAAATAAGAATTCTGTGCATAATATTTTAAAATTCTGCAAATTTCTGCATATTTTATTTGTCAAAATAACACTGTATAATTATGCCAGTTTCAATTATTTTGGTAATTTACTTCAAAATATCTGTTAGCAACAATACAGACAACAAAAAGATTCCCCCCAGGAATAGAGAGTTAAAGAAATCCATACGACAACCCTGTTTCTCTGCCTCGTTCCCCCCAGAATCTAGCTGCGAGGCCAGACACCTACACCCCCTTCCCCCAGAGACCAGCCATGCCCCCAGCCCAGACACCCATACCCCCTCCCCTCCTGACTCAGACACCTGCACCCTCTTCTCCCAGAGCCCAGCCGTGGGCCCCCTTCAGACACCTGCACCCCCGCCCCCCCAGCCGCAGGGTCAGACACCCACACCTTCTCCCCCCCACCCCGAGAGCCCAGCAGTGGGGCCCCTACTGCCCAGACACCTGCATCCCCTTTCCCAAGAGCCAGCCTCCCCACCCACCCCGACACCTGCACCCCCTCCACCACAGAGTCCAGCTGCAAGGTCAGACACCTGCACCCACTCCCTGCCAGAGCCCAACCATGGCCCTGCCCCCAGCCCAGACACGTGCACCTTCTCCCCGCCAGAGCCCAGCTGTGGGGGCCCTGACTCAGACACCCACACCCTCTTCTCCCAGAGCCCAGCTGCAGGGCACCCCCTCCCCAACAGAGCTCAGCCATGCCTTACCCCAGCCCAGACACCTGCACTCCCTCCTGACCAGAGCCCAGCCGTGGGCCCCCCAGCTCAGACACCTGCGCCCACTCCCTCCCAGAACCCAGGTCCAGGGCATCCCACAGTCCTGACACCCACACCCCCTACCCAACAGAGCCATTAGCTAAGATTTTTGGGGATTTTCAGTTATAAGGAGGTACCGAAGATAGAAAACAGGCTGGATGTAAACCAAGAGGCTCTCAACTACAGATCGCCCCTGTGTATTTATTACCTACAGTACAACCTCAGAGTTACAAACACTAGAGTTACAAACTGACCAGTTAACCATACACCTCATTTGGAATTGGAAGTATGCAATCATATCAGGCAGCAGCAAAAACAAAAAAAAAATACTGTACAGTATTAAACGTAAGTTACTAAAAAAAAAAAAAGGAAAAGCAGCATTTTTTTTCTGCATAGTGAAGTTTCAAAGCTATACAAAGCCAATGTTCAGTTGTAAACTTTTGAAAGAACCATAATATTTTATTCAGAGTTATGAACAACCTCAATTTCTGAGGTGTTTGTAACGCTGAAGTTCTACTGTATTGTAAATGAATCTGATAGTTAATAGCACTCACCTCATTAATCTTTACATTTAGTGTGACAATTCATTAACACAAGTTCATTAAAAAAATCTACACTCTAGGAAAACATTTTGAAATGAACCAAATAATACTACTCAAGGATTAATCACGTTTAAACATAAAGAGTGCGATATCTGACTTATCAACAGAGACCTGTCGCAATGAAGGCACATACTAATGCAGAGAGAGCAGCCTCTGCTACTACCAAATATTATGCACAGAATAACTGATTTAAAACAAACATTATAAAAATTAACCAAAAAACATTTTCAGATCTGTCTCTAAAAACAGACCACCACAAATGAGACTACTGAAATATATTAATTACCTGGATGACAGAATAATACCAGGAAAGTGGAAAATCAAATACCCGTAAAGCTGCTGTCCTCAAAGAAAAGTGTGTCTCACTAACAGCTTCTTCCGACATGGCTCCTTCTCTCCCATTACCTCATTAAGTAAAACTACCTCGAAAACATTTTAGTCACACATGGTATCTCAGAGTCTGCCAAATGAAAATTACATGTTAAATTATATATCACAAGCATATACATAGTTTTCTTCTGAAAACTTCCAACAACCTTACATTATAGGATACATATTTATTTTGAGTAATGTTTATATGAAGGGGTGAAACTAGTGTTCTCAGGAGCAACTACCAAGAATAGGGTGAAAAACTGAAATAAAATTATGCCCAAATACTTTTAACTGCTCTGTGGAGAAAGCTCCCCATATTCAATCATGGGGATCCATACATGGAACAGCTTGCAAGATAGAGACTTTAGTTCTTTTATTATGCATAACCCCCATACCGAATTTACTTCTGCAAGTCATGATCTCTGTTTTTTAGGAAACAAAATCTGCTGCTAAAAGAATTTGGAAATCTTAAAATTGAATAATCAGTGACCACAGAGTTAAAGCACTTGAAGTATCTTCTCTCCCCTTTAAGGTATGAATCTCCTACAATCACACAACGGTGAATAATGTGGCTGCTCAAAGTTCCTGCAGTTTCATTTCTTAAAGGGAATTTCACTACTTACCCTCAATCAAGCCAGATACAAAGTAAAAAAAGTACAAAGCCAGAAGGGCCACACAGACAGGCTGCAGGGTCAGTTGTAGAGACAGGCCATTTGGTACCTGTCAAGTAGTTCATCATATGGCAGGGGTGACCCTCTGAGCAGCATAAGACAATATTCAGAAGTTTGAGAGCAAGGATACAACTGCCGGGGCTCAGGGTTTTTGCCCCGCTTCTACTGAAGCCCCGACACCTGGCAGATGTGCCCAGCAGGGCTGAAGCCCCAAATCCCCACTGCATGCTGGGCAGAAGCTAGAGGTGATGCATCGGGGAAGGGCATAGGCGGATCACATGACCTCCCAGATTTTTGCCAGGGTTTGCTGGACCCACTCAGTCACATGGTGCTGCCAGGCCTCCTCCCTGCAGGGCAGCTGCTGGAGCTGGAGAGTTGTGCCCATGGGGAAAGGCAGCAGCAAACAGCTGGGAACAGCAGGGGGAAAGCCCCTGGCTCTCTCTGTAGAGCTAAAATAGAAAGGCCTCTCCGTGCAGCTCCGACTGTTTGCCATTGTCTCTCCACAGAGCTAACACTTGGGAGCTGCAGGGAGGGGCCATTGAGGATAAGAGAGGAAGCATGCCTGGTGTGACCTGACTGAAGCGGGGTGGGGTGGGGAGAGAGAAGTTGAACCTTTAAATTGTGCCCCAGCCAGCACCAGTTATTTCTGGCAGAAGCCCCCCTGTCCCCACCACGGGGCGGAAGCCCTGAGCTCCCCCCACCCACAATCTGATAGGCAGAGAATGGGGGCGATAGAGGAGGGAATCCACGAGCCACACTTTAATGGTAAAAAAGCTACGTGTAGCCCAGGAGCTGCAGTTTGGCCACCCCATCACAGGGTGAAAGGCAGAGAAATTTCTCCCCATCCTAAACTATCCACCTACCCTGCACTCGGTCTCCGCGATGTTCCTGGGGAAGGAGCGTCCTTTCCCCTCTCTGCCGGCCCCACCTCCGAGGCGCTGTGAACAGAGCACCCTTGTGCCCGCCTCCGGCGGCTAGCGCTAGCTAATCTCCGCAGCCTGCCGCTGGGGCGGGAGACACACCTGCCCCGGGGTGCTGAGAGCTGCCTCAATCTTCCGGGCCGGGGGCTCACAGGGCCCCTCGCTTAGCACCCGTCGTGCCACCGGGACACTCACCGCGCAGTGTTCGCGCTGCACGGGTTCGCGCCCCCCGAGGACAGGGCGGGAGCCGCCCTTACCCGGTCAGGAGCAGGACCCGCGCCGAGAAATGGCCGCAGCCAGCTCAGGGGCGAACACACAACACCCCCTCACCCCCCATGCGCAAACAGAGGCTCGCTCGCTCTCCCCCCGGCGGTGCCCCACCCAGGCCGCGCTGCAGGGCTCCGGCCGACGCCCCAAGTTACCTGCCGGCGGTAAGAACTGCAGCCAGTGCCCTGCCCCAGCAGCGCCCTCACCGCACCGCCGGCTGCTAGGAGACGGACAGGAGATCTACTTCCGGTGCCAAAAAAAAAAGAAACACGGGAGGGAAGGAGTCGCCATCTACTTCACGTGACTAATACAGTGTAAGAGTCAGTCATCGTCATCTTCGTGCGACCCCCAAGCCCCGCCATCTTTGTGCGGGGAGAAGCTGTCCGAATGTGTGCGATACGCCCAGCCCCGCCATCTTTGTGCGGGGCGAAGCTGTCCGAATGTGTGCGATACGCCCAGCTCCGCCATCTTTGTGCGGGGCGAAGCTGTCCGAATGTGTGCGATACGCCCAGCCCCGCCATCTTTGTGCGGGGCGAAGCCATCCGAATGTGAGCGATACACCCAGCCCCGCCATCTTTGTGCGGGGCGAAGCCATCCGAATGTGTGCGATACGCCCAGCCCCGCCATCTTTGTGCGGGGCGAAGCCATCCGAATGTGAGCGATACACCCAGCCCCGCCATCTTTGTGCGGGGCGAAGCTGTCCGAATGTGTGCGATACGCCCAGCCCCGCCATCTTTGTGCGGGGCGAAGCCATCCGAATGTGAGCGATACACCCAGCCCCGCCATCTTTGTGCGGGGCGACGCTGTCCGAATGTGTGCGATGCACCCAGCCCCGCCATCTTTGTGCGGGGCGACGCTGTCCGAATGTGTGCGATGCACCCAGCCCCGCCATCTTTGTGAGGGGCGCACGTCATCGTCCGGGGCAGACTTGCTGCTACAGCAGGCAGGCGAAGCGGGCAGTAAGGAGCGGAAGGAACCGCCGCTGCGGGCAGCGAGGGACAAGCGAAGTCCGTGTGAGCTGGGCACCGCGCACTAGGTAAGGCCGCCGCGCAGCGAGTCCTCGGCCCGGACGCCCCTTCCTTCCCCCTGCAGCAACCTCCGCACGTCGCCTGCCGCCTCGTCTGGGCGCTGGGTCCTCCCTGCGGAGACCTCTCCCTGGGGGCTCCTTCCCTGAGGCGGGCGGGCCCTGCCCCTCGCGCCTGGGCTCTGACACTGCCGCCTCCTCCTCCAGTCCCCCGCGCTGCCTCGGGCCCGGCACCGTCCCCCTTCGGACCCGCCCTCCCGGTGCGCGGCCGCCTCCTTGCGCCCCCGGTGTCCCGGCCCCTCCTAGGCAGCGGTCATGTGGCGCCTGTTCCCGGTCACGGCCACTCCGCGAGCCGGCGGTGCTGGGGGCTGCTTATTCTGTAACTAACGAGCGGCGCTGCGGGAGCCGGCAGGAGGGAGCGTGGTCGAGAGGCCAGCAGCAGGTCGCCGCTATGCAGGTTTGCCCTGGGTTGCGCTGTGTAATGGGCCTGCCCGCGGCTGGTGTCTGGAGGGGTCTGCTCGGCGCTGCTGCCCGCGCAGAGCCGCACGCGTTGCTGCAGCATCAGCCACTGGGCCGCCTGAGCGAAGAGGGGTCCGCGGAGTGTGGGTGCTCTGCTGGTAACAGCTGGCTGAGACCATCAAGTCTCCCCAAGCGGAGTTTCCCTCATTCAATAAAGCTGTCATTTAACAAGCGGGTATGATGTTAATACTTTCGTAGCCCTGAGATTCGGGGTGTGAGGCACATAGACATGTGGCAGTATTTGCCGGGGTTTTACATTTATTTTACTGTGGTGATAGCTAAGGAGCATGGAGACAAACTTCAGAAAGAGCTAATCAAATGAAGGGATAGGACAGCATGATTGCCCATAAAATGAAACCTAGACACATTTCTCTTGTTCCTATAATGCTTGTAAATGTAAGCAGTGCTGTGCAATAGGTAAAATGTGCCAGATATTGCAGTATAATGTATATTGTGAAAATCAGTCTAAACTTCTACGTGATGATGGGCTCCGAGCTAGCAGAATCCTCATAGAATTAGGGTGTACAGTTCCCTATGCTGTGTTAGTGGAATTTTTAATTAAAACAAAAAAGTAAATGAGTTGTTTGGATGTATCAAAATAGGATGGAAAATTAAACACAAATGACCTTATATCTAAAGAGTATACTCTCATTTTGAGTGTGGTTTTATTTTGAGTTTCCTTTTATTCAGAGAGCACAGGAATTACAAGAACAAAGAATAGTGAAAATGGTTTGCCTGTAAAAATACTACTTGCCTAGGGTGAGTTTTGCATCTCAGAGCAGGGACAATACTGTATTTTCTTCTGTTCTTCTCAGTGTTATCTCTGAACATGCTATTGGCAGTTGACAACAATATGGCAGTGTTTCATAATAAGTGTAGAAAAGCAGATTTTGTGTTCGGGCTGATAAAGCATTGTCGATATTCTAAGGCTAGAGTAGATGTATTGATGGGGTTTACATAAAATGAAGTGGTGGGAGATTATCCTTTAATTTACCAATCGACTAAAGATGCTTTACATTCTTCTTCCCAGGAGTAAAGTGACATAGAAGCCATGTTCCTTTTGTCACATCTCTTAATGTAGGAACAAAGATACACAAAGAATAGCTTTTTACATTTATTTCGAGTTTTGAGCAATTTATAGTCAACATGAAGAAATTACTGCTGTAGGAGATCAAGACACACTGTAACAGGATTTTTGAAAAGACTGGGTAGTTTTGTGAGCATTTATCGTGTATATATACACATACACACACATACACACAGAGCTATTTGATAGAAAAAATCTACAAATTAATTAATTGAATACGTAAAGAAATCTGAAGCTTATTTGGGCATGTACTTTGCAATACTGTGAATTGAATGCAGTGTTGTTTTTTTTTAATGTACAAGTGGTGGCATAACAGTTGCTGAAAGACCAATAACTTTGGGTTTCTTGACTTTTGTGTATTTAAATCTTCAGGTATAATGTTGCACGAACAGCAGTGTAGCCATATTTCTTTTATTGAAAAAAATGAAATAAATGCACTTGAATGTGTGGTTATTGAAGTTAACACAGGTGCAAATGAAGACCCTGATCCTAAAACTTGGTCTGCGCAGGCAAACCCTTATGTCATCATGGAGCCAGTTGCAGAATTAGAGCCAAATTTGATCCACATTTATTTCTGCCCAAAGTTCAAAGTGATGGTCTTTGGGTGTTTTTTAAATCATTTCAATTCTTATTAGTGGTCAATTTTATTTTTAGTTACTTACATAACATAATTAAATTTCCATGACTGGCATGTAATACCATATAAGGCAATCACTATCTTTATTGATTAACTTTTCTGAATGTTGTATTTTTAATAAACAGTCTTAACTTAAACGGCATTTCTATTTGTGCCAAGACTAAGACTTTGTTTCCTCGTGATTTTATTTCTGTATGTTTAATCATGATGAACATGAATTCTTTCAGAATGCTACGAAACTTATTTGGATCTGTTAATTGTATATAGTATATATTAGCAATCAGGAAAAAATCCTATGAAATCACTGGTAAAATAGCTGTATATTTTAAGGACTTCAACATAATGAAGGAAGTGGGATGTGTGTATTTATTTGTACATTCCAGTACACTATAGAATTTCTATAGTTGAGGTAGATGAACAATTGCTTACGTTAAATACTTTATATGATTTTGCTTTAATATATCGTGACGCTATCTAAATCTAAGTGGAAATGGGGTGTAAGCTTCAGGGTCTGTGCATGAGCCTGTCAGATCCTTTTGGTGCTATCTGAATTGTCTATCTCAATGTTTGAGGGGTTAGGGACCCTTTTCAATTACAGGACTTTTATGGATGAGGTAGTTCTTCAGTGTAAAGCATTATGCAAGTCTATGGTGCTGTGGAATTATATGTAGTAAATGGAGAAAGAGGTTGCCTAACATGAAGATTTAAGATGCCATTCACATTGCTCTAATTGTCAGATCTGCTCAGCATGAAAAAGTATTATATAACATATTTTGATTTTTAAGATGAGCCTAACAGTGTCAATACCTTACTTCTGTAGGACCACAATTGTGCATGGTGCTATACATGGTCACTTACTTATTTAGCACATTTTCATTTACTATGTAACAGGTCCATATCTTGAAAAGCAAACGCATGATTGGTTCAGTGACCGTATGGTACAATATACAAGAACATAAGAATATCCATACTGGGTCAGTGCTGCGGTCCATCTAACCCAGTATCCTATCTTCTGAAAGTGTCCAGTGCCAGGTGCTTCAGAGGGAATGAACAGGACAGGGTAATTATGAGTGATCCATCCTCTGTCATCCAGTCCCAGCTTCTGGCAGTTGGAGGTTTAGGGACATTGTAGCATGGGATTGTTCACTGGACAATCTTGGCTAATAGCCATAGAGATCAGTACTTGATAGAATAAACATCCTGATAGAAGCTTTTGGGAAGATAACCGAGGGAAGTAGCTCATTAACTGGAAGTGTTTTTCTAAGTGAACAGTAGCCACTGGAGAGGCACTATGGTCTAGTGGGTAGAGCAGTGAACTAGGTATGAGGAGACTTGTGTTTTGTTCCCAACTCTGCTACTGTCTTATTGTGTGACTTTTGGGCAAGTTCATAGAATCATAGAACTGGAAGGGACCTCGAGACATCATCTAGTCCAGTCCCCTGCACTTGTGGAAGGACTAATTATCTTGACCATTCCTGACAAGTGTGTGTCTGTCCTGCTCTTAAAAATCTCCAGTGATGGAGATTCCACAACCTCCGTACACAATGTATTCCAGGGTTTAACCACCCTTTTTTCCTAATGTCCAACCTAAACCTCCCTTGCTGCAATTTAAGACCATTGCTTCTTGTCCTATCCTCAGAGGTCAAAAAGAAAAAAATTTCTCCCTCCTCCTTGTAACAACCTTTTACGTACTTGAAAACTTATGTCTCCTCAATCTTCTCTTTTCTAGACTAAACAAACCCAATTTTTTCAATCTTCCCTCATAGGTAATGTTTTCTAGATCTTTAATCATTTTTGTTGCTCTTCTCTGGACGCTCTCCAATTTGTCCCCATCCTTCCTGAAATGTGGTACCCAGAACTGGAAATAATACTCCAGTTGAGGCCTAATCAGTGCGGAGTAGAGTGGAAGAATTGCTTCTCGTGTCTTATTTACAGCACTCCTGCCAAAACATCTCAGAATGATGTTCGCCTTTTTTGCAATGGCATTACACTGTTGACTCATATTTAGCTTGTGACCCACAATGACCCCAAGATCCCTTTCCACAGTATTCCTTCCTAGGCAGTCATTTCCCATTTTGAATGTGTGCAACTTATTGTTCCTTCCTATGTGGAGTACTGTGCATTTGTCCTTATTGAATTTCATCCTATTTACTTCAGACCATTTCTTCAGTTTGTCCAGATCATTTTAAATTTTAAGCCTATTCTCCAAAGCACTTGCAACCCCTCCCAGCTTGGTATAGTCCGCAAACTTTATAAGTGTACTCTCTACACCATTATCAAAATAATTGATGAAGATATTGAACAGAACCGGACCCAGAACTGATCCCTGCGGGACCCTACTCATTATGCCCTGCCAGCATGACTGTTAACCACTGATAACTACTCTCTCAGAACGGTTTTCCATCCAGTTTTGCTCCCACCTTATAGTAGCTCCATCTAGGTTGCATTTCCCTAGTTTGTTTATGAGACGATCATATGAGACAGTATTGAAAGCCTTACTAAAGTCAAGATATACCACGTCTACTGCTTCCCCCTGTGCACAAGTCTTGTTACCCTGTCAAAGAAAGCTATCAGGTTGGCTTGACATGATTTGTTTTTGACAAATCCATGCTGATTGTCCATGCTGACTTATCACCTTATTATCTTCTAGATGTTTGCAAATTGATTGTTTAATTTTTTACTGCATTATCTTTCCGGGTACAGAAGTTAAGCTGACTTGTCTGTAATTTCCCGAGTTGTCCTTATATCCCTTTTTATAGATGGGCACTATATTTGCCCTTTTCTAGTTCTCTGGAATGTCTCCCGTCTTCCATGACTTCTCGAAGATAATCACTAATGGCTCAGATATCTTCTCAGTCAGCTCCTTGAGTATTCTAGATGCATTTCATCAGGCCCTGGTGACTTGAAGACATCTAACTTGTCCAAATAATTTTTAACTTTTTCTTTCCCTATTTTAGCCTTTTCTGATCCTACCTCATTTTCACTGGCATTCACTACGTTAGACGTCGAATCACCACCAACTTTCTTGGTGAAAACTGAAACAAAGGAGTCATTAAGCACCTGTGCCATTTTCACATTTTCTGTTGTTGTTTTTCCCTCCTCATTGAATTGTTTCAGTTCTCTGTGCCTTTGTTTCCCCTTTTATCCTTTGCTCCTATTTTTTGGGGGGGGGGTTGGACTTGTTGTGACACTGTACCCCATATTTGTCATGGTGATATTATGGTATGATTATGGCATAATTCTGATGCATATTATGCAAGATGGGTCATGTAGGATGTCATGGGTAAAGTTATGATTTGTTGAATATGCTTATCCTACTTGTATGCATGTATCATTTGTGTTTGAAGTTATGAATATTGACTGTCTGTGTTTCAAATGTAGTTACACCTGTATAAATGTAGTTATAGAGAGAGATTAAAAGTAGATGATTCGTTAACAATCAAGGCATGTAAAAGATCTGGGTTGGACATATACAGTATAGATCTTTAAGTCGGTTTCTTGTGCTCTCAACCTGTGGAGCACATTGATACTAGATGTAGAAGTTATTCATGGTTATTTTCTATTTCTGGAAGTTCCTATCAACAAGGAAATGTTTCTTGTGGCTTGTACAGATATTTTAAAATGTGAAACATTTTCTAACTGCCTTGTATGGTAGAAACTTATTCTTCAGAACTCTCTCTCTCTCTTACGTACATTATTCCTTTTACTGTCCCATTCATGATGCTGAATACGTAAATGTAATTTTGTCCATGCTGCAGAAAAAGGAGGCTGTATTACCACAGGTTTTCATTTAATATTGTACAGTTAAACTGTGGCTCTTGTTTTTGATGTTGCAAACCATTTTGTTTTCATTGTACATAAAGATACATCACACCTGGGTGATGCCCATTAGGCAAGATGCTTTCAGTCTAGATAGTGGGTGGGGAAGGGCCTATTCAGGACAATGGGCCATTAGGAAAAACAATAGGAGAAGCCTATCCCCCACCTGGTGAGCCTTCCTGAGAAGACACAGACAGCCTGTAAGTAAGGCTGCTATAACTCTACAAGGACATATGACCAGACAACATGATTTTGGACTCCATCTTGGGATGTCAGTATTTTTCCACAAACCGATCTGGAAACCAAATTTTGAAACAAAGGGTTCCTGCCATATGCAAAAGCTATGTAAGGCAGGGAGTGACATCATCTGACGTTCTTCACTCCACACCCAAGACAGCTCCTGGAAACACAGAGGAACAAAAACTGAACTCGGGGAAGTGTTGGATTGCAGGCTAAAAAGATTTCTAGTCTTTGTATGAAAGACCTGGGGATTCCAAGCTGTAAAGCAAGTGCAGCTTGCCGCTTAAGAATCTGCAACCTGCTTGTATCATTTCTCAGGGTGAGAATCTAATTCATATCCAATCTATTTAGCATATTAAGATTAGTGTGCATTTTTGTTTGTTTGCTATGTAATCTGCTTTCATCTGTTTGCTATCCCTTATAATCACTTATAATCTATCTTGTAGTTAATAAGTTTGGTTTTGCTTTATCCAAATCAGTGAGTTGGAGTGAAGTGTAAGAAGATTGTAGCTCAAGGGGCAAAGACCGTTGCATAATCCTCTCCATGTTGAGGGATGGGCAAACTCTATGAGGTTACGGTGTACAGTTGCCAGTGCAGTGCAAGACAATATCACTTTGGGTTTATACTGCAGTCAGGGGTGAGAGTCTGGAAAGCTTGAAAGTTGGCTGTTGTCTGTTGTATGTATTTAAGTGGCTTGGGTGATGCTGCTCTCTCAGGTAGCTCAGCTTGGATGTGTGGCACCACCTGCTGTCGTGTTGGGTGATAACAGGACCTGAGTTAGGCTGGCTGTGTCTCCAACCATAGAAAGCAGTGTGAGCTGGGCCAATTCAACTGAGTGATTACAGGGCTGCAGCGGTTTCTCACAGCTCTCAGACTGCACCCCAGGGGTGACAATCTGTGATATCTGACTTTCAGTGTATGTATATTGCCAAGCACAGTGGGGTCTCAGTCTCGGCTGGGTCCTCTAGATGCTACAGTCATACAAATAATAAGAGTGTAAAAGGGCACCAAGCTGGACTCAGGATAGACTACAAAGTGGAATGGAGTACTGAGGACAGAGGTGGAGCTTATGGAGTACTTTGAAAGTTGAAAGGAGAACCTTGAAATCAGTGCAGGTATTTGAGAAGTGGCTACTGTGGGAGGGAGAGATGTGGTCAGAGCAATGAGAAAGGAAGATAATCTTAGCTCCTGTCTTTTAGATGGAGTAGAAAGGATGGAAAAAGGAGACGTGAGCAAGGAGGAGACTACAGTAGTCAAGAAAGGATAAGCCACCAGAACATGAGTTGTTTTTTTGGCCACAAGGATAGAAGGAAAGAATTAATTTTGGTAACAAAAGGAGAGAAGCCTTTTGATCGCATCTATATGGGGGTCTGGCATTAGTATGGGATTCCCTGTATAAGCCAGTAACTGCTGCCTACTGCTAATGGAGGTCATTCATCATAGATGGACATAAGTGAGAATATGTGTTCTTGATTCTAGATTGCTCTTTGGTACAGGCTGCATGTAGAAAAATAGGAGCTGAATTTGTGATCTTGTGATCTTTTCATACAGTGATTAACTGTATGAAAGGTTCAGCTGAACTCATCAATCTTAGTTTGTTCAGGACTGCAGTTTGGACTTGAGGCACAGTTCCAGAGGTTTAAAGCAGCTTGTTAGTTACTAATCCAGTAATGCAAAATGAACTCACCGCTAGCTTGCTTTGTATTACTGGGAGAAATACATTCAGAAATCTTAGTATGTAAAATAATTAAGCCTTTAGTCCTTACTAATCCATTATACTCTTCCTTCCTAAGTGAAGCATTTGTGTTGATCTTCAGCCTTAAAACAGTACTGAGGTTTTCAGCTGGTATAGACTTGATTCAAAACCCAGTCAATCATTTCTAATGCCTTGATAGGGCTTGTAGTAAGAGCAAAAAGACTGCATTTCTGCTACCTCTTCCATATACTCAATGGCTTTCTTCGTTCTAACTGGAGTTTATTAATATTAAAGGAAATTGTGGAGGATTCATCATTTTGAAATTTTTACTTTAGCTTAGATTTTATCTTATTTTTAAGAAAATGTGTAAGACAGGGGTCAGGACCCCTCAGGGGGTCGCGAAGTTATTACATGGGGGGGTTGCAAGCTGTCAGCCTCCACCCCAAACTCCACTTTCCCTCTAGCATTTATAATGGTGTTAAATATAGAAAAAAAGTGTTTTTAATTTATAAGGGGGGGTCGCACTCAGAGGCTTGCTATGTGAAAGGGGTCACCAATACAAAAGTTTGAGAACCACTGGTGTAAGAGCAAAATCTTTCGTATTTTTAAACATTAAAAGCACAGTTAAGTTTATGTTAATTTTGATCCGGAAAACCATCTTCATTGTAACATTTGGCAGGAAAATTAAAATTATTCTGCAAATAGATACTTGGTTTAAATAATTTGAGGAACACTTCTCTAGTTGCAGCTTAGTCTTGGGTATGACATTTTTTAATTTTTAATTGCTGGTCCAGTACAAGGGCTTGGAAGATAATTTGTACTGGTTTGCAACAGTGTTTCTAGCCTTGCCAAGTCATAACGTTTTTGCTCATAAAGTAGTTGGTTGGTTGGTTTTTATAATTTTGCTGCTGTGTTAATGAATGTTAACTCTATTAAACTTTGACATTTTCAGAAGACCTTCTGTCAAAAGTTTCAGAGTAACAGCCATGTTAGTCTGTATTTGCAAAAAGAAAAGGAGTACTTGTGGCACCTTAGAGACTAACCAATTTATTTGAGCATAAGCTTTCGTGAGCTACAGCTCACTTCATCAGATCAAAAGTAAATGCTTGTATCACAGTTGTTGTGCTGTCTCCCAGTATATTGCTTTTGGGAGGCTTTATTGCTACTAACAAAAGAATTTCCTTATTCTACATTCAAGACGATCTAAAATGGCCCAGATAAGTGGAGAAAATATTGAATTTAGAAATAAAAGGGTTTGATGTTAACCCTGCTCATTTAATTGTTTTGATTTTATAATGTAGTTTTAAAAAGCATCTTTACTGGTTCCAGGCATCTTTGACATACATTTAAAATATAGGTTGGTAAAAGATAAAAGCAGCAGCTTTTCTTCCCTCTGTAACCCACAGATAACCAATCAAAGCTTAAACCAAACCCAAACAGTGCATTGTTTCATCTACAAATAACTTAATTCAGCCTTTTTAATGAGTAGGATAGGGTTGTAATCAATGGTGGTTGTGAAGGTAGGAAAAACAGAAAGTTGATTGGGAGTGAGTTTGAGATGGCAACTGGACGAAATGTTTGGAAGATGGTTCAGTAGGTAAGACTATGATCAGGTGTACATTAAAAAGTTAAGTCTACCCAGCCACATCACTCATCAGTGTAAAAAAATCCAGATCCTTGAGTGATGTAGTTAAGCCGACCTAACTCCTAGTGTAGACAGTGCTGGGTCAACAAAAGAATTCTTCCATAGACATTGTTACAGATCCTCTCGGAGTGGTGGATTCACTACGGTAACAGGAGAATACTTCCTGTCGCTGTACTGAGTGGCCACACTGATAGTTCTACAGCAATGCAGTCATGCCACTGTAGCAGTTTAAGTGTAGCTGTAACCAGAGATCGGGCAAGGGTGGGCAAGATGTAAAATTGGGAAGCATTGGCATAAATGAAGTAAGCGAAACCATGAGATTGGTGGGCTCCTTGAAGGAGGATTTGGAGAAAGAGAAGATGAGGGATGCTCACTTATCTGGGCTATAGAGAGGAAGAGGAAAGGCTGAAGAGGCAATTGTCAATGTCTAACAGTGAATGCCAGTGAAAATAAGGTAGGATCAGAGGGTAGAATAGGAAAAGAACAAGTTAAAAATTACTTAGACAAATTAGATGTCTTCAAGGCACCAGGGCCTGATGAAATGCATCCTAGAATACTAAAGGAGCCCACTGAGGAGATACCTGAGCCATTAGCGATTATCTTTGAAAAGTCATGGAAGATGGGAGAGATTCCAGAAGACTGGAAAAGGGCAAATATAGTGCCCATCTATAAAAAAGGAAATAAGGACAACCCGGGGAATTACAGACCAGTCAGCTTAACCTCTGTACTTGGAAAGATAATGGAGCAAATAATTAAGCAATCCAATTTGCAATCGTCTAGGCGATAATAAGGTGCTAAGTAACAGCATGGATTTGTCAAGAACAAATCATGTCAAACCAACCTGATAGCTTTCTTTGACAGGCTAACCATCCTTGAGGACAGGGGGAAGTGGTAGACATGGTATTTCTTGAGTTTGGTAAAGCTTTTGATACTGTCTCACGTGACCTTCTCATAAAGAAACTAATGAAATGCAACCTAGATGGAGCTACTAACTGCGGGTGCAAAATTGGTTGGAAAATCGTTCCCAGAGAGTAGTTATCAGTGGTTCACAGTCCTGCTGGAAGGGTATTAACGAGTGGGATCCCACAGGGATCAATTCTGGGTTCAGTTCTATTCAATGTCTTCATCAGTGATTTGGACAATGGTGTAGAGTGTACACTTACAAAGTTTGCAGACAATACCAAGCTGGGAAGGGTTGCAAGTGCTTTGGAGGATAGGATTATGATTCGAAATGGTCTGAAGTAAATAGGATGAAATTCAATAAGGACAAATGCAAAGTACGCCACTTAGGAAGGAACAGTCAGTTGCACACGTACAAAATGGGAAATGACTGCCTAGGAAAGAGTAGTGCGGAAAAGGATCTTGGAGTCATAGTGGACCACATGCTAAATATGAGTCAATGGTGTAACACTGTTGCAAAAAAAGCAAACATCATTCTGAGATGTTTTGGCAGGAGTGTTGTAAGACCGACATGAGAAGTTATTCTTCCACTCTACTTCTGCGCTGGTTAGGCCTCAACTGGAGTATTGTGTTCAGTTCTGGGTACCACATTTCAGGAAGGATGAGGACAAATTGGAGAGCGTCTAGAGAAGAGCAACAAAAATGATTAAAGGTCTAGAAAACATGACCTATGAGGGAAGACTGAAAAAATTGGGTTTGTTTAGTCTGGAAAAGAGAAGACTGAGAGGGGACATGATAACAGTTGTCAAGTACATAAAAGGTTGTTACAAGGAGTGTTACGAATTATACCCGATAGGTCACGCACAGGAACTGCTGCGAATTATACCCGATAGGTCGCGCACAGTTCGAGTCTAGGCTGAGGCACACGAACAAAGTCCACAACTGCAGGGTTCCCAAAAATACTAAGTTTATTACGCTCGAGCGTGGTGCCCCCCTGCTAATCAGGAGGGGACCCCGCATGCAGGTTATACAAAGATTATATACCTTTTAGCAAAGCATGTTGCCCTTGTGCATCGGAAACCTTAGCCAATAAACAAACCCTTCTCTTTTCTACCACCTATCCCTGCTAAGTACATTCCCCGTGCTAAACCATTACTTTAACCACATTACATGGTCCTAAAGCAATGCATCAGTAACTTTTCTTATCAGGATGGGAGGCTCACATCAAGGCCAGGAGGCAGGGAGTTAGGAACAGACAAAGAACAGAAACAGGGAGTTGAAACAGGCTGGAGACAAGGGGGAGAGGATTTTCACAGGAATGCAGTATCTAAGAAACACTCCTCCTGGTGCATCATGTGCTTGCTTTTAGACGGTGGGCCCCAAACCAAAATGGAGTTACATATGCTAACTTTTCCTTAACAGGAGGAGGGAGAAAAATTGTTCTTTTTGACCTCTGAGGATAGGATAGGAAACAATGGGCTTAAATTGCAGCAAGGGAGGTTTAGGTTGGACATTAGGAAAAACTTCCTAACTGGAAGCGCTGGAATAAATTGCGTAGGGAGGTTATGAAATCTCCATCATTGTTGATTTTTAAGAGCAGGTTAGACAAACACCTGTCAGGAATGGTCTAGGTAATACTTAGTCCTGCCAGTCATGCAGTGGACTGGACTAGATAACCTTTAGAGGTCCCTCCCAGTCCTATGATTATATGTAGTTGAAGAACCAAAGGAACATAAAACTGCAAAAGCCAATAGAAGAGAGAAAAAATGGAGGAGAGTGCAATAAATGATGCTGAAGAGAGCAGACATATCAAGAATACAAAGAATAGAGAAGTGCATCTTTGAACTCATTAGGAGGATTTAGTTTGGGAAGTTGGTATAGGTGATTCATTCTGGAAGGGGGTGATTGAAGGGTTGGTGGAGAGGAAGTCTACACAGCATGTTCCAGGATTTTGGTGACAAATCAGAAGAAAGAATAAGGTAGTAGCTAGCTGTTAAAGCAGCGTGAATCAAGAGAAAGCTCTTGGGTGAGCATAGTAAAGGCTGTCAGACTGTACAGTCTATAGACCAGTGGTTCTCAACCAGAGGTTTGCATATCCCTGTTGTATGCAGTGGTCTTCTAGGGGGGTACATCAACTCATCTAGATATTTGCTTAGTTTTGCTACAAGAAACATAAAAAGTATTAGCGAAATCAGTACAAACTAAAATTTCATACAGAAAATGACTTATTTATACTGCTCTATATACTGAAATGTAAGTACAATATTTATATTCCATTCAATTTATTTTATAATTATATGGTAAAATGAGAAATAATAGCGTGCTGTGACACTTTTTTTTGTATTTTTATGTCTGATCTTGTAAGCAAGTACTTTTAAGTGCGGTGAAACTTGGGGTATGTAAGACCAATTAGATTCCTGAAAGGAATACAGTAGTCTGGAAAGATTGAGAACCATTGCTATAGATAAATCATACATACCTTGTGTTTGAGGGAATATAACTAAATTTAGTTTTTTCCTTTGTATTGCAAAACAATCAGATATATTTGTGCAACCACCAAATAGTAGTTTTAACTGACATCTGACCAAGTGACCAGGTCTGAAACAACCTAGGAGTGCTTCTAACAAAAGATTTTATATATTTGGCATTAAACCAGCCTTGCATCAGAGAAAGTGGAAGTCTGGCAAAGAACTGAAGAAAAGAGTTATGTAGTACATATGACGTTTTCCTTTTGACATCTAATATGCTGCTCAGGAGTATGTCACTGTAAATAAATGAGAGCAGGATAAAGTTCCCTATATCGGCTCCTTTCTCCTTCAACAAGAGAGTCATGGATTATGAAATCTGGTTTCCCCCTGTGAAATGTGTATAATATAGGGTAAAAGCACACACAAAAAACAGATTTCACAGGGGAGACCACAGTTTCTCAAATTGGGGCTCCTAACCCAAAAGGGAGTTGCAGGGGGGTTGCAGGGTTATTTTAGGGGGGTTGCACTATTGCCATCCTTACTGTCGTGCTGCCTTCAGAGCTGGGCGGCCGGAGAGTGGTGGCTGCTAACGGAGCGCCCAGCTCTGCAGGCAGCAGTGCATAAGTAAGAATGGCAAGACCGTACCATGCCATCCTGACTTCTGAGCTACTGCTGGCAGTAGCTCAGACCTTCAGAGCTGGGTTCTCTCCAACTGCCCAGCTCTGAAGGTGGTGCCACCGCCAGCAGCAGTGCAGAAGTAAGGGTAGCAGTATCACAACCCCCCCACAATACCCCACAACTCCTTTTTGGGTCCAGATCCCTACAATTACAACACCATGAAATTTCAGATTTAAATAGCTGAAATCATGAAACTTACTATTTTTAAAATCCTGTGACCACAGTTAATTTCACAAATTTGGTAGGGCCCTAGTGATTAGGTTCTCCCTCATTGTTCTGAGTGGGGGAAAATGACTTTAGCTACATTGTCCCTGTTGCTTGCATGGTAGCAGGATTTCATAGGGTCTATGTCTCAAATGCAAATGCAAAAATCCATTTTAGTGCAGACTTGCAATTTAGCAGGTTCAGCTATGTTTAATTTTATTTACTAGATTCTGTTACTTTCAATAAACAGTTACTTGCATTAATTTTAAAATGCAGCATGTGCATTTTCCAAGTGTACTTTTATTTAACTGAACAGATAATGGGATTGTCCTGGTTTTATATTATAAGGTTAAATTTATAGAGCAGTTCTGTCAAATGTCTAATATTACTGCTTACAAGAATAAAATTTCTTCAGGTTATACTTAATATTTTTTATTCCTGTCTTGTAGATATTGCCTCATCTTAAATGCTACAGGAGCTAGAAAACTACTATTGTTAAAATGTCAGCTCTCAGCAGTGATTGCCCACATTTGGAATCGGTTGGTGAAATAACAAAGGAAGAATTGATACGGAAATCTCATGTGAGTTTCAGTTCTTTACTTGGTTCCCTGCTGGAGTAAAACCAGTTGTGTATTTCAGCTGCAAGGCTTGTTGCTAATGGATCGACAAATTACTGTTTGTGCAACACATTTAAGTGGTAAATGTGATCATGGACAAAATATTTAGGTTAAAGTCTTACCATTTACACTGTAAATTACAGTGTACATGATCTGAGTTCTACTGTTAAACAAAAGAAACAAGAAGAATGGAGCTGATTTAAGCAGTAAAACCAGTTATTTCATACATAACATTTAAAGATGAATAATTATATACCAACAGTACCAGCTAGCCTGTCTCAAAGGTTCTCAACCTCTTTCATAGTATGGCTATATTTTAAGACAGATTTTTGTGGGCTGGCTCCTATTAGTGATTGTACAGACTGCTTCCCTTTTCATTTGAAATGCGGTAACATCCCTGTAGCAACTACGATTGCTAAGGTTGAAAAGTAACAAGAAAGAAAGAATTAATTGTATTTTAGCTGACTTTTAATGTTATTATCAGAGAAAATACGGAGAAGAAGCTAGCATCCTGTGACCAGTCAGCTCTCACTGGACCACCACATGCTCTTGGTCCAAGGACCACAGTTTGAGAACCTTTGCTTCCTATCTCATTAAATATGGCAGCTGAAACTTTTAATAATTCATAACTATAGTGGCTATGAGGTGGAGAAAGAGTCCAACTTCTTCTGCTTTATGTATATTTTCTTAGACTGAAAATGCAACAATTGGGTTCTTGTTTCTCTGTTCAGAAGTATGGCACTTCTGTGCTACTACATATTTTTGTACGCTGTTTATTTTGTGATTTAAAAATTTCATGTTTCTTTATTAAAGGAAAGACAAGCCGCAGAATGGTTGGTTTTAAAATGATAACCAGTGTCTGTCAGTGTGACCTTGAAAGCTTAAAATGAGATGGTATATGTACTTAGTTTCCTTTTTAAGCCCCAAATAACAAGTGAAATATCACATTGTGCTGTATAGCAGACTTTTCTCTTGATGTCTATTCCCTTCTACTCTGGAACACTTAAGAAATTTAGAGAGTTTTGTCACAGTCTAAAAGGTAATAGAAGTGGAACAAAAACTGAATGGCATCAACAAAATTCTTGATTTTCAACAAAGATTAGATTACAAAAATTGTAAATTCATCTGATGATGAGCAACTGAGTATTTAAAGTCTTCATTGCGGTACCAGTTACTTTATGTTGTTTTGCACTGGAGTTTTGTTTCCTTGGGCCATGCTACTGCACTGGTTTTCAGAGGTTCCAAGGGAAGAAGGGACCATTGTGATCATCAAGTCTGATATCCTGTCCAACATAGAACTTCCCCAAAATAATTCCCAGAGCAGATCTTTTAGAAAAACATCCAATCTTGATTTAAAAATTGTCAATGTTGGAGAATCCACCTTGATCCCTATTAAACTGTTCCAATGGTTCATTACTCATACTGTTAAAAATTTACAACTCATTTCCAGTCTGAATTTGTCTAGCCTGAACTTCCAGCCATTGGATCATGCTATACCTTTCTCTGCTAGACTGAAGAACCCATTATTCCATATTTGTTCCCTGCGAAGGTACATATAGACTGTAATCAAGTCACCCCGTATAACCTTTTCTTTGTTAAGCTAGTGAGAGAGATTCAAGGAGCGCAGTCATAAGGCATATTTTCTAATCCTTCAGTTTACTGGTTCTCAACCAGGGGTATGCACAGGTTTTCCAGGGGGTACTCAGTCTAGATCAGTGTTTCTCATCCTGAGGGATGTGATCCCTGGCGGGGGGGGTCTCAGGGTGGGTTTAGGGGAATTGCGAGTGCAGTACTGATACTAGGCGTGGCAAGCAGGGCCATTGCCTGGAACCACATGCCACGGGGTCCCCGTGAAGCTAAATTACAGTGCTTCAGCTCTGGGCAGCAGGGCTTGAGCATCAGCCCCACCCACTGCCTGGGGCTCCAGCTTCAGACAAAGCTCACAAGTGAAAAACAGGCTCAAGTATCACAATGAAATGTAACTTCAATATTCCAATTGATTTTATAATTACATGGTAAAAATGAGAAAGTAATCAATTTTTCAGTAATAGTGTGCTGTGACACTCTTGTATTTTTACGTCTGATTTTGTAAGCAAGTAGTTTTTAAGTGAGGTGAAACTTGGGGTACACATGACAAATCAGACTCCTGAAAGGGGTACAGTTGTCTGGAAAGATTGAGAACCATTGCTTTAGTTAATCATTTTCCTGGGTCTTCTCTGAACCCTCTCCAGTTTATCAACATTCTTCTTAAATTGTGTTCACCAGAACTGGACACAGTATTCCAGCAGTGGTCGCACCAGTGCCAAATACAGAGGTAAAAAAACCTCTTTACTGCTACTCAGGAGTCCCCTGTTTATGCATTTAGGATTTCATTAGCTCTTTTGGCTACAGCATCCCACTGGGAGCTCATGTTCAGCTGATTATCCACCATGACCGTTAAATCTTTTTCAAAAGTCACTGCTTCCCAAGGTAGAGTCCCCCATCCTATAAGTATGGCCTACATTCTTTGTTCCTAGAGATATACATTTACATTTAACCATATTAAAACTCATATTGTTTTCACCCAGTTTACCAAGCTATCCAGACTGCTCTGAATCAGTGACACATCCTCTTCATTATTTACCATTTCCCCCAATATTTGTGTCATCTGCAAACTTTTATCATGATGATGACTTCATTTTCTTCCAGGTCACTGATAAAAGTGTTAAATAGCATTGGGCTAAGAACCAATCCCTGGAAACTGGATTAGTAAAATAATTCCTCATCTATATTTTATTAACAGGGCACTTGTCAGGACTGCAAAGTTAGAGGACCAAACCTTTGGGCATGCTTAGAGGTAAGCTGATCTACTGCAGGGGATATGTGTGATAGATCTGGGTGGTCCTCTAGTGAAGCTGTATATAAAGGTTTGCAACATTTCCTGCATAAACAGCTATTATGAGGGGCTTAAAATTTAACTCTAAACATTACTTTATATCAAAGCTTACCATACATGCTTTTAGCCTCAAAGTGATTTGCTTTGTAACCAAGATTCAGACACGCTTACATTTTGTAACTGAAAATGATCATGAACTTAAAAATGAAATTTTGCTGTCTGTTCACTAGCCTTTCCAGGGTTATTTGTCAGTGAGGTAGATTATAAAATAGCTTTAGGAAATCCTGTGTTCTGCCTGGTCAGTAGTCCTGGGAAGGTCTTAATGCATCACAACAAATTACATTTCTTGAGTTGCTTTACAAAGAATGGAAATACTATTGGTATTTACAGTAAATATTGACTTGTCAGAGCACAGCATTACCTGATGCAGTGTTTCTCAAATGCAGCCACTGTGTCTGCTTGTGGCCACCAGGGACTTTTCTTGTGGCCACAACCTCCTGGGTGGTGATGGGGGGAGGGCAAAGCCAGCAGTGGTTGGGTCCTGCCCACCTCTGGAGACACAAGAGCTGGAGGAGCAGGCAGCCAGTGAGTTCCCCACCTTCCAAAGGCTGGTGGGTCAGGCTTTAGCCCTTGGGTGGCGGGTGGAAGGCACCAGCCACTGGGCTTCAGGCTTTTTCCCCGTCCATACAGTGGCAAGCTCTGGCCCCAAGGTCACTGCCCCCTCCATTGCCCACTGCCTCCATATCCACCTCCCCATCCAGGGCTTAATTTGTCTCAAAGCTTGCCGAGGCTGAGTAAGTCTGCTGTGAAAATTGATATATGTATGTTGGTTAATATCACTTTTCACAGCAGACTTAGTAACTAGCACATCTTTAAAAAAAAAAAGGGGAGGGGGGTGCAACCAAAAATTAAAAGACATAAGAAAAAAGACAAGAACATACAAAGCTCCTTATTTGTGTTTCTATTTTGTTAGGCCCAGTAAAGAATAGAGACAACTGTACGTTATTTTTATTATTGAGTCTGGAAGAAAAATCAGACATAAATTACAAGAATGTGGATGTATATATGTGCATATTTATTTGTTTTTCCTAAAGTTAATTAAGTATTTTAGGAAAACTTGTCAGAGTGGTCCACCGGCAAGAGATGGTGGCCGCACTCTGAGGCCACCAAAACAATTGTTGTGAGAACCCTTAACCTAGTGTCACTTCATTGTCACCAAGCAAAACAAGTAAAATAAACATTTATTCAAACATTTAAAAATTCCATACAAACATTTAAAAAGTATTTTCTTCAGGCTTTGTCCTTACCTACTCTACCTACTTACCTCTTTTTCCCCTCCCTCTTAAAATAACTTCACCACCTTACCTCCAGCATTAAGATATATTGCTGCTTCACCATCCCAGCTTTTGGCATGAAGGGGGGGCTTCCAGATGTTTTTAAAAAATGAATGGAGAGAATGTTGCTTCTGATTAAGGTGCATCTCTATGGTACAAGAAGGGAAGTGCAGCTGAATCAGCTGTAAAATGTCACTCGAGGTGCTGCAGGTGTGCAGATCTGCCTCAGCAGGGTTTTTCAACTCCTCGGTGAGGTCAGATGTGTATCTCTTGTCAACACTCAAATCTGGGCTGAAACGTGACAGGGAGCAACCAGTATGTATATATTTCTAAAATTGCTTTCCACCACCTTCTTCAAGAGAATCCTGGTTGCAAGAAAAAGAACAGATTTTTCTGTTCTTTCTCTCAAAAAGAGAGAAGGTTTGCTGAAGTATTATACAATTTCTCATTAAACTGTTTTTTTAAGCTACCAAATTACATCTAAAAAACTTTTAGCAGGGGAAACCAAAGTGGAAGGAGTGGGAAGGATGGGAATATCAGGTGGAAAAGTCACAAAACAAAATGGGGGGGGGGGGGGGAGAGAGAACACCAGGCATTTGCTAAACAAAAATCATTTTTTGTCTGTTTTAAGTTTATATCCACTTCAATCTGGAAAACTTGGACATTTATTGAATAATTTATTTTAATTTCCTACGAGTATTTCCATAGGGTGATATTATAATCACAAAAAGACACTTCAAAGGAGGTGTCATGGTGTGATATCTCCTCTTCTTGGATGATTTGGCACCTTGCATTCCCCTTTGTGCTTCGCCAAGCACCCAGCACATGGTGAGATCCCAGCATGATAGAAACTTCATTATCCTCATTACTTAACCAGTACCTACTGTTATCTTCTATAAATGCGTGCTATTAAAGTTTTAGAAAGCAGTTAATGCAAATGTACAGGAGCTATTTGACATTTAAGTACCAATGCTTTGTATGAGCAACATCTGTGTTAATGTGCACAAACAGTATGTACAGATTACTTAAGCGATTGTGTTTGGTGCTTATGGAAATGAGGGACTAATAGCAATGTCTTGAGGTTAGCATTGTACGGACAGCTTCAAGTTTGCATACCAGCTCAACAAATACATGTTAAATCAGAACTGTAATAACAGAATTGTTGAGAGTAAATAGTCACTGCATTTTGTAACTCAAACATGGCACATGCTTAAAGATGGGATGTTGATGGCTATTAGCCTTCAAGGGTAATAAATCTGTAGGTTATAAAATAATATTCAGATGGTCAATAGCCTTGATGTGCATATAAATGTGCACTGATGTTGAAATGATTGACATATTGAATATTAACAATTTTGACAGTTTAGAGGCAGACTCTAAATTAAAGATCCCAAATAATACACACACAATTGATAGTGCCATGTTTACATTTCATGGATTTTCAGAATATCTTGGACGCTTTGTTTTTTAAATAAGAAAAAGACCAAGTTAAAACAGCTGAAGAGAAGACATATATCAAAAACATTGTCTAACCCCACCCTCAAAATCAAGGAAATTCAGAGGAAAATCTTGCAGCATTCTCATTGCTTTACTATATTATTTATTGCAGTGCTTACCTTGTGTGATACCTTGCTCTTTTCAGAATCCTGCAATGTACAATAGTGTGAATTAAAAATGCATTTGGAAGCTGTATCACTTTGTTCTGTAAGTTTGATTTGACAACTCACTAAAAAGAATTAATAGAGTATACTGCACCATAATTATATCTCTTATTTTTGTTTGACAGAATAGATGTTCGTATGTTGGCTGCGGTGAATCCCATGTAGATCACAGTACCATACATTCTCAGGTAGGGGTGTGTGTGTGTGTGTCTATATATATATATATATATATATATATATATATATACATGGTTTCATTCTAGTTTTTGTCATCTAGGGTCTCGCCATCAAATGGTAAAAGCCCTTTATTCTAGGACAGCAACTTTTTCCCCCCCAACTCCTTGAGAGGAGGAGGTGGAGGAAGGGAAGTATAGTTAAAGAATATTCTTGTTGTTTTTGACCAATGCAGTCAGGTAGTTTTTCCTGAGTTGAAGCTTTGCTTGTTGATGATGCCTTCTTGCGCTTGGGGATCATGTCTAATTCATTTGGGGGCCCATGTGTTTATAAAATGATTATGCTGCTACATAATTATTCATCTATTTAAACTTACTGCATAATTGTGCTTCACAACATAAAATGCCCCATGCTTCTCACTTGGGAGTTAACACTGCAGTTTAATTATGCTCTTTTAGATTAACTATTTCATTGCTGATCATTTTAACAAAAATTCTTTGTCACTGTTGGATGTAGACAGGCAGTAGGTCTGGGTGCAGTGGAACAGTTAATTACTGTCGATGTGTAACAAGGGGGGAGGAATTTTGTCTCCCTTGTACAACATCTTGCTTCTCCTTGACAATTTCTGGAAAGCATCTTTGTGTTTGCAATATACAAATCTGCATAAAATACATTGAATTTAATGTTGAAATCAATAATGAAGAGTTTGAACTAGTGTGGGGAAGGGGGGGAAAAATCATTATTGCATAGTCCAGGATTCGTGCTCCATAATTCAGGTCTAATGTGCAGCTTAGCTCACAGAACCTTGTTCATAATTCCTGCAACTCCTAGCAGCATTCTGCCATCTGACATGTGTTTGGAGGCTTTATTAAGTTTTTGTCTTTTACTCTTCTCAGACATTATTATATAAACAGTAATGTCTTTTTTTTCCCAAATAGATTATTTCTTCCTTTATATGATGCTTGGGTTAATTGTCTGTCTGCACTCTAAGGGTATGTCTACACTGCAGTAAAAGAACCACTGCATGGCTGCAGCTGGCCTGAATCAGCTGACTTGGGTTCACAGGGCTATAAAATTGCAGAGTAGATGTTCAAGCTTGGACTGGAGCCCAGGCTCTGGGACCTAGTGGGGGGTGATTTCAGAGTCCAGGCTCCAGGCCAAATGTCTGCACTGCAATTTTCAGCCCTGCAGTCCAAGCCCCATGAGCCTGGGTCAACTGACCTGGGCTCTGGGACTTGGTGCCACAGATTTTTTTTATTGGATTATAGATGTAGCCTCTGCAGCATGTGGATGTTTTTCTCTCATGACTTGAATCTACAGCAGAAAGGTCTTTGGAAAGATTGTGGAAGTCTTTGAACCTTTGGAGGAAAATATACTTTTGTGTAGGGCCATTCACTTTACTGTGCAGTCCTCTTTTTTCTGACCTCCAATACATTACATTGGAAACTCTTAGAGAATATCTGAACATTTGGAAAAAGTATATCATATAATAAAGTGCATTTGTATAATATATGTATTGATGTACTGCTTCAGTGCATCTCCTACCAAGCTTAGAACCTGGTCTAGGGGCCTGTGCCTTCAATTATGGGATAGACACGGCATAGTTAGACGGGATGCTTGTGCATATGGACACACTGCCCCATTTTACACAAACCATCTTGGATAGTTGAGTAGTTGCATTAACACATTAAGTAGTTGCAACAGAAACAACCCACTGGTTCAAGCACGGCTGCCTGCCATTTAACCCTTCCATTCTGACCACTGAACTGCAAACGGAGTGAACCTTCTCGTGCATTTGCAATGGCCATTGACTAGAAGTCCTTTACCTTGCACACTGCTACCTGGTCATGAGATCAGCCAGATTTGGTAAATCCCTGGTGCGAGGTGACCAAAACATTCAAATTCAGTACGAGGGCTAGAAGTGGGTCTATGCATGTCAGGAAAGAGCAAAGAAGCTGGCAGAGTTGGGGATTGACTGGACCAGTGACCAGTGCAGGGAGTAGATTAAGCAGCTCAAGAGCAACTGTTGTAAAGCCAAGGATGACAGCCGTACCTCTGGGAACATTCCATCATACTACCACTTTTACAAGGAGTTTGACGGGGTGCTGGGTACTGTGCTGAGTGTGGAGCCAACAGTGGGTCACCATCAGTTGGGATGGCAACCTTCTGAACGCTGAATCAGAGGGGAGCCGGAATAGGCTACCAAAATGACTCTGGTGGTCACGCTAGTTCCTGAGGAGGTTTTGCCACCAGAGCAGCTGTAGCATGTCCTGAGTCGATACTCAGAGGGGCAGTTTGATGATCCCCAGGAGGAGCAGCCTGCCACAGAACCAGCAGAAGTAGTCCCAGAGCCTGGTAAGTTTCTTGTTCCATGCTTGCTGCTGCTGTTTGTTATAGGAGTGGGAGGGATTTCTGATTTGACCCAAAACAAAATATATTGCTAGCTACAGGTAGCAGCACGCTTCCACTAATGGTGGAATGCGTGCCAGAGCCTTGGTATCAACCCACAACCACCGCCATCATGTGGAATTCGAAGTGGAGACCAGGAAGCATAAACAACAGTTAAACAAGCATTCACACTTTCATTTTTACTTGATGCTTGCACATTCTTGCAAAGATGCGCTGAGGTGTTAAAAGTAAAAATCATATATTACCTTCCCTTTTAGTATACCATTCTGAACAAATCAGCCACACAACAGAGTAACAAGCCGTCTGTACATGGTAAAGATGGAGGGTGAAATATAGTCCACAGATGAAAAAAATCAATGTCTGAAATACAGCTGAGGCTGTATGTAGTACAGAAATGTGCTAAGAAAGAAGGGGGGGATGGCTGTGTAGTTCTTTGACAGTCCATTATACTGTGTGTTTGTATATGTAGACTTAGTTAGAGGAGGCTTTATTGGAAGCTATAGGGAGGCAGTAATCCATGTGGATGCTAACACAGCATCTTGTTGATTCCCCCAGGAATTTTGACTCAATTCCAGATGCTGGTAGCTGCAAACTTTTCCCATACTAGGAACCCCAAATAGCTATTCACATTTCGAGAAGGACATATTTTCTGTACCCACCTCTGAAGGTTGCCAGCCCATTCTATTACCAGATGTGCTGCTCAATTGTCATAGCTTGAAAACCTCTCGGGCTGGTTTGCCACTGGCAGCTTGGAATAAAATTTCACTTTGCCATTCAGGAAACTCAAAGGATTATGTCCCCCAGAAATGTGGAATGCCTAAAGGGATAGAGAAGGCTTAGGTAGTAATCTGCATGCCCTCCCCTCCTCCCAAAGCCTACAATAGTCTGCAATCTTTAAACCAGTGGTTCTAAGCCCATGGTCCACTTACAGCCCAGTCAGCACACAGCTGTGGCCCATGTGATATACAGGTTATATATTATTGTGTGGATGTGGCCCACATAACACACAGGGCATGTCTACACTCAAAACTTAAGTAGACCTATATTAGGTCTACTTACAGCCACTGCAGTAATTACTGAGGTGGTGCGTATCCACATTACCCTCCTTGGGTCATTGGTGTGTGTCCTCATCAAGAGTGCTTCCACTGATCTAAGAGAAGCAGTGCTATTTTCTCATTTCTCATTACTTAAGCTTCCCACACTCTCAGCTCCGGTGGTCGCTCCCTGCTAGGAGCCTGGCTGCCCCACGGTCTCCTGGGCTCTGGGCATGCTGCCTCCACCTCCCACCACTTGGCTCCCAGTTCCCTGTCCTGTGTTGGAAGGAAGCCGCCCAGGACTTCTTGGTTTCCCTGCCAGGAGCCAGTCAGTCTTGTCAATTTCATGGGTTCAACATGGAGCTGTGAAATTAGGACAGCCAAAATTTCTAGCGGGGGGTGGGGGTTGGAGGCTGGCTTTTGCACCCCCAGCTGGGAGCAGGAGCCAGCCACCCAGCTCTCCAAGGGAATGGGGGATAGCTGGGCTCTAGCTGCCCAGCTTTCTTGTCAATTTCATGACTCCCCTGGAGCTGTGACATTGACAAGAGAGCTAACAGCCAATGTAAGTAAGAGTGTCTACACAGACGCTGCTTCACCTAACTACGCCGAGGTAAGCCTTATGCCCGTCATGGAGGTGGAGTTATGTCAGTGTAGTAGGGTATGTACATCGGTGGGACACGGCTGTAGTGTAGACACTGACATAATTAAGTTGGCTTAAGCTGCCTTTCGTCGACCTAACTGTGTAGTGTAGACCAGGCCACAGAGTGCTACATATGTGGCCCACAATGGTAAATAGGTTGAGAACCGTTGCTTTAAACATAGCATTTGTAAATTTTAACTTACTGTTGTGCTCTTTTTCACTCTAACTCTGTTGTGTCCATGGAGCTTCTGGGAACGGAAGCATTCCTCTTCGATAATGCTGCTTCAGTATATTGTAAGTGTCAGGTTTTGGCTTTGAGATTCTACAGGTACTTTGTGGATGCACTGAACCATTTTTGAAGTACTGAGATGATAGTGTTCTGTTGGACATGCAGGTCCTTCAGCCTCTGCAGGCCCTTGTACCTCGCCAGCTAAGCCACATTGCAGCAGGAGCCTGAGATTTCAAACTGTCACAGACAGGTCCTAGAGTAAGAGTTTCTGTGATAAACTTACAGGATATTCTGGACAGGGCCAATAAACAGGTGCAATATGAAAGGGAAAAGGATTCATGACAAAGTGGAAAGGCATAGGCTGAAGATCATGGGGACAGAATTTTAGTGTATGAGGAGAGACTGGCAATGTGATTTTTGGAGCAGAACCGTTGCTTGAGGGAGGAAGATCTATTTCAGAGGCTGCTCGCGCTAATGATCACAAGAGTACAGACTCTTGCTGCTCTTGCACGACATCCTGTGTTCCCTCCCTGATACCATGTGCTGCAGACCACAAACGTTTTGGACAATTCTATTTTGGGTGACTCTTGCAACTGGGACTTAATGCTGCTAAATACTAGAGGGGGCAAATATAGCCTCCGCAGGCCTCTGTCCCTGTGCAGTGGTACCAAGTGTTGAAAGTGCAAGAAGGGAAAAGAAAACTGGTGGTGGGGGAGAGGACACGGAAAAGTAGGGCATTTGCTTGTTGGCACCAGTTTCAACTATTTGCCCAGTTCACCGTTTATTTTATGCACTATGTTTTATTACTGGTTTTACAACTGGTGTTGGTTTATTGCTGTTGTTTTGATAGAGTAATGACAACTGGCCTGCCTGACAGTGCTTTAATATTGGGTTTTTGTCTTTGTTTTTTTGTAATACTGCCATGTTCACAAATAAAGACTTTTCTTTTATTAAGAATGTTTGTGTTCATAATGTGTATTTTGAATAATAAACACATGATGAGGCACACTGTCTGGCTGAGTGTTCTGGTTCAGCAATCCATTTCTGTCATAGGTCCGTGCAGGCGGAAATGGCTCACCTTTGGTTTTACAAAGATTGTGTAGGGCACAGCAAGCCTCAACAGTGCAGGCAGCATTGATGATACTGGAATCTAAACAGTTCTGTAAATGGAGCTGGGGGGATTTCAATCTGCCAAATGCTCATTCAATCACCATTCTACACTTACTGAGAGTGTAATTAAACCTTCTGGCCAGGGCCTCTGAGATCAAGATAGTTTCATAAGCCAAGGCAAAAGATAGTATGCGGGGTTCCCTAGAATAACAGTCGGGAGAGTTACTCCATTTATGCCAGTGTTGTCTGGTGAGAATTGTGTCCCGGTCTGACTATGAAGGTAAACTCCTGATCGGCAGGAAACCCTGGCATCATGAACTCTTCCAGTACAGCCCATGTTGGCATCCATAAATAGGTCTCTGTGGTCCACAAGGACCTCCATAACAATAGTATCCTTTGTGGTTTATGTACTCATGTGTCCTTGAGGAGGGCAGCTATGGGCACATGAATCCCATCAATGGCTCTGGCACAGTTTGGAAACCCTGTTCTCTCAAAACCAGCAATAATTCAGGGATATTATTTATGCCCACAATCTTGCGGTAAATCACACGCCTGATTTCCTCAGGAACTTCCACTGCCACTTTATCCACATTTGTCTTTCCAATGCCAAATTGATTAGCAATGGACTTGTATAATTCTGGAGTAGCCAGGTGGATATAGCAACCTGCTTCTCTGGCCATCCTCTTGCATGTGTCATGACACTGGAAGGTTGGGGCAAGCTGCTTACAAAGCTCCAGAAATGTAGCTTTCTTCTTGTGGAGGTTCTCATTAGTTGTCATTCCAGGTGCACATGACAATGTGCTTGTCAGTCTGTGCTTGTGGCGCTGCTCCAGAAGCGCTATTCTACATAGGGGCATCAGCGGCTACACTGAGAGTCACAAGCAGCATCAGCCAGTTCGAGTCTGCCATGTCTCTAACGTTGTCATCATCATCCTGCTCCAACAGGTGCCTTTGGTAGGTGAGAAAATGCTGTCAGTATGTCCAAAAGATGGCCTGACAGGATGTCTTGGTGGGCTGCAACAACTTCCTGTAAGGTGCAATGTGGACAGTTCAGTTTTCCCATAGTGCATCATGAACAGGGGTAGAGCAGCTTCAGCTGGGGAGAGCATTCGGGTCTGCTTCAGCGTTAGTGTGAGACTTCGGTTCAGAAATTCTAAACCTAGTGAGATTTTCCTTCTTCCTCTTTTATGTTCAGTGGTAGTAAAGTTAAAAATGTTACTTTTAATATGCCCTTTCTCTGGACATATGTGGGCTATGTCTGACTTGGTACAAAAATGCGTTGTTGTTCAGGCTTGCACCCTATTTATTCAATGACAGTCCATTACAGATGCATTGCTATTGTCTAGTCAGTCAGCAGTTTGTTCTAGTACTGCTGAATCCAGGCCAAGGCGTTGCCCCAGGTGATAATACTGTGCTAGTAATTAGTCCTGGGATTAGAGCGCTAAGGAGAACTGCAAGGGGTCTCTTTGTCCAGCAGCTTCAAAGGATCCCCATTACAGTAATTACAACAGAGTCTGGTTTGTATACCATGACAGGCAGCACAGTGCCCTCGTGACCACAAGTCTGTTACTGAGATTTCTCTTTGCACGGTAACTCAGCTGCATGTAGCTAGTCTAGAATATAGTACATTTGTTCACTGATTGGAGCAGCTGTGTTCGTATTACATCCACCCCATGTTGTGGCTATTGGCTGTCTACCAAGTGTCAGGTTAACTTTAACCTGGCACTATTGGTTATTAAAATTATAATGGCATAGGCCCTGGCTATACTCAAGGGCTCCTGTGTGAGTTTTACCACACAGGAATCACATCTCAACTTGGCAGGTGACTGTAGCTTTGTGGCCCCTTGGATGTGGATCCAGTGTCTCCTGACAATCATTTAGATAATTGCTTTACACTTCTATTAAATACCTTTAGGCTTTTGCCTAAGGCCTCTGGGATTTTTTTTATCATTATTTGCCCTATATGTAATACCTTAACATCCCTTTCTCCTTATATTAAATTTCTCATTTGTTTTTACTGGTTTGAATTTCAAGTAGAGGTTTTCTTTTTGTGATACTTTATTTTTTGCTTTATAGCACAATGGTGGGAGGTGGCTTATAAATGTGTTTCAACATGTTGGAGAATGAGTTTACACAAGTGATTAAAAACTTTGATTTCATTAACACACCAGTATCTAAATTCCATAGATCGGTTATCCCAAAAGGCTCTGTAGCAAAAGATATCAAAAAGTATATTGCTTTCAGTACTGTTTAGGAAGAAACTCACTCTTGCCCTCATCCACCTTTCTCATTTCCCACCTGTCAGTATTCTCTATTTTTACTTCTTGCATCTTATCTTTAATTAGAATAATTATATCCTGGGGTATGGATAATTTTTTTACTGTTCACAGCAGGATAGCTTATCAATCGGGATTTAGCCTCGTGTGTTACTATAATATAGCTAATATTTAGACATTGATATAATCCTAATATAGTATCTCACAATCTGATTTGCTAATGACTAGCATTAAAGATCAGTTTTACAACTTTTAAGTAAAATGATATATAGTGTGAGCTACTTGTAGGGCATTTGTGGTGTGGGTGGTACCCGGCATTTCTTATAAACATTTATAATTTCCTAGCACTCTACTGAAGTTTATTGCTGCCTCCTTACACCCTAAGTTAGTGTTATTGATATGTGTTTTTCAGGTAGCACAAAGGGAAAAGATAGCTTTACCTGCTGTCATTTATAACAGCAATATCTCACATTCTTGTTCAGTTTCCTTCATTTCCTTTAATTTCTGGACAATAGCCCATATCTAACTGAAGCTCTTTTTATCCATTTAATCCATCCCTCTAGTATTCTAGATAGTCATTTCTGATCTTTCTAACTTGAGAAACAATTAAGGTTGATGTCAGTTTGTCACTCCCTCTCATTTTCACTAGCTTCCTTGCTTTATCTCTTTTGCATTTGGCTATGCTAGAAATAATAATTTTTAACTCCTCCACTTAGAGAATATTGAGCCCTTGCTGTAGAGGTTTGTAGCAGTTTATTGTAGGCTTCTACATAGCTGAAGCTGCAGGTGAAGACTTATCCTGATAATTAAGGAAGTTCTACTTAATTATTTCAGTTACTCTGCTGAAAATGAATATAGGAAATGTCACCGTTTCTAGCAACTTCGTTATCCAAAAGTCTGCAAGTCAAAAGCACTGGCATTGTTCAAGGCCATATTAACAGAGAAAATTTTATCTGTAGCTTACAACAGCTTGCACAAGAAGTGCACTTTGCCCCAAAGCTCTGTGTGCTATAAAAGTACAATAGTAGTCTGTGAGCAGGGACTCAGGTGGAGTGGCCACATGAGAGAGGGAAGGTGCGGAGGGTGTATGTGTATTTAGGAAAGAGTGTCTTTGAACCTTGTACAACAGCAAGGCTGTTTCCTTGCCATTATTTATGATAGCACCCGCAATGTGCTGTGCACTTTCCAAACACTCCTGTAATGAGAAGCTTACAATTTTTATATATGGTATCGTTTGAATCATTGTAGGCAACTTGGGAGAAGTCTTTCAGCAACACTTAAATATAGACAATGTATCAGCTTTGAGGATAAGCTTGAGAATATCATATCATGCATAGAAGGCCATGTGGAAGAATCCACAGCATTGATTTGTGGGAGAAGCTCAGAACAGGCTTGGAGACTTGGTGGAGCAAAGGGGACGGGCAACATGAAGCTTGTTAAGAGAGAGTAAGTAGGGAGAGACAGAGCTGTGAAGGTGGTGACAAGAAGCTTAAAGGTGATGCAGTAGCAAATGGAGAGCCAGCCGGGGGGTTCAGAGAGGGAGGTTATGATCAAATCAATAGCCAAGCAATGTAAGTTTAGCCAGCAGTGCTCACGTGTGTTTGAGAGAAAGAGAGCACTCACCGTGTGAGAGAGAAAGAGAATGCTCACCGTGTGTTTTTGGGTGTCTGGAGAAGAGAATATTGGAATAATTAAGGTCTGAATGAGATATTTGACTGTGGAGAGGACAGATGTTGGAGATATTGAGGAGGAAATGGCAGGATTTGGAAATACCTGGCTGTATGGGGCAAAGGAAAAGGAGGAATTAAAAATGACTGAGATTGCAGACCTGAGTGACGGGGAGGAGGATGACATTGTCAACAGTGATAAGGAGTTGGGTTTTGACCATGTTCTATTTAAGACATCCAGGAGGAGAGATGTTGGAGAGACAAGCTGAGATGTGCAGTTGGATAGGAGACAGTTTAGTGCTGGAGAGAGAGTTGTGAGCCATCAGCACAGAGGCGACTGCTGAGGCCATGTGAACCAACTGTCGCCCAAAAATAAGGTTTAAAGTCAGAAGAGCAAAGGGCCAAGGACAGAGCCCTCTCACAGAGTGAGAGAAGGGAGGAGGATCCACTGAAGGAATGGTCAGAGAGGTAAGAGGAGACCCAGGAGAGGACAGTATCTGGAAAGCCCAGTGTGAGGATATGATACCAAGGAGAGGATGATCTGTAATATTAAACGCAGCAGGAAGGTCAAAGGAGATGTGGGAAGAGTTGAGGCTGAAATTTGTGTAGGAAGAAATAATTGGAGACCCTAGAAAGAGAGGTTTCAGTAGAGTGGAAACACTGGAAGCCAGATGGAGGGGGTCCAAGGCTGGATTGGAGGAGAAGTGAATGCATTGGTAGTAGACTGTGTTCAAGGAATTTAAAGGTGTGAGAGATATGGGGCTGTAGCTGGAGGGGTAGGTAGGACTGAGGGATAGTTTTTGGAGGACAAGGGAGACCAGGACATTGTTCATATTGTGAGGGAAGAGGTTGAGAAAGAAGGATAAGGGAAGAATGAGTAATAGAAGTAAGGAGATAGGAAGAGGAATGGGATCACTGTGACAGATATGGGTGTTTATAGGAGAAAAGGCAAAAGACCTCAAGGCTGGTGACAGGAGAAAGGGAAGAGAAAGTGCAAGGGGGAGATTCCTGGTGGATTTTGTTGTTTGGGTTTTGTTTTGTTTTGTTTTTTTCTTTTTTTTTTTTCCCTCTGGAAGACTGCAAGATCCTGTGCAGAGAGACAGGAAGGGGAGTGCTTTAAGGAGGGACTTGAAGGTTGCCAAGAAGTGATGGGGACTGTGGGCATGGGACTCCATGTGGGAGAAATATAGTTGCTTCGCCAGGGAGATGATAGTTGAAGGAGAGAAGGAATCTGCAGTGAAGGAAGTTAGTGAGGTCCCAGGATGCTCAGCAGCACAAGGACAGTAATGGAGAGAGCAGATGCTGGGAGTGAGACAGGTCTGGAATTGGTGTAGTGGACTTCACAGTGATAGAAAGGGGAATGGGTGGAGGAAAAAGCAGAGTGGAGAGTGGACAAGAGGGTTGGGAGGAGGGGCCTGATGTAGCAGAAATGTCCCATCTCTTCCCCCCCCCCGAGCTGGGAGCGGTGCTGTATGGGCTGCTGTATGGGGGAGGATGTGGATGGGGTAAGAGGGCCAAGGCTGGATATGGGTCTGGGGCCACAGCCAGGGGCCAAGGCTTGGGGCAAGAGCTGGAGCGGAGCTGTAGCCAGGCTGTGGTGGAGGCCATCAGACGGGCCCGCGGCCAGGTGCGGCTCCACTCCCAGCCTCTGCCCTGGGCTGGGAACAGAGACACAGCCAGCGGCCAAGGCTGAGGGCTGCCGCAGGGCTGGGAGCACAGCCGCACTGAGGCTGGGGATGGGGACGGGAGTCAGGGAGGTGGCTGGAGGCGGGACTGGAGCAGAGCTGGGAGCAGGGATGGGCTGGGTGGCGCTCCCTTCCCACCACTGTGGGGGATGGCCAGGCCCCACCGCACCTCTCTGGGCATTCCTTCACACCCCCCAGGGGAGTGTGCCCCATTCTTTGGGGACCTCTGTCTCACAGAAACCCACCGGCTTGGAACTTCCTGCATGAGGCACCTCGGGGGTAAACGTCCTTTTCTACCATCATTTAACTCCAGATATTTGTTGGACTAAATCCAGAATGCTAACTTACAGTTAGACTAACACTGACCTGTACGAGATAAGAAACATCAAAGAACTTAGGCTTTATAAGGCAGCATACTTGAGACCAACCTTTCATTTGAGAGCCTTATTTATTATGCTTGAACATAACTACATGCTTGAACCTGAGCAAATCAGCCATAGGATTGTCAGTTTTGTTATCCATTGTATATCTGATGAGAACACACATGCTACTGTTCTAATGTTTACAATTTGAGATAAATCTTGATTTTGGGGGGCAGTTCCAAGTACGTAGACTGTACTTAAAAGTCCTTTCTGCTAAACAGTTTAACTAACTGGATTCAGGATATATCCCCAACATTTTGTAGCTGACAGTCTTGTTTGTAGTTTGCTAGGAACTGAACCAAAATGTCTCATTTTACATTACCATATGACAGCTATTTAAGGGCCAAAGACTTGATTACTTGCTATCTCCAGGGGATATTTTTAAATACTGACCTAGAGATGAAAACACTCTATCCCATTGGTAGGGCCCTAGGTATTGATAGTTCATGGCTGTGAAAACACATCACAGATCATGAAATCTGATCTTCCCCATGAAATCTTGCACGGGGTTGGGGACTCCTACTCTGCGCAGTGCTCCAGCTGCTAGTCCCAGCTGGGGATGGGGAGGGACAAGACTTCCTCTTCCCCTGCAGGGCAGCTCCACAACCCCCCTACAATAGCCTTATGTAAACATCTGAAAAGGTGAAATTGATCAATTTTAAAATCATCTGTCTGTGAAATTGACCAAAATGAACCATGAATTTGATAGGGCCCTACCAATACCCAGATACTTTCTTGATGAGTGAATTGTAACAGTTTAAGATGATTATGGACAACACTGAGATCTTCTCTTTTCAGATTGTACTGATAGTTAAAGCAGACATACCTCTTAGATGGTGTTTGTGGTTTGGACCCTTTCAATCTAGGTGTTACGAGTTAAAAGCTTGGATTTGAGGAACAGCTGAACTGCTGCTAGATTTAATATTTTTACCTGGTACATGTTAGTCTTTTTTTGAAAGATTTCACATATTAATACAGTTCTGGCTTGGACACATTGAGGTTTAATGTAAGTTCCTAAATCATTTTTTTTGTTCTGTTTTAGGACACAAAGCACTGTCTAACTGTCAATCTTACCACCCTGCGTGTCTGGTGTTATACATGTAGCAAAGAGGTATTTTTGGATAGAAAATTGGGATCTCATTCTCCATTATCAAATGCCAGACTGTCTTACCAAACACAAGGAAATAGTGTACAGGTATGTTCTTTAAAAAAGTGAAATAAACACAGACCTTGTTTTAGCTGTGCTTTGTCTTATTTCCCAGTTGTGTCTTATCTGGTGCTGGAGATAATGTGATTCTCTGTACTGTACTCTTCCCTTCTTATGTCTCTGAAGACTAATGCACCTTAATGCCCAACCTACATTAAATCTTTCTGTGTATCACTCTGTTTGTTTCCTAAGAATGATATGAGTGTATTTTATTTAGTTTTTTAAATCAACCAGAGAATATGAAATTACATTTGAGTTTTAAGATGGGAATAATCATTTAGCTTTGCTTCCCATCCTATAGTTAGTGAGAAGTTTTTAATTGTCACATTCAAATTATTACTGGCTACTGTATGCAGAAGAGTAAGTTGTTTTGGTGTCTGTTTATGGAGCCTCTAGCCAAAGAGAGGTGCAAATTCACATGGAGACACAAGTATTGTGTTTATCAAGAGAAACATGCAAGCAACTGTCAGTCTATATTGGTGGCTGAATGAATACAAAAAAAATTTAAGAGGATTTGCATGACCTTATATTTCTGGTATAGCTCAGTAAAACTTACTGGGTTTGCATCATTTTACAGTACTAACAAGGTATGTAATTGTTTTCTTATTGGAGATATTTTTCTTTTTCCATTGGGCAGTACATCCACAGTTGTAGTAATTTTGATCTCTTCAGCTTTGATATATTCTTCCTTCAGAGGACAGGAGTAAATGGTCTCTGTGGCGTGTGTGATTTTTTTAAAAAGAAAAGTGAACAGAATAAAGTATGCTGTCATCAAGGACACATTAATGTACAACTAAGTCATCAGAAAGCTGATATTATTTGTAGTGCAGTTAGGATAATTAAGCTTTTTCATGTTTACACATGGCCAGGATTTAGGAAACTCTATAATAAAATGAAACTAGAAATTTAGATTTCTAAACTGTCATTTATTACATGATCATAACATAGTAGAGGAACTTGACCATTGTTAACACATAATTTATAACAATTAACATTTGTAGCTGAAAGAGTAAAATATCTAGGGGGTCGCACACTTTGTGGCTTGTTTAGGCAGAACTCATTGTGCACACCAGGGGCTCCTTGCATCTCCCCATTCCTCCCCTCTCCAGCTCCCTGTGTGCCACCCTCTAGCTCCCTCTATTTCAGTGGTTCCCTAGTCTCTCTCCTGCCAGGGGTTTGATCTGTCCCCCCATCTCTCCTCCTCCCATAGCAGAGTCCTCCATTCTTCCCTCATACCAGCATCTCTATGTGCCACCCCCAGTCTTCCCTCCCCTCATCATCAGTGGTTCTTTGTGCTCCCTCATTGCCCACATCCTCTCATACCAGGGTCCCTTATTGTCCATCTGTGCCAGGATCTGTTTGCACCTCCCATTTCCCCATACCCCCATTTCAGGGGTTTTGTGTGCCACCTATGCCCCTCCATGCCATGGACAATCTGTGTTCCCTCCTTCATACTAGGGCCCCACACTTTCTCCTCACCAGGAGTTGTGTGTCTTCCATCACTTCCTGACGCGCACACACAGGGCCATCCTTACCCATACGCAAAGTACGCAGCTGCGTAGGGCACCAGGAAATTTGGTGCCCCAAATTTCCTGGCGCCCCGCGCAGCTGTGTGCTGCTCCAGCCCCTGCTCCAGCTCTTCCAGCCCTGCCTCTTCCCGTCCCTGCTCTGCCCCAGCTCCGCCCCTTTCCCACTCCCCTGAGCTCCGCAGCGGGGCTGCTTAGGGCCCCGGAATAGCTAGGGACAGCCCTGCCACACACCAGTGCCCCTCATTTTCCCCCCCATCTGCCAGGGACTATATGCACACCACCATTTTCCCCTTTCCTCTTCTTACCCCACCCCATTCCCCGCCATTATTAATTGTCTGGGAGATAAGTCATTGATGGTGTCAACATATTAAACTCTATGGGGAGGAATGGGTAGAGAGGAGATGAGGTATTCTCAGGCTGGAAGGTGTTAATGGGTGCCCTCAGAGAGTTGTTTGATCTATAGATAATTGCAGAGGTGCTTGAAGCTCTGGCTGTGCTAGCAGATGGCATGGGCTTCACATGTCCCCCGTTTTCCTCCTTTCTGATTTTCACCAGAATGATTATGGTTCTGGCCATTGATGCCAAGAATATTTTGGAATTGATCAGATGTTGCATTCTAAAGCAATTACATTACAGAGAAATGCCATCAAGTTGCGTGTATAACCTCATAAGCTCTTCCAATGAATGAAAAAGAAATAGCTGAATTGGGACAAATAAAGAAAGCAGGGGAAAAAAAAACAGGTATTTAAGGCTTCCATGTACAAGCTAAAACTATGCCATTAAATAAGCTATGCTGCATATATTAAAAGTAGATTGTAAATACCTTCCTTGGAGAAGGTAGTTACTTGCACATCCAGCACATACCTGTTCTCCCACAGAAATCAGTGAGAGTTGAGGGTTTTGCAGGACTGGACCTTTTGAACAGTGCTGTCCACATTGGAATACTAAATAATTAATATTTAGACATACAGCATTTTCCTTGAGAAGCTGCATCAGAATTTCCCTGTAGTCACTAGATGAGTTATTTTAATGTGAAGAATGTTGGATAGACACTATCTATTTATATGCCTAACTACTTGTTAAATGACAGCTGACGTTCAAATACAATGATAAAAAATAAGTGTGTAAAGAGTAAAGTGAATAAAAGCACAATGCCAATGAAAACTTTTTTTTTTCTGGGAAAGAACATAGCACAATAAATCCAAAAATTACAAGAAGTTTATTTAAAGAAAATTATACAATGCTCTTGTTACAGTGTGTATGATAATACCCATTGTTTCATGTTCTCTGTGTATATAAATTTCCCTACTGTATTTTCCACTGAATGCATCCGATGAAGTGAGCTGTAGCTCACGAAAGCATATGCTCAGATAAATTTATTACTCTCTAAGGTGCCACAAGTCCTCCTTTCCTTTTTGCAGACTCAGACTTACACGGCTGCTACTCTGAAACCTGAATATTGTTAGGGAAGTCACAGAAGTTTTAGGGGGAAAATACCCCTGAAGAAATTATTTAAAAAATACTTGTATAACTTTAGCTTGTTTTCAGTTTTAATTATTAGTAGATTTGACACAAGGCGTAATACTTTTTTTTTTTCTTAAAACACCAACCACATAATTCTAATTGTGTAGTGGTTCAGCTAAATATATTGGATTTTCTGATATTATTCACGTGTGCTCCTGAAATATATGATGTCTTGACTTAAAAATAACGTTTGGCATGATTGCAGAATTCAGATTTGAAATGCATCCAATACCCAATTGTTTTTCTACGCTCAAGGAAGTTGCAGCATACATGACATTGCATAAGGAGAAATAAGCATGATTTGTGACATTTGTGTTGCTTTTTATCTTAAAATTTTGTTTGGGATTTTCTCCCCTTATGTGCTCACAGGAAAATAACATAAAATACAATAACAATTTGCCTATCTCATACTGCATCTCTGTTAGGGTTGCCAACTTTCTAATCCCACAAAACCGAACACCTTAGCTCTGCCCCTTTCCTTAGGCCACGCCCCCTTCCCCAATGCCCTGCTCACTACATTCCCCCTCCCTTGGTGGCTTGCTCTTCCCCACCTTCACTCACTTTCACTGGGCTGGGGCAGGAGGTTAGGGTGCAAGGGGGGGGTGAGGGTTCTAACTGGGGGTGCGGGCCTGGGGTGGGGCCAGAAATGAGAGGTTCAGGGTGTGGGAGGGGGTCTGCGGGTTGAGGCAGGGAGTTGGGAGCAGGAGGGATGAGGGTTCCATCTGGGGATGCAGGCTCTGGAGCGGGGCTGGGGATGAGGGGTTAGGGTGCAGGGGGGGCTCCAGGTTTGGGGGGGCTCAGGGCTAGGGCAGGGGGTTTGGGCTCAGGGTTGGGGTACAGACTTACTGCTGGCGGCTCCCGATCAGCAGCACAGTGGGGGGGCTAAGGCAGGCTTCCTGTCTGTCATGGCACCATGGACTGCACTGCGCCCTGGAAGCGGCCAACAGCAGGTCCAGCTCTTAGGCAGAGGTGCAGCAGGCGGGCCTGCACGCTGCTCTCGCCCACAGGCACCGCCCCTACAACTCCCATTGGCCACGGTTCCTGGCCAATGGGAGTGCAGAGCCGGTGCTTAGGGTGGGGGCAGTGTGCAGAGCTCTGTGGCCTCCCCGCTAGGAGCCAGACCTGCTGACCTCTTCCGGGACGCAGCATGGAGCCAGGACAGGTAGGGACTAGCCTGCCTTAGCTCTGCAGCACCACCAACCAGACTTTTAACGCCCAGTCAGCGGTACTGTAGCCATGGGGTTCCCAACCCAAAAGGCGGTCAGGGTGCTGACCGGAACCACTAGGATCCCTTTTCGACAGCTTCTGTCTCTCTTGATTAAATGCAGTCGGCCATCTGATGGCACATTTGTGTGCTGACTTGCATGTAATCCTTTATAAACTTGGTGTTATAATCCATTGTTATGTGGTGAATTGCAAAGCAGGCTTGCTGTTCCTGAAGCAGTGGCAGGAAATCTTACAGTGCTTGGCATTGTATTTTGACTGCTTTATTTTCTCAACGTTTTCCAGAAAATGGTGCAGTGCTGTATTCTTACCATACGTACCTGCTTGAATTAGTGAACTTTCATAGCGTAGCTGCAAACTACTTTTGCTTTACATAAAATGAAACATGCATTTAGAAGGCAGTTATTTTGAATGCACTCCTATGTTTAGTTCATAGGCATATGTTAGTAAAACTGTACTAACACTTAAAGAAAAATGGATTTATAAATATAATCACACTTTTATATTTTGCCTTTTCTTCTAATAAGGATTTTAAAATACCTGGTAATCCAACACTGAAGATTCCTCTAGGTGCTGTATTTGATGCTTTAGATATAGAGGTGGAAGAAGATGAACTGAAGACAAGAGGTAATGAAACTGGAGGATTAAAGCCTACACTGTCAACTAATTGCTCCGTCCATGCCCTCACTTCAATAATTTCACCATGTATGAGTATTTCTTTGAATCCATTCCCCAGCTGTTCAGAAATTACATCTTTTCCAGCTGAAACTATTTTCCCCCACTCTAAAATAAGAGCTGCATTTTCAGTTTGATATTAACTGCAGCATCCTTTCCTTTTCTTCAGAGAAGAGGCTCTCGTGTTATTTGTAGTACATCAGTCACTGATAAAGAAAGCAGTCGTGATGTTTAGTGTAGTTGCTAGTTTTCATTGGACTGAAATATGTGTCATAGCCACACTAGTAACTGGGTAGGTATTGCAAAATTTGTTTTAACATTTTTGCTTTTTTTTTTTTTTTTTTTTTTTTAAAGATGCTTTATATGAATGCTTTCTGAATTCTGGTTAATGTTTTGGGTCTGCAGTTCCCAGCACTTTGTTTTGTTAGTAATGGATTTCATGCTCTGCCAAATGCTATCAGTGCAAAAGTTAACCCAAGCCTGGTATTTATATAATGGAAAAGGGGAAAATGTAAGGGGGAAACGTAATGAAACTCCCAAAACTGAGAGGGTTTTATTTGTCATTTAACAAATGAACCCCCGTGTGGCATCTCTTTGAAGTCTCCCATATGGATCACTTTTATATGAGATAAAAAAAAGAATAAAATTCATAAAAAAAGAATAATTTTTGTTTACTACTTCCTTCACTTTATCTGCTGGTTATATTTTACTGAGCTGCTTTGTTGAGACACCAGTGAACATGTCAAGGCAATTCCTTCTCTTATCAATGATGGGGAGATGTTTCTATCTCATGGACCTTGTTTCTCTCTCTGTCTCTGTTCTCCCTTGACTCAGCTAGCACCAGCTTTCTGCCAGGTCGGCCTCCCTGTTGTTGGCCCAAAGCCTTTTCCTCTGCAGCTCTTGCCATTTGGCATAGCCTTCCTCATAGAATATCAGGGTTGGAAGGGACCTCAGGAGGTCATCTAGTCCAACCTCCTGCTCAAAGCAGGACCAATCCCCAATTTTTGCCCCAGATCCCTAAATGGCCCCCTCAAGGATTGAACTCACAACCCTGTGTTTAGCAGGCCAATGCTCAAACCACTCACTGAACTCTCCCTGGATCCTGTGTGTCTCCAACCCACTGATTCACCATCTGCTCTTAAATCTTTGAAAAAACCTGTTTTTTATCACCTGTCAATGCGTTAGTTTCTCTCCTCCTGCTTTTATTTGTATTTAACCCTATGAAGTGTTCTGGGGATACACTTTTATATGAAAGTTGCTGCATGGATAAAGTTGTATTCTAATTCCCATTAGCACTGTATATGCTTCAAGAAAGAATAAGCTTTCATAAGTCAAATTTATCTTAATGTTTTATTTAAAAACAAACGTTAAATGTTTCTGACAAGGCATATACTGGAGAGCAGGATGAAGCAGTGTTAAATGTAACTGCAGTGAATAGTTCAGTTACTACTTGGTGAAAACCAATAAGTTGTTAAAAATGTCGCTAAATAAATTTGTATTGAATAAAAGCCCAATCCTTTAAATGATTACACAGTTACTTAATTTTATGCTTGTGAACAATCCCACTGAAGTTGATCACGTGTAAGTGCCTGCAGAATCAGGCAGAGCCTATGAAATTATATATAATACATACACTGTATTTGAAAAAAACTTTTTGAAGTATTCTTTTGTATTTCAGTACTGTATCTCCTTAGCTGTGACTGGTATTCCTTCTGCCTCAAATTAGAATTAGTCTTCCTGGTGGGAAGAATCAGGAATGGCAGTCTGATGTAGGTTGAGCGATGGGAAATGGAGAGAGAGAAAGGAGACCTATTTTTTTTGCTTGTTTGTTTTTAGAAAATATTTTTGGTTAATTTAGCTCAATTAACCAAGTAAGTTTTCTAAAAATAATACTGGAATTTGCAGAAAGTCCTTTCTCTCATATATTAAAATGATGAGATGCATTTCTTGTGTCTCAGTTAATTTTCAGACTGTTGAGCTGAAGGCTTTGTCTGATTGCTAAAGATTTTTTTTTAAATGCTGAGTAACTTTTCTTGGTAATTAGAAGTAGTGATTAGATTGTTTTCAGTAGTACATTGCAATTATTCTTGTAGAAGAACTTTATTATATTTTGAGACCAACTTCTATTTTATTTATTTCATTTATGCTTTGGCAACACTTGTATAACCTGTCATGCCAATAAAATTGAATTGAATTGAACTGAGATGACCGTGTAATAGTTGCTAGTTCTGACTTGTAGGAGTAGTCTTTTTGAAGCCCTTAGGACTACTTGCATGGGTACAGACTGCTCAAATATTTTAATGCTTACCAGGTGAGCCCTATAATGAAAGTTTTCCCCATTATAACTTGTGCTATAGATGGAGTGAGCGTATATAATGTTTGCTGAGTTAATTAAGAAAAGTAGTAGTCCTAGTCTGAAAATATGATTTTCTTGGAGAGGGTGAATGAAGCTGTCCTGAATAAATATTCACACTTAATAAATCTATACAGGAAAGAGAGAGAAAAAGAACATACATTAACTAAAACTGATTCATTTGCAAATATAATTACACATTGAGAAAACTGTATGTACTGTTATATAATCTAAATATTCATTGCACAGATTAAAGGTATTGAAAAGCCATTGATAAATCCTCCTAAAAACCTGTCAGTTATATAACTAACAGTTATAGACATCAGGCATATACAGATAAACAGTAGAATGCATTTGAACTCATAAACTCATTAAATGCAAGTAAAATTAAAACATTCAAACCCTTATCTTTATAATCTTTCTTCAAAACTGTGTCACTCTGCAAATATACATAAAGATACTAAGTGTGAATAAAAGGTAAAATAAAATCCACTTACACTAGGTATTCTAATCAACCAACAGCAAAATAGGAGTTGAAATAATTTATCTGTTTAGGAATCAAATTCTGCTTACTTACACTTGTGCAATCCTGTTGGTCTCAAAGGGGTTGCAGAGGTGTAGCTGGGAGCAAAATTTGACTAATAAATTTTTGAGTGGAAAGATTAATTTCCTACAAGTTTATTTTTAAATTTTAGCTTGCTTGATGTATTTTTCCTGTTTACAGGTCTTAAAGGATTGAAAAATATTGGAAACACTTGTTACATGAATGCAGCTTTACAAGCTCTTTCCAATTGGTAAGGAAAATAGCAGTTAAATGTAACCTTAAAGTAGGTATGTGTATCTTCATGTCTTCAGTTATAAACCAGACCCTCAAAAAAGTTTTAGAAAAATCATACCAGTATAAACCTCATTTTGATGTGTTTGGTAGCCTTATCTTGCAGTAGCATGAATAGTGATATTGAAATCAATGGTATTACTTAAGAGTTGTAGGATGTGTATATAGTTTCCCTTGAATAGCAGTATGTGGGTTTGTTTTCCTGCCTCCTCTGTAATATCTCACAGCCCTCAACCAACAATTATAGTTCTAAAAATTAAAAAGAGAATTGGCTGTAAATATCCAGGTCTTCTTTTTAAGTGTAAGGTCATTCTTTGATACTTGAGGAGTTGTGTGTTTTTTGTTCTTCTCCAGTCAGCAAATGATAATATGATGTATGGGGCATAAGCGAGCTTTAAATTCCTTTTTACCATGTTATCTTTCAGTCTGGGAAGTTTTCAAATTGCTATTTATAGCAATTAAAATGAGGTGGCATGGTGTAATCTTTTAGTGAAAGAAGTTTAAACTCGCAAATTTTATAAAAGCAGCTGATATAAAACACAGTTGATTAAACACTTGAACTACTTGGATCTTAATCTCAAAAATAGATCAAAGAATTTCAAGATTCTAATTATATACTAAACATACATAATGTACATAAGTAATGATAAAAATTGAAGTGAAATCATTTAGAAAGATTTTTATTTTATCCCTAAATATTCATAGATCAGAAAGAGCTGCATAGCTATATACTTGAAAGTATCAGGGATATTTGGTTAATTTTTGTTAAATGTTTCCAATTATAAAATAGCCTGTCCTTGTAGATTGTTAATTAACCTATTGACTTAAAGTACATTTGTTGAATTTCAGTCTTGCTAGCTGTTCCTTTTATATAATGAACCAAAAACAAATTGAGACTTTTATTATTATGCTTAATGATTTATTGCTGACTATTATGTATTCTGTTTGAGACTTCCCGCTCCAAAAGTGTGCTGAGTTAGGATTTGGTATTAATAATTATAATCCCTAGCTGTTATATAAGGCTTTTCACCAGTAGATTACAAAGTACTTTACAAAAGGAATCAGTATCTTTATCTCCGTTTCATAGATGGGTACATTGAAGCACGGAGAAAGGAAGTGACTGCCCCATAGTCAACTCTGCAGGCCAGTGGTATAGTTAGGAATAGAACCCAGGTTTCCTGGATTCAGGACAGTGATCTATCCACTCCTCATTATTTGCTCTGAGGTCCTTGCTATTATCAAAAACGCTGTGGGATTTTTTAAAGTCTTTTAATGAAAAAATAAATAAAAAGGTGGAAAATAGCCTGGAAATTTGGCAAGAAGAGAGGGAAAGGACCAAATGCTTTTTCAAATATATTTTTTGTTCTAACAAAATATCTCTTATAGATAAGGAACCAGTTAACTACTGTTTCTGGTCAATATTAATGGTATGGGAGAGGTCAAGGTTATAGTTCCTAGAATTTCCTTGGGCCACCAGTTGATTTTAAATTGCTACAGCATATACATATTGAAAAGCACACTGTGAGTATGTCTACACTGCGGTTAAACACCCTCAGCTGGCCTGTGTCAGCTGACTTGGGCTAGTGGAGCTTGGGTTGTAAAATTGCACTGTAGACATACCCTAAGGCAGGGATGGGCAAACTACGGCCCGCGGGCTGGATGCGGCCCGCCAAATGTTTTAATCAGGCGCTCAAGCTCCCGCTGGGAGAAAGGTTGGGGGCGTTCCAACCAGGTTGGGGGCGTTCCAACCAGGGAGAAAGGTCGGGGGCCGCTCCATGTGGCTCCTGGAAGTAGCAGCATGGCCCCCCTCCAGCAGTCCAGCCAGGGAGCAGGGTCGGGGGCTGCTCCCCTCCGTCTTCTATGAGTAGGGGCAGCTCCGCTCTGCATGCTGCCCCTGCCTCAAGCACCGCCCCCGCAGCTCCCATTGGCTGGCACCACTGCCAATGGGAGCTGTGGGGGCAGTGCCTGCAGACGGGGCAGCATGCAGAGCTGCCAGTCCATGTCTCCGTGTAGGAGCTGGAGAAGGGACATGCTGCTGCCTCTGGGAGCTGCTTGAGGTAAGCGCTGCCCAGAGTCTGCACCCCTGAGCCTCCCCACCGCACCACAACCTCCCTCAGCCTGGAGCCCCCTCCCACACCCTGAACTCCTCATTTCAGGCCCCACCCTGGAGCCCGCACCCCCAACCAGAGTCCTCACCCACTCCAGCACCCCAACCCCAATTTTGTGAGCATTCATGGCCCACCATACAATTTCTATTCCCAGATGTGGCCCTTGGGCCAAAAAGTTTGCCCACCCCTGCCCTAAAACCTTGTCTACACTACAAAATTAAATCAACCTAGGTTAGGTCGATGTACAGCCACTGCAATAATTACTGTGGTATTTCATGTCCATGCTAGTTCCTCCTGTTGGCGGTGCATGTCCTCCCCAGGAGTGCTTCCACCAATGTAACTGACAGTGTGGGGCATTATGGGGTGTTGACCCCTCCTGATGTGCGATGGTGGGGGAGAAGAGCCCAAGCCTGGCTGCCTGCGGGTGAAGGATTGGGGGTGGGGTGGGAGAGGATCTCTCCTTATCCTCCCCCCCCCCCCGCACCATCCCTCACTGGGAGGCAGCAGCAGGGCTCCAAGCTCTCCTCCCTCCCCAACCCCCAGTTCCTCACCAGGAGGTGGTGGCGGGGCTCCGCGCTGTCAGCTCCTGACAATGTAATTAACACAGTGACTACATAGACACTCCGTTGTCCTCACTACATCGACCCAAGCGCTACAACTCTTGCAGAGGTGGAGTTAAGTTGATGTAGTGGGCTTCTTACGTCGGCAGGAGCACCATTGTAGTGTAGACCTTTATGGAGTTAGGTTGTAAACTGCCTTATGTTGACCTAACTTTCTAGTGTACACCAGACATAGGTCTTATCAACACCAACGGTAGGTTTGACGGATTAGTCTAGGGGTACGTTGTCAATCAAATGTAGACCCCATTCCCTGACCCCTAAGGACACACCCACTTGTCACAGTAATCTTCTCCTCCTGGGGTATTGCTTCTGGGGCCGAGATTGACATGATCAGGAAGCAAGATGTGACATGTGTCCCCTCTAAGATTTCCTCCCACTGTCCTCTACTAGTCAGCATGGGTTTCACCACCATAGACTCTTTTTGTGTACCAATCAGAATAGGTATAGCACAAAAGTCTAGCCCAGAACCCTCCTCTCTGGAGCTCAATGGTTGGCCAGTCAGCAGCACTGCCCCTTGGAAATCCGATCGCTGTGTGAAAAGTTCCTCTTGTTTCAAGAGCGTTTTTACAGAAACCATGGAAATGCCAAGCATAATTTTTTTTAATTTGACCACTCTAGTGTCTCATGCAGCTTTCTTGCTCCATCTTAACAGTTTTGCATCTGTAGGTTTACCATCAGACATGACAGCCAGGAGGTCACACGCAAAACACAAAGTAGTACCAATGTAAGACAAGTCTACTAAAGACTGTCTCTCTTTATGGTCGAGTAGACTATTGAGGATAGAATTGGAAACTCTCTACAGCCATTCCCACCCATGTTTGTTTTACAACTACCGAAATGCAGCGTAATGTCCCATGAACACGTATCTCTCTCTTACTCTGTAGCAGTTTACCAACCTGATTTAAGAAATCGTCAGTAGAGAGGTCATCCCTAGTTCGTCTTACTGAAGATTGTTTAAGGATTGTTTAAATTACAGCTCTCTACATGTAATTGAACAAAATAATCTAGGGCTAGCCTACCATTAATGTTGTCAAGAACTAACTGTATCTCCCTGTGCATGGCTTCCACTGTTAGGGGACTTATTCCTTCACCCACTTACTTCCCTGGTCCTTCTCGCATGAACAGAGAGCAATAATACCCAAAGTCCAAAGGTGGAAACAATTCGATATTTATTGGGGTTAACTTCCAGCAAGCATGATTCCAGTTTCCTTCCTTAGCATCCACCTTCCCAGCTCTGACACCACAGAGCCCTACCTGTGTCCCTGTTCCTATTTCCCCCCTTAACAAAACATGATTCCAATTTCCCCACCCCCATTCCCTGTTCCCATTTCCCTCCTACTTCCTGATTGACTGCAGACTATATAGTAAAACTTGAGAGGTTTCAGAGTAGCAGCCACGTTAGTCTGTATCCGCAAAAAGAAAAGGAGTACTTGTGGCACCTTAGAGACTAACAAATTTATTTGAGCATGAAAGCTTATGCTCAGATAGATTTGTTAATCTCTAAGGTGCCACAAGTACTCTTTTTCTTTTAGTAAAACTTGAGTTCTGCTTAGCTATACTGTAACCAATTATTTTACTGAAATTTAACTAACCAGTCCTAACATGATTATTTAACCAATTATATCCCACCACGTTAATTAGTTTACACCCAGCAAAATTAATTATACAGCAGACAGAAACAATCACAGAACCAGACAGAGATTATACAGACAAACAATGGGGAAATGGGGACTACAATGATAGAACAACACAGAAATGAGGATTTCACATCCCAGCTGTTGATAAGTGAGTTCTTGCCAGACAGGATGCTATCAAACTAAGTTTCCTTTTACATTTTCTAGACACTTCCCTTTCTCTGGAGGTGATAGGCACTATCAGGACAGGATTGTATTCCTAACAGCCCAATAGCACCTTATTTAAATGTGACTAGTTTGGAATGTAAGGATGTGACCGTTTTCTTCCCAGTTTATGACTGCCTCTGTTGCTTAGCCAAAGGCCTTAGCCTAAGAACAGGGCCTCAGACTGTCACAGGAAGAGAAGGACCTTATTCCGGCAGACAGTGATTTTGATTCTCTCTTTTATACCTCTATATAACTAGCTAAGTGATAAGAATATACCTAAATTCTTAGAGTATAGGCCTTTACAGACAGGCCTGAATATCTATATCCTAACATCCACAACCTGCCAGCTTGAGTTCATCCTCTCAAGATTGAGAAAACAAAATTCTTCAGAATACGCTGCACAGCTAAATCTAGGAAATTCCCATTGCCAGCTTCTCACTTGCTCCATATACACATCTGTTTGGGGATCTGCAACTGCAGAGGTATATGGGGGTTCCTCTGTAAAACCATAGGTGTGTCTTCTACATCAGACCCTATCTGAGAGTCAGTTTCCAAGGGGCTACCGCAGGGATCATCAGGAGTAGATGGAATGTAGACAAGGAGAAGCCCTCTACAGAGCCTTCTGAATTTCTAAATCAGACTCCATGTGAGAGTCACCATAGCCATAGGAGACCAGGATCAGATACAGCCTCCTCATTCTCAGACATGACAGTTTGAGAGTCTCCCCTAGGGGGCATCTCTTTAGTATTTTTCTGTTCTCATTAGCCTTTGTAAAATTTTAAAAATGACCCTGCCCCATAACTTTTTGGCAGCTTTGTCCCCCAAATCCTTTAGATACAATCTTTTATCTCCATTGGAATGTTAAGGAAACATGGGTGTGTGATTACATCTGAAGGCAATAGTTCAACCCCATTTTTTCAGTAGGTTGTGGTTAAACCAATATGGTTCCATGGGGTTGAATCAGCTGTATTGTACGCAACCACATTTCTCAAACATCCATGTTCTATACAAAATATGGGAGCTTTGTGTATTATTTCTACCCTGCATTTTACTACATGCATTTCACCTTTTTGCTGTAAATAGGTCTCTTTTCTTAAAGACACAATAGCTGGGTATTCCGAAACTGTTTTTTATTTAAAAGACATATAGCCCTTGAAAAAAAATCAAGATGCGCCATCAAATCTTTCATCTTGTTTAAGGACCACTCAGACCTTGTAACAGAAACACAGATAGTCACAAAGCCCTTTTCAATAGATGGTTTTATTTACAAATACCAAGTTTTATTATATTTTATATCATGTTTGTCCCCTCTAACTTAATCCTTTCTGATTTCTTACAAATACTGTAGTCTTCTTCCTAAGCAGAGTTCTGTAACTTTTTGTGTGAATCAGGCAGTCAATATAATGTGCTAAGTGGTATTACTCGGTTTGATAATTTTGTTCAAAATACTGTTGGAGTCTCAAGAACTTTGCAGAGCATTTACCAAGGTCACCCTTAGTGCTACATTTTCTTGGATTAAGCACAGACATTGCATTATATAGCCAATGGCAATAACTGTGTTTAAACTTTCCAAACACAAGTTAGCACACAGGGCCCGGAGCTTGAAGTCCAATTCACACAGTCATGATGCAACTGAGCTGGAGCATCTATAACACAGCCCTCACAATCCTCAGAAAGCTTCTCCCTAAGACAGTGATTAAGGACAGCATAAAAAGAAATGTACAATAGACTGCATAACTCTTTTACGGTAACGATGTGGCACTGGCTCAGCTAGATCTATGCCAAGGACCTTCCTTAAATCCATAGAGCTGTTGCCCTCTTCATGCTCGATGTCCTCTTGAATAGTTTGTCTTGGTGTTGAGCAAAAACATGTTGGGCCTGATTTCATCTTTGCTCCCTGATGTAATGCTGTCCAGGGCCACTTCTAGAAAGGTGGCATTGAGCTGGTGAGAGATTTTTGGAAAAGAAACAGCTGTAAGTCCCCTGTTGTTAGATTTGTGCAACCCCAGGTCAGTTCCTACCCCATTGCATCTCATCCTTGACCACCACTTTTTATAGTCTATTTACCTGAGCAAAGTCTTCTCCTTTCACCTTATCTGATGGTGACTCCGACGAGCCGTGGTCCTTTTCCTTCATGGGAGCAGACAACAAGCGTCCATCATGCTCATCAGTCTGCCTCATGAGCGCTTGAATCTGGGGGTCAGGTTCTGGTGTATCCATCAACGGCAAGGCCAAAGGGCTCCCCTCCTTTTCCTCAGAATAGTCGCTGAAGTAGAGCTTTCTTTGCAGGCAACCAAGCATCCTCAGAGCTAAAATGAATTCCGTAGTTCTCACGGGGGTAGTGAAAGAGGCCATTTTTCTTCTCAGTGTATCCATAATTTCTGAAAAATACACTGGAAACAAGACTGCCTGTTCCATGCAGTGATGGGTTTTCCAGGGGAAGTGCAGCCAACCGTCCAAACGTTGAGCTCCAGAGGTCGGGGGTTCCCACCTAGACCCTTGTGCTATATCTATTTTGATTGGTATAAATTTGCCTTATGGGAGGGCTTATGGGGGTGAAACCCATGCCATGGTCACCCCACTCCGGAACTTGCCATGATTGGTCAAAACTGCTCCTGGGGAAGTCCTACAGGGCTGAAACTGACTCCAAGTGGTAGAGGGCAGCCGGGGAATTCTTAGAAGGGTCACATGCCACCCCTTGCTTCTGGTCCCTAGTCAGTCTTGGCTCCAGAAGTAATACCCAGTGGAGAGGGGATTAGGGTGACATGTGGGCGGGTCAGAGAGAGGTACCAGCATTTGATTGACGTATCCGCAGACTACTCATGTTTCCATTAACAGATTCTTCAACAAAGGTATGTACAGCCAATACTTAAATTATTTTTAAACACCTATTTAAAACACCTCTTGAAAGCTTGAAAGCACTGGGTTACCCAAACTAGTTAACAGCAGTTCAATTTAGAGCCTACAAAATGTATTATTCCCAAGAGAAATCTTAATATCAGTTCTCACTACTCATGTGAGGTATGTTCCTTAATGTGACATTATCGTTTTAGAAAAAGGAGCTAGGATAGTTTCAGGCACATTACTACACCTACTTCTGAGTCTCCCTGATAATTTTTATGGTTTTAGAATACGCTTTGATTTTTTTTCCAAAATGTTTTCCCACTGTTTCTGTGAGAAACACCCACACAAATATAGAAAAATGATAAACTATACATGGGAAACAATGAAATAGACTTCTGTATTTGAAAGGTTGTCAAATGCACAAAGTAAACTGATGCTGAGACTTTTTCTCTCTAATCTCCATAGTAGTAATCTTAGATGGTCCAGTACTTGTATGTAAACAGTTTTCTGTCATTAGTGATTTTTTTTTTTAGTTGATGTCCCTTTAAAAAGAAAAGAAGTACTTGTGGCACCTTAGAGACTAACCAATTTATCTGAGCATAAGCTTTCGTGAGCTACAGCTCACTTCATCGGATGCATCTTAATGAAGTGAGATCAGATGCTGTAGCTCACCAAAGCTTATGCTCAGATAAATTGGTTAGTCTCTAAGGTGCCACAAGTACTCCTTTTCTTTTTGCGAATACAGCCTAACACGGCTGTTACTCTGAAACCTGTCCCTTTAAAGGTAGTCTCCCTGTGTTTTCTTCCTCTGTATGGTAAAGTGTATATTTTAAGGAAACAACTTATTCTCTCAGTGCTGCTTAAAATAATAGATATTGGAACTAACCCACCTATTTGTTCCAAAAAAAGTTAGATTTTCCAGATCAAGCTTTTCTGTAATTCTAAAATTCTGTAATTTTCTGTATAGCCTGTCCCTACAGTGATATATTTTAATACAATCCTTGTCAGACATAAGGAATATTTTTAAAATATTAGTTATGAAGGTTATCTGAAAATGTCTTGCAGAATATAACATAATCAGAAAGTGCCAGCTTTCAGCCATCATGACTTTGCAGGGCAAGGATCACAGGGACATGCCACGATCGCCCGGTGGCTACGTTTGCTAGAGGGAACCTGCCCTTGTAACGTGGCTCCCACTGGACAATTCCAGTGCTTCTAACAAGTGGCAGGATTGGTCTGTGAGGGGTATTGTGCCACTCAAAGTGGCCCAAATAAGCATGATATATAAATGTTACCCGAGGGTTTAGGAAAATAAATCATTAAACGTTTACCATGTAAATGTCAGTAATTAGCCTTCACTAACATGCTGTTAAAATGTATGTAGGGGGTGGTTTACACTTCTCTAAGCACTATTTAAAGAATAATAATTTTGCTTTCTTCCCTCTAATCAGCCCACCCTTGACACAGTTTTTTCTTGACTGCGGGGGCTTAGCACGAACAGATAAGAAACCAGCAATATGTAAAAGTTATCTCAAGCTGATGACAGAACTTTGGCACAAAAACAGGTATTGTACCACTTTTCTTGTGGAATATGTTTATATATAAACTTTGGACAGCAGTGCAGCACAGAGGTGAACGTGTCTTAGGTCCGATTGTTTTCTCATGCGTGATATTCAGAAGGTGTATTACAGGCTTTGAATTTAATTAATTTAAAAATAACTCTAAAAGGATGTGTGGTGCAGTTTGGGAAGTTAATGTTTGTTTTAGTGGGAAAGTTACATGGAAGAGGCTTTTCTGTGTATCATGTGACAAGTCAAAACAAATGTCATTTAGCTGCTGAGTGATAATGGCATCATGTGTGCCTTTGGGTTGAAAAGAACGATTTGCCCACTGCAGCTATTCCTGTAGTTGAACCCATAATCCTGCATAATGGCATTAGATTTTCATCCCAGGAAACATGACCAGATTGATTTCCTTACACAATGAAACATGTAAGTTATAAATAAGAGCTCTCTTTTATGGATAATTGAGCCTCCAGTTTCCAGCACTTTAAGCTCAACCTGAGATAGAGCAAACTTTGGTTTTCCATCTGCTTCACACAGCATCATTACATACATAGATTTCCCATATTTCAGTGACTTATATAAATTTCAATAACTTGTTTTTATAAATGATCCATCACTTTTGATATTTGGAATTTGTGTGGAGAGGAGGCAGAAAAAAAAGAGCTGCACTGTTAGGCTCTATAGTAAGGGCTTGTCTACACGTGGATTTGTTTTATAATAACTGTTCTACTTTAAATTCACACCCTACTTTATTCCTCCATAATTTTATGTGTAGACGAGACCCAAGTTAATACGTTGCAGTCACACAGGAACAGCACTGTGGCCACACAAGTCTTGAAGCTCTATGCTTACTTTTCTCCTTATCTCCTGAATTATCTGAAAAGTGTTTTTAGGTGTACTTTCTGAGAAAATGGAGTAGAGCAAATCAGCCACCTTCTCTCCTTTCAAAAAACACCTAAAAGTAAGAGAAATTAACTTTTTTAAAAAGAAGAACCATTCACAACAACTTATGCTAAAATTCAGATTGGTGTGGAATTTCCTTCCTATTTTTTCTTTCCAAAATGGCTTCACTTTTGGTTTTGGATACAGTTAAAGACTAAAATATGTATTATTGATTGTCCCTGTGGGATACCTTGTATCCTGGAGTCACTTGCACACCATTCTTGTGCCTATGCTGCTACCCACCCACTCATCTATGGGTGCTGCTCAATATATAGACCACATCTTCTTTGTGGCCTTGACTCTGTATCCATTTGACATGAGTCTTTTTTATTTCAAAGGGGGATATGATGTTCTACAAATAAACTTGTCTCCTTGCATTTACCCTGTAATAAACAAATACTCCTTAATATTTTTAAATGGATCTTTGGAGGAAATTGACTTCTATCATGCATACCAAATTATTTCTCTGCTGTATTGCTGATTAATTTTGGTTACAGCTTGCTTGAAGGCCTTTAAACATAAATCCCAATTTCACACTTTCGGTTTTTCTGTGCTCTGGGAGAAAGATGTTTCTATATTGAAGACCCCCCTTTCCCCAAAAAAGGATTACATTGGGGTAAGAATAATATAGAACAAGTTTGTTAAAATGTGTCTCACAGTGATCAAACTGATGATGATCCCAATGAAGTTAGAAAATTACAGTTCATTTAATTTTTTTTCCAAACTTTTCTTTCCCAGACCTGGTTCCGTTGTTCCTACAAATTTGTTTCAAGGAATTAAAACAATTAATCCAACGTTTCGAGGCTACTCCCAACAGGTAAACCTTTCTTAGTATTATCCAATATTATGACAATGAAGTGTCAAAGGTATAACTGCATGATTCAGGTAGATTAAATTGTTGGATTTAAAACTTCATAAAGTAGAAAAAAATATGTATTTAAACCAAGCTAATAATAAACTTTTAGATTTTACCTTTCCATGCTTTAAATCTATATCCCCTAAAACTCCTCTCTAACTTTTCTGAATCACAGACTTCTGTGCTGAATTCAGCTGAGAAACTGCTGAAACTCCATGATCCTTGTGAATGTCTCCTTTCTCAGGGACAAGCAGCAGAATGGTTAATAATAGAAACTTGTCACCTGAAGTATAGTAGCTGGCATATAAGCTGTTCCAGAAAGTGACACAAAGGTCTTGCTAGGCAAACATAAAGAATATAATAGAGTAGACTTTTACCATATTAATTTACTATTTGAATATTTTTAAGCTGAGTTGGTAGCATCCAGTTTTTTTGTTTAGACAATGAGCCCCACATCTTTTTCTTTTCTTTTTCTTTTCTTTTGAATGTTACTTAAGTTGGTTTACAGCATTATGGATACTGAATACTTGTGTCCTCCAGCTCTTATATAGGTAGTAATTACTTGTAGTGCACGGGCACTGATGGTTATGTGGCTGAATTATATTGTAGGTGCATTCTTCAAATCATCTTTAATGAAGTGTATTCTAACATACCTATTTTACTGTTTAAAACGTATTTTATTAAAATCCCTATTGTGGGGACCACATTCAATTTCTGGTCTTGTAGTAAGAATCAGATCCTTAATAATTTTGTCAGATTCTCTGCATTGCAGTAGTTTATATTGGAAAACTTTGGTAATTCAGTATAATGAAGTTAGTATGAGTGAAATGGAGGGTTATATGTATTTTTGATATGCAAATACTGTCTGTGGTGTCAAGTAAGTGTCAAAATAGCAAACTTCAGAATTGTCGTAGATGCTTTTCATTATTACTGACATCCTGACTTTCCGTTGTGACCAGGGTATCCACAATTTATTCATGTATCTAAATGAAGAAATTAATTCACTAATATATGGAAAAATGACAAAATCATCTGCAGCTTTATTAACATACATTTCTTCCGGGAAATTTAGTACTTGCAAGCTAAAATTTGGGATGAGCGTACCGTTCTGTACTCCCCTAAGTATTTAAGGGGAGACCCCAATGTTATTCCTCAACACATCACTGTAAGATACTCACTAGGTCTCATAGTGGCTGCTTAAACAAAGCAGTGTTAAAGTGAGCTAGCTCTCTCACTGAGAGATTGGGGTCTCCCACAGCCAAATTTTATCAATTCCTGGTGGTCATCTTGTTCCCAATCAGGATTGCGAGACCAAGAGCCCCCCCCCCCCCCCCCCCCCCAATAAGCTGAATTTCAGCCATTGTATCTGTGACAGACTGACACTGTGCTGTGATATCTTGGTCAAATCTTATGGAATTAAAATAAATTTGTATTGAATTAAGTTAAACCTTATTGAATTAGGTTAAATACCTTTGCAGTCCATTGTATTAAAAATTCAGTTGTGTATGTGTTGTTGTGGAATTGTATGTACTGTCTCTTGTAGGAGGGGATGCTAATGTAATTCCTTCATTATTAGCCCTTTGAGGCAACCCCACTGGAGAGATCTGCATATACTAGTTCAAACTGGATTCTCCAGGGCCCGACAGACAAAGACAGGATCTTTGGATAAATAGCCTGGTTTTAAATCGGCTCAGGGACTTCTTTCTGATCTAGTAAATATACGGGGCCCCAGGTCTGTGAAGGACCCCACTCCTTCGAGAAGGGTTGGGAAGTCTTAGCCTACGGAGGCCCTTAACACGGGGTGCTAGCTCTGATCTGAGGCTGTTACGAACTTGTGACCGTTGAAAGACTGTTCCTGCCAGAGCCTATGTTAGAGTTGGGGTGATCTCTGGCAAGCTTATTGGCTTGTGTGTAGGTTCTTTTTTTGTTTTAATATGTTTTCTCTGTAGTGCTTTTACCATGAGAATAAAATAAGCTTGCATAAAAAGAGCTGCTTGGTACTTATAACCATGGGCAGTCACACTTAAACATCTCTAGAAAGAAAGCAAGCAGGTGTGCTTTGGGCAGCCCGTCTCTGCTGAGGTTAACTAGGGCCCTACCAAATTCATGGCCATGAAAAATGCATCACGGACTGTGAAAATTGGTCTCCCCTTCCCCCCCCCCCCACACACACAATGAAATTTGGTCTTTTGTGTGCTTTTACCCTATACTATACAGATTTCACAGGGGAGACCAGCATTTCTCAAATTGGGGGTCCTGACCCAAAGGTGAGCTGCAGGGGGGCGCAAGGTTATTTTAAGGGAGATTGTGGTATTGCCACCCATACATTTGCGCTGCTGCCTTCAGAGCTGGGTGGGTGGAGAGTGGCTGCTGCTGACTGAGGGCCCAGCTCTGCAGACAGCAGTGCAGAAGTAAGGGTGGTATGGGGTGGCAATACCATACCATGCCATCCTTACTTCTGCGCTACTGCTGAAGGCAGCTCTGCCTTCAGAGCTGGGATCCCAGCCAGCAGCCACCGCTCTCCAGCTGCCCCGCTCTGAAGGCAGCACCGTCGCCAGCAGCAGTGCAGAAATAAGGGTAGCAGTACTGCAACCTCCCCTACAATATCCTTGCAACCTCTCCCCCTCGCCCCCCAACTCCTTTTTGGGTGAGGATCCCTGCAATTACAGCACTGTGAAATTTCAGATTTAAATAGCTGAAATAATGAAATTTATTATTTTTAGAATACTATGACCATGAAATTGACCAAAATGGACTGAATTTGGTGATGCCCTAGGAATAACATAGTGAAGGCAGGGAACTGTGCAGCCTGGAAATACCTCGGTCACATGGGAGTGAGTTGTTGTTCTCCTCCCCAAAAGGCAATTGCGGGGGAGCTGGGAGTCTGAGGGTGGTGCCCTTGCTGGACCACTGAGGGGAAATACAGGTGCAATAGTCCTGAACTGCAACAGTATCTCTTCCCCTAAAAGAATTACCAGCCAGGGCAAACAGGTCTAAAAGTTTTAAATTTACATGTGTACAGATCATTGGGCTGAGGGAGAGTCCCGGAAACCAAACAGTGGTGACATTAATAAATTGTAATCAAGTAACCAAATGATTATGTACCAAACCCCTCTTAAACCTACCACCGCTGGACCAAAAGATACCCTCTTAATGAATTAGCTACCTGTACAACAAGAATAAACAATGGTTAAGAACAAAAATACTAGGAATTAATGAAGATGGGAGCAGCAGAAGGCAGGAAGAGGTCAAACTTCTGCCCCCTTCCTGCTCTTATAAGAACAGCTGTGAGCTCAAACTGAAAGTAAGTCAGCAGTGCCATTGCCATGGTAGCTCACCCACTCCTTCCACAAGAAATTGCTGAGCTGTGAGAGTGTGAATCTACAACATTCCCTTTGTTTCCTTCTCTGGTCCAGGCACAGCTGGAGGGCTGGGACAAATTAAACTTGAGTCTTTTGAAAGGTGCAAATGTAGTTTTCCTCACCAGTGTATGTAAGGCCCTGATTGGGTGTTGCAAAAAAAGTTTGAAAATCTTATATGATGAGGTTAGATTCCTTTATCGACAACCTCTGGTAACTGCACAGCTAGTAGCTAACCAGGTACAGTACTTGGTTGTTGCTTGTATCAGGATGCATGTCATTGTGATGGTTCTTGGGGTACCCAGGACTGAGAGTCACCTTGTTACCCCCTGCCTCCAACCTGAGGGAGTTTCGCCCATGCCTGGCTGCTCCTTACCACCATTAGCCTTTCAGCCACTTGAACTCTTTCCCCTGGGCTATGCCAGCCCTGTCTATACCTTGCAGGTTAACAAAAGGTGCACCCCAATCCATTTGAATCAGTCCTCTGTGATATGCTGCCCTGGACACAGACTACTCACAGAAATCCCAGATCCTCTGCTCCCAAAGGTGCAGTGTGTCCCAGTTTACTAATTTTACCGTAAATCACTGCTCCCATAAATCAGACAGCACTTGTGAACCACTTGCAGTAAAACAAAAGTAGATATTTGTAAGAAAGAATAAACTACAAAAATAAACTACAAAAATTTAACTACAAAAATAGCTATAATACAAAACAAAATCAAAATGTGAAGCTGCATCTACATTTATTAATAAGTTACCTTTCCTAGCTAATAAAATAGGTTTCCTACTCCCCGATGTTAAGTCTGTTTCAGAACTTCACAAAAACCAGGATCAATTTTTCATGAGAATACCTTGTTCCTCAAGATGTCTTCTCAGTGGCAAGATGCAGAGTACGTTTCCCTCCTTTGTAACAGGTTTCAGAGTAGCAGCCATGTTAGTCTGTATTCGCAAAAAGAAAAGGAGTACTTGTGGCACCTTAGAGAGACTAACAAATTTATTTGAGCATAAGTTTTCGTGAGCTACAGATCACTTCATCAGATGGATTCAGTGGAAAATCACTGTAGCTCATGAAAGCTTATGCTCAAATAAATTTTAGTCTCTAAGGTGCCACAAGTACTCCTTTTCTTTTTCCCTCCTTTGTGTTATCCTGAAACAGTTTTTTGTTTCTGTTCATAGAGTGAACCCCTATCTTGTCATAATGTTTCTTCTTTACCTTCAGGTGGTTTTGATTGTTTGCAGTTGCCTCTGATGATTTTCCATTGAAAGCTTTGGTATTGAGCAAGGTTAAACAATTGAGCCTTGCATTGCATCAGTGGCAAAACAGGATGGGGTGGCAACTTGCTCCTGCTGAATAGGCTATCACTGAGACATTATCCTCTGGTGACTAACATTTACACCAAGTCCGTAAAGCATACTTTCAACATACATATATGATTACTTAAATATTACCTATACATACACCATGCAGTGATTATGAATCTCAGTGAGTTATGAGCTTTCTGTAGCTACCTTACATGTTACTTTTTATGGATAAATATGCTGTAAGATATGTTTGGTATAGTGACTTTGTCAAGCTTGAGTTAAGCGTTATTTGCAAAGAACAGGCGACCCTTTGCCAAGGAACCTCTGTCACAGAGACCACACAAGAAATATTTTAACAAGTAAAATATCCTAGCACAGAGTATCAGCTTTGTGATGAGTGAAAGTGTGAGAAGGAAAGTTGCCGAGTAAGACTCCTCGTGACATGGAATGGAACTCGTGTAGGAGGTTACAAAATCCAAAATGAAATATTATTTGGACTGACAGTTTAATTCTCTTTTGCACCCCAGACTGGACAGGAGTCATTTACTTTGTTTTTACTTCTTTGATTTAGTGGCCAGCTTTAGCTTTTTGTTGTTTCATCTTGTTCTGACACCACTGTGTGCATATCTTCTAAATATAAAAGGGGATTATGTACCTTATTTTAAATTCCAGGATGCACAAGAATTCTTGCGTTGTTTAATGGATCTGCTTCATGAAGAGTTAAAGGAACCAGTCATGGAAATAGAAGATACCCACTCTACAAGAATAGAAGAGAGTATGGAAGAAGACAAGAGCCAGTCAGATGTAGATTTCCAGTCCTGTGAATCTTGTGGTAGCAGTGATAAGGCAGAAAATGAGGCTGGTTCCAGACCCTTTTCAGAGGAGTATGCAGAGACTACTATGTTAATTCAAGATGTTGAAAACCACTCCCTCACAACCAAAGATCAGCAGAAAGAAAAAACACCATGTAACAAGCTTAACCGGGCAAGTTCTATGGAGGACTTAAAAAAAGACACAAACACTGCTTCAGAAACTGCTGAATTTTTACATAATCCAGGAACAATCAAATTACAAATACACAGCAGAATTTCAGGTGACTGTATGATCAGTTGCTAATGTGTAATTATAACGAAATCATAGTTGTAGCTGAAATGCATATAAAAGTAAAAATGAGGGAAACCATTCTAGATGTATAACTTGTCATGTATCCCATGAGAGTAGATTGGTTTCTAAACTGGTGCTCAAATTCATTAATGTGGTACTTTCATTACATGTTTGTTTAGTCCATTTTGAAGTCCAGTGACTATTTACCACCTATTCAAGTTTTGTAACAATTGAAAGACTTCAGATAACATTACAATTGGTGATTGCTTTTGGATTTTTTTGGTTCATCATTTCTGCTTTAACAGTTGCTGAATTAAAACTGAATTTTTTTATACACAAGTGTTTAATCAGTCGCCTACTGGTGTGCTAAAATGTAAGTTATCTAACTGTTTTGCAGTTCAACCTGAAGCAAAACTTTACTGTTGGAAAAATTCAGCTGTGCAGTAATACAAATTTCTGTTGCAGACTACATCAGTGATGTCCACATGACTGATCTGTCAGGACCGCAAAGCCCTCCCTCAAACGAAGGCGTGAATACACGTTTATCAACCTCTCCTCCAAAATCAGGCTCATTACGGTCTGGATTGGCACCTGCACACAAAAAAGGTATAAGCTTCTTTTTCTCCTTGCATTACATTGCTTATAAGTGTGCCATTCGTTTTTGCCCTTTTTTGCGGGGGGAAGGGGGTGTATTTAATATTGACACTATATGCTTTCAGGCCTCTACTTAGAGAGTTGACACCATGCTAATGGGATACAGAGCTTCTCATGATTTTCTACATCACTGTCTCTTTTCACTTTATTGGAGAATGGTGTGTCACTACCAGTCATTATAAGCAGTTGTGTATCCATAGCACTTCCTGCCTCTCCAGTTGTTTTTGTCTCCTTTCTCTTGAAGCATGGAGCAATATTTTTCTGATCTTTCTTTATAGCACCTGATTGGAGAAATGGAGGTGGCGGGAAGAATGCTCAAAGAAGGAAAAAAGTTGTGTTTTTAGAGGAGAGTCTGGAAAGGAGCCCATTGGGTACTCAAGAGAAGGCTTCTTGCGGGAACAAGGCATCAGTTGAGTCTCCCCAGAGTGAAAGAGCTCATGTCTGTTACTACTGCTGTAGGCAAGTTCACCCATTGGAGCAGTCCTAATTTCTGCTACCCACACAGAGTGGTGGAGAGTCTGTTTAGGCTGCTTCCATTCTACAGTCTACTCATCAGTAATTGGTCAGCACCTAAAAGGGCTAGGCTCTCACTGCCTGCAGGGTTGGCTCTGACACAGTGCTCCTTTTCCTTTACTGCAGTCTCCCAGCACCAGGGATATGTTTTTATAGCAGTTTCTTCTGTCTCCACAAAAGGTTCCCCCACTTTGTACCCTGGCTGCATCTCTCTCTGTGGTCCCTTAGAGTTGACACCAAAATGCAAGTCCTCCAGCAGGGACAGCTCTATCTTACTCCACTCCTCAAGCTTCCAGATCCCTTTCTTTCCTCTGGATGAACCTGTGAACAGCTTGGTGGAAAAGTGATCTGAAGTCCCATTCTAGCAGATCTTCTCTCCACCATCTGTCACAGCTTTAACTCCAAGGGACCCCGAGCATGCTCAGATTCCAGGCAGCCTACTCAAAGCATTAGGAAGTTGATTGTGGTCTCAACCAAACTTCCAGAAATTCCCATTCTGACAGGCTTGCTGTTCCCTCATCTGTGGCAGAGGTGGTCAGCCGAGTAGCCGGCCTTTCTCCAACCATCAGCAGGAGTCTGAGCAATTTCAATGGAAAGCCACTCTGGTACTCTGCTTCATTATACTTCCTTTCCTTTGCTGAGGATCTAGACAACAGTGGTGTTTCAGACATGGCCCAGAGGGGTTGCCTGCATCCCCCTTTTAGGATTGTTGCCAATGTGCAAGACTCTAGATATAGTGTGATAATTCATTGATGTAAATTGTTCTATAATAATCCATGGTTTTGAGTTTGCCGCATAATTGCGCTTCAAAATCTGAGCATTCATGAATAATTGCTGAAGATTTATTTATTTATGGTTGTGAAGAAAACCTTCATACAGTGATGCCCGCTATATTTGGCAAAGAGCGAAAGACCACAGCTCTCAAAGACATGTTAACTGACCCATTCCCGTTGATGGTATGTCAGCACTGAAGTCTAACAAGAATAATTTAAATGGCAACATTGTTTCACTCCTGGTCAGCTCTCCAGAAATATCAATTTAATGCCATAATTGTGTGTAGTGGAAGATATGGGGCAGATTGCAGTGAGGCTCATGTCGAAGTTTGCTGGAGTGGGGAATGAGAAATTCATCCTTCCTCACTCAGATTTAAAGTTACCTCCATCTTTGTCCAGAGTGGAAATAATAGAGATCTGTCCCCTGCCCTGTACCAAAAGTCTCAACTGCCTCCTGATTGCCAAAAGCAAAACTGTCTCCTGTGCCTTCCTGACTCTCACAAGGCCAAACAGTCCCCTACCCAGAAGCCAATACCTCAGTTTCCCCCTCCAACTACATCTGTCATGCAATTATGCATTTTCAGTATGGAAATCTCTGGCAAATTGAAAATGTGAAGTGTTCTAAAACAGTTTAATATAAAAATACATGACTGAAGGACCAGGAAGTGGGCATTGCTGCATAACTCATGGGTTCCTGCAAAATGCACATCTAAAGTACGACATGAAAAGAGGACTTGCCAGTGAGATTTCTTGCTTGCTGGTTTTTCTTCCTGCCAGTATTCTCTCTTCAGATCCAAACTCTTCCCTTCTCCAAGCCTATTTCAGCTAGCAATGAGGCAGGGAGGCAATTTCAGTTACATGAGACAGCAGGCACTCAAAGGTATTTGCTTAGGGGCCATCCAGTTAGTGTATGGACTTCTATGAGGCAGCCTTGGGGAGATGCATCCCTGTGGGGGAGGTCTGTTTGGAGCTGTTTGTTTACCTTTTCACTGTTATTGGCCCCACACTTTGCGGCTCCTTATTTGTATTGGCAAGTAGCAAATCAGCAGGTCCACTGCCAAGACTCTTACAGGAGGAGTTTTGGGGACCTTAGTCTGTTGGGTAGGGTACGGCAAGAGCATTTGCAGTCTATATTTTGTATGATGCTTCTAGGTTTTAGTCTCTAATGTAGGGGGGCCAGGAGACTGTTTTTGAAGGGTTTTTTGTACTCCAGAGAAGCAGCTATTATTCATCTAATACAGATCATAACTTGAAATTATTTATACTTGATTTCCAGATCTGTTGGGGAAAATCCCTCTGAGAGCTTTAGAGACTGCTCCACTTAGGCAGTCTCAGTAGGGGGCAGGTTTTCTTTTTTTCAATCAGTCTGCTTTTTAAATTCTGTATCTATCACTGACTCATCCCAGTTTGGCCCAACATAATCAGTGCCTCAGCATTTCGAGTCTGTATCAGTTGAGTCCTTTGGACCAAGATATGTTGAAGACTCCCTGCAAAACTGTTACGGTCAAATGAGGCTAGCATATGCTCTCAGATATATGAACTTTATACTCTGAGTGAGAATACGCTTAAAATGGGCCTTAATCTGAGAGCAATACACAAAGGATTCTAAGATTGCCCCTCTAATAGTCTGAGTTTTACTTAACTTAAATGCTAGCCTTGGAAATTCCACTAGGAAAGAAAGAAGGATCAAGCATGGTTGTCTGTCTACCTTAATTCTACTAGGAACCCACAGGAACAACTGAGCCTAGGAGATATACTAACTCAGCCATAGCTGCCAGTAATTTGGCTGCCTGGTTCCGTAGGAGATGAGATAATGGGGAAAGGGAATTAGTTCTTTTATCTCAATCCTGAAAAGAGGTGGCACGTACTCATTTAATCCTGTCATTTTAAAAACGGATTCAGGCAAAGCAGAATCAAAGGTTACGCACTGTACTTTGAACCCTCTTTAACAAATTTTTATTCTTGTCTTTTTATATTAGTTCCAACTTCTCCAAAAAAGAAGAAACACAAGAAATACAGGAGTGTCATATCTGACATATTTGATGGGACCATCATAAGTTCAGTGCAGTGCCTGACTTGTGATAGGGTGAGTGTAGGGAGATGTTCTGATGTGAATGTGGTGTTCATTTTTATATTAAAATATAATCGTTAATTTCAGTCATTTTACCTTTACATGTGTAATCTTTCTCTTGGGATTTCTCTTGTGGCAGGCTCCCTGGGCATTCAAGCAAGGCTGCTGGCCCCTTTCTGAGTTCTGCAGCTGTTACGTCTCCTCAATTTAATTTTGTAGTCCCTAATAGTAACTGTTGCAACCCTTCTTTAATGTAGACTCTTGCCTCTCATTTGGGAATAGAAAGAACATAAGCCCAACTGAAACTCAACAAAATTGTGGGTGTTAGTTTGCAACCAAATTTTTTTTCCAAGTGCAGCAAAGTTTTCGTTTTCCTTCCTCTTCCCTCCCATCATCCAGGAGGTTCCCACTATTGGTTATAAACTAGCTGAACAGCTATGTTACCTTGCTTAGACACACAGCAAGGTGTGTGTGCAGGTGAAGGCCACAGTTCCTTTTCCTGTGGTATTATGGCTAACCAAGGATTGCGGTGTCTACATGCTGTCACTCACAGATTGCTAATATCATTCAGAACTGCTCATTCAGTTATATGTTAAGCTATGAGGTGCATCTTTTCAATTCTTCTGTTTTTAAATAAGAATAAAGGATTTCTCCTCCCCCCCCAACACACAGCCTTTGCCTGTGAAAAGCAGTTCACGGCAGAAGAAAGGAACCCAATATGGAGGAGGAATCTTTTATGTCTGCAACTTCATTTAGCAGACAAATCCAATCATGGTTTGCCTGACTTCCTAACACACACAACTTCCTCAAGGAAAAATTCCATGTAATATAAAATAGTAATATAAAATGTAATATAAAATAGTCTAACTGCTACATCGGATTAGAAAAGGCAAGTCATTAAGTGTTTTTAATTATCTGGAATATAGAAAAGGGTAGCTAGTCATACTGTTTCAACAGCCTCATCATGCAAGTTAGGGCTGAGAAAATTCAGGTCTTGTTAAAAACATTTAAAATTAGATTTTTCAAAGTGGTTTGAAGTCCTAGTCTGCCTTATGAAGCTCAGCTTCCTGCTGGAAAGTGTAATGTTCTTTAGTAAAAATGGCAGCGCCCACTGAAAAAAGCAAGTCCCAATTCTTCATAGTGCCACTTAAAAAGTAGCAGGTAATTAAAAAAACTTCTAAAAATGATTCTTAGAAAAAAATTACTTCTAAGTTATTATAACAGACCACTTCAGTTTCCTTTAAAAATAGCCCCAAAGTCAGAAGTGCTCATTCTTATTTGGAGGGGGAAGGCTGTTTTTAAGTAAAACACCATCAAAATTATTTGAATAAGGTTTGGAAGAATTAGCACCCATGAGAGCCATCTGTGAAAAGCTCTGTACCACTAACATGACCACTACCATGGGATAAACCAGCTGGGGTTTATAAAAGAGCCATTGTTACTACTTTAGCTATGAAAGAATTACCAGGTGCACTGTTCTTCCAAAGACTGGTTTTATGACCCAAATCCATTTAATTGATAATTGAGAGAGTGCCATCTAGTGGAATTTTAGGAGTAAAACACTGAATCTTTTGTTAGCGGTCACTCTTTTGATCTAACTTCTCAAGATTATAAAATAAAGTAACAAAATACTGTGGTGTACTTTACAAAATTAGAATTAATTGCTTATTTCTTTTAACAAAAGCCTAATTTTCGTCCCTACTTCATTTTTTGCATAGGTGTCTGTTACCCTGGAGACTTTTCAGGATCTGTCATTGCCTATTCCAGGTAAGGAAGACCTTGCCAAACTGCATTCGGCAAGTCATCAGACTTCTCTAGTCAAGGCAGGGTCGTGTGGTGAAGCATATGCTCCCCAGGGATGGATAGCATTTTTTGTGGAGTACTTTAAAAGGTAAGTGATTCTCTTTGTAGTGCTTAGATTTTAAAATTGCAGTTTCTGCTCTACTGGCAGAACATTTGTTGTGTTTTCTGTCAATGATGTTTCAGGTTTGTTGTCTCATGTGTTCCTAGCTGGTTTTGGGGTCCAACAGTAACCTTACAAGATTGTCTTGCTGCCTTTTTCGCCAGAGATGAGCTCAAGGGTAAGCCACTATTTAAAATACATATCTAATGTGCCTTCTTTTTAAAACAAGGTAAATAGATGAGGTATTTTACTTTTGCTTTTTTTTTTAAATTGAACCAATGCACACATCAGACTTTTAAAAATATTCCTGGTCATAGGATCAACCTTTGTTGTTGTTGTTGTTGTTTTTTTAATAAACCACTTTTGAAATGGATTTTGAAGCAAGAATTTTCCACATACGTTTTCTTGGAATTATACAATAATTGAATTTCTCTTCATGAAATAAAATCAGATGAAGTTCAGGACATTTTCAATCTAAATTTGGGAATTTGGTCCTTCTCTTGCCTTTAAAATGTGTACTGTTCCCTTTTATTTTAAAATGATTAAATCACCCAACATAATCCAGAATATATTTTTAATGTTTGGGAGCATAAACCCTAAGAAAACCATATCATACATTTGCTCAGTGAAATGCTAAACTTTCTCTAGAGCAATCCAAAGTCTTCAGGCACGAACTGAAAACATTTAACCTGAAAAATAAATGATCCCTGAAATTACAATGACACAATCAAAGCAAGAGAAAAGTATAATAGCTATTGTAAATGGCAATTATCAATAAAGTATAGTGGATAGCTTGAAGAATAACTACTTGTGTTTAGAGAATAATGGTTGTGTTTTCCCCTCCTCCCCCCCAATATCTACAGGTGATAACATGTACAGTTGTGAAAAGTGTAAAAAGTAAGTCATCTTTTACCTTGCATTTGCTTTGATAAGCCTTGGTCTTGATCAGCACATTAATGTTGCTGCAAAAGTTTAATGTGTGGAAATAAATGCAACATACAGTGACTTTCATAGATGAGAATCCTGTACTTTTGGTACAAGGACATTTTTTGATGGGCAGCTCGTTGTTATGAGAGCTTGTACTATACCTCTCAAAAGTCTAGTAACAATGAAGGTGTATCAGCCAGGAAGTGCTTTAGGGATGAGTCAACCATATTGGGATTGTGATGGGACCTCAGGGTGCAGCCTGGGACTGCTCTGTGGGACCACTGTGCCCCCTCTACCTCTCCAGCCTGGGCTGTCTCTCTTAGTGCTTTGCTAGTGACAAGCAGTAAACACCTCCAGGCACTGTTATCACTCAACACAACTGCATGTGGAGCCTCACACCCAGCTAAATTGCATGAATGCTCCCAGAGTCACTCACAAACCACACAGAGAAAGGCACCAGCCAAATCCCCCCAGCACCCAGCCTTCCTTGTACCTTGGGAATATACCATCTTGCACTGTTCAAGACCTTTTCTTGAGCAATGCAAGTTTATTAACTGGTTCACATCTTGGAATAGAAATTGGACATACACCAGCCTTTGTGAACCTGAGCAGATTTACCAAGCACTTCAGGCAAACTCACTGGTAAAGGTAAACAGTAAAACAAATTTATTGGTTACAAAAGATTATAAGTGATAGGCAAAAAGTCAGTCACCAAAATAAAATAAAATATATAAGCACGCAGTCTAAGCCTTAACTCTTATCATACTTGACAGTATTTAGATAAGCAATATTCTCACCCCCATTGGATCTTAGTCCTTAATATACAGGTTTGTCTCTTAAACCTGGGCCAGTCTCCTCTGTTGAAATCATCAGTCTTCTCAGCATCCTTGTTGCTTGCGTAGGTCAGGGGAGGAGAAAAGGCAAAGCATGGGGCCTCATGTTCTGTTTTATACCCTTACTCCATGTTCTTGGAGAACATAAGTCCAGGCATGTTTGATGGGCATTGCTGAATCACAAGGTGAGGTTGAGCAATTTCCCTGATTTGGCCTTGTGCAAGTGAGTCATTGCATTGTAGCTCCCTTGCTGGATAATGGCTGTTGATGGTTGTTCAACACCCGCCTGGGCGTTGGTTATCTCCCTTATAAAGAAATATATCATCTAAATGTATAGCAACCCTTTGTATTACTGTAAGATAAATCCTTAATTATTAATGCAGTCTAAATTATTATATTTTATCAAAATAAAGGAATGAAACAGTGTCAGACTCTTAACAGTTGTTGCTGTTTATACATAACACTGTTTTCTTGTTCAAGCATCATTGTATAATTTAAATATTGTATGGGGACAGTAAAATACATATTAGCACTCCATTAAAATTATTTATTGATACTCTGCTGCTGTTAAATTTTCTTCGAGAATGAATTTATTTGACAAAAACTGGAATTCAGCCATAATTTGCTTTCACAAAGTCTAAAAGCTCAATCTTTTCCCCATACTAAGAAAATCCATTGGCTAGATAGAACTGGTAGGCATATACATAGTTACTGCTTTGAATTATTCAGTGGAACAGATTTTCTCTGCTTCAAGATTTCATTATTCATATCACTTTAGCTTCAGTAAGTCTAGTCTGCATTCCAGAAATATTTCAGGTTTACTAATGTAACGCACAACCCTAAGACTTCATCGTCATGTTTTTGCTGAGTTGGCACAGGAGGTGAAACATTTATAGGACTAAATGTTTTTCTTCTTTGCTTAGATTAAGAAATGGAGTGAAATTCTGCAAAGTGCAAAAATTTCCTGAGGTATTGTAATCACACGCATTTTAAAATGTTTCTTCTGCATGATTGGGAATGCGGCAAGGTTAATGAGTTGCATACAAAGTAGATTGTGTCTTGCGTGTTAAAAAATGTAGCAGCACGCTTGCAATCCTGAAAAAAACATGTTCACATCTAATCACATTTGGTCAGGTACTTTACAAGAAAGTTAACAACAGTTAAAATGAAAGGTAAAGTTAGAAGAAGAAGAAGAAGAAAAAAGAAATGTTTTTCCTACAGTCCTGTAGCCAGCCTGTGGAATTCACTTCTGCTGGAGGTCATAGAGTTAAATACTGTAGCTGAGCTGGAAATGTTTCTGACTTGTTAGGTTTGTAGCTGTGCATGCTAAAGGTAATTAAATCTTATTCTTCAGTGCATCAGCTGGTGACTGCAAGAATCGTGAAGGAATTTGACCCTGGTGACAGCCTTGCACAAATAGTTAAATGTAGTAGGGGAAGAGCTTTGCCCTTCATTGAAACATCAGGTTTTGGCAGCTGCTCAGTGCTGGCCTTTATGATTTTTGCAGGATCAGTAAGATGATTTTTGGGGGGAAATCCCAAATACAACTAATTTAAAATAAATGTGGAGGATCCTGAGGCTGCCATCAGCTGCCTCCGACTGCAGAAGAAATTGATTCCAGCTGTTTGTACTGGAGCCATAGGAGTACCTAAGATTTTTAACAGTGTGGGAGGAAGGGCAATAGGGCCTCTGCAGTATAGTTGCTATATAGATAATTACACATCAATTAGTTCTTAATTACAGATAGTTCTTCTTACAGATACTGTGCATTCATCTCAAAAGATTCAGACATGAGCTCATGTTTTCCACAAAAATTGGTACCCATGTATCCTTTCCCCTGGAAGGACTTGATCTTCAGCCTTTCGTTGCTAAGGACAGTCCAGCTCAGATTGTGACATATGATCTCTTGTCTGTCATCTGCCATCATGGAACTGCCAGCAGTAAGTATTGATTTGTTGTTTCAGAATGCAAACATAGTGACAGATGTTCATTTTATGGATGTAGATGTGGGATTAAGGGTACCATTAAGATTTATTGGTCTGAAAGGTAAATATGGACAAATGGTGGTAGCAATATTAATTCCAAAATTGAGTAGTCTTACTGTTGATTGAAGCCAGAAGCTAGTACATGTTCTGGTTGATTATTTGTTTTTTAAAGTGAGTTGTGACATACATTTGGAATGCTATTTAGGAATCTTGTACAATTTGAAGAAGAATCGATCAGCCAAGCCTATGTCTAAAAAAAAAAGTACTTACAAAAACCTCTCTAGTTAACCATCGGGGGAGGGATAGCTCAGTGGTTTGAGCATTGGCCTGCTAAACCCAGGGTTTGAGTTCAATCCTTGAGGGGGCCATTTAGGGATCTGGGGCAAAAATTGGGGATTGGTCCTGCTTTGAGCAGGGGGTTGGACTAGATGACCTCCTGAGGTCCCTTCCAACCCTGATATTCTATGGTTCTATACGATTCTATGATCCTGATGTTGTCTGCTACATAAATTCAAGTACACAGTACAAATAATGATACAATATAAAGGACTGCTCATCCCAGCTAGCAACACCACAAGCAAATACAATGTGGATAATAAAATAAGCTCCTCCGTCCACAAAGATCTGTGGAGAAAAGATGGACTTTGTGGCATGTCCAGAGAATTAGCTGATCTTGGCTCTCATTGTCAAGGGGGAGTGCACTGCAAATTCCCCTTGTGAAGAGTATTCTGCCAGTAGTTCTTTCTTGTTTGGCTGAAAGAGTTCCAATCCTTCTGTTATAAACTCTGGCAACATGGCGTGGGAAGAGAGGCAATTTCTCATGTAACAAGGCCCCGAACATCTAAGACATAGATTTAACAGTAAATGCTTTCAGTTCTATCCTGAAACCTATTGGCATCTAATGCAGATCCAACGGCTCTGGTTGTAATGTGCTTCCCAATGATGCCCAAATCAATCAAGCAGACATAACATTCCTTTCTACAGTAGACCCTCAGAGTTATAAATACCAGAGTTATGAACGGACCAGTCAACCACACGTCTCATTTGGAACTGGAAGTACACAATCAGGAGGCAGCAGCAGAGACCAAAAAAAAGAAAAAGACAAATATAGTACAGTACCATGTTAAACATAAACTACTTAAAAAAAGGGAAAGCAGCATTTTTCTTCCGAATAATACAGCTTTTAAACTTTACTGAGTCAATGTTCATTTATCAACTTTTGAAAGAACAAACATAACGTTTTATTCAGAGTTACGAACAATCTCCATTCCCAAGGTGTTCGTAACTGTGGGGTTCTATTGTAGTTAGATTCCATGTTATTCTCAAGAGTCAGAGACCAGGAGAAAACTAGGTGCATTCAGTGAGAAATGGGAGTCAGAATAGCTCAATAATAAGTTCTTTAGTAGGTTCCAAAGACAAGAACCTCATTGTTTAGGTCAAGTTGTTTCATCATCTTCTTCCCTAAATACTGCCTCCCTTTCAGATCAAGAGCAGGTATATGATTATCACAACTGTAGGCACTCCATATTTTAAGAAATAACCTGAGCCTAATTGTGAATAGTATCCAAGATACAAATTCAGAATCTTGAGATGTTGAGCAGTAGAACATGGTTCCTATTGCATGCAGGTACACTGGCTGCTTTTAGAGAATGTGACCATCTGGACAGAGGAGTTCCTTTAACTAAAATAACTTATAAATGGACTGTCTTGGACATCATGACCCAGAGCACAATATTCACATTGCTCAGAAATCAATCAAACTAAAGATCACTTGGAGAGCGGAGCTTATGTTGAAAGAACATAACCATGTCTGCCTTTTCCCTTTAGCTGATGGGAATGGAGCAAAAAGCTGATCTTAGTTTTATAAGGAACTTAAACCAAATTCTATAGTAAAAAGTCCCTTTCATTAATACCATAAAACATATGTGGTGAAGACATGTACAATTTTCTGTTTTTCCACCTGTTACCTAAATTGTTCATAGCCTCACATTTCACTGTACTTTCTGACTCTAGGTGGACATTATATAGCTTACTGCCGAAACAATTTAAATAATCTGTGGTATGAATTTGATGATCATAGTGTCACAGAAGTACCAGAATCCACTGTACAGAATGCAGAAGCTTATGTTCTCTTCTACAGGTAAGAAAGTGAATAAAAGGAGGAGAAAGGTCAGTGTCAGTATAAACCTTGTTCAAGTAAATGAATCACTTTTGAGCTGTTGGCCATTTGGCACCCAGCTTTTAAAATTAGGTTGCTAAATAAATTTTGTGAGACATTTGGATTTGGGGAGGGTAGGTTGGGTCAGTCAGACACTCAGCTATTGGCAAGAGATCCTGCAGTTCAGATGGAACTAATGTCAAGTATGTGTCACCACAAAATCAACTATGCTGGAGAAAAGCTTTTATTTTATAATAGCCCTTAGAAGACACATTAACAATGCATAGCAATTTCAGTATAAGAAAAAAGGAGGCTGCACTCTTCTGCAGAAGGCAGTAATGCAGCAGCACTACCGTAGTGGAAAGGCTTCAAGAAGATTTGTTCTAATGTGATATTGAGAGGAGCACTAGATGCCATCATGGAGATGCTTTGCTTTGCTTTAGTGAAAATGCTTTGCCACCAGTTTATTTTTTGATGTAACAATTACAAGGTGAAATTGCTTGAATGTTTAAATGCTTATAAAACTTCAGAATAAAGCCAGAGAGGTGGATCAGAACATTTTCTGTGCAGATTGAAGATAATGAAAACTCAGTGAGATGACGAGAACTTGAAGAGTCTTAGAACTGGCAACTAAGATTGCCTCATTTTTATTCAGAGGATGATGCATATCGGGAGGATTCTGCACACAGACAGACTAAGATTGTTAGAGCTATAAAGGGAGTTGAGGAAACTCTTTAGCAGCTGGGAACTGGAACAACAGGGGTTTTACTGTGTGCTTATTTTGCTGTGTCCTGGTCTTTTTCTGAAATTGAGACAGTGTAAAGGAGACACTTGCTATTACCATCTTTAGTCTCTGTCACTTTTATACTTGGAACTGTACATGCAGACTCTTACCTTTTAACTGTTTTACAACTATTAAACTATTCTGTTTTTAAGCATTACATTCTTTATACTGACATCTAGTTTTAATTAACAAAGGATATGTGTTTGCTACCGGAAGTTGAATACTGAGTCTAGCAGAAATAAGTTAGAGTAGAATTGCACAGATGAGTAGATACATTCTGATAATATTTTTGTCTTTGCCACAAGCACAAGATTCAGGCTGCTGGACAAGATATGGTCATTGGTCTGACCCAGAATGACTGTTTCTGTGTTCCTTTTAGGAATAGACCATATTGTCAAAAAGAACACTGTGCTTGTTGTGAGCAAACGCTTCAAAATTAGAATATAAACTCAAGCATGTGGAATATTTATATTTTGGTAGTACGTATTAAAATTCAAATCCTTTATTTAAATAGGTGTCTTTTCTGTTGGTTGTTTTAACTTGAATTAAAATTATTTAATGGTATAGTAATGGGATATTTTTAATTGGGTTTTTAGGTGTATTAAATGTAATGACCCAGAAATTCAGTGAAGGAAAAAGTTGGTTTCCAAACCAGTGTTCAGAGTAAATCAGCACCACACATAAGGATACATCCTGTGCTTAATGCTTTTTTTAATTCATATAATAGGAAGAGCAACGAAGAAGCACGAAGAGAGAGACAGAGGGTATCAAGTCTGTTGACTATGATGGAACCAAGTCTCCTGCAGTTCTATATTTCTCGACAGTGGCTGAATAAATTCAAGACTTTTGCTGAGCCAGGACCTATTTCAAATAATGATTTCCTCTGTATGCATGGAGGTGAGACTGCTAATCTTTTATGAAGTACCAGTAAAACAGAACATCTACCTTTGAGGATGAAGATTTATTTCATTGGCCAGCAGGGAATTTTTTAAAATACAGGAACTTGTATACAATCAGTTTCTTTACTCTTATCAGTTACCCAGAAGCCAAGGTTATTTATTATCTTGTCATCATTTCTGGTTAGGGACCTACTTTAAGTGTTTTACAGTCAAGGTCTGACCACAGTGTGTAATTCCTCAAAGAGTGTATATAATAATTTTTCTTCAGTGTGCATGTCTTCCATAGCACCCTAATATGGTCTGCATGTTTTCAAAACATTTATATTGATTTTTTGTTGTTTTATACCTTGGATTGCATGGTTATGTTCCCCTAATAACTGTTTGGACTAACACCTTGTAACCTAAATCCTTGCCACAACTACACCCTGAGGATAAAAATCCCAGGAACCCAAAAGTGATAGGGCACAACAGGGTATCCAATGTGAAAACAGTAATGATTAAAGACACTTTCTTGCATGTTTTGTACACAAGTTTTAAATTGTCCTTCCTCTGCTAGACATTCGTGAAAACTGTTTTGTGATGTCACCCTTATTTTGGCATCTGACTTTCTAAGCAACCACCATGCAGTATCCAGCACCTTCTCCCAAGTAACCATGTGCAAAAGAGAAAATATTATGCCTGTGGCCATTTGCAGGGTGTATGTGTGCAGTAGGAGAACCTGAGCCTAAGAGAACCACCTTCTCATTGTTCAAGGCTGCTACAGATGCCAGTGTCACGATCAGGACATGGATGGTCTGACCTAGTGGTCGGGTCGGGAGTCAGGCTGGGTCAGATACCGGGAGATCAGAGTCGGACACAGGCCAGAGCAAACTCAAGAGTCAGGTGTCACAAGACAGGCAAGGTCAGGTTACCAGGAGATCAGCAGTAGGAGCAGGTATTGCCAGGGAAGCAGCCCTAAATATGGTGAACGCAGTTGCTATTCTGGGTTTAAATAGGAGCTATGAGCCAATTGGGACCCCTGTTGGTCCACCAATCAGTTCCCAGGACTGGGGTCTTCTATCAGAGTTTGGCTCCTCTTCTGACAACAAGTGGAAGGTTGGAATTTACTCGTGTCAGAGTCCTGTGGACCAGCGTTCAAGACCCCCAGTCCCTTACATCTACATGTGCATCATCCTCGCTAGTTTCCCCCACATGGAGAGGCTAGAATGCTGTGTATGTACAATAGCTGTTTATAGTACATAGTATTCGTACAGTCGTAGGAGCAACAACAAATAATCCCGATAGCCTTTCTTCTGTTCCCCCTCTTCCTGAATTTTCATTATCCATAACCCTCTTTGTGGACTATTGATGCTATGTAGAAAGCCTGAAGAGCTTTACTTAGTAGTGAGTGGAATAGAATTTGGTAAGTCACAATCAATGGCTTTTATGTGAGTAATCCGGAAGTTCTTAAGTAGCAATTTTAAATTAGAATTTAATCCTACATTTAAAAAAACGTTTTACAACCAGCATTCTTAAAAGATGCCTTTACAATCAATCCATTTCTGCTTTCAAATATGTCTGAATTAAATCTTTGATGTGATTCCCTTCAGCTTTTCCAGTAAAATTTTCAGCCACATCTTAAAGAGAGTGGGGCCTCTTTTAAGAGATTACTCTTGAGTTGGTACTTTGACGCATCATTTAAAACAACATTTACTATATTATATCTTATATAATATATAATATAAAATGTAATAAGACTTTTTTCTTCTTTTATAGGTGTTCTTCCACATAAAGCTGGTTTTATAGAGGACTTGGTTGTAATGCTACCTCAGAACATATGGGATACCCTATATAGCAGGTAACTGACACTGCGCTGTGGTTTGAGAGCCAGCATTTGTGCTAAGTCCTGAGTTCACAAATCTTAGGGTTAGTGTTAAAAATGGAATTCTGGATGAGAGAATGGAGTGCAAGGCGCAGATTTAGGAAATCTGCTTTGTACAAGACAACCCAAGTAAATGGTGTTACAGGTAACTGGGGAATCATACCAATAAATGCTATATATATTCTACAAAATAACAAAGCATGTAAGCTAAACGTGCTTTGCAAGAGGTATTTTGAAGGAACTGTGTATCACAGCTTCCTAGCTATAGAAAGAGCTAGTTTTCTGTTCCCTTGGTTTTGTCTTTTTTATCTGTCATCTGCCAGAATTATTTCAAAATAACTTACTTCTGAGGGGTCTCTGTAATTCCTCTGCACTCCTCTAGCAGGTTGAGTTTGTGTGCCTCCTGAAGGAGTGACCCTTGTAAGGCTCAATTCTTTTTAAAGCAACAAAGCTTCATGGGAGCCCCATTGAGGTCCGTGAGGACTCTGTTGCACATTACACATTCCAATAATTTTTATCTTTTAAATCCCAGGCATCTGAGCATGAAAGCTCAGGCGGGGGTGTAATGATTTGTAGATATCCCCAAGCAAAAAATGGAAATGTGTTCCTACATCCCCACCACCCAGCTGCTTCCCACTTCTCTATGGAGCTTGTCTTTTCATTGCACCTAACCCATACAAGCAGCATCTCTTCCCTCTCTGTCCCGTCCCCCCGCCCTGAACTTGCCAGTGCCTCCCAAAGAGACACCCATTTCCATGCTTGTCATTCTCCTTCCAGCAGAGAAGGATTTATTCCTCAAATAATTCTTTAGTGTTCCTGCAGAGATACTGGGAATAACTCTTTTACCTCCATATTGAGGGCCAGGGGAGGAAATGTGACCTGATTGTTTTTATTGTCCCTCCTACTGACTAACCAGTAATGGTTAAGGCCACTAACCATCCCCACACTAAGTTTAACAAGAAACTAGAAAGTTACAGATCTTTTGAAAATACCATGTTCTGAGACATGCCCCTCCCATGTCTGATCTTATCCTTACTGCAAATCAGGGGTCTTGTCAGCATTTCAGGCTAGGCAGACAGTGTCTGCTGCCTTTTCTCTCTACAGCAGCGGTAGTCAATTTCTTGGTCAAGGTATAGTCAAGATCCAGCCACCAGAGAAAATAATAAAAAATAACAATAATGATAATAAATAAAAAGATTTTGGGATCTGTTCAAAAGTGTCTGGCTGTCCGGATTTGGCCCATGGTCCACCTATTGACTACCTCTGCTCTACCTCTACCTCTGCTTGGTGGGGCAGTCTTTCTATGCTAATCTAATAGGCTTCTTCAGCTGAAGAAAACTGAAATTCTTATTGCAAATGCAGTTAAATTTCATCCATCAAAAACTAAATTAAAAAAGTGTTCAGATTGTTGTTGTGGAACCAAGTAAAGGTGGAATTAAGCCTGATTGGGACCAAACTGCCTTCAATACTTTCAGAGGACTTGTCAACATAAAAGTTGCACTGGTATAACTAATTAGTTTAAAATCACAACTTTAGGCCAGGTCTGTATCAGCAAATCCTTCTAGTATAGAGACCATTTATACCAGCAAAATAAGCAATACCAACCAAAACACTTGTATGCCAGTATAACTACTTCTACATGAGGCTGTTGTCAGTATAAAAGTGTAATAAAGAAAATCACACCTCTAACTAACATTGCTATCCCTGCAAAAGTTTGTTGCAGACCTGGCTTTAGTTAAACCAGTGTAACTTGTATGCAGAGCAGATCAGAGAGTAAACAAGTTCTATTCTATAGAGGTACTTATTAGAGCTGAGCAGAAATTGGAATTCCCATTCTGTGGGAAATTCTGACATTTCAGCATTTGTTTTCATCCTGAAATTAGATGAAAATTTGAAATTTCAAAATTTTCTGCAGAACAAATTCTGAAAAATTTGTATATGGAAATGTCAAAAAAATTTGATCAAAAATCATTTGAACATTTTCCCAAGTCAGAATACTTCGTTTTGGATTGTTGGGGTGTGCTGAAATGCTTTGTTTCAAGTAACTTCAACGTTAACCTGCGTTTTCTCGTTGTGGTGCATTGCTGTTAGGAGAGAGTGGGATATCAGGCTTCCCATGGGGCCATGTCCCTGACTAGACTAGATCTCCCACAAAGCTCTGAGCTCAGTGAGAGGGAAACCAGTGCATTGCCTTGTGGGAGTTACAGTTCTCCAGAAAGAAAAGGAGTACTTGTGGCACCTTAGAGACTAACAAATTTATTTGAGCATAAGTTTTCGTGAGCTACAGCTCACTTCATCGGATGCATTCAGTGTTCCTTTTCTTTTTGCGAATACAGACTAACACAGCTGCTACTCTGAAAACAATTCTCCAGGGAACTCAGTCCATAGGCAAGAATGGGGGCTGGAATTACAAATCTCATAAGACAATGCGCCATGATAGGGAAATACTGTTTAATGTTTTGTTGAAATGAAAAAAATTAAATATTCCATTTTAGGTTAACCATTCTCAAATGAAATATTTCATTTTGATATTTCTAACAAGAAATCAAATTCTTTCGGGAAAATCAAAGTTTTCCCATGCAAAATTGAAATTTTCCAGAAATTGCCTTTTCTCCCAGGTATCCAGGTGCCTTCCAATTTAAGCAATATGGCTAACATTTGTCATGTGGTATTTGTTCTCTCATCCTTTCCCCAGTGTTGGGGAGGTGGTGTCCTTTTGAGTAAAGTGCTAAAAAGTGTACGTGTGTTCTCATGATTCTAAATTTCCTGAAGAAGAAGAATGCTTTTAGTGGATGCATTTCCCTTTTATTTTTAATAAGTAAACAGTATAATCCGCATATGACCTATTCAGTCGAAAATATATATAGGTAGAGAATATAGTTCAAAATCTAAAATGTGATCTTGTAAAGTATTGTTTAGTGCTTGAGCTAAAACAAGACTGTCACTGATTTAAATGCATCCATGAAGTTTGATGAGTGATAAGAGACAAAAATCTGAGTGGGTACAATTTCTTATTGTAATGAAATAACTCAATTTTAATTTAAACAAAATGTGACATTTCTATATCTTGAAGGGTAATATCCTCACAAATTATTTTTTTGTAAATGGAGTGATAATCGTCTAAATAATCCTAAACAACCGAACTTACTGTCTTCAGAGGTTTCAAATAAAATTCTCTTCGGATTCAAGATCTTAAATGCCAGATTTTAGACTGGAGCTTATTTGTACAGCTAAGTAAACAAGGCGTTGTAAAGTGCTTTTTATCATTGCTTCAAAGAACTGGCTTGCATTTGTGGTTTAAAAAAAAAAAAAAAGCACTTAGCATTAATTTTCAAAAACTCATCTGCATAATCAGCCAATGAAATAAAACAGTGCATCAGTTAGGTAGATTGTAAGCATCCTACAGCTAAATCAGATCCTACAGGTAGGATCAGATTATCCAAATTGCTGTGTCTCTTCCATAAATAATGAATTTCACTGGAAAGGAACACAAATTACCCTCAGTCCATAGTCTACATTTCAACCTGACCTTTCTGCTGAAACAAATATTATTCAGGATGATCTTCGTGGCTTCAAGCCATGTAGGCATTTGATCAGGAGCAGTCCTATGGTCTTTGCTTTGTCATACTGCTGGTTTTCTAGTCCAGCCAATGCTGCACTGTCTCCAGGATAATGGTACTGACTGCCCTGCATTTTGGTATTAGCAATGGCTTTGAAGATGACTTTCTTATGTGCTAGCAGTTGGCAGAAAAGGTAAAGATGTGGAAAAATAATCTATGAACAAAACAGTGGACATGAGCAAGTTTAGATGTTGGAATCATGTAGAGCAGTGGTTCTCAAACTTTTTATTCCACGGACCACTTGAAAATTGCTGAGTGTCTCGGCGGACCACTTAATGATCTTTCCAAACGTTGTGTGTATCGTTAGCTAACTATTGTAAAGCGTTTTGGATAAAAGCGCTACATAAAAAAAACTTAATAAACTTTTTTTGTTCTACAAATAAAAGCACACAACTCATATTTTAATATTAGTAGTCTTACCTTTCTAATGCAATGGATGTGCCCTCTCTCCCCTTCCACAGCAGCCCCCAAGCTGGGGCTGGGAAGGAGGAGGGTCTCTCCCCGGCAGCTGCAGCCCTGGAGCTGGGGAAAGTCACCCCTTTCTCTGGCCACTGCAGCCCTGCAATCACAAATTCCCCCCACCTCCTCTTCTCACCCCACAGAACTTCGTGACATGTTTGCAAATACATCAAAATCGTTTTGGTGACATACAAATGTGAAGTGGCATTTTTAATGTGGCACATCAAACATGCTTATATTAGGATTTTGAGTCAGAATTACCAGGTGAAGAGTTGTTATTCTTTTGGATGATAATTTGTTTAAGCCATGTATGTGGTGGGTGGATTTTAAAAATATACTGTTCCTTCTTTGTTTTTAAACTTCAGATAACTTTTTACTGGCGTAGGGCGGGGCTGAGGGTTTTATTGGTCTTGTATTCCACCTTCATAGTTTTGTTTTAGTTTTGTGTATTTAGTTTTGAGAAACAAAAGCGAAATAAAACAGCCAGAATGACTCTGTGCATGTCAGAAAAACTGTGCATTTAAAAATGCAAATAAAATTGTTAATAACTGACTAATAATAGCTGCTGTTTGAATCCTCATCTGGGAGACATGTTCAAAAGTGTTTTGTTTTTTAAAGCTTTTTCTGTTAATTGTATTAATTTTTTTTCTTCATTCAAAACTGTTGGGTTTAGAGGTAATAAACTGCTACTAGCTTTTTTGTGGTAGAGCCATGAAGGCTTTGGGGAGGGAGAGGGGGGAGTTGTTTGCATTTTTGTAGTGGATAGTATCAGAGCAATAAAGGTTATTTTTCTCTTTAAATATACTTTTTTTTTTTTAACTTGGTGCTGTTCATTGAAGGAACTTGTGACCAACTCTCTTTATTAGGAGAAGATTTCAATAATAAACTATTCGGACTGGGTCTAGCGAGGCAGAATCTGAAAGAGATTTGTTTCCAAAGATCAAATGCCAGTATCCCCAGTTATGGTAAATATTACTGTAGTATAGAGAATAAATGGTAGCCTACATGTGTCATAGTGACCAGAACCTGAGTGTATTATAGACAATTCTCAGCAGCTCTTGTTAGTATGTGCAGCTGTGCTTTGCCCCAATTTACAGATGAATTATCCAGGGTAATAGCATTAAAAATAAGAAATTCAGTCTACACTGCTGTGTGTTTGCCACATGTCATTAAAGCAAACAGAATCTGGTGCTGACATTCTCATGGCTATTAGAATGTGGAGGAGAAATATGAAATATTTGTCATTAAATTAATAATGAAATTTACTATGATTATAGGTATGGGGGAGGACCAGCTGTTAACCACCTGTATGTTTGTCATACCTGCCAAATGGAGGCTGAGAAAATTGAAAAAAGAAGGAAGACTGAATTGGAAATATTTATTCGGGTAAAAATTAGTAATCTATATTCTCTGATTCTTTCCAGTCTTTTTGTCTTTATCTTGTAGATTCTTCAGAAGCAATATTTTGACCAGGATTCTCAACTTCTTTCATAGTGTGACTCATATTTCAATATTTCAATGTTTTTTACATGAACCACCTACTCTCATTTGCAATAATATAATATCCCTGTGGTATCTATGACAATTATGTATGTGAGACCTGTAACATTAGGGAAACATTGAATACGTTTTCAGCTGATATTATTTTAGTGCTACTTAATTGGAAACAAAGGAATAGAGCCAGCACCATGTGAACAATCAGTTCTTCTTCAAGTAGTGTCTCAATAGGTGTTCCATTATAGGGGTGGGTGGGTGGGTGTGTGTGTGCGCCCCCACAGTACCAATTGAAGAATTTCAATAGCAGTCCATCACACATGCGTCTCCCCACTTGCCATGAGGCTAACCAGCATGCACAGGCATTTCCTTCTCAGTTCCTTCTCAACTGCCCCTGGCTAGAGAAAAGAACAGGAGGACTTGTGGCACCTTAAAGACTAACAAATTTATTAGCGCATAATCTTTCGTGAGCTACAGCTTGGAGCTAAGAGCAGTCCATTAATGGATCATTAACTCCCTATAGTTTTGCAAATTTTAGCTTTCCTTGAAGCCTTTTTCTTTTAGTACCTGGTTTGTTTTGAGTTGGTCATGCCAAAAAAAAAAGAAAAAGGAGGAAAAAAAAAGAAAGAAAGGGTTGGTGGGGATGGTGCAGACCACCCCTGGACAAAGGTATGCCTGGCTCTCCAGGCTTCAAAAACTGACTTAGCAGCAAAGAATTCATCCCAATGACAGATGGACATTTGCAGTGCATTTGCCTCCTGGGGGAAAAGCACAGTTCACAAAAGTGTGGTTGGTGCCAGCAGTTAAAACCTAGGTCCAGGAAGGACAAAGAGTTAAGGCTTCAAATGCCAGAGCTATCACTGCAACCTTCTACATTGAAGTCAGGTGATCCCAAGGAGATGAGCCACTCACTCAAGACCACTAAGAAAAGGTCTGTGAGTCCCTGTAGCAAGCCTCAGTTGAGCCAGAAATGATTGCTACTGACGGTGCCGAAGGCATCTAGAACATGTGCGGTACCAAGCCAAGAGAGCAAGTCGATCTCCCCAAAGACCTGATGGGGACTGGCAAAAAAGTACTGGTACTTGATGTGGGGGCATGAGAAGCATGGAAGATCTGCACAGGCGAAGGCTACATCTGCACGGTCATCGGCACTAACTCCAGTGCGCGTGGCACTGGCGGACCATAGGACTAGGTCTACATCTCCAACCTGCACAACAGACCTCTTGGTGTCTGACACACCAGTCTCGCCTGTACTCAGTACTGGGGCATTAATGCTGAGTTTTCCAAGAGCATTGGACTCAATGACATCTCCATGCTGCACACCACTTTTCTCCTCATCAGAGTCAGACAGTGAGCGAGAGGACTTGGGTTCCCACCGTCATCCTACCCGCCATATGAGTCCCAATTTCATCATGGACACCAGGCCCACCCGGGTATTGCCCACCCGACCCTCAACCTCTATGGTTTGGGCAGCCATAGTACCAGCCGCTAGCTCCCACCCTCAGTGGACCTATTGGGACCCCTGGCTGGCTCAGAGGCAACAAGCATCCCAGGCCCCTAGTGTGGCATACCAACAGGCAAGGAGGCACCCCCCTTCTGCTGTGGTGTCAAAGGGTTCAGAACCTCCTGAGCAACTCGGGGAGGAAGTTGAAGATGAGGCAGAAAGGAAATACACCCCTCAAGCTTGTCTCATTGTCCTCACCTGATGAGGCAGCAGATGCCCCCTCCACCATCCATGACAGATTATTTTAAATCACTTAGCTCAGAGGGTTGCAAAAGTCCTGCCAATAACAGGTGCACAAAGTGACTGAACCTCACCACAAACTGGTGAACAATCTTCCACCTCTAGCAGTGACCCTCTCAGTTAATGAGGCACTTCTGGATCCTGTCAGAGTTATTTGGCAGACCCCTGCGTTTGGCCTTTCGACATGTAAGTGGGCGGACAAAAAGTATTATGTGCCGGCAAAGGGCACCGAATATTTATTTTCCCACCTGCCTCCAGTTCCATCACTGTGGATGTGGTTAATTCTAGAGGCCTCCAATACCAGGTTAAATCCACCAAGATGGGAAACGCTAGGAACTGTTTCACAGAAAAGTGTATTCATCAGCCACTCTTCAGTTCTAGGTGGCTAATTACCAAGCCATGTTGGCCAAATATGACTCCCAGAACTATGTGAATTTCTTTATCGATCAGCTCCCAGATCTGCCACAAAGACTGATTCATGGCGATAATTAATGAGGGCCAGCTGATGGTGAAAACATCTCTACAGTCCACATTAGACGCAGCAGACACAGCGGCTCGTTCAATTTCCACAGCTGTGGTTATGAGAAGGCTGCAGTTGTCTGGCTTCCCAAAAGTGGTCCAAACCACAGTGGAAGATCTTCCCTTTGAGGGAACGAAGCTGTTTGCTGAAAAGACATATGCGTCCCTTCACACACTGAGGGATTCTCGGGCAACCCTTCATTCCTTGGGGATATACATGCCAGCCTGCAAGAGAAAATGCAGCCGTTAGCCACTGTGTAAGTCCCGGTCATCACAGTACACACCTCAATATTTGTCACAGAGATCTTATGAGCCACAGAGAAAGAAATCAAGATTCCCGTCAGGACCACAGCTGACTTCGTCTCAGCCCTCAATCTTGAAGCGGCAGTTTTGGTTCAGTTGGGTTTACAGGCCAAACAGAGACAACATAGGCAAGCTTATATCGATGCCCACCAGGGTCAATAGCAGCAAAGAGTCCTGTGGCACCTTATAGACTAACAGATGTATTGGAGAATAAGCTTTTGTGGGTGAATACCCACTTCATCGGATGCATGCGTTGGATGTATTCACTCACAAAAGCTTATGCTCCAGTACATCTGTTAGTCTATAAGGTGCCACAGGACTCTTTGCTGCTTTTACAGATCCAGACTAACAGGGCTACCCCTCTGGTACTTGACACCAGGGTCAAGCAATCCATAGACTGGTGGAAGGACCCAATAAACATCTGTATGGGAATCCCGTTTGCTCAGTCTTCCCCATCCCTTTTCCTGATCACCGACGTATCCCTTATAGGCTGGGGAGCACATCTCAATGGCCATACAACATATGACAGATGGTCTCCAGCAGATGTGTCTCCACATCAACCTGCTTGAGCTTGGAGTAGTCAGAAATGCTTGCGCTCACTTTCTCCCGCTGATCAAGAACACGCCTACAAAGGTCATGACGGACAATATGGCCTGCATGTACTACATAAACCAACAGGGAGGTGCAAGGTCTCATTCCCTGTGCATAGAAGCACTGAAGTTATGGAACTGGTGCATCTCTCACAATGTCCTAATATCAGAGGCTTATCTACTGGGAATACACAACACGATAGCCAACTGTCTCAGCCACAAATTCCCACACAACCACAAATGGGAAATAGTCGATGATTCTACACTACATATTCTGAGTACACCGGTAATAGACTTGTTTGCTACTCACCAAAACAAGAAATATGTCCACAGTACTGTTCCAGGGCAGGGATGGGTTGACACTCCATGGGAGACGCTCTCCTCCTTCCTTGGGATAAGGGCCTTCTTTACGCTTTTTCCCCATTCCCTCTATTGCTGAAAGTTCTCTTGAAGATAAGAAGGGAAAAAGCAAACATCATTCTTATCACCCCCACCTGGCCCAGGCAGATGTGGTACCCTTATCTGTCGCAGCTGGCAGTACGTCCACCGATTACTACTGATCACTCCTTACCTCCTGTCACAGAACGAGGGCAGGTGGCGGACAGGATGAAAGGTCTGCTGGTATCGTCCCAGAGGATCTCGTCTTGGATAACCGCCTGCATCAAATTTTATTATGAACAGGCAAGAGTGTCTCCCCGGTTGTCATGACTGCCCATTCCATGAGGGCACAGGTATCATCAGTGGCCTTCCTTGTGCAGGTACTAATCTGCAGAGCCGCTACCTGATCTTCGGTCTATACCTTTGCCTCCCACTACGCCATCACCCAGCAGGCCGGGACATTGCCAGTTTCTGAAGAGCAGTGTTGCAAGAAGCATGTCCGTGAACTCTCAGCCTGCCTCCAGGGCTACTGCTTGGGAGTCACCTAGCATGGAATAGACATGAGCAAGCCCTCGAAGAAAAAACAGTTACTAACCTTCTGTAATTCTTCTTTGAGATGTGTTGTTCATGTTCATTCTGTGACCCGCCTTCCTACCCCTCCGTCAGAATTGACGGCAAGAAGGAACTGAGAGGGCGCAGGGCCAGAGGCACTCCTTATATGGGCTCATGAGCACGGGGCTCCATGAGCATATGGCCTGCCCTGTGGATACCACTAAAGAAAAAGTCTCTGGCAACTGTGCATGTGGGCGTGCACACATCTAGCATGGAATGGACATGAGGAACACATCTTGAAGAACAGCAGTTACTGTAACAGCAGTTACAGAAGGCTAGTAACAATTTTTTCTAGAGTTTAAAAAAAAAGAATAAAAACCTCTTTCATGCTGTCTTTTTACATTATAATAAAGAAAACAAAGGGCACAAAATCAGTTTTTTCTTTCTAAGGTCTCATTTGAAGGAAAGTCAGCAAGATCTCAAATAGTTAAGAAAACCAGGTTTAGATATAAGAATTGCAAAGCTGTTTATATGATAAAATAAAATGTAACTTGATTCTTCTTTCACATACATGAGTCTGGGTTTCCCTGACATTCCCCTGCAATGGTTGGTGATGGACACTCTTATGCTCAATAGAGGAGCTTTAGTTTTAGTTGTTAGTTAAGGTACTAGTTTATTCAAAGGAAACATAAAATCTTTAAACTCTCAAGTAGGAATTGACTTTCAGATATTTTCGTGAGATTCAAGACTACCAAGTGTTTACTGCTTTGATACACTGAGAACATTTAAATAATTTTGTATCAATCCAAATATTGCTACTCAACTCATCAGATATTAGATAGAAATCATGGTTTACTGAAAAAAATCATTTTGCATCTATCTATAACAATGCAGGTAATGGGCCTGTCTGTTTTATTGTTTTTTCTAGCTCAACAGAGCATTCCAAGAAGAAGAATCTCCATCCATTTTTTACTGCATCAGTATGCAGTGGTTCAGAGAATGGGAAGGATTTGTGAAGGGCAAAGACCGTGGTAAGTAACTACTTGGGGTTATAAAACTCTCTTCAGTAGGTAGGTAATCTGTGCTCTTTCGTTATGTTCTCTGTCTTTTCAGGTAGTAGTACCAGTAAAGTAAATTATGTCTGAATGTTGTCAGAAGGATAGAACAAAGAATATCATGAGCAGAATAGTAAAGAAAATATTTAATGCATGCTTTGATATGTTGCAAGTATTATGCAGGAATTATGCAGCTCTTGTTAATAGAGCTGTCTTCAGGTGCAAGTCTCTTTTGTAAAGCTACAGTTTAAATATTGGATAATATCTATTATGGGGATTGGGTAAGGATAGCAATTGTGGCTAACTTGCTTTTGAAACTGCTCGAAGATTTTATTCATTATTGCAATGGTTACTTTCTGAAAAATGTCCATTTGTGTCTTTGTATCATAGTACTATTGCTGAAATCATCTGTTTCCTTTTCCTCCATACAAAGTATACAATTCAGCAGTGAGTAGACCAATGGGAGGCAACTCAACTGCAATGCTCTTTTAAAAAAAATAAAAATAAAAACTACTTTCTTTCCATTTTCAGAGTCCTAATTTTTTATTATTCTTTTTTCCACACTAGATCCTCCAGGCCCTATTGATAATACGAAGATTGCAGTCACTAAATGTAGTAATGTTATATTAAAACAAGGTAAGTAACTAATAATATTGTAAATTATTTATGCAGCCTATTCTTTGTTAATGGTTTGGGAAAAATGCTGCTATGACGTTCTATATGCAGGTTTTAGTGGTTTTATGCTCTTCATGCTAAGTTTCAGATCATACATGCATGGCAGTTGGAGAAAAAAACAGACACATGACCCCAAGCAGCCAGGCCACCTGACAGTTTACCCAAGAAAATTAATGGACTAGCTTCTATTGCAGATAAATCCAACTACAGATATGAGTATCGAAAATAGTGTAGAGAACTAATTTTCTATTGAGGGGGAAAGTATTTTCTCTCTGTTGTCTTTTGTTAGATGTGTACCACTCAGTATGCTTTGAGCTTGGAGTCTTTTCCCTCTAGGTTGGAGGTGCTGGCTTTGAAGCTACTGGATGTAAGGTACATCCGTTTAAACAGTCTGTCCTGATTTGGATCATCAGTTTGAATCAAGAATTACGTCAAAGTAAAAGAATATAGCCACAATGTGTGTGTGCCCAGCTCAAGACAAAAATATCAAAGTCTGTGCCCAAGAGAAATACAGAAAATGGAAAAGTATAGAAAAAATGCCCTGGGAGACCTAGAGGAAAAGGATCTTATTAAATTTTAAAAATAATTTTAATAATTTTTGTGAGCCTGATAGAAGTCAGTGTTCTGAAGGGGATTTGAATGATGGAGCTGGAGTCCTCTCGTGGATTGTTATTGGTAGGTCATTACATACAGAAAGCGTCATCTGCATTCATAGCATATAGTACTAATGGGGGAATTCTGTGCCAAAAAATTAAAAATTCTGCACAAATATTTTAAAATTCTGAAAAAATCTGCTTATTTTATTTGTCAAAATAACACAATATAATCACACCAGTTTCAGTTATTTTGGTAATTTATTTCAAAATACCTGTCAGCAAGTATGTGTGTAACAATACAGGCAACAAAAAAAGATTCAGGAAATGTTTTTGACAAATAGATTCTTACTAGGCATATTAATACAGAACTCTGAGGAGTAATTCATTTAAAGTACAGTACAGAACCATATTTCCCGCACCCCTCAGAAGCGGTGCAAAGGCCTGGGGAGTCAGGGGTATGGAGGAGCTGAGGGAGGGCGAAGTAGTTGCTGGGTATGAACGTGAAGGGTTGTTGGGTATGTGTGGCAAACATATGGAACAGAGTTTTTTTGCGGGGGTGGGGTGGGGAGGGATTGTTAGGAAGCATCCCCCATGCAGACCCTGGCTGACCCCTAGCCTCTCCCATTCAGTCAGGCACATCTGCCCTGGTCAACATGTGCCCCTCCACCCCCACTCAGCCACCCACTCACCTTCTCCATACGGCCCTGTACCCCTCCCCCCTGTCCCTATGTGTCCTTGCACCCCTCAGCCAGCCCCCTTCCCTCATCTCCATGTATCCCTGTCCTAATGTGTCTTTGTGCCCCCACTCAGCCATCCCCCTTCCCCTCTGTAGCTCTGCATCCCCTTCCCCTCTGCCCATGTGGCCCTGTGCCTCCACTTGCATTCAGCCCCTGCCCTAGTCTGTCCTCCTCCACTAGCCTTTATGAGCCTGCGTCTGACCCCCCCAGCAGCCTACGCTGTCTGTCTCCGCGTATCCCCTATCTCCTGACCTGACCCAACAGGCGTTGTGAAGAAGGCAGGCTCTTTCTCTTCCCTATTGAGCTGGGGTTGGCCAGGAGCTGCTGTTCTGTTTTAGCGCCATACCGCCCTCTGGTGGGACAAAGGCAGAACTCCAGCAACTTTTCTGAAAAAAAAAAAAAAAATTAAAAATATGCGCATTACATGAAATGTGCATGCATGCAGTGGCACAGAATGCCCCCAGGAGTAATATAGTAACTGTACTCTTTCAAAATTCATCTTAATGCATTTCATAATATTACCCTCTAAGATGTGGTTTTAAAGTTTACAGGCAGTATGGCTAAATATTTACATTATCCTGTTACTTGGTTTCTATGAGACTTAGACCCATGGTATATTAGAGGTTTAATTATTTAAACACAGTGTCCATATGTTAAGCATCACAGTGTCCATATGTTAAGCATCTGACTATAACATACAACAATAAGGAAACTTGGTGTTAAATCACTTACTGCTGGTAGGTTGGCCACCAAGCTCTCACTCTAGCTTAAGCTATCCTAAGCCATAATAGAACTAGATAGGAATTGGAAAAGTATTTCTACTAAACTCACTTGTCTTGCATTGACTCTGAGTTGAAAGAGAGAGAGGTGACAGGAACTCTGGTAAATACTGTACAGTACCACGTAATTGCTGATCCAACACCTGTTAAAGTCAATGTGATTCTGTTGTTGTCATCTGTAATGTCCTATTGGTGTATTCTTCCTTGGGTTCTGAGAATTTCTTCGTGTTTCCTGCTTTATAGTCTGCACTTCTAGTGCGTTGTCTCAGCCACTGTGAGCAGACTGGACTTTGTGGAGTCCCTTAACTCCATGCCTTAGTTAGCTGGAGTTGGATGTGAAATCCTTTGATTGCCAGAACGTGAACACAAACTTGTCTGCAATCAGCCTGGTGGACAAATATATCAAATAAGATGATTCATTATAGAAACTTCACATTTTATAACCTATTTTGGGTTTTGATATGCTAGTTGTACGTTTGAGATAAAATTACGTGCCACATTCTCTGGTGACCAGTTGGTTTTAGGTATTAATTAGTATTAAATGTAAGAAACAGTTTGTTCTCCATTATGTTCTTGACAGTTCACTTACAAAATACTGTAACCAGGTTGGATAGTATGTACAGTGTTGCAGAAATTCAAAGGGATGATATTAAATTGGAGTGTTTAGTATTTAGGGCAAGAAGTTTTCTGCCACTCTTAAACATCTTTTTCTAAAGTCACAGGAGTTTTACTCTAACTCATAATCTAAATTTTTAAAGATACTCTTTTGAAAAAGATTAAATATATTGTTTTCAGGAGCAGATTCTGGACAGATTTCCGAAGAAACTTGGAATTTTCTCCAGTCAATCTATGGGGGCGGGCCAGAGATCATGCTCCGACCACCTGTTGCTCCAGTAGAACCTGATGTGCTTCAAACAGAGGAGAAGATTGAATTAGAAACTCGTGGTCTGTAGCCATCAGCACAAATATGAATTTGTAAGAAATCCTTTCCACTTGCCCAAAACACATTCCTGAAAGGTGTTTAGTTTTTTTTTTATTTTAGTTTTGCCTAGAAAGGGGCAGCTCATTGGGCATTATGTTAGTAATGGAAGAATGATTTGAAACTTATAATACAGATTTGTTAAAAAATTTACTTTGAAACCTTTCAGACAGACTATTCCCTTCATGTTTTGGAAGGTATGTGACTTACATAATTTGGAACATTTGGTTAATTGAAAAAAAGTCAACACAGTTTTTTGCTACATATTAAACCTATGCTGTCCTTTGTAGAATTATAAAATTGAGATGAAGGATTTTAAAAATGCTTTTAAATATTGCTATAAATTGCTGATCAGTCTTTTCTGACATTTACAAAATGCAGCATGTCTTTAATTGTACAGTTTTGACAAGACGAGGTATAAAAAGAGCATATTTTAAATGGATCATGGGGAAGTAGTAAACACTCAGGAAAAGTTAAGTTTCACTTTTTTTTGTTTGCACTGCAATGTATAAAATAATGAACAGCATAAAACTTTCAAATTCTTTTCTTATTTGAATATATCAAATATATAATTAGTCTGGATGGAATATTGTTTTGGTCAGCATATGTCAGTAACTTATTGCCTACTAAAGTTTAAATCATATAATAAGCTTCTGTATATAAACCTACCAAATATCTTCAATACTATCAGTGATGGAAAAAAATCTTAGTCTTCTTTAGGATATTTGTTGAGAGCATGAAGCGTGGAATGTAAATGATTGTGGACATGAGACTGATGCGCACTTAAGAAATTAAATTGTCTAGTCTTTTTTTTTAATTAAATTTAATTAAAACTGAAAAAAATCATTGTATAGTTACAAAACACTTTTTGGCATGATTTGTGATGTCAGAAGTTGGATAAAATATGTTGCAAGATTACAAAATCTTGCTGGATAATGTATACTGGAATGTGAATGGCATTCAATCTTTTTTCTTTCTCTCCCCCCCCCCCCCCCCGAAATCAACATTATTTAAGGCTGGTTTAAATAAAAATGACCTTTAAAAACTGGAAATATTTATTCAAATGTGTTTGAATTCTTGTAAGTGAAATACAAATAATATGTAGTAACTTGATTGCAATACAGATTTCATGTGTTTAAGAGGTGTTCCTTAAAGTTTTCCCCATTTAGGTGTTAGGAGCTGGTGTTTAGAGACAACGTGAGGTAATATCTTTTATTGGACCACCTTGGGAGTTGTTTGAAGGCCAGAAGAGGGGTTCAGGAAAGATTTCTTTCAGGATGGGGCCCTCATCGAGTTTGGGTTGTAGTTGTTTAATGATATCCCATATAGGTTCCAGTGTGGAGTGGCAAGTGACAACTACAAGTGTGCAGTCGGGGAGGGGGTATATCTGTATTGAAGCAAGTTTTCTCAGGGTATAAAATAAAATAATAATACTCCCTCTGAACACTGGATTTATGACTTATTGCAACAAACTGAGGGATGGTATGATGAGACTTCCTACAATGGTATGTAGCCAATCTGCGACTGCTAGCTGCAAATGTCTCCAGTGGCTGGTAATGGAACCCTAGATGGGGAGGGCTCTGAGTTACTACGGAGAATTCTTTCCCAGGTGTCTGGCTGGTGGGTCTTACCTATGTGCTCAGAGTCTAACTGATCGCCGTATTTGGGGTTGGGAAGGAGTTTTCCCCTGGATCAGATTGGCAGAGACCCGAGCGGGGGTTCGCTTTCTTCTTCAAGTGATGGTCCCTATTGTATTCCATTGTATGTTACACGTGTCCGAAGCTGGAGTATTTGAAAGTAGTAGAGTCCATTGGTTTGTGCATGCGCCCTTGCCTCACCTCATGGTTTCATCAGAGGTGGTAAAGAGCGGGGCGGACTGACTTTGTCTCCAGTTCCTTCTCATTGCTGCATGGTCAGAGTGAGAGCTACTAGTGTTCTCTCAAGTATGATGCACCTTCAAACATTTAGAATTGTATATAGTTAGTTTTTCTTGAAGTGTTTTCTGTTTTTACTGTTATAATGTAGTTTTAGCTTTTAGTAGTATTTGTAGTAGAACTGAGACTTCAGGGGAATCTGTTTACGGATTACCCGTCCCCCTCACCCCCTCCACCTCAGTACCTGTGGGTGGGTACCAGGCTATGCCAAAGACACCAGGATTTAAAATCTGCCTGCCCTCATTCCTTCTTGATCAGTTATGAACATCAATGCTGCCTCTACTGGTTGGGAGAAGCCCCCATTTCATCCAGGTGCAGTATCTGCAACTCCTTACCAAGCTTTACCCAAAAAGGCTGCATGGAAGTCACCATGAGGCCTCATTCGGACCCAGGTCAGGGAGCTTCTCCCTCCACACCCCTGCACATCAGCCTGAGACAGCCAGTGCAACATCCTGCTATGGAGATTTGAGTTTTCATCCTCAGAGGATTCCAATGGAGTACAAGGGCCTCCCATTCTCTACTGCCACTATGAGTACCCCAAAAGACCACCGCCATCATGTCAGTACCCTCTTCTACAACTGCAGAGGAGCCAATGGTTTACCACACAATAGGGCCCTCTGCAGCACCCACCAGCTCTCTCTCCTCGAGTCACTGTGCCCACGACTCCTGGCGGGGATCGCCAGCTCCGCGTCATCGCGGATCTAGACGTCGCAGCGTCTTGAGAAGTAGTAGCACGAGGCAGCACCATTCCTCGATGTCGGAGTCCCGGTCCCCGTGGCAGACGTCGTTCTCGGCAACATTGATTGTACCGCTCCCATGGTACTGATAGGTCATTGGTAACCCTGACCTCATCCCACATGTGGCCCCCTATGTCCCAGCCCAGCCAACCTGACCGGCTAGTGCTGCCGGTGTCACAGCACGGTCAGTGGCAAGGGCCCCCATAGCAGGGCCAGTGGTGACAGTGGATCCCCTAGCCCCCGGTGCATGCTCAGCCAGAGGCTCATTCAGTAGCAGGGGCGTCGGAGGCTCCCTCCGCCTCACTATCCAGGCCTCCAAGGGATAGATCGATGGGTATGGATCCTCAGCACCACACGCGGAGTCCGACCAAGGGGTGGATCCCGTGGCGCCGGCTGATGTGCAGAGCTCTGTACCAGCCTCCTCCCACGCGCCGGATGACAAGTTTGCAGCCCCACCCCCCTCCGCACCACAGGAGGACTTCAGGGCTCACCAGGAGCTACTGAAGCGAGTAGCATTGACCCTCCAACTCTAAGCTGAGGAGATTGAGGGACCCTCAGACTCGCTCTTCAATGTCCTCTCCTCTTCAGTTCTGGGCAGAGAGGCCCTACCGCTGCACGAAGGGGTGGCTAACATTTCCAATGCCTTCTGGCAAACGCCGGCCTCCCTTGCACCAATGTCGAAGGCAGAGCGCAAATATTTTGTGCCCACGAAAGGGCACGAGTATCTCTCTACCCATCCGGCCCCCTACTCTCTAGTGGTGGAGTCTGTAAATCATAGGGAGAGACAGGACCCACACCCAAGAATAAGGACTCTAGAAGGCTGGACTCATTTGGTAGGAAGCTTTATTTGTTGTCCAGTTTCCAGCTCTGGGTGGCCAACCACCAAGCCCTCCTTAGCTGTTATGAGTTTAACTTCTGGAGGTCACTGCCCAAATTCGAACCCTCCCTTCTGGAGCGTGAAAGGAAGGAATTCAAGGTGCTTGTGGAGGAGGGTGCCGCTGCTGCGAAGGCTGCTCTGCAGGCAGCTTCGGATGCAGCTGACACAGCTGCTCGGTCCATGGCCTCGGTGGTGTCCATGCACAGGGCGTCTTGGCTACTGCTGTCTGGGCTGTCCACGGAGGCACAGTCTGTGATGCAGGATCTTCCCTTCGATGGCAAGGACCTGTTTGTGGAACAAACAGATGTGAAACTTCATGGCATGAAGGAATCACATACTACCCTGTAAACCCTTGGGCTTTACGTCCCGCCTGCCAAGGACAAGCCTAAGCTGCAGGCTCCCGCCCCAGCTCCTCAGCCAAGATATGAGCCCACCTATAAGAGGTCCAAGACCCAAAAGAGGCAACCTAAGAGGCAGTCTCGCTCTGCCCCTCAGCCTGGGCCCTCGAGGGGCAAGCAGCAGGGCAAGAGACGTTTTTGACTGGTTGCAGGAGGGTACCTGGGTGCCTCCCGAGAGGACCCTCCTACCAAAAAGTTTGCCTTCAGCAACCATTTGTGCGCGTTCCTTGCGGAATGGTCCTGAATAACATCGGACCATTGGGTACTCAACACCATTTCCCAGGGCTACAATCTACAGTTTGTCTCACCCCCGCCCTCCCACCCCCCTCCCTGGGACGACATGGGGGACCCATCACATGTACCCCTGTTAGAGCAGGAAGTGGGTCAGCTCCTCAGCTTGGGAGCTGTGGAGAAAGTTCCAAGGGAGTTCTGGGGAAAAGGGTTTTACTCCCGTTACTTCCTTATCCCAAAGGCGAAAGGGAGGCTCAGGCCTGTCCTGGATTTGCGAGACCTCAATCGGTTCATGGTCAAATGCCAGATCTGCACGGTGTCTCTGGCATGTATCATACCCTCTCTGGACCCTGGCGATTGGTATGCAGCCTTGGAGCTTCAGGATGCATACTTCCATATCCATATATTCGAGGGGCACAGATGCTTCCTTCGTTGCTTGGTGGGACAGGACCACTACCAGTTTACGGTCCTCCCATTTGGCCTGTCCACCGCGCCCAGAGTATGCATAAAGTGTATGGCGGTTGTGGTGGCCTATCTTGGATGCTGAGGGGTCCGGATATTTCCCTACCTCAATGACTGGTTGCTCAAGGGCAGCTCCCGGTCTCGGGTACAGGACCATGTGGAGCTGCTTTTGGCTGTGTGTGCCAACGTAGGCCTCCTAGTAAACGAGGCCAATACCCTTGTGGTGCAAGCAGCAACTGAATGGTCCAGACCCCAGCCCCTGCACTACACCCCCGCTGATAAGGAGGGCAAACAATTGGACTTTCTGGGAAGCCAGGTCTGCTCATCAGCTAGCCTCTAGTTCCAAATTTCGAACTATCAAGCCTTGTTGGCTAAATATGAATTCCTCAACTATGGCAAACTGGAGGACTTTACTGAAAAGCTGTCTCAGCAAGATCGACCCCGGTTTCAGTCTATCCTGGATGAAGGGAAACTCGTGGCATGATCAGCGCTTCAATCTGCTGTAGACATGGCAGATACCTCATTGTGCTCAATGGCTGTGGGCATTGTCATGCAGAAGGAATCGTGTCTTCATTCATTTGGTTTCCCCATAGAGGTGCAAAAATCACTCCCTTTCAGTGAATTGCATCTATTTAACCAGAAAACTGATGATTCACTCCATACCCTGAAGGATTCAAAAGCCACACTTTGATCTCTGGGCATCTGTACACCTGTACCCAAACAGAAATTCTACTGCCCACTACCAACACAGTGGTTCAGGACTACCCAGTTTTTCCACCAAAGACTGAACGAACCACCGCACAAGTGCCAGAAGACCCAATACCCTCCAGGCCCGCCTTCACAGCCTACATCACCACACACATGCAACCCTCTCAGAAAAGCTATTTCTGAGTACCACTACAGAGCTGTCAACCAGTGAGCCTACTGTAATACAACCACCCCATCCCTTTTAGCATTCATTCTACCAGCTTAGAGAGCAATAGCAACAGACAAGCAGGTGCTAGATGTCATCCGTTATGACTATCCAATCAAATTCATGACACTACCTCACCCACATCCCTACTTCTCAGGGACCATTCTCACTAGAGCATCCTTGCCCTAGAGATAGATTCAGTACTACAAAGGGAGTGATAGTCCTCCAAACGATCAAGGGACAGGGTTCTATTCAACTTACTTCCTGATACCCAAAAAGAAAGGCGGTTGGAGACCAGTCGTGGATCTCTCTCCCCTCCATTGCTTCATTCACAAACCCAAGTTTGGTATGGTCACTTGAGCAGCCATCATACTGTCGCTAGAAAAAGGTATGTGGTTTATGGCTCTCGATATGCAGGACACCTATTTTTACATCAACCCACAGATGACTCCTGAGCTTCCTGGTAGGCCTTCAGCACTTTCAATACAGGATCCTACCATCTGGACTCACCACTGCTCCCAGGGTTTTCACCAAAGTTTTCTCTGTTGTAGAAGCCCACCTCAGGCATTATGGGGTCCTTATATTCCCCTGTCTCAATGACTGGCTACTAGAAGCGTGATCCAGAGATGCAGATCTCATCTCAACCACCATGTTGCTCAGATTCCTTTCCTCCATAGGAGTCAGGGTAAATGTCGAAAAATCAGCTTGGGTTCCCACACAGTCCCTAGAGTTCAGAGGGACCTCCATCAATTCAGTCACAGCACGAGCTTACGTACCAAGGGACAGATTCCAGACTCGGCAAGAACTCTTCCCCTGAATAGTCTACAGTCCATCTGTCCCAGTCAGGACTTGCCTATCCATCCTTGGCCACATGGCAGCCTGCATATACGTCACTGCCTGTGCTCAGCTCTCCGTTGCTCACCTACAGATGTGGCTTCAGAGAGTTTACTCACCCATGTGGCATACCATAGATCTTATGTTGATAGTCCCCCACATTGGTAGACTCCACTGTTGGTGGACAGACTTGCGACAGGTCTGGGTAGGAATCCTCTTCCTCCCATCCTCCCTGGACAGGGAAGTCATCAGAGACGCATCCCTTGCAGGATGGGGAGCACACATGTGAGACCACATGACGCAAAGGACACAGACCCCTCAGGAATCCAGGATGCACATAAACATTCTGGAACTCCGGGTGGTACGGAGAATGTGTCAAGCATTTCTCACATCCGTTCGCTGCCATTATGTTCTCATCATGTCAGACAACAACACCATCATTTATTACATCGACAAACAGAAGGGCACGAGGTCAACTGCTGTGTGTGCAGAGGCCAGTCAATCTATGGGATTGGTGCATCACCCACAAGATCCTGTTTTTGGCAGCTTTATATTCCAGGGACTCAGAAGTTGATTGCAGATGTTCTCACTAGAAGATTCATGGCTGATCACAAGTAGGAATTCCATGACACTTTAGTAAATGACATCTTCAACCAATGGGGGACTCTGAGCAGAGACCTCTTTGCCTCCCATGCCAACAACAAATGCAGCACATACTGCTCTGGGGGGTGCGGAGGAGCAGGGGTGTGTCGGTATCCACTCTCAAGGTGACGTTCTCATACTCCGCTGGTCAGACCAGATCAACTATGCCTTCTCCCCCGCCCCCCTTCCCCAACCACCACCTTTCCTGCCATGTGTACTCCACAAGATCAGGCGGGAGAGAGCCATTATTATTCTGATCGCCCCATTCTAGCCAAGACAGTTCTAGTTTCCCAACCTTCTCTGCATGTCAGCCTATCCCTCACTTCCCCTACCTGCTTTCCCCAAGCTGCTAATGCAACACAACAGCAAGATCAGACATACCAATCTGCAGACATGTCACTTCAGAGCGTGGTACTTGGATGGGCAGCTTCTCTAGAATGGGAGTGTTAATCGGAAGTGCAAGACATCCTCTTGAGCAGCAGAAAAGAGTCCACTAGGTGTTCCTACTGGGCCAAGTGGAAACGTGTCACCTCCTGGGACCAACAGAAAGGGCTTTTCCCACAGGAAGTAGAGATTCCCCTTCTTTTCAATTATCTCCTGTCCTGGAAGACATTGGGGCTCGCCCTCAACTCTCTCAAGGTCCTCATAGTGGCAGTCAGTGCCTTACACCCCCCCCCCATGGAAGGACACTCTGTATTTACACTTCTGTTGACTAATAGGTTTTGGAAAGATTTCCTCAGAACTTTCCCACCCATACAACCTATCGCTCCCCAGTGGGTCCTCAACCTCATTCTAATGGCACTAATGAAATAGCCCTTTGAATCACTGGCTTCGTGCTCTGTCCTTTCTTTTCATAAAAGTTGCATTACTTGTGGCTATCACTTTGGCGAGAAGGGTAGGTGAACTTTGGGGCCATGATGGCGGACTCCCCCCTTCAACATTTTCCATAAGGACAAAGTCTCCCTGCACCTACATCCCAATTTTCTACCAAAGGTAATATCCCAGTTTCATCTCAACCAACTCATATATTGAATTGCTTTCTTTTCAAAGTGTCATGCCTCAGCAGAGGAACAACAAGTTCATTCCCTCCACGTCTGCCAGGCCATGGCCTTCTACCTGCAGGGGACAAGACTCATCAGGAAGTCTCCTAGATATTGTTTATTGCAGTAGCTGAGAGAATTAAGGGGCAAGCAATCTCCACACAGAGAATCTCCAAGTGGATTTTGGGGTGCATTACATTCTGCTATTAGTTGTTGCTACTGCCTGCACCGCTCAGAGTGAGAGCCCATTCCATAAGCGCCCACGCGTGTAGGGCAGCCATGTGGAGTTTGGTACACACTTTTGCAAGAGATGACTCATTTGGCACCGCTGTCCTCCCCTCAACTGTTCCATCCTCATCCTTGCATCTTCCTCCAAATTAGGTACTGCTTGTTAATCACCCTCAGTGGAATACAATAAGGGCCATCACTCAAAGAAGAAGAGGTTACTTAGCTGTAACTGGAGGTTCTTCAGAATGTGTGGTCACTGTCTATATTCAACTTTCTACCCTCCTTCCCCTTTGCTGCGGATCTATTCAGTTGGTGATGGAGAAGGAACTGGAGACGTGGTCAGTCTGCCCTGCCCTTTATCACCTCGGATGAAACCATGAGGCGAGGCAAGGGTGCATGTGCGGACCAACGGACACTACTACTTTCAAATTCTCTGGCTACAGAAGCATGGCATGCATGCATAAACCCTCAATAGAACCACGCATCTCAAAGAACCTCCAGTTACAGGCAAGTAACCTTCTCTTCTGCTGCAGCATGGGGCCTGGGTCACTTTCATGTTTAAATTAGTGTAAATGGTGGATTCTCTGTAACTTGAAGTCTTTAAATTATGATTTGAGGAATTCAGTAACTCAGCCAGAGGTTAGGGGTGGGTGGGTGAGGTTCTGTGACCTGCAATGTGCAGGTGGTCAGACTAGATGATCATGATGGTCCCTTCTGACCTTAACCACACACGCGCGCACGTCTTCCCACCTCTGACTGGAGGCCTTGTATTTAGCTGTGATACTTTGAGTGAGTTTCCAAGACCTGAAGAAGAGCTCTGTGTAAGCTTGAAAGCTTGTGTGTCTCACCAACAGAACGTGGTCCAATAAAAATTACCACCTCACCCACCTTGTCTCTCAACAACATTTCCAAACACCATGAGATGAGATTTTCTGGCATGAGTTTATTTTCCTTCAGAACTAGCAGAAGGAAGTGAAGGAAGAACCTTCTAATGTGTTCATGAACAGTACTCATAACAAATCGTGCTGGTTCGCATTTCAGATCTGTTTACGGTTTAAACGGTTCCAAAAGGTTAGTCTTTCTTGCCATCCATGAAGTATATAGAATTGTACTGTAAATTTGCAGAAATTTTTTTCACTAGTAAATTAAATCCCAGCTAGAGGAGTACTATAAACCTACATAATCTGTTTCACCTCCCTCTCCAGTGGATTATGATTTAACACTTAAGCTTGATGAACATGGGGGCACCAAAATAAACCTGCCTCTATTTCTAGTGAGCAGTAAGAATCTTGAGTGGATATATTGGATAATCCATTTTTTTTTTCCTAAAAAGGAAAAATATTTGGATTGGCTTCTCTGATAGCTATTGGGCTTACTTTCAGTGATTTCCCTAAATGATAGTTAAGGCACAACTGTTCCCTGTGTTCATTACAGAATAGCCATATCAAGAAAAGACCCAACTGGAGCCAAGAGGAATACATAAGTTTGTCAAACTCAGTTGGAGAGAATTTTCTTATGCACTCTGATAGCACTACATTCCTTACCTTGGTTGGTGGGATCTGTTTCTCATATCTTTCAACTGTTGAGTTGCCTGTATGCAATATATATACTACTTAGGCATCATCTAGAGGCTAGCTGAAGAAAACTGTTTTGGTTATACTTCTCTTTGCTGAGATTTTAGAAACCTCTACAAAACCACTTAATTCTGTGATTTAGTCTGCCCTAGAAAGGCGGAGTCAACATGCTTGTCACGTCACGGAAGTGTGAAGGTGTTTGTATATCAAATCTAATTCCCTGCCTAAAACCAAAATAGTGCCAGATCCCAAATGAAAGCTCTTTTCTCTAAATGGCGAAAGTGGCCTCATTTCAAAATGAATCTGGGACCACCTGATGTGACTGGCAGGTCTTACAGCTTCTATAAATATTGCATCTTACATCACACAAGTCACCTGAGCACAATTTCCCCTTAGGAGTCATTGATGGGTACATAAGTGGATTTTAAAAAGTGTTGTTTTCTGTTTATCCATGCAGTCTATTTCCTCCCAACTGGTGGAAACAAGCCAAATTTAATTTTCTGACAATTACTATCTAGATATTTCCTGCTCAAGACTTTGAACTGCATGGGGGAAAGGTACAACACTAAATTTGGACACTGAAATGTAGAAATAAGGTGATATACAAACATCATCACAGTAAATCATAAGATGAATAGATTCATTTAAATGATGGGAAAGGTGGTTGGTTGGTAAACTATGAATGGGGGCACTGCTTGTGTACAGCACAGTGGGAAAAGCCATTTAATTCTTGCAAGTCGGTACTATTTTAGCTGAAAATAGCTGCAGTCATAAAAAGAAAAAATACCAAAACAATTTTTATATCCTTTTCTCCAAAAGAAATTGCAAATTCCTTCATATTGTAATTCAGACTGTGCAATGTTTGCTTTCCCCAGAAATCAACATTTTTTGAGGTGATTAATTTTATTCTGTCTCTTCTATGTACCTTTTTGTAGTGTACATTCTAAAACAAGATGTCCTGGTTACCATGGTGACACTGACATTTTTTCCCATGGCTTTCATTAAAATGGTAAATTCAAAAGAAGAGAGATGTAGCAATGACTGACACTCTATATTGATGTTTCCTTCCACCTCGGGGTAAACCTTCTCTAAGGGACCAACTGTAAGACTTTTTAATTAGATATTCAGCTTTCTTAGCAAAACAAACACTTCCATAGTTGCCCAGATGTAACTGGTTGGTTGCAGTTAATTCAGTGGCTTAATCATTTAATTAGAAACATTTCTAATTACATTTCTTGTCTAATGCTGTTTATAATTAGACTGATTCTATGATTTAAATACACAAGCAATAAATATCAAGACATTTCAGCTGTGACCTCTTCAGAATCTAAAAATCCTTGTACAAATTTAGTAGAGGGCCACATTGTCTCACCTTTTTTTTCTTTGTTTGTAATCTAATTAGTTCACTTCCCTGCCCAAGAACCAAGCAATATAGAATTAAGCATAATTTTTATAAAATGTTTACAAAACTAATCATTGCCAGGTCAAATAAAGGCCAAAACAAAGACAAGACAGGGAACAGATCTGAATGAAATTTATGGTGAGTATAATATGTCACTGTAAATAAATATTAGTAGTACTGACAACCAAGCTCTCAGCAGAATCTGAACATGATTTAGTCCCCTGCAAACACTTAGGCCTTTGTATAGTCACATGCATGAGTGCTTTCAGGTTTGGAGTCTTAATTTAGTAATAGTTAATGCTTCATCTCTGTTTACAGTGTTCTGGTTAGAAATGAAGAATGCTTTGATGCCAAAACTACCATTTTTCTGGGACTATTGAGGAAGTGTCAGGAACCCTAGCTAAGATAAATAATAGATCAGTGCAATTTTTCAGAGCGAATAACTAATAAAGCTTGTCTTTGAAAACGATGTATTAGACTGTCAGATTTCACTGAGATTTGTGAATGGGATTTTTTTTCCCAGCTTGAACTGTTTGATCATCTTTCCTGCACTAGAAATAATGTATCACATTTCAAATTGTGTCACACCTACTACTTATTGAGAGGCTGCATGCAAAATGTTCAATTGTAAATGACTGATTTCACTAGGCATCCTACTGCATATCTGTCCTTCAAACAAAGTTGTATTTGGTCCCAGAAAATGTTCCACATCACAACACTGCCATTACTATGTCAGAGTGAAAAGTATACAGAATGGCAGAATTAAATACTTTTTTAAAAAACACTTCTTTCGGAACAAAATGAAAACCTTCCCACAAATACAAGTGTGACCATAACCACCTGGCCTTTTTAGTGTTCCCACAGTCCTGGATGACAGGCTTCTCTGCAGGAACAGTAAGATTTTTTAGACTGGAGCATGAGGGGAAAAGGGACCGCACTGGAGGAAACCCTGGTAGTAGAGGAGGCAGAGTCACAGGAACATACCGCAGATCAGGCCCTACAGCTGGCTAGTGGGCCTCCTGGGCCTGTTTTCTGAGGATCTGTTCAGGGATGGGCCCAGGGAACAGCCTGGGGAGGGAGTGGCACAGGAGCTGGAACAGATCAGCAGCTGGGTAAGCAGCAGCCAACATCTTTATTATAATTATGGGGAAAATGGTAGCATAAATGGGAGGGATTTCTGGGTTATGGCCAATAAAATAGTTATGGAGGATATTTGGAATGGGATGGCTTCAGACGGTTGACGGTGGAAGTCATGCCGTTTCCCTGGTCCTCTTCCTTCCGTGGGACCACCATGTAGCCAAGGTGGCTTCCACATGGGGGAAAAAATTAAACATGCAACTAAGTTTCCACTTAAAAAAGAAAATAAGAATTACAGGTTTAGCAAGCATGAGTACATATTTCTGCATATATTGCTAGGTTTGTAGCTATGTCACGCTGGCAGACTGATACAGTTACACCATTATTAGCATTAGAGCCTTGTCCCAGACAGCATAGATTATAAACCCCCGTGGCTGTATTAAGTGAAAAAGTCCCTTTGGGATGTCTGTACTTGGTCTACTGACCCGGGCCGTCCACAGCATGCTGTCTGAGCTGGAGAGAAGGAAGCAGGGGGAATCGGTTCTGCTGTTAGCAAGCCTCCACATTCTGATTCAGTATCCTGTTAGTGTTCATCTGAATTTTCCTCCCCTCATGGCAGGTAGTGCTTGAAACTTTTTCATGCAGGAGAATCAGTGAGATTTCTGGGCAGGATAAACTTCCAGTGGTTGCTCTGTAGTTTAACCGCCCTCTCAACTCCTTGCTATGTTGTTCAGCCAGCAGGTGATGAAAAGATCTCCATTGTATAGATAGAGGGAATTCCGGCACTAGCCTGGAACATTTGCTCCCTCTTCCACTCGGGGACCTCCCGCAGGCTTTCCTGGCCTGAAATAATATTGAAACCAATACTGGGAACAGGTCCCCTGGTCTAAATAGCCTAACCACCCCCCAATCAGTTCCTGGTATATTTAATTAAATCTGAAATTCCTTATTATGTCTTTGGTCTGGGTACATGGCTACAAGGAGCTTCTGAAGATGCCAGTGTGTAAAGATGGAATAAAAGTATCAAACTATAGTATGACGGGGGATTTTTTTCTCTTTCTATGGATGAAAAATAATTTTAAAAGTTGAAGGCCCTGTTGGATCAAGGCAATCATCCAGGACTCTTGAGGAGAGGACCCTCAACCAGCATGGAAAAAGGAAAAGGCTCAGATGACCTGTTGCTTGAGATAGGGCACAGGTCAGAACAATGAACACCTGGAGGAGCAGCAGTGAGGGAGAATAGTGATGCATGCCCAGAGGGAGCAGTGTGAGTGGCTGTCCATCCTGATAGTTAGCAGGCTATAGCTCCTGGACCATCATTGATGCCTAAGGACTCTCCTTCACTTCACCACATCTTGCACCCTGTGCAGCCATTGGACAATCCAAAGATGGGGTTGGCTATGACCCACTCTATGCACTGGAATGGGCAGATGTTCCCCATTTACTGTATCTCTATACAATGTGTAAAGCTGCAAGTAATGAGAATGGATACACATATAACATCCAGTTCTTCTTTGAGTGATTGCTCATGTCTATTCCACAATTGGTGTGTGTGTTCGCCACGTGCACCGGTGCCAGAAGTTTTTCCCCTAGCAGTGCACATGGGGGGAGCGCCCCCCGCGACCTGTGGAGTGGCGCCTTCCTGGCGCAGTATAAGGGGAGCTGCGTGCTCCCCAACCCTCAGTCCCTTCTTGCCGCCAGTGAAGGTGCATCAGAACTACTCTGCTCCAGCTTTGTTTGTTCGTTCAGTGTCAGTACCTGTAATTAGTTAGCTGTTTAGTCAGTCAGTGATTCCGGGCCAGGGCACGCCCCACGCCCCGGGGTTTAAGTCGTGCGGCTCTTGTAGGCGTTCTATGCCAAGAAGTGACCTGCACGCAGACTGTTTGTGCTGTTTGGGAGAAACCTATATCAGCGAAAGGTACAAGATTTGCAAGTTGTTTAAGCCTCGGACCAAAAGAGAAAGGGACATTAGGCTCTGGGACATCCTGATGAAGTCGGCGCTGACCCCAACTCCAGCACACCGCTCCAAACCGGTACCTGGCACCGTGGCATTGGTATGTGGCGACCCTCCAGTGCCATCAACCAGTCGGCACTGCCCCCCGTCCACGGGGCACGCCAAAAGGGCCAGGAAGATTCCCTCTTTGCAGCGGCACCGAGGGAAGTCTGGGACAGAGGCTAGGCCCATGTCGGGCAGTCCTTGATTCCCCACCGGGGCCCAGGCCTCGGACTCACGTTGAGCGGAGTAGCCCTGCCCCTTTGGAACAGGCCTCTCCGGATGTCCAGATGCCATCCATACCTGAAGCCCTCCAGGTGGCCCAGGACGTTATGTCCATGCCAATGTCAGCCCCATGCTCCAGAGTCGCCACAGCCCGGTACCGGGCTTGGTCGAGGGAACATTCCCAACGCCGTTCACCGCCCACCACCCAGCAGAGTCCATGTGGATCGCCCTCGATGCCGACCAGACTGTCTGGCTGGGTTCTGGCCGCCTGGGACTCTCGGCACCATTTGTCCTCAAGGAGCGAATATAGACAGGACCGCAGCAGGCGTTGCCAACAGTCCTTGTCTCAGAGGGAGTACTGCAGTTGGTCACGGCTCGGTCATCGACGCCGTTCCCGCTCAGACTCCTGCTCCAAGTCTCCGCCAAGACATCGCAATCCTGGGCGTTGATCACCGGCATCTCGCGGTCGTGAGTCTGCCCATCGAGGCCATTCGTGGAGCAGCTGTTACCGTTGGTACTGGTCCTCCACGTCAAAATCATGGTCCCATGGCCGACGTAGATCCCGGCACTGCCACTCCTCCCGCTCCAGAAACAGCAGCAGATCTTACGCTAGCCCGGCCTCCATTTGTTGCCGTCTTTCGATGGGCCAGACCAGCCAACCCGAACAGCCGGCCCCGAACAGCCACGCGAGTGTCGTGGCTGACCTAATGGTACCAATGGGCACCGTAGCCTCCAGCGCAGTCCTGGGTGGGAGCTCGCTTGGTGGCTGGAGCTTCGGAAGCAACGTTGGCCTTCCTCTCCAGACCCCTGAGAAAAGAGTCAGTGGGACGTACGTCCTCTGCACCGTGCCCGGAGTCTGACCAGGTGGTGGACCCTCCGGTGCCAGCCAATACCCAGAGCACCTCACTGGCCTCCTCGCCCTCCCTGCAGGCAGCCTTGGATGCTGCGGAGACGGCCACACAATCCATGGCATTCGCGGTGTCCATGAGATGGGCATCATGGCTCCTGCTCTCTGGGCTGGCCAGTGAGGCGCAGTCTTCCATGCAAAATCTCCCATTTGACGGGAAAGCTCTGTTTGTGGCGGAAACAGATACAAGGCTGCATGGCATGAAAGACTCCCACACGACCCTCCAGACTCTGGGCCTGTATGTCCCAGCTCTGGCAAAACCTAAGTTCAAGCCACAGCAGACTCCCGCCCAGGCTGCCCTGCCGAAGTATGAGGCCGCCCATAAGAAGCAGCGGGACTATAAGAGAGGCCCTCAGAGGCAGTCTAGGCCTGCCCCCCAGCCTAGGTCCTCCAAGGGCAAACAGGCGGGGAAAAGGCGCTTTTGATGGGACGCTTGGGGGCACCCCGCCAGTCCTTATCCGGGATCCACCCCCAATAAAGCTCCCCTTCGCCAACCGGTTGTGTGCTTTGCTCCCGGAATGGTTGTGGCTAAACTCGAACCAATGGGTCCTCAACCATCTCCCAAGGTTACACTCTCCAGTTTACCTCCTCCCCACCCAAACACCCCCCCGTCCCTGTCCCTCTTGGGGGACCCCTCACACAAAACTCTAGCAGGAGGTGGGGCGGCTCCTAGGACTAGGAGAGATAGAGGCAGTGCCTGAAGAGTTCATGGGCAAGGGTATTACTCCCATTATTTCCTTATCCGGAAAGCCAAAGGGGGCTCAGGCCCATCCTGGACCTGCAACATCTGAACCAGTACACGGTGAAACTCAAGTTCCGCATGGTTTCCCTGGCCTCCATCATCCCCTCCCTGGATCCCAGGGACTGGTACGCTGCCCTAGATCTACAGGATGCGTACTTCCACATCCACATATTCAAGGGGCTTCCTCCATTTCGTGGTGGCACAGAATCACTACCAATCCATGGGTCTCCCATTTGGTCTGTCCACTGCCCCGAGGGTGTTTACAAAATGCATGTCGGTGGTAGCAGCCTACCTCAGACGGCGGGGGGTCCAGATATTTCCCTATCTGGACAATTGGCTTGTCAAGGGCACCTCCCGGTCACAGATGAGGGATCACATGGCGCTCCTCCTGTCCACATGCACCGCCTTGGGCCTGTTGGTAAACAACACCAAGTCCATGTTAGTCCCGGCCCAACGCATAGAGTTTATTGGGGCACTCCTGGACGCAGCGTCAGCAAGGGTCTCTCTCCCGCCAGACAGATTTGAGACCCTGAAAGGTCTCATCAACTCAGTCACAAGGTTCCCGGTGACAAGAGCCAGGGTTTACCTGCAGCTTTTGGGTCACATATCGGCGTGCACGTACATGGTCCATCATGCCAGACTCAGGATAAGGCCCTTCCAGCTCTGGTTGGCCTCAAAGTTCTGCCAGGCCACGGACAGGATGGACAAGGTCCTCATCGTGCCGAACTCTGTGATCACCTCCCTACAGTGGTGGTCCACCCCAAACAAAATGCTCCAAGGGGTCCCATTCAGGGACAGGACCCCGTCGTTGGAGCTGGTGTCTGATGCGTTGGACCTGGGTTGGGGGGCCCATGTGGAAAACTTTCAGACCCAAGGCCTGTGGTCGCTCAAGACCTGACCCTACACATAAACGTCAAGGAGCGGTGCGGCTGGTGTGTATGGCCTTCCACTCGCACCTGGAGGGCAAGGTAGTCAGGGTCCTCACGGACAACACGCTCTCGATGTTCTATATCAACAGGCAAGGCAGGACCCGATCCTCTGCCCTCTGCCACGAAGCCCTCAGGCTGTGGGACTTCTGTATAGCCCACGACATTCACCTGAAGGCCTTCCACCTACCGGGTGCCCAGAACAAGAGGACGGATCGCTTGAGCAGGGACTTTTCCTCTCAACATGAGTGGTCCCTCCACCCAGAAGTGGCCCACCGGCTCTTCCGAAGGTGGGGAACTCCCCAGGTGAACCTATTCGCGACTCGGCAGAACCAGCGATACCCCCGGTTCTGCTCTGGTAGGGCCTGGGGCGGGGAGCTATCTCTGATGCTTTTATCCTGTCCTGGTCAGGCCGGCTTCTCTACGCCTTTCCCCTGTGCCCTCTAATCAGCAGGGTCCTAGAGAAGATAAAGACGGATAAGGCCCGGGTCCTCCTGATTGCCCTGCCGTGGCCCAGACAACATTGGTACGGGACTCTCATGGGCCTGGCAATAGCTTGGCCGTTACCGCTCCGCCCGGACCTGCTCTCTCAGGACTAAGGCCGCCTCCTCCATCCCAACCTAGTGGCTCTTCACCTCAAGGCGTGGCTGCTCAGTGGTTAGGTGGAGAGTAAAGGACGTGCTCAGAACAGGTTCAGCACATCCTCCTCAAAAGTAGACGGCCCTCCACTTGCTGCGCTTATTTGGCGAAGTGGTCCCGGTTTCCTAGGTGGGCGGCGGACCAGGGTGTCTCCCCTGTGGCCGCCCCGATCCATCTTATCCTTGATTACCTCCTCCACCTGAGGGCCCAGGGCCTGGCGCCCTCATCAGTCAAGGTGCACTTGACAGCCATATCAGCCTTCCATCTGCCAGTGCAAGGGCACACGGTATTTTCCCATGCTATGACTGGCCAGTTCCTTAAGGGTTTGGACTGTCTTTTTCCGTATTCTAGGCCCCCGGTCCTGCAGTGGGACCTAAACCTGATGTTAGCTCGTCTCATGGGGCCCCCATTTGAACCACTGGCCACGTGTTCCTGGTCTCACCTCTCATGGAAGGCGGCCTTCCTGGTTGCAATCACATCGGCAAGGCGAGTATCAGAGCTCAGGGCCCTGACCTCCGAGCTGCTGTACACAGTCTTCCATAAGGACAAGGTCCAGCTCCGCCCACACCCCGCGTTTCCCCCAAAAGTGGTCTCCGCCTACCACATGGGTCAGGACATTTTTCTACTGGTCCTCTGCCCCAAGTCTCACGCGTCCAGTGAGGAGCACCATCTCCACACGCTCGATGTACTGCAGGCTCTGGCTTTATACCTCGAGTGGACCAAGCCGTTCAGAAAGTCCTCCCAACTGTTCGTCACCTCGGCTGAGAGCGCGAGGGGCAGCCGATTTCCACTCAGCGGCTTTCCAATTGGATCACTTCATGCATCCGGTCCTGTTATGAGCTGGCAGGTGTCCCGCACCACCCATTGTGAGGGCACACTCGACTCAGGTGCAGGCCTCGTCAGCTGCCTTCATAGCCCACGTCCGCCATCCAGGACATCTGTAGGGCCTCCACGTGGTCTTCGGTTCACACGTTCACCTCACACTGTGCGATTGTCCCCCAAACCAGGGATGACGCCGGATTCGGCAGGGCTGTCCTCCATCCTGGGAACTTGTGAACTCCTACCCACTTCCAACAGATATAGCTTGGAATCACCTATTGTGGAATACACATGAGCAATCACTCAAAGAAGAAAAGACAGTTACCTTTTCCGTAACTGGTGTTCTTCGAGATGTGTTGCTCATGTCTATTCCACACCCCACCCTTTTTCCCCTGTCGGAATTGTCTGGCAAGAAGGAACTCAGGGTGGGGGGAACACGCAGCTCCCCTTATACCACACCAGGCAGGCGCCACTCGAGGGGTCGTGGGGGGCGCTCCCCCCTACAAGTACTGCTAGGGGGGGAAAACTTCCGGCACCGGTGCACGTGCGAGTACGCACACCTATTCTGGAATAGACATGAGCAACACATCTCGAAGAACACCAGTTACGGATAAGGTAACTGGTTTTTTAGCAATGAGACTCTACAGCTGAGACTTTAGGTAATGGCACAATTCTGCAAGTTTGCACTTTCACTTACTTGTGTACAGGGAGCTGGGATGCCTGCAATGGCTTTCAGAATACTTTTGGTTATGTTAATAAATCGGTTTGCTTGAAAAAAGATAGTCATGAAGTTGTCCAAAGCTTTTAATAAAATATCAAACTCTTACCACATAAAAGCAACAGCAAATAAAAAATAGCAAATAAACTCATATGTCTCTTACAGCCCCACCGGGCACATTTCCTCATGTGTCACCCTCCACTGAAAGGATATGGGAACACAAGGAATCCCTTGTATTTCCCTTGCTTGCCTGGACCAGTTTCAGTAATGACAAAGCTCTTTCAGGTTACGTATACTAGATCTGCAAACCAATGGTGTCCGGCCTAATCCATGTGAAAATTCTTACCCTTATCCTCAGAGATGATGTGGAGAGTGCAGCATGCCACAATAATACAGATGGCATTGGACACAGTGGCATCCAGTTTTGCAGGTAGTCCCATCTTGCCTTCAAATGCGCACACCACCACATCCTGTAACTGCTAAGCGGCTTCTATCAGGTCAGCTGTGTAGCCAGACTATAGTTTCATGAGCTATGGCTGTAAAGGGTAAGCATGGGCACAGACCCTCATCCCCAATGATAACCATGTTATTCGGAGGGAATATGGTTCCTGCTTGTCCAAACAGGAACCACCAGAGCTCAGCATGCTGCCATCATGCAACTTGCTGGTACATGCTTGCACTGGTGTTTATGAATCTGCCTTTTTGATTGACTAAGGCCTGCAGAATGTATGCATAATAACCTTTGCAGTTTTCACTTTCCTGTGCCCGTCGTGGCAGTACCATGAATGCCATTGCTGGCCCAGCAGAGTTTGGGGGAAGCCAATTATCTCAAAGCCAACTATTATTTCTGGCACCTTGTTTATGTCCACCACCCACTGGTAAACCATAGCATCAATTGCTGCTATCACAGCACCATTTGTGTGTCTGGGAGTATGCTCTTCATACGGCTCCATGAAGTTGGCCTTCCTCTGGAGTGCTGGGCCTGCTGCTGTTCATCCCAAGTTTGCATGATGATGTGATCCCACCATGGTACTAGCTATCTAGCACTAGTCTACATATGATTACAGCATGCAACAGGTATATCTCCACTCTGCCATGAGTGAACTCCCTTCCAAGACCTGCCCCTGCCTTCTGAGGGTCAGACACTGCTGGTGAAATGCTATCCACAGTCCATCTGTATATAGTGGTCACAAGCAGGAACAGCTCATCCACCTGTGCTCAAGCTATGGCTTGGCATGGGCTGGAATGGCCAGAAGCAGGGAGCGTGCCAAGCTGGGTGTGCCACAGCCAAATGCATTAGTGGGCTAAGAACACTTCTGCGTAGGGGCCTGGGAAGGATGGGCAAGTTCTCCCACAATATACTGCAAACCACTTTCCAGAAGAGCCCAGGTTAGTGAAGTACTAAGAACCCTGGGATATGCTCAAAGCAATCCTAGTGCCAAACCAGTCTAACATCAATACCAGTGTGCACACAGCTAGATGAGTCTGACTTGGATGCAGCTGTGCAATACCAATCCCACATGTGAGCATCCATAAGCACAGTTTTGCATGCAAAGGGACCCAGCCAGTTGTACACTGCAGCATATACATACCTTATGTCTGAACAGCACATAGAACAATGAGGTCCAGTGGATAGGGCACTGGATTGGAAGTGACAAGTCAAGGGCTCTAATTCCTGTCTCTGCTATGGACCAGCTATGTAACCTTGGATAAGTAATTTCAGGGTAAGTGAAACAGGGATAGGGAGGACAAGGTAACAATAACACAAGCATGTGTTCGTGTATGTTAGCTATGCACACAGTGTAACTTACTGCCAGTGGAACCATTTTTATAAGAGTGTTCTGTAGGTACAACAAAAGAGCAGAGACTCTTCCAGAGGCACTTGAAGAGGACAAGGTAGTGAGTGGATTTATGATTTTTTGGTAGGAGTTACCATATGTAAGGGTCAGTACAGGGGAGAATTCCAGAAGTGAATGAATTGGCCATGAGGGCAAGGAATGTTGGAGTAGCAAAAATACAATCAACAGTAGAATAGGTAATCAGTAATGTAAGTCTGCACTAGATCTGAGTAGTTGAATCCATGTGCCCACATACCACTTTATTACAGGACTGGGGCTTTATTCAGTTTCCCCTGTGTCCTACTCAGCACCAGGAAGAGGAAAACCATTGTTAAAAATAGTAAAGTATGATTGCAAGCCACAAAAGCCGGCAGGTTGACTCAGGAGGCTGATATGACTTAACTAATTTTTGGAAAAAAAATAAATAAATCTAGATTAAGTTGGCAATGTCCCTCTCAGCAAAAGCTTTGTTTAACTTTCCACCTCATAGATTGCTTCTAGTGCCAAGGCCTACAAATAACTTAACTGATTATGATGTAAATGGTATCAACTGCTACAATTAAAATTACATAAAGGTTTTCATTCCAATCTTACTCAGAACCTTCCTCAACTGTCACCCATCACTCTGAAATTTTCCAGACCCCAATGGGTGTGTTACTTTTTTGGAAGTTTAAACCAAAGTTCAAGAATGAGGAGAGTGAAACTCAAAATAGCTGAAAGTAAAATAACAATAACAATACACTAGTTTCAAATATTTTAAACTGTTACACTGATATTTTAGTTTTGTAATGTACAATCCAAGCTCCAGCTATATTGTAATCTTAAATGACAATATGTATACTATGGTGAGCTAAACAGAATGTCTGACTGCCTTCAGCTTTGAATACTGCTTTTGTGGTTTGAGTCACCAAAAGATCTAGATGAAATCATTTCCTTGTAATTCACTGCATTCCAGACATTATTCTCTAGTCACCTGATTCTGAAACCTTTACTCTTGCCATTTGTGCAATTGATTTAAATGGGAATAGTCTCATGAGTAAGAATTTCAGACTTGGGACCTCATGTATTTATGAAATGGAGCAAAGCTGTTCTGTGCTGAATTATAACAGACATTCTAAATGTTTGTGAAAAAAATATATTCAGTCCTTTCTCTTAGTCTTAGAAAGGAGCAAAACATTTTTATTACTATCTTTTAGATTGCTAACATACATTAAACTTGCAGGAGTATATATGGAACGAAAGTGATGACTTACTGCATATATTTTAGTATAGCAACTTATTTTTGCATAAAAGCACTTTGTAATAGAGACCCACATTAAAGATTTATGTTAAGCAAAAGAGCCACTAAATGCATTTATATAATTTATTTTTAAATTAAAAAGTTACCCCTATAAAACAAAACAGCTGGATAGAGAACTACAGATGAGGAAATATCCTTTATTAGACTCACTCCTCCCATTCATGGCACACAAGGAAGATTTCAGGGATAGCTGGCAGTCATAGTAGCTCCTGGAAGCACAAGTAAGGAAAATGTTCATGCAGTCCAGGGGCAACAGCAAGCATGGCTGGGAAGCAAAGCAGAGGACATGAAACTAAGATAAGATGGGAGGTGAGAATTTGGCTCTTAATAGCACAGGCATTTGTTAAACAAAAATACGTTCCCTTTCAGCTTTAATTTTTGAATAGGCTTCCCTGTGATTTTTGGTGTGTTCAGTCAAAAGGAAATGTAGTTTTCTATTAGTCATTTTCTTTTCTCAGTGTCTGTTTTCTGTGGTTTCAGCTTTTCTAAAGGACACCATTCTGGCACTTATTTAAGTCTAACAGCTTTTACAAAATCTTTACACCTTCCCATACAATAAAAAAAGTTATGTCTGTAAAGGATTGTATCTACCATAAAGGTTACTGAGTCTAAACATCATTTATAGACCCTCAGTGACCTCATGTGCGAGGGTGTTCCATTGTTTAATTGCTGTTACAATAAGGACATGTTTCTCTCTTATCTCAAGTAAACTCTCTCTTCTTTAGTCTGAAGTCATTCTTTCCTGTAAACTCTTCATTGAACTGTTTTTCTTCCCAATAATGTCAACCTGTTACATAATTGTTTCATTACATTGTAAAATACATACAAAAGCAAATATTCTTCCAAGAGGGATTTTTTCCCTCCAAAAAATTAACTACTTAAATTTCAATATTAAGTAGTTAGATATTTCCTAAAGTTGGCTGTGGTGTGGTATTTTGAAAAATCAACTTTTTGGCATTTGATTTTACATTTTGGCACTAATTTTGAAAGTAAGCCACTGAGTTACTAAATTGAGCTGTTGCCCTGCCAATACATTGCATAACATTTTGTTACTAATTATTGTGAAAGGGCAGGACTCTAAAGCACCAAAGCATTCTAGAAAGTGATAGCTGAATTCTCATGGCAACTTTCTAGTTGCTTCCTGGATACCGTTGGGTCTAAATATGAGAGTTGGCAGGAAATGGGAAGATTGTTGAGGTTTTGCCTTAACCAGAGAAAGGGCTGAAGATCTGTCTTCTGCTCAACAAACCCCAGTGAGGGAAACTGGAGATTGCTGATCCCAAACTCAGACCTCCCACTGAAGTGAATTTAGTACGAAGGGATATTGGCTCCATAAATACTGCGACCTCAAGTTAATGGAGATACTGTAAGTGCTGTTCAGAAGGATTGTTTGTCTTCAGAGTACATCTAATTAGCATCAATATTAAATCTGTAGTTGGGGAGGAACTCTGAACAGAAAATTTGGCATGACCTCCATAAAAAGTTGGAAAAGGAAAGGTCCATAGCTGTTGGGAATAATAGTTGGGGATTGGCAGTTAGCTCTTGCTGGCTAAGAGCTTCTCTTAGGAAAAGGAGTCTTCTTAGGAAGAACCAGAGTTATTTAGATCAACGGTTCCCAAACTTGTTCTGCGCTTATGCAGGGAAAGCCACTGGCAGGCCGGGCCACTTTGTTTACCTGCCGCGTCCGCAGGTTCAGCCCATCGCGGCTCCCAGTGGCCACAGTTCGCTGTTCCAGGCCAATGGGAGCTGCTGAAAGCGGCGCAGAGAGGCAGGGACTTAACCAGCTGGCAGCAGCAAGTGGTGTGGGGATATGAATTACTCTTTTTAGAGCCCAGCAGCTATCAGCTCTGGCCCTCTTACCTGCCCAATGATACAGATTTACTCTCCTTTAAACCCCTCTTTTTTACTTGACCTCTGTACAAAAACATAGGACTCTTACCATTTTAAAAACAGGTATTTTGTTTGGAGAGGTGGTTTGGGCAGTATGTATCACAGGAACCCCGTGCGTGCCTGATCTCTAATTTACACCATAAACTCTACTGACATATTAATTTTCAAGCTGCTATAATTACTTATCTGGATTTTAGATGTTTGAAAATTTGAGTGGAAATCCTGTAGCATCCTTAACTACGGAGTTCCTACTGCATAATCATCCACACACTTGTTAATTCCTAGGTTGGATTTCTGCACTATAATCAACCTGGGATTAACCATGAAGGCTAAGTAGAAGCTTCTGGTAGTGCAGAGGACAGCTTTCACAGAAAGGTGGGCTGATATTAGTAACATACTACACTTATCTGTATTCTTTACAGGCTAAATTTAAGGTTCTGCTAACCCTTTATAAATCCCTAAATATGTGAAAAGTAATTAATTGCAACTATGGAGGAGGAAGAGATCAATAAAAGATATATCAGATCTGCCTAAAGACAGACAGCATCCTGGAGTGAAAACAGAACAGCTATAGTCAGATAGCTGATTGAAAAGGTCTTGGAAAAAAGGTAGGCAATATCAGTTTGGATAAAACATGAAGGAAGGGGCCAGTGCCTGTGACAGGTCAGGCTGCATAAACTCTGTTCCTGGTAGGTAGCGATAAAGTTAACCTTCTTGTCCTAGAAAAGGCCACAAATAAAGACGATATTGTTATGCTGGGAACATGTTTAATGGCTGCCATCAAGTGAGTCTTTCATCTACAATCACAAAGCTGGTTAAAGCAAAGCACCCGTCTTCCAGGCTCCATAGAAGGAGCAATTAAGCTTTTTTATCGTGACATAGTTGGAAATAAAAGCTGCCACTGCCCAAAGCAATGGGCCATATGGCAATGCTTGAGTAGAAGCTAACCTCTGTGGGATGATGTGTTACCTGATTGCAAATGCAGAAGCTAGGGGAGCACAAGCTAAGTGTGTGTAAAGAAAGCCAGCAGACAGCGACAGAAACATGTGACATGAGCATGATCCCGTGAAGGAGCAGAGACACAAAATTCCTTGAGCAGAGAACTGACTGGTCTGGGGATTGGCTCAGCAAGGAAACTGCCTTACTCATTACTACAACATCCAAGGAAACAGAACTCTCTGCACATCCTTTGTAAATCAACAGGATTGTGCCAGAAAATACACCTGACTCACCTCATCCATTTCTCTTCCTAATGGACACAAACTTGCAAGACTCCAAAAGTTGCTCATGTGCTTAAGCCACAGGGGCATGGGCAACCGTCTAAAAGCCTAGAAGCCAGAGTTGCCTGCCTGGGGAACAGATGGAACCGCTTTCTAGGGCTAGGCCTTGCCGCTCCCTTGTCTGCATGCTCTGGAGAGAGGCGGGTTTTCGGTGGGGGCAGGGAACGCACCCGCTCTGCCCCATCCCTCGCACCTCGCAGGGCCCAGGTCAGGCCCCAGCCCGGCGCTTGACTCACACGCCCTCTGGCCCGGCGCCCGTCGCGTCCGCGTGGGCAGGGCCGGCTCGCGCCCAGCCAGAGACCGTCCCCCTCACACCACTCGGGGAGAACAGTCACCCGGCGGCGCGTCCCGCTCCGCGCGGCAGCGCCGATCCTCACCCCGCGACCGTGGGCGGCGGCTGGCCGCCTCCCCCAGCTACCAGCAGGCGGAGCTGCAGGGAGCGGGTCCCCGCTGCAGCGGGGGGAGGGGAAGGAAGCGGAAGGAGCCGCCGCGCTGAGGGGGGGAGCAGGCGCTGTGTGGAGCCGCCGCTGCCCCCGCCGCTGCCTGGTGCGCGGCACGGAGAGAACGAGCAGGGGAAGCGGCTCCTCTGCCGGCGGGCTCCGTGCGCGCGAGATAGCGGGAGCCAGGTGAGGCCTCGACACAAGGGAAAGGGGGGACCCGGATGATGCCGAATTCGGCGCCCGCGAGGGGGGGCAGACGGAGGGGCAAATTCCCACGTGACCAGCGCGTGGGGGAGGAGGCTCGCGCGCCCCGTTCGAATCTCGGCAGCTCGGGTCCGGAGCAGCAGGGCAACTCTTGCGCGTGCGCTTCGGCTCCGCCTCCCCCTCCCGTCGCTTGCGTGTACATGTGCGTGTGCGCGCGCCGGGTGCCAGAGCGAGGCGTTTGCTGCGGGACCGGGACACGTGCGCGGCGCCAGCGCCATGTTGATTCCCAGCGCAGCTGTGGGGGAGGGGACAGTATGAGACAAGGAGGAGGGAAAGGGAGTGAGTTCTCGCGAGGCTGTGTGGTTCCCGTGGGAGCTGGCCGGCAGCAGGATGGCGGCGCGGCGCTGGGCTTGCTGGGTAATGGTAACTGGGGTCTGGGGGGCGGGGACCGTGGGACCAGCCTCCTCGCACCCTCCTTGCCTCGGGGCACACGGCGGGCGGGGTTGGGCACCCCAGGGACTCGGACCAGCGCACGCTGGGCCCGTGCGGTAACCGTTGCTGCTCCACAGGAGGCGCCGACCCGATCTCTTTTGCTGACCCCCTGTGGCTCTCCGGCAGTTTCTGTTCCCCCCTGCAGCGCCCCCTGCTGTCTGCCCTCAAGTGCCCCGCCTGTTATCGGCCCCTGCTGTCTGCCCCAAAGCGTCCCCTGCTGTCTGCCTGCCCCATAGCGCCCTCATATTTTCCCATGCAGCCCTGCCTCTTCCCAGCACCTCCCATTGTCCTCAGGCAAACCAGACTTCCTGCACTCTGACCATGCCCTATCCTGTAGCGCTTTGGGCCGCCCTCTGGGCAGCACCCGAAACACATCTCTTATAGCTACAAAGTGCCTAGCACACTGTGGTCACTACTGGAAATCAGAACAAATAATAATGCTGTTTCCCTGAGTAGACCTGGCTCCCAGCACTGCTTTATCTGTCCTTTCTGGTGATGACCCCACTTAGTCCTTTATTCCTGCTATTCTGTACCTTGCTCCTTGCATGTTTCTGCTGTGATGCCTCTGAGAGTGCCCTGTAGCACCCTCACCACTTCTGTTTTACAGGCATGCCAATATCATGGTTGGTTTCAGAGTAACAGCCGTGTTGGTCTGTATTCGCAAAAAGAAAAGGAGGACTTGTGGCACCTTGGAGACTAACCAATTTATTTGAGCATGAGCTTTCGTGAGCTACAGCTCACTTCATCGGATGTGATGAATATCATGGTTGTGATGGGTGAGGTAGAAAAGTCTAAATAGAATGGATAGTTATGACAGGTACTCCAGACATGACCTCCTAAGACTGTACTGCAGTGTGATGCAGCACCCGAAACACACTTTCTCTTATATTTGAACAGTTCCTTGCACACTGTGGCCACTATTGGAAATTAAAGAAAATAATAATATTCTGTAGTACCAAAGCATTCCACCTTTGCAGTACTCCCTGCTTTTCTAACCTTGGTCCCTCACAGGGTTTTGCATATGGTCCTACTGCTGCCCGGTAGCATCCCTGTTACATTTCACTTCTGGCTACTCAAGGTGCCCTGACAGTTCTCCTATGCTAAAATTGCAACATCCCTTGTTGTTACAGTTCTAGACTGCTACATAGCTCTGAAATTTCTACACATGTGACCCTCAATTCTTTAAGTCTGGACTTCTGGAGCATATTATCAGTTATTGAGAAATGTGGTATATTAATTTTATGATGGGACTACCCATTTGCTAAGATCTGTGTTGCTATTACCAGGTTCAGTGTACCTGGTAACTTAGTCCAAGTAAATGGACTCAGATTTCCAGAGGTGGAACTCTGGCGTATGATCTAGCTCCAATTAAATACTAAGTTGGCAAACCTTTGAGGACACGCTTTTTGTTTGTGTTTTTCTAGTTGTAATGTTAGATTAATCTTATTAACTATGATTCACTTTTTGAAGTTTTTGCTTGTGATGTGTTTTAAGACTTGTTATACAAGAATTGATGCCCAAAAATTAGTTTGTAGATTTGTAGCTTATGATTAAAAAGTTTTTCTTGAAAGTTACTATATGTTTAAGTTGAATACAGTAAAATTGGTATTCTGTTTTACATAAAAATATCTGGGCATTTTTAAGGTACTTTGTTTAAGGTTAATAGAAGCAGTAACTATTCAAAAAATTGATGACATAGCTTTAGGAGTGAAAAAATAGAGAGGAGTTTGCAGATTTTATAAAGTAGAAGAGTACATGGTAAGATGTTCAATATTTTCTCAAGGCACAGGATAGAGAACCTGGATATTGGGGTCTTCTTGGCTCTGCTGCAGATGTCCGGTGAAGTCTGGACCCTATTGAAGTAAATGGCAAAACTCTAGCTGATGTCAGTGAAGTCAGGATTCTACCCTGTCAGTATGACTTTGAGCAAGTTACTTAGAGTCTGATCGAACTCCAGTTGAAAGCTTTTCATTCATTTTGTTGCTCTCAAGACTGTATAAAATAAGTAGTTTTAAGAGGAAATGTCTTAGAGCCCAAGATTGGGCCCAAACTTGCAGCCTTGCACAATAAATTATTTATTTTCATTCTATTGAATGGTGCAACTATGTGTGGATAAGTAGTAGCAGACTGGACCTTAAATAGGAATATCTTTTTTAATATGATCCTCCAGGTATATTGCTATTTTAAGTTGATGTGGTAGTAATTTAATACAATACTGTAATTTTCACCATTCTGAGTTCTCGGTGTGATTAAAAACTAAAGTGATTATTCCTTTGTCTCTGTAATTATAAAATGTTTATTCCTTTAAGTAATTAACTATTTCAAATAGCATAATTATTAAGGAAAAAATTAAGCATAATCATATTTTCTCTGTGAATATATTTAACATTTGCAGAATCTGAAAAATTTACCAGACACTTACCTAGAACACCAAATGTACTGCAGAGTTAAGTAATAAAGAAGAGTTGGGTCTTTGTCAGCGAGGCCCAGGGGCGAGTCTCTAATGAGATTCCATTCCACTTTTTCTGCCACCCTACCTGATGAACAATGGGAAGGTGCTTTGATTTCTGCCAGGATTCCTACCTACTCTGCTCAGGGGTTCTGTTTTGTATGAGCTTCTGGCTAGAAAGAGTCTAATAAATTTGAAGCTTCACCATCCTGTTTTTTCCTGGAAGGATGAAGGAGCTTTCTCTCTTATTCCTCTCCCAGAATCTTCTGGCTGCTGAGTTGGGGGATTCTTCATTATTCTACCCATTCCCTAGAGCTGTCTGGCATCTGCAAGGATGGAAAGGCTCTGTTACTCTATCCTTCCACCAGCATTCTGTCGAGTAGATGGGAGAGGGCATCTTTCCCTTCTGTACTCTGCACAGTACTCAGTCGGCTGGGTTGAGGTCTCTGCTTCTTCCACAGCCTCCATTTTTGTGGCATTTAATTGGTTTACTTTTTGTTCAAATTTGGCAGGTTATCTTTACAATTATAAGGGCTATAATTTGTTTTAAAGACTTCTATTCTGTAGAAATTAATGCGGTAGCTCCCCTCATTTGGTAGGGAAAGCTCACTCATCTGGGATGAGTAGTTTTTTTTCAAGTTGGCAGCATTTGCTTTAGCACAAATCTTGCATTGTGCTTATGACAGCTTGCTTATAAATCAAGTTTTACAGGTAGTTTTATATAACTATAGCCTTAAAAACACTATAGACATGGCTTCTCTTTTCAAATGTTGCTTTCACAGTGGAGCAGACTTCATAAAAGAGAACTGTTAAGATCAGATTCACTAAAATATATCCCTAGCCTTCTGTAACATCCAGGCCCTTGTAGCCCAGGTATGCTAAGTCTTTTGCACTGCTATGTTTTTATTTGCATAAAAACATTTGTGTTCTATTTGAAAAACTTTTTTAAAATTAATTTTGAAATATCTGTATTAGAAGTAGGATTAAACTTGAAGTAACAGGTTTTCTTTCTACTGTATAATATACTTTCTAGACTAAAATGATGATTTTAAACAAATCAGTACAGTTAAGAACTCAATAATTCTTGCTTCTACACCATTTTTCTCCAAAATCACTCTTGTCTGTGTTTTGTGCAACCCTGTTCAAGCTGTTCTGGTACTGAAGTCAAACATGTTTTTTAAGGGTACCTCCAAGATTTTAATGGAGAGTGAAGGACAGCCTGTCATGTTTGTATGTGCTCCTAGATTGAGAAGAGGTTTGAAGTACAGCAAAACATAACTTATGTTGCATATTTTGGTATCTGTAATCAAAGTAAAGGTGAGGGCAAAACATGGCCTGTTGACAAAAGTATGCTTCAGTCTATGACTGTCTAATCATAATTAGTCTGTTAGGATTGTTTGCATTTGACCAGTGACAGTAGTTATCCTATTTTATATTCTTGCTTGCTTTGGCTTAACGCTGTGTCGTCATTTTGTTGTTTGTAACTGGTGGCAAATTAGTCATTAATCAGTAAAGAAAAAAATGGAAAATTACTTGATTTTTACATTGATTCAAATGCTGAGAACATAAATCCTTTAGTGCTTTTGTATTTGTTTCCTTTCCGTTGATATGAGGTTTCTTTTTATATCTTCAACCAAATCGTGGGCTATAACTGAAAGGAATTATAGATGTTTCTTAAATTAAAACTTTATTGCCTCAATAAAAACATGAATTTGATCTTAAAACTGATGGAACCTGATTTCTAAAAAATAGTGAAGGAAGCCTTTCCCCTTATATTAAAACAGAATTTGAATGATGTAGAAGAATTCATCTTTTCAGTTGTTCATTTTAAGAATGTTCCAATTTTGTCAGGAGTTGTCCAACTTTCATATTTTGTGCCATACTTTAATATGGATATTGCCTTCTCCTGTTCTCTGTGTCACAAGCCACCTTCCTTCCTATTTTCAATATTTTATAATATTCCTATGGCAGCTATAATTATTGCTTATACTGGAAAATAATATTGAGAAAGGTGTTTGTCCTTTTAGTTGTCCTTAATAAGGTAAAATGACAGGTTTGTATCATGTGACAAGTGGGTTCTCCCTCATTCATTAGCAAATATTTTACAGACCATGTCTGGTCCACTAGAATCTCTGTAGTAGAACAATATTAAGAAAATATTTTGAATGATAAAGAGATGATCCAATTTTGATGTATTAAGACAGAATCAAAATATTAACTTGAAGTGAGTGGCAATACTTTTTTGTAATAAAAATATATATTCTCATCAAAACTAACGAGTCAGTCTTCAGTATTTATGAATACAACAGGAAAATTAAAATTCAGACTAAATGAGAAGCAGCTGGGGGGGGGGGGGGGGGAAGGAAGGAGTTGTTTTTCAGATGCCTACATTTGGCATGTATATTCCAGAATGAATCTGTACTTATTTTTACTCTGCATTTGTAGGACTCATTATTTTTACCAATACTGAAAATCAGTTGCCTGCAGAATTTTACTGTTTTGTTTAATTTGCAGTACTCATGGCTGTTTGTTTTTGGTTTTGTTTTAGTTTATTTATGTTTGCAGTTTTTCATTGTACATAAAAAGCCAGAGTTAAAACAGCGGTCAGTTTAACTGACCAGAATTTTGGTATTTGATCATGTTGACAGCCGTCAGCATGCTGTCTAAATTGGCATAATTTAAATTAATTTATTTTCTGAACTCTGTTTTGCACCAGCGCAGATCTGTGGATAGCTCCTCTCTCTCTAGATTTCAGGCAGGAAAGAAACCAATGAGAAGCTCTCATTGTTCATCCCTCTTTGATCTGCAACTTTCCCCCTTTTAATCTGATCTTCTTGCCTTACCAGAGGAGTAGCAGAAAATATATCTCCTATAATTTGGCAGGTGTGTTTTTTTTTTTTTAAATGGTTTTATATTTTTCAGTATACTCATGGTTTACTGTTTTGGTTTTCTGAAAACACTAGTTTTTTACTTTGAGGAGTAAAAGAAAAGGTTTCAGGCTCATTGCTTCTTGTGGCTCTACTCAGGCCACAATAGTGGGATCATTCATTCCTACTTGTGGATGTGAAATTGAAAGGACTCCGGACTCCCTGGATTCAGAAGTTCATTATTATTTTGCAGCCCCCACAGCACCATCCAGTCTTAATTAGAAACACGGGAGCAGCAGTAACATAAACACAAAATCACCCACAGATTAACTTTCCTGTTTAAATGCATTGTTTGATCATTCACTTCTTTATTTAACATAGAAAATGCTATCCTGGGAGAATGGTGAAGTATCTGTTATTTTTATCTCATACATTAGTCAGAGTTGGTTTTTCTTTAATATATAGTAGGGCTTGATGAATGTAAGACCAACTCCAGTAATTCTTAAGTCAAATGATACCTCACAAGCCAGCCCTCTAAAAAAAGTCTGTTGGTTCTAGTGCATCTGTATCCAAATACTTGAATTTTTTGGGCTCCTGCCATTATTTATTGGACAGACATTCATTGATTATTCTGCTGTATGTTCCAGGTTGGTCTGATGCATGATATTGTTGTTGAGTGCAATCACTTTGCTCAGTACCATACAAAATATAAAACAATGTCTTCGCCTCAGGGAAATTGCAGTCTTCGGAGCAGCGTGCAGCATGCTGTTGGCATATAACACAATAATTATATGCAATGCAAGAATGGATTAGGAGACCAATAGAGTAGTGCTAATTTTAGGTGGGGGAAATGGTTTTGTTCTAAGTGGTATATTGACAGAATTTGTTGACATGGATTCAATATTTGTTAACCTTCTGGAAGAAGCAGATTTTCAGGGAGGATTTGAATGAATAAAGAGCAGGTGACTGGCACATTAAGATGCACATTTCATTCCATACATTGAAGGAGGTATGAAGATGAATAGGAAAAGAGAGGGTAACAAGAAAAACTTCATTAGTGATGTGAAAGGAGTGAGGGAGATGGAGTAAGAAATCAGAAAATGATGTGGGCAGGGGCCAAATTGTTTAGTCTTGAGGATGAAGTATGTGTAGGACTGATCCCCCTGAAGCCCATCGCTGCCACACGTTAATCTATTTGGAGGTTGTGGTGGAAGACTGAGAGGCACTTAGCTTTTGTTCTAAACTTTTTGTCATAATTAGGTAAATATGTTGCTATTTGAGATACTAACTTTTGCTGACTCCAATCCTTGAGGTGCTACTGGACAAAGATTCTGCAGTGATTGCAAACTTCTGTTAATGGTCTTCCAGAATTCTGCTTAATTTAAAAAGGAAGCTGTTGGAACTCTTAAATGTCAGAATATGCAACAGGAATACAGGAGTGGCATAAATTATTGGTATCCTTGAATTTTGCATTTTAGATACACCAAACTCAACTATTGAGTCTATAGATTTATTTCTTCAGTGGCTATTAAATCTAAATACTGTGCGAAAACAATAGTGAAAATGGTTATATTGTATGACACAGATGCAGTAAGTAGATTGTAGAGTACTTGTTGCCCACCTGTCAAGACTGTTTTTCAAAAAGATGTTCAGTAGAAAGAAAAACATAAAACAAGTGTAATCCAAGGTAGACGCATTCAGATCTCCAAAGCGAAGGTACTCTTAGGTGCACAGGATTTAAGAGTTGTTTTCTCAGTCAGGGGATATAAAATAAATCCGTGCCTGAGTTTGTTACAAACACATAAGGTACACACATCGGACAAAGTCCAAAGCAGTTTAAAAGGCTTTAAATTGACGATGGTCTTAATTTAAAAAATGTTGTTGAGTGGGAGACTCATTCTGGTTTTAGTAAAGCTAGTTTAAAGTTGACTGGTTGCGTGGTGGTCAGATGTTTAAATATGTGCTGAACTTTTTCATTTTAGTTTCTGTGTCTTTTGTCCATATAACTCCATATAAAGGGTACATCTACCTGCCCCTGGAAACATTGCAATGGTACTGTTAAGAGTTTATTGTATTAAACAGTCAGCAGTCTTTGCACATCTAGGGATAATTATGTTGTGACTATTGTATGGTCAGGAACAGCATAGGATATGGATGCAGTAATGTCTCTTGGTGCGAACATACTCTACTAGCTGAGGCTGGTCAGGTGGATTAATTAATTTCATTATTACTATGTTTTGCAAAAAAATTGATTTAGAGATTTTGAGAAGTTTGGTGATAGCATGTATGGTGGTCTTAAAAAACAAACCAAACCAAACCAACCACCTGTGGTTTGCTTTGGATAACAGTATGGATGAGGGTCTGAGGCCCCTGAAAACAAAAGTATTCATTACTAGTTTCATTTGTTCCTTTGCTCTTTGGAGTTGCTCTAAAAGGCTATTTTTCATATCATTTGAAAAAAGAAGGGCACTGTACTCAACATACTATGTTTTGTAAAATAGAGCAAAGCAAAGAAACAGTTAAAAAACCAGAATCATTTCTCACGGAGGAGTCAAATGCAGACTATGACTTTGTCTTGCCTCAGTTGAAATATGTTGATATGCTGGGGGCACCTTTCATCTAGGCTCACAATAATATAATGTGTGTTCAGATAGCCCATTTGAAAAAAAGGATCTTGTGTTGCTTCCCCCCGCCCCTTTTCCTGTGGAATGGGAGAAAAATGGAAATACGTTTAAGTACAAAATAGTGTTGTGAGATTGTGGGCAGAATTCTTTTCTGTGTAATTCCAAGTATTTATTTCAAAGTAATGAATGGAGTTATTTTAATAAAATATTTTAGTGTGCTTACAGAGGAACTCTACTCTGATATGACCAGCTGTTAATTTTCTTTTCTGCTATTAAGTCTGATAGATTCAATTTCTCTGCCTTAAATAATGTTTATAACAAAACAACTAAAGCACTGTGGTTTGCTTCCTGTTTTTCTAATATTATTGAATGTTGAAGATCTTTTTTATTATAAGCTGGTGCTTATTGACTCTCCTCAGTAGCTGAGGAAGAATCTTTGTCATGCTCTTGGGCAGAGGATTTCTGTACTTTGCGCTCCTATTCATTGTGCACTTTGCATTTTCTTTATAATAGGAATTTTCTATAAAAATAACAAGCCACTAGTGGAAAAACTCCGGTATTTTTCCATCAAGAAGCATGTGGGAGGTAAATAAGCTCAAACATATTCTTAAGTAACAAATTAAGAAATATACCTCAACGTTTACAAGATTTATTCTTTATTTATTTATTTTTAAATGTAAATATTAAAAATATTTAAAAAAATAAATTAAGGCTGAGAGTCCATATTCAAGATTTATGGTTAAAAAAGAAAAAGTTACAGGGATATTATAATTATCCCAATAACAAATATTACAAGTCCAAGAAGTTCAAGGTTAAACTTAAAGATCCAAACATGTTATGGTATGAAAGGAAGGATGTTCTGCTGCCTAGGATACTAACTGGGGCCATGGAAGACCCTGGTTCAGTTCTCTAATGTGCTACAGACTTCCCGTGTGTCCATACATAAATCACTTAATCTCTCAGTGCTTCAGTTTCCCATCTGTCAAATGGGGATTATAATACTTACTTATTTCACAGGTGTGTTGTAAACATAACTACATTAAATATTGTGATATGTTCAGATACTACCATGATAGGAGCTATATAAGTATCTAATAGTATGTCTACCCTGGAGTCAGAGATGTGATTGCCTCTTGGGTAGACATATCCGTGCTAGGTTAGCTTCAGTCTAGCTAGCGTGGCTAAAAAGAGCAGTGAAGGTACAGAGACATCGGCTTCAGCACAGGCTGTACAAGTGCTCCTGGGACCCTGGGTGTGTATTCGCTTTCCTACCCTGTGCTCACTCCAATGTGTCTTCAGTGCTATTTTGGAAATTTAGTTATATTTAAGCTAGAGTGGGTGTGCCTACACATGTTGAAAATCACAGCTCCAATTGTAACAGACATAAGATTTGCTAGATAGATATCCAAATATCTTAACTGTATATTTCCACAGCTTTAACTCTGCCCTGTAGTAATACTCAACAATAAGCATACATTTATGATTAATGTATTTTAGTGTTTGTGATCCCTGATTAGGCGAAAATGATTTATGAAGACTCATTTGATTTCCCCCACACACACACATTTTTCTGCATGGTGTCACTACAAGGCAAAATTAAGGTTGAGTCCGTTTCCATACCTTAACTCTTTGGGTTTCAGATTGCCAGACAGTTTGTTTACATTTGCACGGCTGCCTGCAGCTCCCAGTGGCTGTTGTTCACCATTCCCGGCCAATGGGAGCTGTGGGAAGTGGTGGCTAGCACGTCCCTGCGCTGCTTCCCGCAGCTCCTATTGTCTGGGAACGGCAAACCACTGCCACTGGGAGCTGCGGGTGGCCATGCAAATATATTCAAACTGTCTGGTGACCTGCCAGTGGAGTACCCTGACAGGCTGCATGTGGGCTGCAGGTTGCCCACCACTGATTTCCAGTCATGAGCCTTACAACATTGAAGTATAAGCTCAAAGCTGAGGAATGGCATGTAAATGAAATCTGTCAGGCTAATACTCGCTTTCCTTAATCCATGATGCCAGCTCTTCAGAGGAATTAAGAAAGAGGAAACCCTGAACTTGGCATAGAAATTTTAAACTTTTTCACTTACAATATTTGGAAAGGACTTGCACTTTAAAATGGGCAAACAAGGCTTCCTCAGATGCTGTTTCTTTTTTTTTATGCCTTGGGCTCAGTTGTAAGTGAACCAGAAAAGAAACATTAGCAACACTGGGCTCTCTAAGCTTTTTACTTGACAGTTTTACTCCATAAATGTTTGACTATAATTTTAGATGTGCATCCAAAATAACATCGTGTTCTTACGTAATAGAATATTTTTGTAGCAGTCATAGACTCATAAAATCAAATTAATCCAGAAGAGGTTACAGTGACTTTTTAATTTCTTTAGGAGTTATTCCCAAGTTTATAATGTAAAGGTTTTCAGTAGTAGTTGCTATGCCAACCTCATAAAATTGCTGAAACAAATAATGTCCGGACTAGAAAAAAATGAGCATCTTCCATAAGTAGTCCTGTACAACTAACGGATTCAAAAGAGAAAAGTCTTCACAAAATTTCTACTTCACAAAATAATAATAAATGTATTCATTCGTAAGAACTAAGTAAAAAGGGGGCAAACATCAGGTTTTTTTGCAGGTTTACAAAATACAACTTGGATCAAATATGGCTGACTTCCTTGTTATGAATTTTAAAGAGATATTGCCAAATTAAAAACCTTGAGCCTCTCAGGTGCTGAGTACAGAGCTCAGAGGGAGTGAGGGCTATAGTAGCTTTAAGTCTGAATTCCAGGCTGTTATAGCAGACAGAGTAGCCCCTCGGGTAGTTTAGATGTCCCACAGGGGCTGTCTGAATTATGGAAGTCTGTCCCCATCTGCCTACGTGCACCTGTGCTGCCCAGAATCTGTACAGTGCAATGTGCTTTGGCTCTGCCTCTGGCATCACCGCTGTGCCAGGATTTGTGAGGAGATGCTCAGAAGGCAGCCTGCAGTTGGACCCTTGCACCCACATGGAGATCTGCAGGCACAGATGTTTGCATATGTATTGTCAACTGCAGGATCAGAGTTTTAGGGGGACTACACTGTAGCACAGGGGTTCTCAAACTGGGGGTCGGGACCCCTCAGGGGGTTGTGAGGTCATTACGTGGGGGGTCGTGAGCTGTCAACCTCCAGCCCAAACCCCGCTTGCCTCCAGCATTTATAATGATGTTAAATATATTAAAAAGTGTGTTTAATTTATTAGGGGGGTCGCACTCAGAGGCTTGCGATGTGAAAGGGGTCACCAGTAAAAAAGTTTGAGACCCACTGTAGCACAATATAATTCACATAGTTAAAAATAAATCTTTAAACACACTGATCAGGAAAACTATGCTTCTGTTCCATCCTTAGTTTGGGCAGGACTTTATGCAGACAGTTTACTTATCTAGACAGTCAAACAAGACTGGTATTCTAGTGTGTTTTCACATTCTGGTTCTTGTGCACTAGTGAAATGGTACAGTGTATTGTTTCCAAAAACTTTAAGGGAATGTTGAAATAAATATTTCAACAGGTTTTTTTACTCCTGAAAATAAATGAATATGTTTTATAAAACTGTCTTTAGGCCCAAAATATTGGTTTTGTTTAAAGCTACCTGGTACGTATTTTGTATGTCAGGCATATCTCTCTCATCTTATGGCACACCCAACCCTTCTTGCCTGAGATCAGTAAGGGTGCTGGACTTGCATACTCTGTGTGGCAATGCATTGTACTGCAACAATATAGCTGGGCTGGCCAATAGCTTTCTTTTTAAACAAATATTTTTAAAATATAAAGGTACCTGATTCTCCTTCCATTTTGTTAAAATTATCATTTAGTGTATCCTTAGAGTAGCCAAGAGAAGAACAAACAAGATAAGCCTTGAAAAATAAAAAAAGTGGAAGTGCCTCTTGACGTATGAAAATCTGTTGCATACAATTTAGGAAAATCTGTTATTATATTAATCTTTTATAAGTAAAAGGAAAGAATGGTACTGAATGCCAGATTCTTGTCTCCTGTGATCAAGATTTAAGAAATATCAAAGGACCTGGAATTCTGGCTGTGAAGTTTGAGTTTTCCAACCTCATTATGTAAAATGTACATGAAAAATGTAAGTGCTTTAATCAGCGATTTGTTAAAACATGACCATTGTTGGCACTTGGTTATTTTATCATGACCAATGAAATGACAAAAAAATTATACCATAGCCAGTGAGTGCTGTAATAAGAGATTTATTATTATTTTATTGAGTTGGGCTTCTAAAAGGTTGGAGAAAGGAGAAGGTGAGTTGTCATTTAACTCATGAGTTCTGGTGTGTTCTTGCAGTTTCGGTAGGAGTGCTAATGTAGAACAAGCTCTAGCTCAGTGCTTCTCAAGCTATCTGATGTGGGGGACTGGCAGTTTTTTTTTTTTTTCCAATGCGTGCACAGACCGGCAGCCGATGGCTCGCGGACCAGCACCAGTCCACGGACTGCCACTTTGAGTAGCACTGTTGGTGTTTTGACAACTGTATCAATTAAACCTGGTATTGACGTGGTAGCTAAAACACTGGTACCTTGTGTATACTTCAACTTCCACCATTACGAACACTGTGGAAATTTGTTCAGGAAAAAACCCAGCCTAGGTGAGGCTATAGAAAGTAAGGCAGAAGATGGAGGTGTTCTGAAACAAAAAAAAGAAGAAGAAAATCATTAATATTCCACAATGTGAGTATATAGAAATGCCAAGTAATAAGGAAACAAAATACAAGTTATTAATAAACTGTCTGTGCTGCAAGTCTCTTCCCTTGCTGTCTCTTAGTTGTCTGGCATGGTTATGGGCCTTGGTGTTCTAACTTTTTTTTTTTTTTTTTTTGTAGTGCCACTGTGACAATATAAGTAGATAGGGCTTTTGGAAATATGTCAGAGTAAACTGAACCAGTAGAGCGAAATTATTATACCATTCATAAATGAGGAGACGGGTATGAAATTAATAACTCAATGGTTGAGATAATTAACTTTTTTACAAAATCTGACAAGAAAAATAAAGAAATTTGGACAATTAGAAATGAGGAAGAGTTTTAGCAAAAATAGCTAATTACAGCTAATTTAAGAACAGGTAAGGGAATACATGGAGAATCTAAGCATATATACGAATCAACAAGTACCTCTAATATGTTAGTGTGCTAAGCGGAAAGGTGGTAGGTGGGCAGTGTTGTAATAGATATCTTCTCAGTAAGGGTCATTGTAATATGATAGAATGCTTACATATAGCATAATGTCTAGGAACTTGGAGAACTTTGTTTAGAAAGTGCTTGATGAGCGAGGATAGTGTATATGGGGAAGGAAATGAATGATGACTGTTTCCGTGTCTTGGTGCTCCTTCTTTCTATACTTAAGCAGACAATGTTGAAGGAAATTTGATAGTGGACAGAGAGAGAGAGAGAACTCCGCTATTGAAAGATCATGCAGAGAGTAGGGTTTAGTGAAGACGCGGTCCAGTGAGTGGAAGAGTTCATCTAAACCAGGGATCGGCAACCTTTGACACGCGGCCCGTCAGGAAAATCCGCTGGCCGGCTGGGACAGTTTGTTCACCTGCAGCGTCCGCAGATTTGGCCGATTGCAGCTCCCACTGACTGCGGTTCGCCGTTCCAGGCCAACGGGGGCTGTGGAAAGCAGTGCAGGTAGGGGGATGTCCTGGGGGCGGCGCAGCTGCGGCCAGTGAGAGCTGCAATCGGCCGAACCTGCGGACACTACAGGTAAACAAACCGACCCGGCCTGCCAGCGGATTTCCCTGACAGGCCGCATGCCAAAGGTTGCCAATCCCTGATGTAAAATAAAAGTTTAAAAAAGGTGAGGGGGAGGAGTTTGGAGGCTAAGGGGTCAACACAGAAGTTGAAATTAGTGGTGATAAGGGTAAGAGAATGTACCGAAAAAGAGAGAGGGCCAGGAATCAAAATCAGGCAGGAGGATGAGGAAGTGTTAGGTTGGTGCTAGATGACAGCTATATAGAGAGAGTCTGGGAGTGTAGTTTGAAGGAGTGGTAAGAGGGAGTTAATTTTGGAAGATTTAAACACTAGGGTTAGCACCTTACAGGCACAAAACGGTAGTAAGGGGTAAATGAATTCCAAGGTCATTTCATAAATGTCTAAGTAAGACTCTCACGATAAAGTGATTGCAATAAAAATGCTCAAGAGTGGTCAGATTTGTAAGTTTGCCATGATGGATATTGTTTTAAAAAAAAATTTATTTATTTTTTGGTCCTATTGATGGTTATAATTTTATGGTCTGAGATGAGGGAATGAACTTGGATAATCACTCTGTTACTGAATCTGTCCTGATGAGGAGTTCTAAAAATTATTTGTTACCTGTGCAGTACTACTTTGTTTTAAGCCCCATAAGTATTGAAGTGACAGCTTATCTACTTCATATTGGCATGCTGAATGTCTTTGTGAACATTTGGCAAAAAGTTGCTACTTTGAGACTTTTTCAAAGCGATCATTTTTAAAGTGCAATTTGCAAAAATAGTAAAATTATATATACATCAGGTTTTCCACAAGCAGGCATATTTTTTACCTACTAGAAAAAAGGTTGTTCACATTTGAAACAAAACAGAAAACAGTCATTTTCATTTTGTTTTCTATAAAAGTATCTTTGAAAAAGACATATCTGTGAAACAGCATTAGAAGCAATTCTGTCACTCCCATTTCACTGTGATTCTTTATGGTCCTTTGAGTGCTGATGGATTTAAAAAATTATTGGCAGAATTGTCTTGATGGCTGTCATCAGTTTGTAAATTCTGCTGTTTTGCGTGACACCATAGTAATAAATTTGTCAGAAAGGATATTAAATAATTCCATTTAGGGAATGTGAGTGGAGGCCTTCTTTATGTCATAATCCATGATTTGAAAATAGATGGTCTTGTTGGTAATTTTTAGATTAAAGCATTGCTCAGAAGCTACAACTCTGTAGAATGCTAATTAAATGCCATCCTACAGGACGTGTTGATTATTAGTGCTATCTAGCATCTACACAGTATTTTTAAGTATTTAGAGTTTTACTGCACGCTTGCTTCTAAGTCCTTACTTGACTATGTATGGACTAAGAACTGTATACCACAGTTCAGACTTCCTAACCTTAGCCAGTACCTTTTTGGGGAAGAAGAACTGTTGAGTTCCTGTTACTCTTAAGTGCCAAGATTTACATGTGACCTAAATGTATTTGAAGGATTAAAAAGCTTAAAATGATGACTTTTTTAACTACTGGAAATGATACAAAAATATTGTCAAAGGAAAACAATGGAGCAAAAAAATCTGTTAAAACATTAGTAATTAATAGAGATAGTTGGAGAAATTTTGATTTTTTTCAGCAAAAATAGAAAACTGAATTACTTCAATTCTGAAATGCCATCACGATGATTATTGGAGTAGTAATTTACCCATTGTCCTCTATAGGCTAGGCTCCCTTGTTGGACTGCATCTCTGATGATGCACTACAGTCTCACCTCCTGATGAGAGTGCATGATGGCAGTCACATGTCTGAGGTGTGAATCATGGGAGTTGAAATCCTTCTGGGGTGATTCAGTGGAATTAAAAGTGCCCCTTCTGAAGAATATGGGTTTTGTAAGCTATTGGGAAAAGAGTGCCTTGACTCTGAGACAACATCAGATATACTGCTGGGCTATCTTCTACTTGTTGGAGACAGTCCATTTGTTGAAAGAGTATATCACCAAGACCATCTCACAAGCTAAGAAAATAGTCTTCTCATTGTCCTAGTGTGCAAGAAATTTTATAACTCCTGGACATTATGTTCTTCCCGATAGATCAGGTTGTCTAGGCATGCCGTCACTCCTGATCCCTTTCACTAGGCAACGTAAGGGCCAGAGAACAATATCCTAAAAGTCAAGATTCACCTGGAAGAGAGAGTGCAATCACAACTGCTCTGGTAGGAGCCTCATCAGCTCATCAGGCAGAGAATGCAGTATGGTGTAATCATCATAAATGCCATCAGAAAGGGTTGGGGCAAGAGTGACTTTTCACTGAATTCAAGGGACGTGCTAGACAAACATTTTTGAATTGGTATGCTCAAGCCAGTGGCACAATAATCTGCCATGTATATAATTAAAATATTAAGTTATTTGCTTAGGGGAAATTTCAGCTGGAACTTCGGCAGGCAGACAATTTCAGGGGAGTGGGTAGTGCAAAAATCCATCCAATGGGGAGGATACATTTACCTGTATGGGGGGGGAGAACTTATTGCTGGGAATTTGGGTGGTGGTGGAATTTGAGTTCTAATTTAAGAAAAATGAGGGCTTGTCTACACTGGCAACGTTAATGGCTTGTGTAGTCTTGGCACAGTGCTGGGAGAGGGCTCTCCCAGCACTCTGAAAAAAAAACACCTGCACAAGGGGCGTAGCTACCAGCGCTGGTGCACGGTCTATACTGCCATGTTACAGCGCTGAAACTTGCAGCACTCGGGTCTGTTTTTTCACACCCCTGAGTGGGAAAGTTGCAGCGCTGTAAAGTGCCAGTGTAGACAAGCCCTGAGTTTTTGTTATTTTTAAGTGAGCTAGCTGATCCTGGGGATGATAGGTCAGTGAGTCTTACTTCAGTACCAGGCAAATTAGATGTAAAAATCTAATTTTTTAAAATTATAGTTATAAAACACTTAGAAATATTTTCTTCACAATGTAAAATTAGCCTGTGGAACTTATTTCCAAAAGGTATTATTGAAGCATGAGCTTTGTAGGATTACAAACTTTTGGACACTTGTATGAGTAACATTCACAGTTACACCAGTTAGGATAAAACTTAGTAAAATCAACCCTTGTGCCAGTCACTAACTTCCAGGAATTAGAAAGAAACTTCTCTATAGGCAGGCTATAGCATATTTGTCTAAATGAGTGTGGGGGGGTATTATTTTTTTCTTATTGATATAAACACTTTTCTTTGAAATAAATTATATTGGTCACTTTTTGAGACACCATCTTGAAAATGATGGACCAGTCATCTGATCTGGTCGGATCATTCCTATATCACAACAGATATTAACAAATCAGAATATTGTTTGTAATAGTATAAGCATGGTACTTAATACAGTTTTGTAAAGAGTAAAGACATACATCCAAAATCACAATGGCATTTACTTCACTTTTCTAGTACAAGATGCTCTTCTTGAGGGTCTGGGAATTGTAATGTAGGTTTGGTGTATGAGGAGCCAGTGTGTTAATTCTAGTCAGTCCAATTCAAATACGTGGTCTTGAACATTAAAAGAATTAGGACTAAAAAATATGCAACAGTGCATATAGGTTTGCTGGCCTGCAGCCACTATTCTGAAGATAAATCACTGCTGTCAGTCTGGTAACTGATTATGAAGTAGCTATCAGTGTGTCTTTCTAACAGTGATTCCCATGCTGCCACTTTCTTCCACAATCATGTATTCTCTCTCTCTCTGTATATACACACACACACACACACACACACACACAAAACTGGCTTATCAGAGGGCATTTAAGAGTGGAGGAAGGCACCATCACCTTACTTTTCAGACACTAATTAATTAATATAAGGGTTGATAAGTACTTGATAACTTTTGAACATTCCAATCCACCCGGTGTAACCAAGGAATTAATAAATCTGATAATACTTCTTAAATAGCTTTTAAAGTTTAATATCTTTCTCATACTATAATGATAAAACTGTTAGGAAATAACAATGTTTCTAGATGTCTTTACTGATTTAAAATAATATTCTAGCTATGTTTAAGAGTTTATTTTTCATCATTTGCTATTTTCTTTAATGAATACATATTGACTTATGGTTACTGTAATGAAGTTATTTTAATTTTTTAAATTAAACTTTAATAACTCTATAATTTAAATAAATGTATTTGAAACACATTTCTGTAATTGTGTACAAATTGTGTTGGATAAGAGCAAAGCTGTTTAGCAGATGGGGTTATGTTTCACATTGACAGTATGTCAGTTTAGACGGCAGACATAAGGCTGTGATGATATGATAAAATGGGGAGGAGGAGGCAAATATATAGTATGATAGTAGATAGGAGTAAAGGTCTGATTTGTGAGGTAGGACATGAAAATCATTTGTTTAGTCCAGTGGTTTTAAAACTTTTTTTCTGGGGACGCAGTTGAAGAAAATTGTTGATGCCCGCAACCCAATGGAGCTGGGGATGAGGGGCAGAGGGTTGGGGTGAGGGCTGCGAGGTGGGGCTGGGAATGAGGGGTTCAGGGTACAGCAGGGGGCATAGCTCTGGGCTGGGGGTGCAGGCTCTGGGGTGGGGCTGGGGATGAGGGGTTTGGGGTGCAGGAGGGGTCTGGTTTGGGGGGGGGGCTGATGGCTCTGGGCTGGGGGTGCAGGCTCTGGGGTGCCTCCCCCCAGCTCCCATTAGCCGGGGAGCTAGGGCTCAGGGCAGGGGCAGCATGTGGAGCCCCATGGCCCCCCTGCCTAGAAGCCGGACCTGCTGCTGGCCACTTCCGGGGCACAGTGCTTTGTCAGAACAGGTAGGCACTAGCCTGCCTTAGCTGGGCAGCACTGGCAATGGGACTTTTAACATCCTGGTCAGTGGTGCTGACCAGAGCTGCTAGGGTCCCTGGGTGCTGAGCCCGGCAACCTAGTGCCTTACATGCCGCGACCCAGTACTGGGTCACGACCTGAACTTTGAAAAACACTGGTTTAGTCTGCATCTTGTTATCTTGACAGATTATCATGTATTAATGTATCAGACAACTCTTACTTTTGATGTGCATAAAGAGTTAGTTTTACCAAAATACATGTTTTAGGTTGAAGTTACCTTTTTAATTTTCCTGCTGAATTCACTGTATTAGGAGTCTTTTTATTGACTTCAGTGGTTATTGGATATGGTCCTGTGAGCCTTATCCTGAGTTTTGCCACTAACTTTAATTGGAGAAGGACGGTATCAATATTCAGATGTGACTTTATTTTGCCACCATCAACATAGGGACTAAATATCTAAAACTGAGAACTAGTCCTTTGAATTTCTTCATTTCCTAAAGCTTAGTATATCACTTACTGAATTTAAAATTGTCCTGATGTTGGAAGTTAAATGTTTGTTACACAGGATACCAAGATCCATAATTGCTAAAGAACATGTGGGTTCCTATATCAAAGGTCATGTATTAATGATGTGTTGAGATTTAGAGCAGCGTTGGAATCTGTTATGGAATTATAGGGTATGCCAATATTCAGCTGTAGAAAAAATATTATGAATGCAAAGGAAAGAGAATAGCTAGTAGGAAAGGTCAAAATTTATATAAAATCTTTAGTCTTCCAAGCCGATATTTAGAAGTTTTATAAATATTTGAATTGGAATGGAAAGTGTTGGACAACCTTAATATTGGTGGTTCTAGTGTTCTATCTAGAATATAATTCTCTCCCTCTCTCCCAATCCTACTGAATTAGATTTGCGGACTTCTAGTATGAGAGAAAATAGAAAGATTTATTTGTTCTTATTTGAAAATTTCCTTTCTCTGAGCAAATAAGTTCCACAGAACTGGCCCATCCTTGGCAGATTGTTTTCTGTTACAAGCAGGGACCCGTTTTGGGGCTTTTGATTCCATTAACAAATGTTGATGTTCCTGTTAAGTTGGGCAGTACATAATTGTAATAGCTATCTTTCTTGACACGAGTTCTGTAATGGTTCATTGACCAGGCAGTTAACTTTGACAACAAAGCGTTATCTTAAATCCAACACAATTTGTGTAGGTCTTCAGGGACTGAGCCACAACTTTTCTTGCTAGTGACTGAGAGGTCTGGTTCTGCTTCCAAAACTTCAGATGGGCTGAAGATCCCCTGTAATTTAAAAATAATTTTAAAAATTGAAAAAATACTATGTGATCATGTAGCTGAAGACAATACCTATGCACAAGGGGCTAAATTAAGGATGCACAGGCATCCTAATTTCCGGTGTTTCCTAACTTTTGAGTGTCTTAGTTTACAATCTTGATTTTCTTTTAACATGTTTTTTGGGGGAGCAGGGGAGGGCAGTGTGTGTGTGTGAGAAACTTGTCTCTGTCCCAGTCCTGTCTTTTCTCTAACCCATGGCTCCTCATCCCAGTCCTAATAACCTGATCCAGTCAGCCTCAGCTTCACCCATTGCCTCAACTCCTTGTCCTCAGTACCTTTGCCACCCCGTCCCAGGTCTCCCTTTCTTCCCTCATCCAATATGTCTCTCCCTTGCCCCCTGGACTCCAGTCTTTTCCCCAACCCTCATGGGCACCTAGTGCCAGTTTCCTCCATCACTTTTCCTTGTCCCAGTCTCTCTGGACAGCCACTCCCAGTTCTCCCTCTGCACCCTGGTTCGTTGTCAGATCTGGGTCTCCACTCCCTCCAACGCTTGTCCCTTCCACTGGCTCCCAATCTCCTTGTAAACACAGTCCCAATCTTCTCTGCTTCCCTAGCTCTTTGTTCAGATTTAGTGTTCTGCCCTTCCCATCCTCATTTCTTTCCCCCCACAGCCACTGGTTCTCAATCTCCTTGTCCAACCCTGCCTCATCAGTACCCAGTCTCCTTGCCTAATCTGTCCCCTGCCTGAGCCCCTAGTCCCCTTCCCAATAAATCCCAGTTCTCCCTCCCTCAACTTCCAGTCACGTCGCCCCCTTCCAGTCACAGTCTCACCAGGTTCCTTGCCCCCATCTCCTCCTCACCCCCATTCCAGCTCCTGTCCCCATAGCATTCAAGTCAAGCAACTTCCTCCTCCTTGTTTCTTGGGTGCTGACGGGAGGGTCATTGAGGGGACAGGAGAGACAGGCTCCCTGCTCTCAGTTCTGGTGAAACTTTCCAAAAATTTTCAACCTGAGGCAGATACCTGACAAGGAAAATTTCAGCCTAAATGGTTAAAGTTTGGCAAAATTATAAGCAATTTAAAACAATTAGGACTTGTCTACATGGGGAAATTTACTGGAACAGGTATACCCGTATAATTATATTGGCATAGCTATGTCTGTATAACTCATTATGTGGACACTTCTGGTATAACAGTGCATTTTTCAGTTTAGCTTATGCTGCTTTGAATGTGGTATAAGATCAATCAGAAAATGGCACTCTTATTCCTGAATAAAAGTGCCATGCATGGAGTTATACTGGCATAGCTATGCCAGGTAATTACACTGGTATAGCTCTGCCAGTAAATTTCCCCATGTAGAAATCCATTAGAATTGAATGTGTCAGGCGACCTGAATAATAGATGGCGCAACCAACCTCACTGATGACCTGCTACTGAATTCAGACATGGAGGTGGGGTAAATATGAAAGGGTTAGAGTTTGGAAGAGGGTGTATAAGAGCAGTCTGAGGTAGACCTAAAAGTGGAGAGAGTCTTGGGAGTTATGGAATGGGATGCAGGGAAAAGAGTGGAGAGGCAGTGTCATTTATATATGTTAAACATAAATTTGTAATATTTTAAAATAAACTTGGTAAAGTCTGCAAAAGTAAACCTAATATTGATATTCCTTGTATCTAGCAGTGTCGGACTTCCTTCATGCAGACTTTATATACCAACCAAATTCATTCAGACTTTATATACCAACCAGATCTGCACTTTTGGTGTTTGTTTATAAATAACTCAACTTGGGTAACTCAAAAACAAAACAAAAAGCTTTCATCAGAGTTATGGGTTAAATGTGTTTCGGTGAGTACCAATAATAAATTATTAGACTGTAATAAAATTCTGTTCCCTATTTAAGCAGTCCTTTTCCAGTAATCACCAAATTAGTTATTGACTTTCTGTTTTTTGCAGTTTTTAGGGAGCAGTGCAAGTGTAGGGTGGGTGACGTAAGTCAGGTGATTTGAGAGTGCAAAGTGAAGTAATTGTAGGTAGTGGAGAAGAGGCTGGATCATTTAATTATTTGTTATTAGAATGCTTGAGTTTAACAGATATATAATTCTTAAGAATATCATACTGTTTCATTGTTTTAGCTGTACTCACACCATACACGACTCAATCTCAAGTTTGCACTTCCACTCCTTGGCGTTCATACCCTACCCCTGCAACCATTAGGGCTGTTAGACTGGGCAAAGATCTCCACATATTCTTATCATTCTAGAAACCCCTTTCCCAGAACTCCCTACCTACTTGTGTAGCAGTCTTCAGGATAGCTTTAGGGCTGCTGCACCACTGCTATCTCAGGCTGGTGCATCATCTCTGTAGGTGTGCTGGTCTTGGGGTCCAATCTCTCTATGTCCCTTGGCTGGAACAGGATCTCTCTCTCCTCCTGCCTCACTCCAGGTGCCTGGGGCACTCTCAGTTCCATTAGCATACTATATACCTCTCCCTCATTTGACTTTCTGTACTGGGGACTGTTTCTGTTCATTCACAGGGCCATATGTTTCTGAGGGTCATCACTCACTTCCCCAAGATCCCAGTCTTCAAAAGGACACACCTTTACGTATCCCACAATTTCAGGGACCAACCATGTGCCCACATTCTCCACCACATGTAGGGATGTGTGCCTGTTTCTGTTAATGCTAGGCCCAAAGTTTGTTCAAACGATAAAACATTTCCACATAAGTTGCATGTATAAACCCAGTCTCTGCCCCTTATTTAGGGTTTTCTGCAGGGGCCCCTTGTATCTCTCTTCACTGCTCCAGGGTCAGCCACAGGAGTCCTCCCTCACTCCCACAGCTGCACTTCATTTGAGCTCTCTCAGCCCTTTATAGATAACACCTGACCTTTTCCCAGCTGGATCTGATCATTGAACAAGACTGGATGGGGAGGGGGCTTAAAGGGACAGACAGTCCTGTTACAGTGCTATCTAATAAGTAATAATGTAGCATTGTGGCTAGAAACCTGAGTTAATCTTACTTACAAAATTCTTCTTATATTAAAAGATGACTAGTCTGTTTAGCTACTAAGAAATATGTCAATATTTCAGGGACCTTGTACTTTAACAGCAATTTGTCACACAGATCCAAAATATTTTACCCATCTCATTATAAAACAAATTCACTTAACTTTCATAACCATTTTTTCAATATGTAGTCATAAGGGGGTTGTATTCTAATCAAAAAAGTTCTTTATTTTAGTCCATCTTTTGCTTCATGATATTGCAGTCTAATCAGCATCACATTCTTGGTAATACACTGAAAATCAAATGGAAAAACTAGGTATGTTGTAAAGGGAAAAAACACTTTGTGTTGTAATAAGTATATTTAAAACTTATGAGCATTATAAATACATTGCTACAAAAATATTTGTACATTTTTCTTCATTGAATTTGCTGTTTAGTGAAAAAAATCCTTTTTCATAAGCCCTAGTACAAAAATAGATTTTCAATTGTGAGCCTATTTAATGAATATCAGAAAGATGGTTTCTCTTCACTAAGAGTGTTCTTTCATTAGTTTCAGCTCTCTTCCTTCCCCTGTTGCATGCTTTATTTTCATAACTTTCATTTTTTCTCTTTGGTGTGTTTTATTGCAAAGCATATCTCAGAGCTGTTAGTTTTGTTTCACACTTGATTTATTATGAACAAATGTTGGACACTATCAAGATACAGCTATTGAGTTGCAAATAATATGTGATTGTGTTTTATCCATAAAATAACTGCTTGTAAGAAACTCTCTCAAAAGTCTGTTGACTTCCTGATTTAGTTTTGTTAAAGAGTTTTGCAAAGTTCTTAGTCAGCGTTTCTGTTACCAGACTGAAGTAGTGAGGATTGTAGCAATTGCCTCCTGCTATGTTGTTCCTTCTATACCTGTAAGGGACAACGACACCAGTAGTCTGGTCTAGGGTCACAGCTGGGCTGGGGTCACCAAGACAAGGACCGTCATGAGGTGGTAGTCAGCGTGCAGGGATCAGAGTAGTTGCTAGAGCCGGGATCAGTAGACAAGAGCCAAGGTCGGAGTGAGGCAAGGATCAGAAAACAGAGATCAGAGGTACTTACCAGCCAGAGTCAGGAGGCAAGAGCCAGAGTCAGGCTGGAGTAGGAAGCCAGAGATCAGAGAGAGTTACAAGTCTGGAAGCAGGAGGCAGGCTGGGGTCGAAGACATGAGATCAGCAAGCAAGGTGAGTTCTAGAGTCACAGCAAGCCAGCAGTCTACATATTTGCCCAGACAACTTCCTAGGCCACCCACAAGGGTTAAATAGTGAGCATGGGTCAATTGGAAAGCCACAGGATGCTGTTATTCCAGACCGTTTGGGTGGTACTTTCTGAGGCACCTAATCTCCACAGTTCTCCTTGTTTGTGATTCTGTGTGGCCAATGGTAATGGTGGAAGGCAGTTGTCCCAGGCTCCACAGATCCAGATTTTAGTCCTGTGGATCCTTACAAAGCCTTCTTTTGTGTATCATAAATTAGCAAAATATGTTTTGGGCTTTTGCTGAGCAGATATTCAGCATATTGATTTGGAAATAATGGAAAACCAGTTAACTTGAACCAGGTACAAGATACACTACTCTAGTAAGTAATCCTGTGCCTGTTTAAAATGTGAGTAAAGGCACAGCAGATTATCGTACTATATTTTTTTTTTCATGTTTCAGCATTTGGTGTAATATTGACAAATCTGCCAGCTAGCCTTTAATAATCCACAGTAACGGTTTAATACGACTATTAAGGATTGCTGTACTGCACATATCTATTCCCTGCTTGTCACTCCTATGAAATAACCATTATTTTTCTAAACAATGCATTTAAATAACTCTATATCCTATTAACAGTAATTCACCAAAGACAGAAACATCAACAAAACACAGAAACAACAGGAAAAAAAAATACCTTGTTTTGAGATTGGACGTTCATCTGGTTATCTCACTGGTATATTTTACCCTGTGCCCTGTGTACAGAGCACTTTACCAGAATGGCTGCATGATGTTTGTTTGTTCCAAGATGCCATATAAATCTCTCTCTCTGCCTCATATATCCACCCAGATTGTCTTTTCCTTTCAGCCTATAGTTTACCTACCAAACATTTAAAGCATTTTGCAGGAAAGAGGATTGCAGAGGATTAGGGGCGTGAGTAGTGTGAGGTTAGAAAGGGCCTCAGGGAGCAAAGAGAAAGTTGTAGAAGAAGCTACTTCCGTTTAGGGTTGCCAGGCATCCAGTTTTTGACCAGAATGCTTGGTCGAAAAGAGACCCTGGTGGCTCCAGTCAGGACTGCTGACCAGGCTGCTAAAAGTCCCGTTAGCCGTGCAGCAGGGCTAAGGTAGGCTCAGTTATTTTCCAGCTCTAATTATGTGTATGTTGAGAAAAAACTGGGTCTATAAACGATGGAATGTGTTTAATGAAAATATTAGTGATTGATTATGATATGTGCAAATGTTCGTGAAATAAAGATTTAGGTCAGCATTTTCAGAACTGGATGCCTAAAGTTGCCCTTAAATTCATATTTAAAGACCTACATAATTGGGCAGACCTCCCACAGTTCCCACCAAAGTCAGTGGGTTCCTGAATGTGGATGTAGAGGCCTATCTTTGGGCGCCTAATTTTGAAAAGTGTGGCCTTCCTAAATAAAATACAAGTTATTTATAAAATAAATAAGAAAATCTTTCAAGATGGTTTTAGGGAAACATGACACTGTTTCAATATCTCTTTCACTGAGTTGTGCTATTGCCATTTTAATTTGGGACTGCCACTTTAGTGATGCTTTGTGGCACGCACTTCAGTTGATGTTGCAAACATTAAATGAGTATTGGAAGTCAGAAAGTGTCAAAGTAGCATGGTAAATTGTAGTAAGCTCTTTTTTTCTTTAATGAATTTCAGCCATTTAGTTCTATTGCCAAAGACGACAGAGTCTTAATGTTAGACTTGGAAAGAATGAGCATCTCCTGCACCTGTGTTACAGTATGTGAGAACTGCTGCTCAGGTTACAAGCATATGTGACATAGATAATTTACCTTTTTGCACATATTTGCATAAGTCTGTTTCTGTACCACATGCGTCTACAAAAATGGCCGCTTCTTCTTTGGATATTGCCTGTGTGACTCTCCGCTCTGACTGATGTTTGTGCCCTCAAAACTTTCAAAATAGTTACATCGTGCACAAAACCCCTCAGGTTATTTAAGGATGCACAGCCCAACTGCCGCTTGGTTCATTCTGCACTCCTGGGGAAATTCTGCTCCAAAAAATTAAAAATTCTGTAATAAAAATTAAAAATTCTGCACACAATATTTTCAAATTCTGCATATTTTGTCAAAATAACACAGTATAATCATACCACTTTAAATTATTTTTCATCATTTATTTCAAAATACCTGTCAGCAAGTATGTCTGTAACAGTACAGACAACAAAAAAGATTCAGGAAATATTTTTTGACAAATAGATTCCTTACTAGGCATATTAATACAGAACTTTGAGTAATAATTCATGTAAACTACAATACAGAACAGTATTTCCCATACCCCTCAGAAGCAGTGCAAAGGCTTAGGGGAGTCAGGGGTAATGGAGGAGCTGAGGGAGAGGGAAGTAATTGCTGGGAAGGAGCCTGGGTGTGAACTTGAAGGGTTGCTGCGTATGGGTGGGAAAAGTATGGAACAGGTTTTTTTGGGAGGCGGGGAGGGATTGTTAGGGAGCTTCCCACATGCAGACCCTGGCTGACCTCTAGTCCCCATGTGTCCTTGCACCCCCTGTCCACATGTGTCCCTCCCCCCTTACTCAAGCATCCACTCCCCCTGTTCCCAGGTGTGTCTGTGCCTCCACTCAGCCACCCCCTATCCCTATGTGGCCCTGCACCTCCGTCCCCCTGTGGCCCTGTGCCCCCACTCCCATTCAGCCACTGCCCCAGTTTGTCCTCCCCCACTAGCCCTTATAAGCCCCTGTCTGATCCCCCAGCAGCCCCATGCTGTCTGTCTCCCCATAGTCCCTGTCTCCTGACCTGGCCCGACAGGCGCTGTGAAGAAGGCAGGCTTTTTTTCTTCCTAGCTGGCCAGGAGCTGCTGTTCTGTACTAGCCCCACAGCGCCCTCTGGAGGGCAAAAGCAGCAACTTTCTGTCAGAAGCTTTTTTTGTGTGCAAAAAAATGAATATGCATGCATCATTAATTATGCATGCACACAGTGGCACAGAATTCCCCCGGAAGTAATATTGACAACTGTAGGCACAAGCAGAAACTCAGGTCTGGTTTACACATTGCATGGCAAGCCAGGGTATGAACCTACAAGCACATTAGCTTGGCACAGGATACATCAAAGTGCACTATGGAACTTTTTGTGTGCATTAGGAAGAGCCACATAGCAAGTTAGTGTTCAGCAATCAAGTGCACTGTAGATTTAGACCAGCGCTTGCTGTACACTAACTTGCTATGTAGACAAGCCCTCAGAATGTCTCTCATTATCATCCTGGGTGTGTCTCTAGGAAAACCACTCTTTTTTGCTCTTATGAGTATAAAATTATAATAGTTATTGTAAGGGATAGCTTTTTGGCACATTTTGGAAAGTTTTGCCCCTGTTTGGCTCTTTCTTTTCCTTAGGTTCCCTTCAGCATCTTCCACTTCAAGGCAGATTGCCTTACTTGATGGGCTTTGGATGATTGTGGCGAAATCTGCCAACTTCAAGCATTGTCCTTCTTGTATTGGTACTGTGTTTGTGACTGATGAGCACACTCTGCAGCCCAGTCTACTCACAGAAGTTTCATCAGTTTAACTAAATCAGTTTCTAAATGAATTTAGTTAAATTGGTGTAGTTTTCAATGCGGGCATTCTTAAATTGGTTTGAATAGCTAATATCAATTTAGCTTAGTTCAGTTTATTACCAAATTAAACTAAATCAATGATAGTTACTCTTTCTTAACTGATTTATATTGGTGCAGTTTCTTTGTGCAGAAAAAGCGTATACCTTTTCTGCTTCAGGGACGGACATAATCTTGAATTCTGTTTTGTATGCTAGCCTTCTAAGGTGCATGCATCAAGTCTAAGAGAGCTGACTCAAGCACCATCTTTGGGAGGCAGACATATAGGCCTCATCATCTGCTACTGAGCATTCAGGCACACTGGAGGTCCTGGTCTGAATCCAGGACAAGCAGCCTCACACCCAAAAAAAGCTGGATGTCTCAGGACTCAACAGTGTCATCCCATAAGGAAAGCTCTGATGCTAAAGGTTATTCCAAACAACAATACAGGAGTTCTCTGTCCCACTCTCCTAGTTCTGATGTTGGAGATTGTAAAGGATGTTGTGAGAGGTTACTTTATACGCTCACACTCCATGACAGCCACCCATCCACTTTCTGATGCCCCACGGGAACTTAAGGCAAAACTGCTATGGTTTATCTTTCCTCCAAAAGAGAGCCATAGAGGAGGTCCCTCAGCAACAGAACGGGAAGGGATACTATTTGCTTTATTTTCTAGTTCACGAAAGAGAGTCTAGATGTTGCATCCAATGATGAATCTTGGATGTTTGAATAAGTAAAGTAGGCAACTGAAATTCTGTATGGTGACACTGGCATCCATAGTTCCTTTCCTGTGTCAGCAGAATTGGTTTACAGCTCTTGACTTGAAGGACACATGTTCCATATTGTGATACTACCTGCTCATTGAAAATACTTTTGGGTCTGAGTGAAATGCCATCATTGCTGACAATAGGTTCTGAAATTCAGATTTTCCGTGGCCCTAAAAGTTTTTTCATCAAATGCGTTAATATTAGTGATCTATCTGAGTGCCTCGGCAACTAATAAAAGACCATTTGCCTCAAAGTTGCAGTCTGACCTCAATATATTCTGCCAGTTGTTCCTGGTATTGAACCTAATAGTTAACATCACAAAATCCACTTTTGCCCTTTCACAAGTGGATTTCATACGGGTGGTTTAGAACTCCATAATCACCGCATTGTATCTCCCACAATACTGATTCCAAGCTATGTTCAAAGTGGCTTCTGCTGTAGTTAGGCAATTGGGCCTCATTTCTTTTGCACATTTATCATTTTTCTTGCTCAACTTCAGTTGAGATAATTGCAGGTCTGGCTAAATACAATCTTTATCTAGACAATAGAAGAGATTTTTAAAGACACAAAAGTCAGTTAACTGCCCTTTCAGTGGAAGATGGGTGCCTAACTCTCCTATTTGTTCCGTGGAACATTTTCCCTTAACATGGACTTGCAGATTGCCATACCTCCTGCAGTTGTGCTTTCCATATTGTGATGGATAAAACAAGGATATGATGACAAAAACAAACTCTTCACCCAACTACACTATGTTTTAGGGTTAATTTGAGGTGTTCTTCTGGATCAATTCCTAATTTAAGGCCTCTAGACACAGGAGAAGATCCAACTTCATGTATTGTCTTGTGACTGAGCTTGGCCCTTCTGGCCTATAAAGAATCCTTGCGTCCTTTAAGAAACACTTCTCTTACATTTTAATGCTATCACTATGATTATATGAACTTACACCTCATATTGTTCATCAGGAAGCCATGAAGTTCCAATGTGCCCATCACTGTATCATGCTCATAGATCCCCATCTTACAGGAAAAGACAATATCCTGGTAGATGACACCAGCAAGAAGTACAGCACCCAACCCAAGAGGCAGTAGTCAAAGCTCTGCTTCCGAGATCAAGTGGATCTGTTTGCCATGGAGCACAATACTAAGTGCAACTTTCTGCTTCAAGATTTGGAGAAGTTCAGAATCTGTAAACATATTTCATTTAGGCTAGAGTCAGACATTCCCATATATTTTTTTCCTCCAATTCCACTCATTCCCTTGATTCAACCGAAGATTTTATGGAACAAGATCAAGGAGCTTCTTATAACCTCAACTTGGTTTGGTTAGTTTTAGTTCTCCGATCTGCCAGTAGATCAGTCAGGGTATCTGCCCAATGGATCAGATTTCCTGTGCTAGAAGCAAGGTCAAATTCAACATCCCAGTGTGAGGTTCCTGAGTCTATTAGTATGGATACCAGCAGAATGACCAAATTAGACAGACTAGAGTGCTCAAAAATCCACAATTATCTGCCAGAAAGTAGGAGACCATCCTCTAGAAATCTCCACAATATAGAGGTTCTTTCCTTCTGGGTAAGACAAAATAGTTCTTATGCTCTCCAGTTTTTCATTCCCTTTTTTCTGAGCCTCCTGCTTCTTCTCAGACAAACTGGTCTCTTCCTGCAGCTCCATAAAATGCATCTGGTTGTGATTTTTGTCCTTTTGCCCACTGATACAGGACTCTACTGTGACTCCATATGTTTTATGGAAATATGTTTATAAGTGTGAATATGATGTAAGTGGAATATGCTTCATGCAAAAGGTCTCTTGTAAGGTATCATTACAAAGCTTATGATCTACTGAGTGTGTTCATCCTATTTGTTTGCATGTATTATTTCTATGTCTGGAGTTAAGAGAATAAAGTATAAACTTGTATTATTGATGTAAACGTTACGTGGAAGCCATTAAGGGTGCTTCAGAATCAATGAACTGTGAATGGGTTTATTTACATGGAAACCTTCCTACGTACCTGTCTTCCAGCTACTAGGTAATGAACAAGGAGGTCTTACAATGACATGTGATCATGTTACCTGAACTGGAATCCATCTTAAACCTGACGCTTTTCCATTTAGAAGGAAGGGTGGGAACCTAGAGAGACACAGAATTCCTGCCTTGTGCCAAAGATATAAAAGGGGGTGGAACAGAACAAAGGGGGCTGCCAGTGATGAGAAATCCCGTAGTTACCACCTGATCTGGAACTAACAAGGTCTGTACCGGGGAAAGGATTGGGCCCAGACTAGGAAGGAGTTTAGTCTGTGAAAGAAGCATATTGGAACATCTCCGAGGGTGAGATTTTATCTCTAATCAGTTTCTTAATGTATTAGGCTTAGACTTGTGTGTTTTGGTTTTATTTTCCTTGGTAACTTACTTTGTTCTGTCTGTTATTACTTGAAACCACTTAAATCCTACTTCTTATTCTTAATAAAATCACTTTTGTTTATTAATTAACCCAGAGTAAGTGATTAATACTTGGGGGAGCAAACAGCTGTGCATATCTCTCTATCAGTGTTACAGAGGGGGGACAATTTGAGTTTACCCTGTATAAGCTTTATACAGAGTAAAACAGATTTATTTGGGGTTTGGATCCCATTGGGAACTGGCTTCTGGAGACAGGAGTACTTGCTGAGCAGTTTTTGGTTAAAGTCTGCAGCTTTCAGGGCATGGTTCAGACCCTGGGTCTGTGTTGCAGCAGGCTAGCGTGTCTGGCTCAACAAGACAGGGTTCTGGTTTCTCAACAAGCCTTCAGAGAAAACGGGCCCAGAGGTAGTTTCAGCACATCAGGTGACAGTCCCGTGGGGGTCCCTGTGACCGAACCTGTCACATCTACTATTTTCTCTTTGTTTTGAAAAAAATGATGCATGAGTTTCTTCCTGTTCAGGAGTTACTTTTATTTTAGGGATGTAAATGTGCTCTCAGATTGGTTCAAGTGACCGTTGTGTCAGAATATTCCCTGCATCATCTCTCACTAAAGACTATGTCAGCTAAGAGAGACTGAACTCTTGATAGCAATGGCTGAACCTCTGTATAGAATAGGATGTGTCTTAAGGTGGTACTTTATCTGCGGTGGACTCTGATTTCTCCCTCAACCAGTTATTGTCTGCCATTTTTTCCTCTAAGCACCAGTGAGGTGAGTCTGCATTTTTTCAGAGATGAAGGAGCCACTTAAATGGCTTTCTAAACAGAATTACATTTTTCTAAGTCACCTACATAATTTGTATTATGATAAGCACAAGGGTAATTCTAAAAGTCAGTCAAGTTCCACCCAGATATTTTTGAAGTGGATTAGACTATGCATATTTGCTTGCTATGAACTAGCAAGTTTTGAATACCTACAGCTGCCTCAATGGCTGTTCTTGAAATGTGCAAGGCTGCTATGTGGAGTTCTAGCCATATTTTCATATTGCTCCCTGGATTTAGCTTCTAGTTTCGATTCTCAGTTCAGGAGAGAAGTTCTGCAGTGTTTCAGCCGAGACTCCTCAAATCCACTTCCTTTCCACTTGTTTATTAACAGGAGTGGAGATCTATGGAGGCAATGCTATAAGAAAGTGATTACCTATCACAGTAACATAGTTTCTTCGAGATACTGTCTGCACTGATTAACAGTAGTCTCCCATCTTCCTGACTATTTTGGAGAATTATTTAATGGAAGGAAATGGATGGCCTTTGGGACTGTAACCCCTATTTATCATCAGGTAATGCGTGAGGATATAGTCGGGTGTGTGTACATAGCCCCAACAAGCACTGCTGTCCAGAAAGCATTGAGCTTGTAGGTAAAGGGAGTGTACATCACTGAGTGTGGAGGCTGCAGGAAATTTATGTTAAAGAACCACAATTACTATGGTAACTATTATTTTCCTCAAAAAGAAAAGGAGTACTTGTAGCACCTTAGAGACTAACAAATTTATTTGAGCATAAGTTTTCGATCTACCAGCTCCTCAGCTTTTTTTGCTACCATTTTGCCTTTTTCTCTCAATGTCTGTGGTCTTTCTGTGTGTTCCGCATAAGAGGAAGGTCAGTGGATTTCTTTCTTCACTACTGCCTTTAACAGAACAGAATGGGAGGCAGTGAGGTAAAAGTTATTTTACCCATCTCATCAAGATGGTAAGCAAACTGCTCTTCCATACACTGACATAAAGACGCAGAAAGATGAATCAGTGGAAGGACTGCGGGAGGAGACAGCTAACTGCCATAAAGGGTGCCAAAGCTGCCCAGGAATAAGAGCTCAATTTTGGGGAGCGTTAGAAGTTCCACATGTTAACTGTTTATTTTTCTTTGTTGTGCTATATGAAATCCCTTCACAGTTTAGATGCAGTGCAGTAGGCAAAGACAGTTGCTCAGCACGGCTCCTAAACTCTGTAAGAGTGGAGTTTTATGCCTGCACAGTTAAAGATCCCCATATGGCATCTCTTTGCCTGGTCCCATTCAGCACCTTCTGCCCTCATGCTAATGCATGCCTTCAGCTAGTCATCCAGTCTAAAGTCTTCCTTCTGTAATTATCTTCAGTTTGTAGTTCATTTTTAGAATGATTTCAGACAAACTGAAAATTGCCAATGATTTTAAATTGTAAACTCTTTGGGGCATATACTGTGTCTCATTTCTGTGAAAATCACTGTACTGGCTTCTGGTGCTGTATATATTGTAAAAAAAATTGGCCATTGTTAAAAGTTGCTACATAATGTCCATTTTGCCGCAGAATTTATTCAGCTGAGTAATTTAGGTTTCATGCGTCACATGGTACAGCCTTGTCCAATATTCACTAGAATGCACTAAAACTATACAGCAACCTGTACAGACCCTAACCCTATTTGAAAACATTTTTCTTCCATTTCCTCTTTTGGCTTAGTGCTCCCCCTGTTTCTCTCCTTTACCTCCATAGCTGTTCTTCTCTCCTTTCCCCTCTCATTACTGATTTCTCTTCCTCTTCACCTGAGTGGAGCTCAGGATCATGCTCACTGCCAACTGACTCTCAGTTTCAGATGGAACATTTTGCTGAGCATAGCAGAGAGGTGGCTATAGGATTCAGTGCTGAGAGCTGGCCACTTGCACTTAAGTGTATGTCTACGTTGCAATTAAAAACCTATGGCTGCCCATGCCAGCTGATTGAGGCTCATGGGGCTTGGGCTAAGGTGCTCTTTAATTGCAGTGTAGACACTTGGCCTGGAGCCTGGGCTCCAGGAACCTGTGAGGTGGGAGGTTCCCAGAGCTTGGGCTGCAGCCCCAGCTGGAACATCTACACTGCAATTAAACAGCCCCACAGCCCAAGCTCCACGAGCCTGAGTCAGCTGACATGGGCCAGCCACAGATGTCTAATTACAGTGTAGATATACCAGTAAGAGACAACCAAGGGTAAGGAGTGATTAACTTGTTGGGAGAGGTGCTGCTATTTTCTAAGTACAGCATCATTACTGTATCCTGCTGCTTGCTACCATTGCCAGTTCTTGGGTCAGATATTCTAACTCTTATATAGTACCAGCCAAATTGGGATCATGCGCAACTATGTTTCTTTAAATATTTGTAGAAGAGCAAAGATCCTTGAGAATTGATGACAGAATCAGTTCTACTTCCAATGGTTATTACTATGTTGTTTTCCTCTTAATGAGCATAAACCATGTCTAACTGTTTGTGTGTACACATAATTATGGCTGCAAAGGGGTCAAATCATTTTATCTTGTATTTAGGATCCCCCCAGGTGATAAAATGTAGAAACCTGTGTTTTCAGGTTTTTACTTAAGACTTTGTCAGAAAAAGTTAAAATAATTAGATAAATTGAGATGACATACCATGTGACTTTGTGTTGTTGATTTGGCTCTAACCTGTTGCATTAGTGTTTGAATGTCGGTTTCTTTCAGTATATCCAGGGCATCATGTAATTTGTGGTTATGCAACCATGTAAATACCATATAATTTACCTTTTTGCTAAGATGTCACTTAAATCTGTTTATTATGCAGATCAGCACAGATGAATTTTTCCTGTAATTTTCTGTTCCTCAGCTTATCTGCTTGCCATTTTAGGCTCTCCAGGAGAGAGAAATTGTGTAGCCTGACAGAGAAATGGGGAATACAGCAACATGAGGTTCAGAAGGTGCTAGTGCACTATCTTTGGGGAGCATGGAGAAAGATACAGAAGCATGTTGCTGCCATCCTATGGCTTTAAGGAACAGAACTATTTCACCTACAGGTTTCAGAGTGGTAGCCGTGTTAGTCTGTATCAGCAAAAATAACGAGGAGCCCTGGTGGCACCTTAGAGATTAACACATTTATTTGGGCATAAGCTTTCGTGGGCTAAAACCCCCTTCATCAGATGCAGTGGGTAAGGCAACTCCCATCTTTTCATATGCTGTGTATTTATACCTCCCTACTGTATTTTCCACTCTGTGCATCTGATGAAGGGGGTTTTAGCCCACGAATGCTTATGCCCAAATAAATGTGTTAGTCTCTAAGGTGCCACAAGGACTCCTTGTTGATTTCACCTACAGTGCATCAAGAGTGGAGCGCTGCTTAGGAGTTATGAATGCAGCTGCTGCCTCCTTCAAGCCTGCCCTGGTCCCTACAAGGCCTTGCTTCAGGTCCTTTTAGCCATCTGTCACCCACTCTCCCAATTTAAAAGTTGTAATGTTTATCAGATGTCTTTGTAATCAGTCAACATTGCTTCATATGTCTGTACTGCTGTGGTGCATAAAACAGGGACGAATTAAGGAAAGGAGAGACCTTGATTTGGCTTAGTTAATACCTTAGAATAGTCTCATATTTTGAGAAATTAATTTGTCAGGACTCTGAACTTATTTTCTACATAATCTTTAACTAACCTATTTAAATGTATAGCAGTGTTTTTCATTTAAATACTTTCTTAACAATTGTCTTGTTAATTCACTGTCATTATACTGTAAAGATAAGTTTACATATTTTCATACTCTTGTGGATGAGTATCTAGGATGCATTAACCTGCATCTAATAATAGCAAACAATTACTTTAGGCTCTGTCTATGCTTTTTTTTAACCTTAATAAATAGTAACAAATTTTTCATTGTTTGATTTTTATATATAGAATGTAAATCATTCCTTGTTTCATGGTCATAATGTTTACCAAGTAATACTTTCCTATTATGATATCTGGTACTTAATGTAACTAGGAATTTTTAAGTGCATTTGAAATAGAAATTTTAATATAAGCACATGTAAATAGGCAGTTTCATTAGTTGCTGTCATTGTCAGGCAGAATCAAACTGTTCTAGAAGCATATTGTCTTGCCCTGATTGATACAAATAGCACATTTACCCTACTTATCCATATATATAATTTTCTGAGAGGTGACACTGTCATTCTTTTTCCTTCTTGCTGAAAATGAAAAAAATAAATGCTGAAGTAGTTCCCTTCCATTTGTCAATTCATGCCTTTATCAATAACATGTGGGTGGCCTGACTTTATTTATTTATTTGTTTATTTTTAAAATAGCATTCAGGCCTTGTGCATCATATATGTCAGTTGAATGGGTTGCTGAAATCTGGAATTCTGACAGGTGGAAAAGAAAAAATATGCAGTTAAATATATGCAAAAAAAAAATTGTTAATCATCTTTGATGTAATAGAGCTCCAATGCAAATGTCCAGTGTTGTATGTTCAACTTTTAAATAATATGAGGAATGCAAGAAGATACGGCTGGGGTTTAAGATTCACGGATTGGACGAAACGTAGAGAGTCCTACTGTGTCACACTAACATCTCTGATCCATACACAAGGGTTTGAAAACTAGGTCTGAAACCACTTTTTCCCAAAATTTGAGATAGAAAATGATTCAGTCCATCATTATAGGAATAGGTTCAAACTGCAAATTTTAAATATGATGTTTGTTTTGGACCCATTTCTACTGTTAGTGGTTTGACAGGAGTAACATCTTTTGATCATCTGTCAAATAAGAAATGCAAATGAAAATAATGTTACTTATCAGTTTGTCTTTGATTTATAAAGGCAACAGATTCAGTTAGCAAGATACTGTATTATTATGTATGTTTTCTATTTCATCTTGCTATGTGATTATAATTAATGTATAATGATGAATATGGAATTTTAAGGATGAGGTTTGATCTTTCTTGTGTGAGTGCAGACGTTTAATAATCATGCCTGTACAAAATGATTTTTTGTACAATATAGTAAAAAAAATAGTGCATTTTAGTAATACTGAAGTGTTCCAGTTATATTTGATATTCAGACTTTAATGATACTCTGATACCTGTTCTAAAGACAGAATAAATAGAAATAGTAAGTAAACTATTCTATTTCTTGGGGCCAATATACATCTCTGTAAAAGTCCTTATTTGTTGAAACAGAGCGAAGAAATAACTATATGTTTCATAAACATATTTAATTTTCACAATTAGGTACCTTTGTCACAATGTAGAATATATCCTTCAGAATATTAGCATATTTTTTATGAATGCAGATGTTTTTGAATGTTACTTTTTTCTCATTGTTTTGTTTACATTTTTTTGAAGGTTTCCCAATGAGTGGATCATGATGAACATACTTTAGGGACTTGCCATAGTATGGCTGCTTCTCGATCTACTCGTGTTACAAGATCAACAGTGGGGTTAAATGGTTTGGATGAAAACTTTTGTGGTCGAACCTTAAGAAACCGTAGTATTGCTCATCCAGAAGAATTATCTCCTCATTCTCAAGTACGATCAAGATCACCAAAGAAGAGACCAGAGTCTGTGCAAACTCAAAAGGGAAGTAATAGCGGAAGAACTACTGACTTGAAGCAACAAAGTGCTCGGGAATCATGGGTGAGCCCTAGAAAGAGAGGACTGTCTACTTCTGAAAAAGATAATGTTGAGAAACAAATTGTGGAAAATTGTGAGAAAAGACCAGCAGAATCTGTATCACCAGTTTTAAAACGAATTAAACGTTGCCTGCGTTCAGAAGTAGCAAACAGTTCAGAAGAAGAGTTGCCTACTAAAGCAGAAAAGGAATCATTGGAGTGTAAGAGTTCCATATCGGACAATGATGCAGTCTCTGCAGGGACTAAACAAGCTTGTCGATGTCTTATACTGGATGATTGTGACAAAAGGGAAGTTAAAAAGGTGAATGTCTGTGCGGAAGGGTTTAATAATTCTGCAATAGTTGAAGAGCTCACGGGCTATCAGGCTGTCAATGGGGTTGATGAGAGAGAATCAGATGCCCTAAACTGTGATGACTGTCAGCCTGATGGGAACACTAAACAGAACAGTGCTGGTTCCTGTATGCCCAAGGAGAAAATAGTAGCAGAAAATGGGAATTCATTTGCCCATGCTTCATTGTTGCTTAATAGCAGCAAGGAGGACAGTGTTATAGACCATTATGTGCCTTGCACAAATTCACCTGAACAGGTAAAGTTAGAGGACCACAAAATAAGTGACTGCTTGCCTGCAGAACATGCTGATCAGGCAAATGAGCTAGCTACAGGGTCCTTTTCTGAAATCCAGTCATCTTTCTTAAGGGATTCTGAGGAGGAGGTAGATGTGGTGGGAGACAGCAGTGCCTCAAAGGAACAGTGTGCTGAAAACACCAACAGCAACCTGAACACCAGTCGTGATAATACATCAATCTCAGGTGAACCTGAACCACCATCTTCTGTGGTGGAATGTGTTTCAGCTCAAATTACATCTATGTCAGAACTTCAAGAACACAGATATACATTGAGAACTTCACCACGAAGGGCCGCCCCTGCCAAAGGTAGCCCCACTAAAAATAACTCGCCTTGTAGAGAAAATGGGCAGGTTGAGGAAAATAATCTTAGTCTCACTGAAAAGAATATAGCTGCAAGTACTAATAATATCCATGGATCTCCCATAAATGCTAAAGAAATTATGCAGAGTGAAAAAGTGAGAGGTTGTGACTCTGGAGATTATATGAGTGATGGACTAAGTAAGCCACCCTCTGAGGCTCGGCTCATTGCTGGATATATATCATCTGCCAAAGAGAGTGCCAACCTGCACACTGCAGAAGATGATGAGGAAGAGCCTGATGTGTATTACTTTGAATCAGATCATGTGGCATTGAAACACAACAAAGAGTATGTGTAACTATGGTAACCATGAATTCTGCTTTTGTTCCTTAGCCAAAAATCTCATTTTCAAAAATTATCCATATATCTTTAAGTAATTCCACAATAACTTAAGTATTTCAATTTCTTAATTGTTCAGCTATTATTAGTTTTCACAAATACTTTAACCTCAACCCTCATTTCCCATATCCTCTCAAAAAGTAACCTTTCATCTACATAATATGCAGTGTGGTACAGCAATATGGTTTATACAGTTTTAATAATTTAAGTTTCTAGCAAGAAATTTTTTTTAAACATACTTCTGTTGTTTTCCCCCCTAAGGAACTTACAGAAACCAAACCAAAATATTACAGCCTTTAATTTAACTAGAAACATTTTGATTATTTATCAACCTGTCTAACAGTTACAGTACATACAGGTTTATTAAATGGTGATACTACTATACATAGCAGAGTATATAAACAAGTTGCTATGGCATCCATTTTCCAAGCATTGTGAAGAGATTTATATTTATATAAATATTTAAATATATTTATATTTAGTTTTATATTTTTTTTCATGTCAGTTAACTTGTCATGTTGCTAAATTCCAGTGCAACAATTTGAAAATTTACACCAGTGTTGTCATTTGCATCATGTTTTCGTCTATGGTGACGTTATTTTAGCACAGAAAGTATAGATTGATATTCTAATTTCCTTAGCAAGTATAAACGTCATTTGTTTATTATCTGAATAGCTATTAGTAAAACAAATATGTAATGTGATGAAAGTCCTTGTAAAGAAAAGGCACTGGTTTTTATATAAATATAGTTTATATGGAAAGAATTTGCCCTAGAATGACAGATCAGACCACCACTTTATACCACATGACAATTTCAAGACCTTTTTAAAATTTGTGTTTGTTTTTTGTTTTCTTGCTATTTAATATATTGTCTAGATTTTCTTCAGAGTATTGAAATACAAAAAATATTAAGTGCCGATGAGCTTTGGTTTGCTTCATATGAACAGACAAACAAAGTTATTGCTAGCTGTAAGACTTGACAGAAGCTGTGGTTTCCAGAGATTATAAGGAAATTATAAGGCACAAGACACAGATGATTGTCTCTAATCCTGCAGAATTTTGACTGTGTTATTATGGCTTTTGGAGTTACATTGTTTTTAGAATGAAATTTCTTCAATATTGGATGTAAGTAAATTGCTTTGATTAGAGAAAGCTGCCAATTAAAATATACAGTAGTTCAGCTGTGAGGTTTGCATAATGTACGTGCACTACAGCACTTTCTCAAGCCAAGTATTTTTTGCTGCTTTCCCATGGACAGACATTGCATATTGTATAAAATTTAAATGTATGATGAAGGTCAGATGAAATGGGAACTTGATCACTTTCTCTCATTCAATTTTTGTTGTTTTTATTTTAAACAAAGTGATCTATTTTAATTTATGTCAGTGCGAAGACAGTTTTTCTCTCACCTCCGTAATTGCTGATTATTAGGAATAGAATGTGACAGTGGGGCAAATTTTCAGATGCGGCCTTGGATTTTGCTCTTCCAAAATTAAGTATACACAAAACCCACATTATTGTAGACTAAATCCACATGAGGTTGTAAATATTAGATAATAGTGCATTTAATTTCCCTAGTAGTATGTGCAAATGGGTGTAAACATATATTCCTATACAGTTTAGAGGCTGGTTTGAGGCCACCTGAAAACCTGGACCAATATTTTAACATCTGTATGTGTACAATTGCTCTTTAAATTTAACTAATTATTGTTGAGCTTGGCAGGCTGCTTGTGACAGCTGCTTGGAATGGTTATATATTTATAGGCTGCTAGTCACTGGTGATTGTTAAGAGGTAATGATGTAGATGCAGAATTTTAATTAAATATTAGAGTTTCTGAAATGTGGGACATTCCATCAGTTACTATAGCAAGAAAGGGAGACTTTTGAAGTCCTTTATAAATAATGGTATAAATCAGGAAAGGACTGTGCCCACTTTCTAGGTGGAAAGCACAGTTCCACTGAAATGCTGTTATTTAATCTGCGGTCTTTCTTCCTTAAAAAGAATGTGCAAGTCAACACTGACCCGCGGTTTGGACTAAGTGGCTGTGAATAGCAGTGTGCACCAAAGTGCTGTGCTATAACTCCACTGTGTGGAAGCCGTGCGCGTGAACTTAAAGGTCCCTAGTTCACTCTAATGTAGACCTGTTTAAAGAGTTTCCATTATAGCAGGCAAACGCTGTTAGTTCTGTGTCATTTTGGCTTTGCAGAGTGTGGTGGTCTTCTGTTTAGTAGCTCTGCAAAGAGCATAAGCTCTCTCTATCTTACAGCAATTCATGATTAACCGTGTCTTTTCTTTGTGGGTGAGTCTTGCTCTTCGTTCACCTTTTAATTCCTTCTTACAAATCAATCCAGGCAGCCACTCAAAAGATGACACTTAAATCACCCTGTAGATTATCAAAGAGAAATCAGTGTTTTTTGATACCCACCTGTACCCTAGGCCAGCTCCCACAGGGTGGGGAGGGAGCGCCACCCGGCCCCGTTCCTCTCGCAGCTCTGCTCTGGCACCCCCCACATCAGGCATGGCCTGACTCCCAGCCTTACCCCCAGCCTCTGCCCCCAACCAAGACCCCTGGCCACAGCTCTGCACCCAGTTCTGGTCCCAGTCCCAGACCCGCCCCCTGCCCAGGCCCCAGCTTCAGCCCCCTTTTACCCGTCTGCATCCTCCCCCTCTTCCCCACCTCCCTGAGCCACAGACCCACTCCCTGCCCTCGTGGGGTGGGGTAGGGGAGAACAGAAGTAAGGTGGGGGGGTGACCCTGAAAAGTTTGGGAGCCACTGCCTTAAAACAATGTATCATCTGTAAAACTTGCCCAGTTTCTCTCCCTAGTGTTCTCATAGACCTTAACTGTACAGTTCATAAATCTAAGTTTCACCATGTTTGAGAATGGCTTTATTGTTTTATGCAATATTATCATGGATTGTCATTTACTTATGAACATTAAACTTGTATTGATTTCCTTGTTAATATAAGGCATTTCCTACAATTACACAACTCACAATAATTCCAATAACTTAATTTGTAAAATTCTAACAATTACAGTCCTAAATAGAAATATGAAACAGTTAGACTATGCTAAAAAGGCCAACCCAAAAACCCAAAGACTCGTTTCCCAGAAAAACAAGGTAATAACATATGTATTGTAGCCTTTTAATGTGAAATTATGATGTTTTAATTTGGCAGTGTCCATAAAACATTTTTATGTGAACACTTCTAAGAAAATATGAAAATACTGTAGGAAAATAAATACCACAAAAATGGGAGGATAGTGGAATATTATTATTTAATATTTATATTGGGTATAACAGTCTCATCCAGGTCATGGTAAGTGCTTTACAATCCTATAGTAAATGACAGTCCTTCTCCAAAGAGTGATTCAGAAAACTATAAACAGTAGTTGTACAGCAACACACATAAACAATAACAGGCTGATCTAGGAGTTTATATAATTGTAAAATGTTGGGTTTTTTTCCTTTGTTTCATATATAGGAAAATATATATATATATATTTATATATATATAGTTAATTCAATCTTCGATTTTGTTTTTCTTTTGTACAATTTCTGCTCGTACAAGTGCTTCTCTGAAAAAATCCATTCTGTATGTAATTTAAAGTGTTTCCATATATTTTGCCAGTACAGAATTTTTACATTTTAACACAGTTTTCAAAAGTCTTTTTATTTAGTCGTCTTATGTCTTACTACTTGCTAATATATCACCTTGCTGTCTCCTTGTTAACTTTCATCATTCCCGTTAACTTACTTGCCCTAAATTCTCTGTTCTCTCAATTCAGGCTTATTGTTTTCAGTATGTGTCTCCCTTTGTCCTGCTTTTCATTTTTCCTTAATTCTCAGCCTTTTTTTATTTTATTTTTTACCTACTTCTCTTCAATTACATTACTTTCCCTATGTTTATGTCTTTAAATGCTTTGCATTACAGGGACTATGGGGAGGGGAGCTGGAAGTGTCTGCTCAGAACTTTCTTTTGAGAGATTGGATAGTCCCTGGGCCAAATTTGAGTGAGTTCATAATATCTGTATGTATTGCTATACAGCTATGGCCTGAATCCTGAAATCTGAAATCAGTTTTTCAGGGAGACACTTACACTTGCAAGGAATCCCATTGAAGTCAGTGGGGTTCTGCATGGGCACAAGGACCTGCATATGGCAACTAGATTACAGGATATGGGGATCTATATTTTTCCAACAGACAAGTTCTTCCTTATATCTTTCTGCATACATTTATTGTATTTCATAGTTTAAAAATGACATATTCATATATGAGTTTAAAACCAAAGACAAAGAGTGTAAAACATTTAATTACATTTACAAAATCCCTATTTGTTGTCTGTGATGGATTGCTTTGTCAATGTGGAGCCCTAATTGAAGCCAGTAGGCTTCACACAGATGCAAGAGTCCACCTGCGGACCAAGAATTGCAGGGTCAGACCTAGATATTTTAACTTCCAGCATGTTGTGAGCACACACGTATTTTGCCTTACCAATTATTTCAAGACCCTCTTACAGAGAACCCATTTGAATTATAAATCTATAATGATTTCATGACAAACTGTTTCAATTTTTGCATTTTAATATTTTTACTGGTTTTCATTAATCTATTCACAGATAAAAACCAGAGAATTCAGAGTTAAGGTTAAAGTTAAAATAAATCCAAACATGTTAAGATTTGGTAATGCACAGATAAGGCATCGAAATACCTTGAAGTGACACCATGCATTTATGAGTTGAGCCTAATAGTGTGTGTAGTTCCAGTTTAGATTATGCTGTTTTTTATAGACATGTTAATTTTTTTCATTATTCCTTTCTTCATGGGGCACACCATCTTTCCTGAGGGAAATTTAACATTACTTTTACTTGGAACAATGGGGACCGGTGGTCATTTTGAAAGAGGCCATTTTTTTGCTAATAGCAGCCTTGTACCCTCACTGACATTGGAACAATAGGAGATGGCAAATACTTCGAAACAGAGCAATTCTTCTTGATATTCTCTGTAGAAGAATATTATTTGACAGTCGCCGCCGAAGAAGAAATTTTCACTTTTGAAGAATAGTGGGAATAAATTACCATTAATCCTTAAAGAGAATCTCCAAGTGTAGTTTATGCATAGGTTGGAGTGAGTTTTAACTGTGAGAAGGGTCTGTGTTGTTCTCTTAATATCACTTGGGACAGAATGGTCTGACAAAGGGTGATACATTTCTTAAATTATCCATTTTTAGTTTATTTTAACTCATAAGACACTTAATAGGTTTACTTGTCAATTCAGAAAATTTATTCTGTGTTCAAGCATGTGCTGTAATTTTGGTGAGGTGTGGCTGTATTTTTCATACAGAACAAAGTAGCTTAATCACTGCTTTAAATGAAAATCTGACCTTGAACTGTGGAACCACTATTGGTGCTTCCATAAAGTGGAAGCATAAAGGAGATGTATAAGAAATCCTTTATATGAGTTTGAGATGAACTACAATTTAGTAATACAAATAAGTTTTTGTTACAAAACAACATTATACTAATAAAATGTGATTAAGTTAAGTGATGTTAGTGAAGTTCTGCTGACCCCAAACTTACACAATTTCAAAATTTTAGTATAATTTCTCTGCAGCTTCCATTAGTGTCACATTTATAAGAAATACAACCTTGAGAAAGCAATAGGTATCAGTAAATAGAATATTACATTAAATATTAAATTAACAAATAATAAACTAACCCTCCACATGACTTGAAAAATGGCTTCGATGAATAACACATAGCTAGTGAAAAGCTTCTCTGGATGAGTGCTGGCAACTTCTACAGAGTTGAAGCTTTCCTTTATAAAGAATTTTTTTTTTTCAAAAATAATCTTCAAATGTGAGTGGAGCCTAAACCAATGCAGATGGACAACAGTTCCACTTCCTATCCAGCTATTCATAGCTTTGCCAAATTGCAGCAGATTAAAACTAACCAGTTTCATTGCTGTCCACAGGACTCTGACAGTAATAAGGTCAATTTCACTCTGCTGCTAGTTGGGAAACCTTTGAGTAGGAACAGGGTCAGAAACTGCAGTTACTTATTAGGGAAGAAGATTTAATAATTTGCATCTGAAGGGAGGGGGTACAGTAGTGGAAACATCTCCCTTTCCGTAGCCAGAATGCTGTGATAAAGGTGAACTAACAGAAACACACACACTAATCACAGCACCTATAAGACACCTAATAGTAGAGAAGTGGAGACCGCCGATTATTTTGATAGGGCCCTGAAATGAAAGAGGAGCAATAGTGTGAAACAGAATGTGCATGCTCATTTTTCTTTCCAGCAGGCACAGTGGGTTTGTGGAGACGCGGAAGGGAACGCTTCAAATTTATTAGGCACTTAGTAGCCAGAGGCTGATTTTAAAGCTGAACCCACTAAGGATCTTGGGATGACATCCTGATATTACTCCCTGTACTCTTCTCTTTCCTTTGGCACCTGGACAGTGGGAGTGCCCTCATCATTTCTATTGGTCTTTGACTAATATTTTTCATTATGTGGCTCTTAGGCATCTGTTAAAATGTTAAAGCGCTTATGTGATGGGTTGGGTTTAGGGAATGTATGAAAAATGTTTGCTTGTGAGAGCATGGACATAGAAGAGAAGGAGGGATTGATACAAGGTAGGAAAGCTAAGTGTGATATTGAGGGAGAGAAAGAGAGAAGGAAATTTTGGTGGAAGAAAGAGAAAATAGCAATCACAAAGAGAGACCAAAGCGTGAAGGAAGCTACGCAGGTTTGTTAAAGGAGGGTGGGGGGGGGAAAGAAAGGAAAAGTCTAGTGAAGCTAGGAATAAGGGCAAACTAAAGCAAGAGATGTTAGTAAGTTGCGTTTAAAAAAAATATTAAATAAAAAGTTGTCACATGGTGTAATGACATAAAGTACCCAATAAACAGTAAACAATGGATTTATTCCTTTAAAATTTCAGGAGTTATTGCCTTGGGGCATGGCTAATCTGCTTAGCCTTGGGACGAGTCTACACTACAAAATTAAGTTGACCTAAGTTACGTCAATGTACAGCCATCCCTGTAATTAAATTGCTTTTGCCTGTCCACACTACGTTCCTTGTGTCAGCAGTACATGTTCTCACTACTAGCACTTGCATCTGTGCAGAGAGCAGTGTTCCTTGGGTAGGTATCCCACTGTGTAACTCGCCACCATCTAGCGCAGTGTGTTTTGGGAAGGGTTTGGAATGCCTCAAGGGAACAAACGAGTCGCACAGGAGATACTGGGAAGATGTTTTCAGTGTCCCATGATGTATTTTTCTCCATCCCATAATATTTTGTGCCTCTTTTCAAAAGCCCTGTGAACCCACGTGTCTACCATCTATGTGAGAAGCATGGATCCTGCACATCTGTGGACTACTGTGATGAGTGTTGCGAGCACAGCACATGCTGTATTTGTAGAGCTGCCAGAGGAGCCGCGGGGAACATGAGGATTCCTTGGAGGCTAGCTTGCTGTGGGATATAGAAACAGTTCAAAGTTGTTGGCATTCATGGAGCAGCTGCAGATGGTGGAGTGCTGATTCTGGGCCCAAGAAACAAGCATTGACTCACGGGATCGAATCATTATGCAGGTATGGGATGATGAGCAGTGGCTGCAGAACTTTTGAATACGCAAAGCCAGATTTCTTGAAGTGTGTGCAGAGCTTGCCCAGCCCTCCGGCGGAGCGACATCAAAAGGAGAGCTGCACTGACAGTGGAGAAGCGATTGGCGATCACTGTGTGGAAGCTTGTCATGCCAGATTGCTACCAATCTGTCAGGAATGAATTTGGAGTTGGGAAATCCACCATGGGAGCTGCTGTGATGCAAGTGTGCAGGGCTGTTAATCACATCCTGCTGCAAAGGACTGTGTCTCTGGGCAATGTTCAGGACATAGTGGATCACAGGCCCTGACTTTCTAGAGTGCCGGGGGATGCTCGCCCTCTGGCTCTGCCCCAGGCCCTGCCCCCACTCCACCCCATCCCCCAAGGCCCCACCCTGCCACGCCTCTTCCTGCCCAGTTCCACCCCTCCCCCAAGCATGCTGTGTCCTCACTCCTCCCCGCTCCCTCCCAGCCTCCAGCTTGTGTGCCATGAAACAGCTGATTATGGCAGACGAAAGGCATGGGAAGGGAGGGAGAGATGCTGATCTGCGGGGCTCACAGGTGGGAGTGGGGGGAGTTGATATGGTGGCTGCTCATGGGTGCTCAGAACCCACCATTTTTTCCCCTGTGGGTGCTCCAGCCTCGGAGCACCCATAGAGTTACTACTTATGTAGTAGATGGTTTTGCAGCAGTGGAGTTCCTGAATTGTGGTGGACAATAGATGGCACGCATATCCCTATTTTGGCACAGGATTATCTTGCCATAGAGTGCAGCAACAGAAATGGCTACTCTTCTATGATATTGGAAGTGCTGGTGGATCACTGGGGACGTTTTACTGACATCAACATGGGAAGATCAGGGAAGGTGCATGACATATGCATATTTCAGAACACTGGCCTATTCAGAAAGCTGCAAACAGGGACTTTCTTTCCAGACCAGATAATTACCATTGGGGATGTTGAAATGCCAGTTGTGATCCTGGGAGACCCAGCCTACCCCTTCTCCCATGGCTCATGAAGCCTTATACCGGCAGCCTCAGTAGTAGCAAGGAGCGCTTCAATTACAGGCTCAGCAGGTGCAGAATGACAGTTGAATGTGCCTTTGGCTGTTTGAAAGGCCGCCAGTGCTGTCTATTTACAAGATTAGACCTCAGTGGAAAAGAAAATCCCAATGATTATATCTGTGTGCTTCATAGTATCTGTGAAGCAAACGGGGAAAAGTTTCCACCAGGGTGGAGGGCAGAGGTGGAATGGCTGTCTGCTGATACTGAGTAGCCAGATACCAGGTCTTATAAGAAGAGCTCAACAGGGAGCTATATGGCTCAGGCACACATTGAAAGAAACTTTTTAATAGTGAGCCACAGTAATGTGTGTTGTTATAGTGTACTCTGCCTGGTATTTTTTTTTGCACCCGGGTATGAACCTTGTAATGAATGCTGTGTGTGTAGTAATATAACATTGCAAGTGCACCTGTTGTTGTTATCCGTGAATGATGTCAGCCCCAACCAGCATATGTTATGAACTAATAAAGATGAATTAAGTTTCTATAGACTTTTATTCCAAACCCATGCAAACAGACATATTTGTAACTGAATAAAACTTTATAAATACAGGGGAAAGAACCTTTGAAGGGGAAAGAACAGTTATTTTCATTTCACGAACACATACGCCAACCGTGTCTTTCACAGATCAGCGTATGTGCAGCTCTGATTGCACTCTCCCTGTGGGTGGAGTGGTAAGGGTAGTGCTGCGGCTCCGAATGCCAGGTGTGTAGGGAGTTCCCAGAATGCAGTTCTGTCTGGGCTGTAGAGGGAGGCGAGCGCGGGTCTGTTGAGTCTGAAAGTCAACAAGAATCTTCCAGTATGTCTGTTTGCTGCTTGAGAAATGCCAGCATCTCCTGTGGCATGTGTCTTTCCTTTTCTTGTGCTTTTGTTCTTTGTTCTGTCCCTGTCCATTCTGTCTGCAAGGGTGATCGTCCAAGCCCTGTGCTCAGTATCCAAAGCACTAGAGGCTTGCAGGGTCTCTTGGAACATGTCATCCCGTGTCCTCTTCCTTCTCATCTGGCTAAGCTGCTGTGCTGGTGTGGATGGAGAGACCGTCAAGACCACATTTCCAGTTGCAAAAGATATGCACAGAAGTACTATTGTGAGTGTATTCCCAAGATAAATGAAAACTTGGTATACTGAACTTACTCCCTTTGACCCACGCAAGTTACAACACTGCATTCTCACTTCCCTTGAGATTCAAAGAACACGGCAGCAGTCCCAGCCATGGTGAATATGGCCCAGGGAGGGGGAAGAGGGCTAGTTGGATCAGTAAGGCAGGGGTTGTCTCATGGGCATCATGAGTATATGCTGATAGAGCAATTGAATTGAATACTGGCACCATTTTCCACAGGTGGTGGTGATTTTAGCCAATATCTCACTCCTGAGGGAACAGAGGCTGAAAGGGGACAGCTCCTGCATGCATCCGGCTGCAGACGGGGTCCTTATACTGCTGGCCTGTGTGCTGCATTGGTGCCAGCTAAAGTAATTGCTGAGTGGCATGGGAAAGTGTCTTACCACAGCAGAAGAAATAAGGCAGCCCTCCCCAGAAACCTTCAGCAGAAGATTGCAGACTACCTCCAGGAAAGTTTCCTCAAGATCGCTATGGAGGATTCACGGGACATCCCGATGCACATAAACTATTCTACCATGCCCCCTCTGCCTAAGTGTACATGGGAAATGAGACGCAGATAGCAACTCTACCTCTATTGGTTATTTCCTACCTCTTCTAGTTTGATTAAAAAAGAGTAAATGAACAGATGTATCCCTGAAATATCAAAGTAAACTGCATACTTACCAGAGGTTTCTTCCCCTGCATCAGACTGCTCGGGAATAAAAAACAGGTCCTGGCTCACTTTGCCACTGGATCCCTGGTTGACTATCCCTCCTCTTCCTCCTCCTTATCCAAGACTTCCTCCTCAATGTTCGTTCCAGGGACTTGTGACTCCAGCTCCCCTGAAGTATCCACGGGGCCTTTGGGTGGGGGTGGCTGAGGATGGCATGCAGCTCCTTGTAAAGTTGGCGTGTCTGCGGCGCTGCCCTAGAGCAACTATTAGCTTCCCTTATCTTCTGCCACAGCTCCTCTGCTTTGCTTTCATGCAGTATTTTTGCAGGTCCCCCTGGTAGTCCTTCTCCCCCATGCCCCGAGCGATCTGTTTGTAGATATCAACGTTTCTTCAGCTAGATTGGAGCTGTGCCTGCACAGCTTCTTCTCCCCACAGAGTCAGGAGATCCAACACTTCCTGTGTACCCCAGGCAGCATGGAGCCAGCATGGTCATCTGGTAGTTGTTAGGTGAGCTCTCCACACTGAGCAAACAGGAAACGGAATTTCAAAAATTCATGGAGCTTTAAAAGGGGAGAGGCATGTACATGGTATTGTACAGGCAGCAGAGTTCAAAACAGTGACCAGAGCAGACCCGGTGGGGCATTGTGGGACAGCTCCTGGAGGCCACTAGAGTCAACGTAAATAACATAGTTGTCTACACTGACACTGTGTTGCCCTAACTATGTCAGGCTAATTGCTACACCTCTCACGGAGGTGGAGTTAAGTCAGCATAGCGGGCGAGTTACATCAGCAGGAGTGACACTTTAGTGTAGATGCTTACAGAGTTAGGTCAGTGTAAGCTGCCTTGCATCAACCTAACTGTAGTGTATACTAGGCCTCAGCTAGTTTTTTTCAAGTAATTTTTTTCAAGTCCTTAGTTTCATCACCTTCCTAAAAAATATAAATGCATACATATTTACTACAGTGCAGCCTAATTAATAGTCTATAACAAAATTAAGTAATTTTTTAAAAAGAAAGAAAGCAAAGATAACATTCGGCACCTACTGATTTGTACATGCTTAACCAGTTTTAAAGTACATTAATTATTGTAGAATATCTAAATTGGAAAGTGACAAAAGATTAGATCAACAGTCTCTCTTTGGAGGTGTCAGAAATATCAGATTAAAAGAAAAGCAACTGCTACAGAACTTCAGTGTTCTTGTAAAGTTATAATTAAAGTAGAACAGGGCTGTCTAGTTCAGAAGAAACATGAACAGAATATTCTGATACTCTACTAAACAAACATGAGACTTTTCTATGAAATATTCCTTTGGTTTTTGAAATGGCTTACTTAATTTGGAATGTTGTCTCTGACGGTGGTACCTGTTAAATGCTTCAGAGAAGGTGCATGAGAAAACACAATGTACAATTTTGCAATAATGTGTCTGGAGAGTTTCTTCTTTACCCCAAGTATTTAGGATTTGTTTACACACAAAAGTTGTGCCGTATTTACTATACTGGAATAGTTAAAGTGATATAAACTCCATAGTTATGTCAGTATAAAGGTACCTTATGACAGTATAGCTGTTCCTAATGGGAGGGGAATCAGCTGTGCCAGTGAAAGGCACCTATGCTGATAAAAAAGTGTCCATACTAGGTGTTATATCCGTATAACTATTTTGATTATTTTTTAAATCATACCCCTAATGACAATAATGATACTGGTACAAAATCTGGGTGTAGTTATTGGTTTATGCCCTGAAACAAGAGGGTTGGTACTTCATACATTTTAATCCCAGGCAATGTAAATATAAATTTCTAATCTGATTTTGAATTCTGTTCACTTTTACCCATCAAGAGCCACTAAGCTTTTTGCTCCATTAATCCCTCTTGGAAATGATTTCCATAGGTGATGGTTGATGGTGGTGTTTGTTTGTATTACAGTAGTGCCACTAGGCCCCAATCCTGATTGGAGCCCATATTTGCTAGATGTTAATCATGTGGTGTTTAGAAGTGATTAAAGGAAATAAATACCTTTATTAGTTTGTTTCCTTTAAATTTGTTCTTGTTCTTACTAGGAATAGGATATAGACATAAAATAATGAATGAAATTTTAAAGTTCAGTTGACTGTTATGTCTTCTCCCAGGCCGTGTCTCCATTACCACTTATGTTGGCAAAATTTATGTCACTCAGAGATGTGAAAAAACTACCCCCCTGAGCGACAAGTTTCGCTGGCATAAGTGCTTGTGCGCACGGTGCTATGTCGGCAGAAGTTCTTCTGTCGGCATTGAGCTGCTACACGAACAATCATACGGCAAGCACAGTTGCAAGTTCGCTAATGTGGACATGGCCTCACTCTTTTTTCTGCAGACAGTGTTCAAGGTGAGGACATAATACTGATTTATATAATGATTCAACTGTGCAATTTTCCCAGCCTAAAGACAAAATCTGCTTACCTGCCTTTTACCAGTATGATTGATGGTAATAAAAAGACATGTCAAAGCACAGCAAAACAGAAAAAACAACAAAAGCAAAACAACAACTTGAGTGAATATGTGGAATTTTTCAAGGCCGACTAATGGTGGTGGTATATTTTCAGTATTATTTTCCATTAGTTTCTTAATACCATGTAACATATTTTGCTTTTTTAAAATTATTGGTATATATTTTGGCATCTTTTCATTGAAGGTATCAACTGGATACTATGATATTTATTATACAAATAGTTTTGAAAAATGCCAACACATTTTTCAGTCTTTTATTCATAGATTTTAGAGCCAGAAAAGGACCATTATGATTATCTAGTCTGAGCAACATAACACAGGCCATAGAATTTCACCCAGAGATTCCACCATCAAATTCAATAGCTGTGTTTTTTAATACAGCATATCTTATTAGAAAGACATCCTGTCTTGATTTAAAGACTTTGTGATGAAAAATCTGTCACGTGCCTTGGTAGGCTGTACCAATGGTTATTTATCCTCGTTTAAAATGTTTACGTTATTTCCGGTTTGAATTTGTTTAGTTTCATCTTTCTGCCATAGCATCTTACTATGCCTTCTGATTATTGAAGATTTAGTCTAAAGGTTACCCTTATAGATGATTCCTTGCATCAGGACTCATTAAACTGTTCATGACTGCAAGTCATGTTCTGTATAAATAGATTGTAGTTCTGTAATAGTAGTATAATGCAATACCTAATGGATTAAGCTGTTAATATACTCTTAGAACAAGAGTATGTGCTTAAGCACTTTATTCTGGCCCCCTTGCTTTTTTGCTTAGTGAAAATCTACTTAAATGATCTAGGAGAAACCCCTAATTAAACAACAGCATTGTGGGATTTCAGCTGGATCTGGTGAATTTGAGCCTTGTTTATGGAGAACCCCCTCTGACTGACTGCCTTTCCATCCCTCCCACATCCTGGGGAACAGCACCCAGTCAGGGTTGCTGCAGAAATCAGTCAGAGATCTCTCCCTCCCATCAGAAACCAACACCATTCTCACAGGAGGGGAGGGAACAGACAGACCCCAGCAGCTCAGAGTGGCCTCCTCCGCCCTCCCCTCCTTTGAGCTCAAGGTGGCCTTCTTTTCCCTTCCCTGCCTCCTTCTCTGCAACAACAGCGCTGGGAAGAGGGAGAGGGGAACCACTGTAGCTGGTCACCCCGGCCTGGGAAAGGGTGTGTGTATGGGTGTGTGTGAAGATCGCTTAGAGCTGCAGGAAGAACAGAAGTTAGGTGGGGTGGGGGCCGAGGATAGCACAGACTTAGGCTAAGAATTGATGAGGATGGAGGGCAGAACTAATGTGGAGTAGAATTGCTGAAGGGCTGTGAGACAAGGTTGATTTGAGAGATGGGAGGGCAGTATTAATTGCTGAGCAGGGAGATGAGCAGATGTAGAGGTGAGATCTCCACTGGGGACCAAAATTACTTTTCCCAATAAATTTGGGAGAGTTGGCAACACTAATTGACTCACACCGTGGGGATGGAGCAGAGAGAGTTCAAAAATCAAAAGACAGACTGAAATACACACTATAATTAAAAAAAAAAAATCATCATTTTTGGGCAGCTCTTGTGATATTTTTGAAGGGATCTGACTCAGGATTTTTGAACTTTGGGGGTTGGCAGGACTGAAACAAGTTATACTATATGTCATTATTGATGCATATGAAAAACTGGAAAAATAATTGGACACTAAATGCTGTGCAAAAAAAGTTAATGAAATTATCAACTTGTTTTGGCAGCTTTAAAATATTAAAAATGGTGAGAAATGTGGAACATGTCCCCCCACCCTAGAATTAAGCATGAAGAAATGTGCCTGAATAACCTTTCTATTTCAGAGACTAACCAATTTATTTGAGCATAAGCTTTCGTGAGCTACAGCTCACTTCATCGGATGCAGTGATGCATCCAATGAAGTGAGCTGTAGCTCACGAAAGCTTATGCTCAAATAAATTGGTTAGTCTCTAAGGTGCCACAAGTCCTCCTTTTCTTTTTGCAAATACAGACTAACACGGCTGTTACTCTGAAACCTTCCTATTTCAGTGCACCAGGTCTCCCTCTTTCTTACTTTAAATCCCTCCCAACAACCCACTACTTTTGTGAGGAGTATAGATCCTAACTCATGTCATTATGCACATCGCTATTCCCATATTTTTTTTTTTTTAAAAAAGAGTAAGTTATCCTCTAGGTTTCTCAGAGTGTCTGTCCTTACAGGGTGCCTCTACACTGTTGGGAAGAAAAAAAAATCTGTAGCAGTGAGACTCAGAGCCCAGGACAACTAACTCAGGCTCACGCTGCAACACTAAAAATAGCCGTGTAGATATTTGGGCGGGAGCCCAGGCTCTGAAACCCAGCCAGGAGGTCTCAGAGCCCAAACTTCTACACTGCTATTTTTAGCTCTGCAGCGTGAGCCTTGCAAGCTCAAGTCAGTTGAATATTGCTTCCATGTTTTTTGTTTGTTTGCTGTGTAGATGTACACTTAGACCGTACATTCCTTGAGGAACAGACCATGCCTTTAGCTTACACACAAAGTGGTTACATACTCTGGCTTCAGGGCTCACTTTTAGATGTTTGTAATTTTAGGAATATTATTTATTTAACATTTTATATTTCAGTACTATGTTCAGAGGATTAATCATGCAGAATAGAAGGCTGACATAAAGCGCCCACAATCACCACAGATATATAATAGACAATAGTTGTATTGCTTAGCAGTGAAAATAACATTTCAATAATGTTGCTTCCCTACTTTTGAAGGTCAGATACATTTTTAGCATTTTGGGCATATTTTAAAAAGTAAATTTAGGGTAGGTTAGTAGCTCTACGTTGTGCAACCTCAGTCCAAACAGTTGGGTATCTCTCTTACCTTAGGATAATTAATTTTTGAGCCACTGTCAATTTTGATATTGTCCTTATGAAGAAAATAATGAATCATTAATTTACTGAAGATTTATGTGTCATTATTTATGTGTGTGTTTCATCTTTTTTCCTCACCCCTAAACTCTGTTGTGTTAATTACATACAACATAACTGACATTTAATTTAAAATATAGTGATACTTCCATGATGGCTGAGCTAGGGATTGAACTGGGGACCTCCAGAGCTTAAAAGCATGATTCTCTATGGAGTGACCTAGAAAAACTAGGCTCTGTAGCTGGGGATTGTAACAAACACTGGCCATTGGGATACATGTACTCTTTGAAAAGTACAGTAGTAACAAAATTGCTATAACCTTTACTAGGGAAGGGCTTGATTGGGCTATCATGTACATCAAATTAAATAAAAAATAACTCAGTTGAAGGCAGTGAATTACACCAGTATAAAATTAGTATGTCCGAACCAGCAGAGTTGGGTCCCATGAAAACAGGTGTTGTAAAAACAATTTAAGTAGCAGATGTATTTTTGATGACCATCTAAATTAGAGTATCATATGATCAGGCCCAGTCTACACTACATGGTTAGGTTGACATTTACTTAAATTTGTCTCCCACCAACGTAAGTGCCTCTCTCACCAATTTAGTAACTCCATCTCCCTGAGCGGAATAGTCATTGTCGATGGAATTAGGTCGATGCAGTGTCAGTGTAAACACTGCATTGCTTACGTTGACTGTTTCTGGACTTCAGGAGCTGTTCCATAATGTCCCACGCTGACAGTACAATGGATACAAATGCTCCTGGTGAGGATGCACACCATCAACATAAGGCGCCGAGTGTGTGCACACAAGCGATTTAATAACTTCAGTGGTTATATGCTGAAGTAAATTAGGTTGACATAATATTGTAGTGTAGACATGGCCTAAGGTTAGAAGGATTAGATTTTTATTGGTCAACGTCAGTAAACTTTGATTATACTTTTTGAATCTCAATTTTGTCATTAAATAATTATTGTCCCCATAATTTTCCACAACTGTGAAAATGTAAATTGATAAAAATTGAAAAAAATGCTTAAAAATAAACAATATTTTCTGTCAAAATGATATATAAAATAATATTCTACTAAGCCTAAATATGGTACAGGACTTATTTTATATGGGAATCATTAACTTTTTATTAAAATTTTAAAATATACAGAAAAACCAAACATAAGCTATCCATAAACTTCTCATAGTATATAAATGTCTCATAATATAATAACCATTTGCTACTTAACCTTACCGATACTTGGAACATTTAATTATATAATAGGAATGGTTAAAATGTAAATCAAATATTTGTATTACACAAATTACAATTTGTTTATAAATATCAAACGAAGTAAAATAAAAGTATTAAAATAAGATGAAGAATACAAGCAAAATTCAGAGGAAGGGGATAGAGATGGGGAGGGAAGGAAGTGGATAGAGAGGAAAGGGAGAAGAGGAGGAGAGGTTCATGCATTTAATAGGACCATGCAGATAATTCCAGGAAAGCGTCCTATATCTGAGAATTTTTCTTAAGTATTTCTGTTACAGTATACAATTCTGTCCAGTGTGGCCAAACTTATGATGTCTATGCTTAAGTCCTCAGTTGTTGGTCATTTTTTGGAATTCCATTTTTGTAGCTCTAGTCTTTTAGCAAACTTTGGCTCAGCTGAACACTAATAATTATTACATTTATTCAGCTTCCAGTTAACATCGATTAGGTTTAAGATTATGTATGTAGCTTGTAACACAGTTTTTATTTGATAGGAAAAAAATTAACTCTGCCCAAAACGTACGAGTATAAAAGCATTCCAAGAGCACATGGAATAAGTTAACACCTGCTGAATCACAGCACCAACATTTGTCTGACTTAGAGGCACCTGTTTTGAAGAATCAGAGAGGGGACCAGTGCATCCTCCATATGATTTTCTGCTGGATTAATCTTAAATAGAGGAACAGTTCAGAGGATTGGCTAAAATTTGTTTCCATTGGTTAGCAGACTATAATTAAGTTAGTTGCTATTCCCATTTCTTTTTTAGGGAATCCGTGTTTAATTCAGATTTACTGGCCAAGTCTTCATATAGTATTGCCATAGGTCTTGGCAATCTGGGTAATATTTGGAAAAATAAAAGCAGTTCCAGTGGGTTGGGGCAGCACAGGCATTGTGGCAAAACAGAATGGAGGTGGAATGTTTAAGTTGGATATATTGCAACTCCTTAATCTCTAGATTGAACCTTTCTTTTAATATTTTAAGAGGGAGGAAGGTATCATTTTCAACAAATTGACTGGTCAAATCCATTTCCTAATCCAATCTCGACAAATGATGGGGTGCTCTGGCTATACAGTTTCAAGCTATCCCAGGTAGATGCCTTGCTATGTAGAAGGGAGTGATTTTTAAATTTAGTAGGTTTCAGAGGAACAGCTGTGTTAGTCTGTATTTGCAAAAAGAAAAGGAGTACTTGTGGCACCTTAGAGACTAACCAATTTATTTGAGCATAAGCTTTCGTGAGCTACAGCTCAGTTCATCGGATGCATACTGTGGAAAATACATAAGATGTTTTTATACACACAAACCATGATAAAATGGGTGTTTATCACTACAAAAGGTTTTCTCTCCCCCCACCCCACTCTCCTGCTGGTAATAGCGTATATAAAGTGATCACTCTCCTTACAATGTGTATGATAATCAAGGTGGGCCATTTCCAGGACAAATCCAGGTTTTCTCCCCCCCCCCCCCGAATCATAGTACCAACATTTGTCTGACTTAGAGGCACCTGTTTTGAAGGGGGTGGGGAGAAAACTTTGTAGTGATAAACACCCATTTTTTCATGGCTTGTGTGTATAAAAACATCTTCTGTATTTTCCACAGTATGCATCTGATGAAGTGAGCTGTAGCTCACGAAAGCTTATGCTCAAATAAATTGGTTAGTCTCTAAGGTGCCACAAGTACTCCTTTTCTTTTTAAATTTAGTAGACATGCCAAGTATTTATGGCTTCCATAATACTGTAGTTGGTAATTATTCTTTAGGGAATCAATAGTAATCCAAGTGCAGCACACTGGAAAGGGGAAAAGGAGCAACTAATTCTACTTTCAGCTGGAGACAATATGGGGCTCTGAGCACCAGGGAATTAGCCACTGTGCTGCTTATCTGTGCCTGATCGTAAAGTTCAAAGTCAGGAAATCTAAAACCACCTGTTTTGAGAGGGAGCTATAATCTTTTAAAGGAGATTCTGGGTTTGTTACTAGTAACCCACGAGAAGGACCTGACCGTATTGGTGATTTTGGTAAAATAAAAGGGAGGAATATAGATAGGGAGGGAATTCAGAATAAAAAGGATCCTGGGAAGGGTACTCATTTTGATTGTTTATTTTTCCCTAAAGGGAGAGAGGTAGTGCCTGCCATCTATTTAAATTGTTTGCTAACTGCATGATTAATGGGACTAGGTTAACTTTGACTGTTTTTAATTTCCTTTTAGAACAGAATGCCAAGATATCTGAGGTTTGTTTGTTGCATGTCCCTATAGGAGAGCAACTTCTAGCTAGATCCAGTGGGATCCTCCTTGCTTGTGATTTACCCAGTTTATCTTGTAACCAGAGAATTTACCAAAGTTTTCTATTGTTTGTGGATATTTGGACTAAACTGGTCCAGATTTTTGATAAATAGGAGGATGGCCTCTACATACAGAAGGATTTTTGTGTTCTGAGTCCCTGGTTTGATTCCTTGAATACCTTTGTGTTCCCTATTTAGTATTGCAAGTGGTCATAATGCCAGATTGAACAGGACGGGGGCATCTTTGTCTAGTCCGTGAAACAGATCAAACTGGGGGATATAGTGCAATTTGATAGGATACAAGAGTTGGGGTTTTAATGTAACAGATTGATCCATGAAATAAAGATTTCCCCAACCCAAATTTAGCTAGGGTAGGAAACAAATACTACCAGTTCAGTCTGTCAAAGGCTCTCTCTTTATTGAGTGAAATGATTGCATGGGAATTTTTACTGTTCATGGAATGCCATAACATTAATCAACTGACATGTTTTAGCTGAACCATGCCTTTTTTAATCAACCCTACCTGACTGGAGTGAACCATGTCACTCATTTTTTCAAGCCTCTTAGCCAATACTTTTGAAAGTATTTTTATATCAATATTGATTAAAGAGATAGGTGTATACATACGTATTACACTTTTTTGTACACTTGCTTGGTTTAAGTAGTACAGTAATTAGGGCTTCCCTCATAGTCGGAGGTAACATACCTTTCTTTAAGGCATCTTCATAAATGTATAACAGCTTAGAGGCCAGAATTTCTTTGAAACTTTGATAGCCATCAGGGTTGGGGTGTCTTGCCTGGATTCACTTCCTCCCTGGCTTTATTTCCCCTGATCACCAGGGACAAGCATCCTGGCTTGTTGCTCCTCTTATATTTTTGGGAGGCTAAAAGTTTTATCAAAATTATTCAGTTTTATGGGAACTTTAAACGACCAGTTAGATTATCAGGATTTAGTCCTATTCCTTGTTGCACATAGAAGCAGGAAGAAAAATGTTGGAGAAACAATACTTCTCGGTGTGAGAGACTTTAGCCACAGATGAGCGAACATTTAGTCATGGGAATTATATAGGAACTTGGTTGCCTTGAGTGGAAGTTTTGGTGTTGAGGAACAGAAGATGATGCAGATGCCATGTTATGTGAAGAACAGTAGACTGAGGCATTTAGGAGGAGTAAAGCCTGTTCGAGAGTTAGACCAGATGCTGTTTGTAAACAGGAGAGACTAGAGAATAGTTGGAACATTCAGAAGAGCTGTAAGAAGGCCGAAGAGGAATTGTAAGTAGTCAGCAAACAGGCAGAGGCCATGTCTACCTCTGGTAACATGGAGTGGAGGCAGTATGTGACGCTTGAGGGACATTAGGCCAACAGCAGAGGAGCAGGAGGTAAGAAGTGAGCAATCTACAAAGGAAGCAAAGCAAAGACTGCTGTGAGCTTTGTGGTGAACAGGCAGCCTATAGGTGTTTGTAAAAGGGGAGATGTGTAGATATGGAAGATTACATAGTTTTAAATGGGAAGTGTGACGTTGCACTCTATATGATTTTATAAAAATATGCTGATGAGTGTGAATATAATATAACTGGAATATGCTCCATGCAAAAGGTCTCTTGTAAGGTATCATTACAAAGCTTATAAAGTGTGGTCATCCTATTTGTATAAATGTATGACTCTTGTATCTGAAACTAGAAATATGAACTATAACTCTGAGATCCTATTATAGTTATGCAAAGTGTGGGCCACTAATGGTGGTCTGGAATCTTGATGGCTCCCATTAACCAGGACAATTGACTGTAGATGGCTTTGTTTTACTTGTAAGTCTTCCTGTATATGTGTGTGCTGGCAAGTGGGTAATGAAGTCTTACACTGACATGTGATCATGTCACCTGAACTGGAATTCATCTTTAACCTGGTGCTTTTGCATTGAGAAGAGGGGAGGGAACCCAGAGGGATAAAGGATTCCTGCCTTATGCAAAAGATATATATAAGTGGGTGGAACAGAACAAATGGGGAGCCATCATGAGAAATCTCCCTATCTACCACCTGAGCTGGAACAAGAGCTGTACCAGGGGAAAGGATTGTGCCCAGACTAAGAAGGCATCCAGTCTGTGAAAGAAACTTATTGAAATATCTCTGAGGGTGAGATTTTTATCTGTATTCAGTTTTATTACTGTACTAGGCTCAGACTTGCATGTTTTATTTTATTTTGCTTGGTAATTCACTTTGTTCTGTCTGTTACTACTTGGAACCACTTAAATCCTACTTTCTGTATTTAATAAAATCATTTTTTACTTATTAATTAACCCAGAGTATGTATTAATACCGGGAGGCGGGGGGGAGGGAACAGCTGTGCATATCTCTCTATCAGTGTTCTAGAGGGCGAACAATTTGAGTTTTCCCTGTGTAAGCTTTATATAGGGTAAAACGGATTTATTTGAGGTTTGGACCCCATTGGGAGTTGGGCATCTGAGTGTTAAAGACAGGAACATTCCTTAAGCTGCTTTCAGTTAAGTCTGCAGCTTTGGGGCATGTGGTTCAGACCCTGGGTCTGTGTTGGAGCAGACTGGCGTGTCTGGCTCCACAAGACAGGGTGCTGGAGTCCCAAACTGGCAGGGAAAGCAGGGGCAGAAGTAGTCTTAGCACATCAGGAGGCAGCCCCAAGGGTGTTTCTGTGATCCAACCCATCACAGGAAGTACTTGTGGAGAGGGATTTATTATGCTTTATATTGTTACATTTCCTATTACTGAATATGGTGAACAGCTCTCTTTTAAGAGGGAGGCATCAAGAAAATAAACCATTAAAGCTAGTAAACTAGTAAATATTATGGTTCTGGGTCAAGGTAGGAACTTAAGAACATTTTTGGAGAGAATCGGCAAGCTGACAAATGAAAAAAAAATAACTCTGACATTATTTACAAAGCAGGATTTACCTACCTTATAGGTTTTGGGGAAGATTAACATATGAGCAGCACCTTGAAGATGGAAAGCACTCCATAAGCGTTAAGTGTTTCTTTTTTCATTGTTGTATTCAATGTAGTTGTAGCCGTGTCAGTCCCAGGATATTAGAGAGACAAGGTGGATGAGGTAATATCTTTTATTAGACCAACTTCTGTTGGTGAGAGAGACAAGCTGTCGAGACACACGGTCTCTCTCTCTCTCTCTCTCTCTCTCTCCAACATAAGATGTCCCAGTGAAAGATATTACCTCATCCACCTGGTCTCTTTTTTCATTATATATTGGAAATTAGCAGCAACAGGGAATTATAAGGACTTTCAGAGGACAATAGAACACATTCTGTATCGAATGAAGTGAATAGTTGTAAAACTACTGCACAATGAGTTTCAAAAACAACCCAACAGTAGATTTTTCATGTCCCTGGTTGTGGGATTCAAGCATTCTTACCCACCAGATGTCACTTTTTTCAATCCCAGATGTAGGGTTGGCAAGCCAGTCAGTTGACCACCTATTATTTGATCATGGTCACATGTTGTCAGATATTTGAGCCTGAATGCCCTGATGTAGGCAGCAGCCTACGTAGTTCCTTTCGTCTTTCAGGATTTTATTTAATTGTTTCACATTTTTCTGAGTTAAAATAACTCATCTAAGTAACTTGGTTTTTGTAATTAGGCATAAGTATCTATCCAAGTCTAAGCCTATTAGAGATAATAAAGCCTTACTCTCTTTTGTTACTGTTGTTACTGTTCAAATAAATTGGTACTTTCAGGTATTTAACCATTTTTTATATTATTTGACAATATTTGATGAGTCAATTGACCAATTAGTTTTGGACAGGTCAAGTGCCCAGTGCTAGGTGCAATAATTTTTAAATCTAAAGGCTTGTCTACATAGGGAAATTCAGGAAAGTTAATTCAAATTAACTAAAAGTGTGAATTTAAAGCAGATTAGTTAAACCACATTAAATCCCGATGTGAATGCACTTTTGCAGAATTAAAGTGTCCTTAACTTGGTTTAGTTTAAATCATGTGGGTTATGTCGTCAGTGCAGTGCCATGTAGACTAAGGGGGTGTGAATTGCAGTGTACCAAAGTGTTGACCTCTAACTGCCCCCTAAGGACACTGCTGACGCAAACTAAAAGGTACCCAGTGTGTGTTAACAATAGTCCTCTTTGGTACGATCTGCAGTTTGCACCCCTATAGTCCACACTGCGGCACAGTGTAAACGTAGCCTTGCGAAGTGAATGAAGCTAAACTGAGTTAAGGACACTTTAATTATGAATGAAAAGCATCCACACAGGGATTTAATGCTGTTTAACTAATCCACTCTAAATTCACATTTTTAGTTAATTCAGATTAAGTTTCCTGAGTGTCCCTGTGTAGACTAGCCCTAACTCTAGTTGATGTAAAATTAATAAGCTTTTTTGTTTGTTTGTTTGTTTTTTTAAATGGAGACCAAGAACAAGACACCCTTTTCTTCTTCTCCTTCCCTATTTATATTATCCATCAGTCCCTGACTTGGATCTACATCTGTCTCTGACTCCCAGTTTTCTTACCCCAATATATTCCTTGTTTTTTAGTCTCAGATGTGCCTCAGAATACTTTGTGCTCACTGCCATGGTGTCACATTTGCTGTATCATGACAGTCAGTGAAAAAAGATTTCAAGCCTGAAATCTAGCAGTGCCAACTGAATGAATCTGAGCTGAAAAAAATACAGCTTGCTCAGGAGAGAAAATATTTGATCTGATTAATAGATTTCTGCGGAAATCCAATATCATATTATTTGCTGTTGGTTAAATTTTAAATTCTAAATGCATTTAATTTTTTAAATTTTTTCTGCAGTAATTTACAATCTAGTAATATAAAGTAAGTAATATACTAATCCTTACTTAGCCCAGGATCTAATGAGATTTCTTCTGAATCACTGTTCTAGCAGGTGGGGAAAAACAACTCCTCTCCGCCCCCCTGCCCCAATCTGTGGTGATGACTAAATATAAGACTTTTCTTGAGTTGTTTGAATGCCAGTAGATGGCAGTAAAACAATGGTTTAGTCTAATGCTTGACAAACTGATATTGCTTTTTCGCTTAAAATAATTTATCTAAGCGCACAATAGCAAGAAATGGCAGAATTGGTATTTCAAGTCTTGTAAAACTGAAAACTATGTTTGTTTAGCACCAGAGATCCCCAAAATTGATCTATGACCATAATTGCTCTTTTTTATATATGTGTGTGTGTGTGTGTGTATATATATATGCAAACTACCACTGAAATGCAGTCACTTTTTGGGATGGAAAGTGGCAACCAACAGTGCACAACATTAGATAGGGAAGAGAAGAAATATTTTTGTTACCAGGGTCACAAGACCAAAACCTTTGTCTTATGAAAGGTGCCATGGGATGTTCTAGTTCATTGGTGGGCAACCTGCGGCCAGCGGGTTGCACGTGGCCCATCAGGGTAATCCGCTGGTGGACCGCCAGATAGTTTGTTTACATTTGCATAGCTGCCCGCAGCTCCCGGTGGCCTTGGTTCGCCGTTCCCAGCCAATGGGAGCTGCGGGAAGTGCGGGCCACAGGTTACCCACCACTGTTCTAGATCCACAGACAGCTGACAGGACCGCTCTTATTCTGAAAAGTGCACAAACAATAAATAGCAGTGAACTTCAGTACATTCATTTTTATTAAATATAAAATTCCAAAGTAATGAAAGCATTCTGTAACAATACCTTTATAACAGTTGTCAGCTTTATTCTGTGCTAGCCATATAAATAGGCTAGGAAGGATATTTTTGTATCAATAAATGTTGATAAATGTCAATTTTACTGTACAGACACAAACCAAAGAGAAATATTTCCATAAATAATAATCAACATATACAGATAGGCAAAGTAAGAAAATGCTGCTTGAGAACATATTAGAGTTTGAATTAAGGATATTTACTTTGTATATTTTGGCACAATTTATGTTTTAAAGTTTATAAAGCTTTAACTTTTGGAATCTCAGCGTGTACTGTTATTAAATAATTATTGGCTGACCCCCTGATCCCTTCCATAATTTTCCACCACTGTGAAAATTTAACTTGAAAAAATACTTACAAATAAACATCAATATTATCCATAAAAATTATAAAAAATAAAAATTGAATTCTGCCAAGCCTACATATAAAGCAAAATAATTTCATAAACTATCTGCTTATTTCAAAAATTATTGCCTAGAATTAGCCCAAGGAGAAAACTGCATTTGAATAAGGGTTCTAAGACCAGGAGATAACTCCACTTTCAAATGGTAAGAGAAAAAATTATTACTGTCATGGTAATGCAAACGTTTCCAATACATATGAAATCGATGCCAAACCCAAATAAGTATAATTTGCTTATACATGTGTCTGCTGGATAGACTTGATAAATCCTAAAAGACAGAGTTGGTAATATAGTGTGAAATTGTAAGAGTCCAAAGCTCTAGCAATTTCCATTGAGTGATTAAATAAGCAAATACAAGAAGGTTGAATATATTGTGGCATTGTAATCAGTTGTGTTGTCACATGGTGTTGACAAAACTCAGTTCATTATCTCCTGCTGGTATCACAAGCCTAATTTGTTTTACTTGAGAGAAGAGCAGAATTGATGCTGTTCACTCCAGATCTCCAACCTAAAACAAGAAATGAAGGTGAAAATGGAGAGGCCAATGTATCAGATCAAGGAAAACTGCCAAATTATGGGTCCATAATGGTTTCGGATTTTTTCCTTACATTTTGTGTGTGAATTTAGTGTACAACTGACAACTCTGGTGATGGAAGTTCTCTATTTACAGTGGAGACAAGAGCATGTACTTCTCCACAGTCCACCCTATGTACATAAACCCAAACCTTTTGGGGGGATTAATTTTTAAAGAGAAGAGGGTATGGCATCCTTCATGCACATCCAGTGAATTTGACACCTCTGCTAATATTATGAACAAGTAACAAGTCTGCTACTTTTGGTGGTTTTTGTGGCATAGAAACCTGTCAGAACAAAATTGAAGCACAAAACTCATTTAATAAATTACTGATTAGCTACAGTGGGTGTTTTTTCATTTCCTGCTTTAGAATGGATTTGGACTGGTGACCTATCAGTGAAAAACTTGATGTCCCATCACCAATTCATTGAAACATTCAGTCACATGGAACTATTAAGTTTTGAAAGCAACATTTGAGGCCTTGAGAAGCTATAGGTAAAGTTGTTGGCACTAACTGTGACCCAAGAAATCCAGTGGTAGCACAGTATAAGACTGGTGATGTGGTGGAGAGAAATCCATTCCTTTAAAGACCCTGATGACATCACATTATCTGTGAAGAAGTTTGCATATAAGTGGTTTTTTATTATTATTATTATTATTCTGTTTTTTAAAAAGAAAAATAAATGCAAGAAACATATTCTGTTCGTAAAGCAAGTGGAAGCCAGTATGTCAGAGACCACAGTCCTTATGATAAGCCATTGTCATTTCCCAACTCAATAAAGATGAAATATGTGATCCATTACTGGATACCTAAGAACAGAAATATAATTAGCACAGGACAAGTAATAAAAAAAAAAAAATGACCACAGCAAAAAACAAATGGATCTTGCATCTCAGAAATGACTAGATGCACTACTTTGAGGATTTGTTGTGGGCAAAAAAAGAACATGATTTCCCAAAGAAATTTGTCAAAAAAAAAAAAGGTAGCATCATATTAAGCAACCCTGCTCCCCTGCGCCCCATATGGCAGCATCTCAGAAATTGAGAGCACAGTGTAGTGCTTACATTGTGGGACAATCTAAAAATGGTGCAACAAACATTACAGCAGAACACTTGAGTAGGGGATTCTTGTCAGTTTATATCTGTCTTTTAAAACCTATTTTATTTTTAAAAGTATAGTCTCAGGAAAGCCTTTTATTTCATCTTAAAGATCACAGAGAACCTACCTATTTAGATTATCAGATTATCAGATAGTTTAGTAACCTCTTATTTGGAAGGCTTTCTACAAACTACTGTGTATTTTGTCTGTCATTAGTGTTCTAATACTGCATTTGTAGATTTAAACAAATCTTAATTTCACAGACTGAAAGAGTTCCTGTGGAGAGCACTGTGCATTAATTTTTTCAGAAGTGCTAATAATTGAATGATTTTAGAGATGTTTGTTGTTAAAATTAAGTCTGTAACTTGAGTTAAGTCAGTGTAGTATCTAATTATGTCTGCGTCCTGGTCTACACTATGGGGTTAGGTCGAATTTAGCTGCATTAGGTAGATTTAAAAATGACTGCATCCATACAACCAACCCTGTTCCGTCGACCTAAAGGGCTCTTAAAATTGACTTCTGTACTCCTCCCCGATGAGGGGAGTAGCGCTAAAATCGACCTTGCTGGGTCGAATTTGGGGTAGTGCGGACATGATGAAGCGTCTGTTGGAGCTGCAGGAAAGCCAACAAGAGCACAGACCCCCGCTACATCCACTGTATAACCTCCTCCCCTTGTTCCATAGCCTCCTCACCCAGACACCCAAGAACGCAGGGTGGGGAGGCTTTGGGCACCCAACCATTCCACTCCAGAGGATGGCCCAAGCAACAGAAGGCTGTCATTCAAACAGTTTCATTTTTAGTGTGGTTCCTCCCCCACCCCACCCGGGCTACCTTGTCAGTTATCTCTTTTTTTTTTTTTAATTAATAAAGAAAGAATGCATGGTTTCAAAACAATAGTTACTTTATTTTGAAGGGGGGAGGGTGGTTGGCTTACAGGGAATTAAAATCAACAAAGGGGGCGGGTTTGCATCAAGGAAAAACACACATAGCTGTCACACCATAGCCTGACCAGTCATTAAACTGGTTTTCAAAGCCTCTCTGATGCACAGTGCACTTTGCTGTGCTCTTCTAATTGCCCTGGTGTCTGGCTGCTTAAAATCGGACGCCAGGAGATTTGCCTCAACCTCTCACCCCGCCAGAAACATCTCCCCCTTACTCTCACAGATATTATGGAGCACACAGCAAGCAGCAGTAACAATGAGAACGTTGGTTGCGCTGAGGTCTGACCAACAGCGCCAGCGAGCTTTTAAGTATCCAAAGGCACATTCTACCACCATTCTGCACTTGCTCAGCCTATAGTTGAACTGCTCCTTACTCCTGTCCAGGCTTCATGAGCCATGGGAGCAAGGGGTAGGCTGGGGTAGATGCCACCACATGGTACTGCCGGGTGGGAGAGCAACCTGAGGCAGAAGCCTCCAGCTCGCAGGAGAGCAGAATTGCAGCAGAAGCAGTGGAGCCGTACACCATGCCCTGGAGGTTGGTAGGAGCCGAGCAGGGAAGACGTTCCCAGAACCCCTAGCCAAGCTACAAGACGAGGACGGCTACCAGTCCTACTGCACCGTCTGCTGCAGAGTAGCAGGAGAGCAGAGTTGCAGCGGAAGTGGTGGAGCCATACACCATGGATGAGTACGGCTAGCAGTCCTACTGCACCGTCTGCTGCGAAGGCACCCAGGAGCTGCTGCTGTGTAGCAATGCCAGCGGCTGCAGGTGCTTCTGTAATCGAATGCTTGGAGGTCCTGGTAGGGCAAAGTACCTCGGCCAAGGCAAAAGAGCAAGAGCCCTAGAGCTATTACATATGTCAACCACAGAAGTGCTATTGGGTGTTACAGCGCTGACCGGACTGGAATGTATGGCTGCAAGACTTCTTCACCCGGGCAAAGGACAGGAATATGATGCACCTAAAATCTAAAAAGGCCTGCACATTTCCCAGAGTCACTGCCCTTGATAAGAGAATGTCAATGATCGCATTGGCTACTTGGATCACAGCAGCCCCCACAGTAGAGTTGCCCACAACAGCAGCGGTGATGGTGAGCTGAGCGGGCTCCATGCTTGCTGTGGTATGGCATCTGCACGGGTAACCTAGGAAAAAAAGGCGTGAAACGATTGTCTGCCATTGCTTTCACGGAGGGAGGGGTGACTGAGAACATGTACCCAAAACCACCTCTGACAATATTTTTGCCCCATCAGGCATTGGGAGCTTAACCCAGAATTCCAATGGGCAGCGGAGACTGTGGGAACTGTGGAATAGCTACCCACAGTGCACCGCTCTGTAAGTTAATGTTAGCCACTGACTTAATGCGCTTAGTATGGACATATGCAATCTACTGTATAAAATCGAATTCTAAAAATCGAATTCTATAAAATCAACCTAATTTCGTAGTGTAGACATACCCTTAGTGTGAGTTTAATAAAAGCACACTTGTGTAATTGTGCAAGATGGTTTTGTTGTTTTGTAAGGGATCATTTTTCCTGGTGATTCCTCAAAGCCCTAATCAAAGGAAATTATTTAAGAATTCAGTTGTTTGGAGCTCACTTTAAGAAGTTTGAAGTGTTGTTCTGGTGGGTCATCAAAGTATGAATTTAATTGGAAGTTTTGAAGTGGTTTGTAAAGGCTCTAGGCTCCAACTACATAGTTCTCATTTAGTTTAGCAAAATCTTATGCCTTGTCTTCTCTGAGATTTTGCCTCAAGTTAGTTAACTTGAGTTAAAAACATACCTTCTTTTCCCAGGGAAGACAAGGCTTTTGTCTTCTGGTGAATTAGCACAGGTACAGAGACTGACTTGAATTATAATTCATATTGTTATATTCACAGAGAACCTAGAAAATGTATAGTAAAAGTCTATAAACCAAATTATTCTGAAAATAGCCACTTTGCTTGTGCCCCTGCAGAAAAGCATCTAATCCTAAACATAGTGCATGCACATTTTAAGATCCCTGGTTAAAAAATGAAACTTGTGATTTACTGCATTTTTTGAAATATAATCAAAATGTTATGTCACTACTTATAGACAGAGGAGAAGAAGAAAGTTTAGAGGATGTGAAATGTTTATATTCAACCTGTAATTTCCTTGAATAAATCTGTTTCAAAAGGGTAGTTGGTTTTCATAGTAAAATAAATGGGAGTCATACAGCTAAAAGTCTGTATGCATCTTTGAAAATTGGAATGGTTAAAAACCTAATAGATTGGTGGCCAGATGAGTAATTGGTTGTATAATTAAGAAGCAGCGTTGAAAGTAAAAAGGAAGAAAGTATGATGGCTATTTGAGAACCTGGTAGTGAAGGAAATCTGACTGAATTGCTTAAGTGTAACAGAACACAAAGCATGTGCTTCCATATTACAAGGAAATGTTGTACACTATTTGCTTAAGGTACCAGTTAAAGGGATTTTACCTAAAAGGATGAAAATCTATGGTATCTTCTGAAGTCCTTGAGTGTTGACAGTGGCACTCCTGAACCACTGGTACAAACACCAGGCAGTAAGGAGGAAAAAAGAAAAAGCCACGGTCATTTGTTTTGTTCCGTGGAATAGAAAATATGGAAATATTAAAGATGGCTGCTTTGCACTCTTTCCAGACTGAATTTATTTAGGGTCACTCAGTGTATGTTGCGTGAACTGATTCTAACCTTCCTGTTTCCTCAAAGCACCCCAGAAGTTCCCCTTTACGATATACATTTTTATATATCTTCATGTATATATTGTACAGTCAAGTCTGTAGGTCTGACATGTGGAGGTAACTTCATGGTTTGTGGCAAGATATTGATGTGAATCTGTAGCACCAATATTATTTTTGCTCCAGAGAGATTAGATTGCTTTCAGGACACTTGTCTCCCTCACACATGATGTCACACCCCAGTAGGTTATCTGTTGTGAATGGAGACCAAAGCAGCCAAGAGTTTGATATGTTCATGTTTATAATGTAATGTGTTACACCTAGGTGCTTTGCTATTGAAGAAGGATTTTAGGCAGTAGATCCATCAGGAAGGCAACACTCTTAACTCTTTCTCTTCTTTGTCTTGTAGTCAAGGAACTTGAAATACATTCTCTTCTATGAAGACTGTATAGCATCCACAAGGAGCTTTAGAAGGGAAAGAGGTGGCAGGGGTGGGGAGGGTGGCTTGGAATTTGGAGATAGACAGAAGTAATAGAAACAAGATAAGGGGAGACAAGGAAAGAGCAATGAAAGCCCAGCAGGACAGTCAGCCCTTGAGAACTGTTTCATGCTTTGCACTTGCACTCTCTGAAGAGTTCCACATAATGGTACGTAAATGTGTCTCAATATGGTATATACTGGACTGAACAAGTAAGCAAAAATCACACATTCTGCATTTCCCCAAAAAGCTTGGGGGAGGGGGGGATCTAATCCCAGTTTAGTTCATTTCTAGGAAAAAAGACAATTTCCACTTCTTAATTTTCATTTTATTTATTTAGCATAGGGGATGGAGAGGGCATTAATTATATGCAATAAAACACTATCAGAACAAGGATGACATTTTTTACTAGAATGTTATTTTTAAAGTACAATTTAATTAATTTCAGGCCGAAAGGACTTGACAATGTTATTTTATATTTAATTTTAAGATCTGTAAGTAACCTAATAATACTCATTCTAGATTTCATCATTTAATCTGTACTGGGCCAAGAGTAAAGTGCTTACTTAATCACTTTTTAATTATAGGAAAATAATACAATTGATTTAGATTAGGTTCACTTGGCAACAATGTTAATATTTTGAGAAATATTTTACTATGTTATTAGAGTAGTTGTGCTGAAAAAGTACTGATCTTCCATTGTGAGTTTCATGGAGTTTTAAATATCAATTTATATTCTGTCTAAATTGCTTTAAACAGGTGTGTAGGACCTTCAATTTCAGTACTCCTGCTATCAGTAGGTGTATTGTCAAGTTAAACATTTGTTTTATATTTGTTAAAAAGAGACCTGTAGTACTAACACTTGTATTTCCAGCCACAAAAACCAAAAAAAAAAAAAAAAAAGCATGAGCCAGGCTCCCAAAAAACATGATTTAAAAAAAAAAAAGTGTTTTTGTCTCCTACTTTTTCAACTTTTAGTGTTCACATTTTCAAGCTGCACTTTGCAACCATGAGACTTATAAACTTACTTACTTTTAAAATGACAGCTCTGATCTTCATGTATTAATGTGATTCTACAGTCCTGCGGCCGTAAGAAAAATCAGGGTGAAAAGCTGGTTTCTGTATTTTCAAAAATGTAATGAGATACTTATTCTGTGAATCTTTTCATTTAATTACACAAAACTTACATTTGGAAGCTAAATTATATGACAATATCCCTTGATGAATGTTGTAATCTCCAAATAGAAATAAATACCTTTAGCAGAAGCTAAAAACATTACTGGGAAATCCTATTTATCTGAATAGTTTGCTCAGCAAGTTGGGTTTGGCCTGAGGATATAGCTACAGTAACTGCAGATACACATTGCATGTAATACTTCTGAATACTTCTTACGTTTCTGATTTTTATCAAGAGCAAAGGGAGATAATTTATGAACCAGTGAACTTGCAATTCCTAAAGTGTCTTACTCAGCTGATCAGACCACAAGATAGGGAGAAATAGTTACACAGATCTGAATTTTCTTGTTTCTTCAGGAACGTAATTTCCTCTAGTCCCACCCACAACTGTGTATATTAAGGCCATAATAAGCTGATGACCCTTCTATTTTATATGTGCATGCCCTGTCTCATAGACTGATATTAGAAAAACATTAGTCCTTGTGAAAAATGATGCACTACTTAAAATCATTTAAATAACTGTTTTTCCTAAAACATTAAACAGTGCGATTGAACTCGGTGATTGTTTTATCTTGGATTCTTTTTGAAAAACTGTTGTTTAAACACAGTCTGGGGAAAACAGTTTAAGATACCCCATGTTTTTATTAAGAAATAAGAAGGCAGAAGTTTATTTAAAATCTTATGTAATTGACTATATTTATATAATTTATTTACTAAATTTATGTATTGACTATATTTATATAATTAACTATATTTTTAACCTTGGTTCTGCAAACTTTTGTTGTGTGTAGTTATGAAAGTGAAGGATTACTAGTACTGGTTCGAGCCACAAATAATGGTGTCAGGCCCTGTGCTATTTTTTACACAAAAACAACGAGTCCACCGGACTGCTTGTTGTTTTTGTGGATACAGACTAACATGGCTACCCCCTGATTATTTACACAGTTCTGCTAATGTACCTTAATCCTGACCAGTGACACATCTTTCATTCAGATCCAAGGCTTGTCTCAGACAGACACTGCTCATTGTGCAGAGTTGTGTGGTGATTGTGATGTGAATTTAGGAAGCTAGGTGAAAGGCTAGAGTATTAGGACCTGATCCAATGCCCATGGAATCAGTGGGAGTTTTACCATGACTTCCATGGTCACTGGATTAGGCCCTTAACCACTTGAATCACCTCAGTCTCTTGGACAAATTCTCAAGACTTAATATGTTAAATTGTATATCTTTGATGATAAGATACCGCAGGTAAATATCCCATGAAATGTAGTCACTGTGTTCAGAAAAGGTAGGAACTTTTATGAGTCATCTTATCTTCCTCCCCCCACCCCCAATAAAATAGCAAAATAACAAAAATGTAAGTTTTTAACATTTTCTTGTTGGTTTAGAGGAAACTGGAGTGCTGTTCCAACAGTTGCACCCTATTAATTGCTTGTTTAATTAGTATTTTGGGTTTTTTTGGTTTTCAGGTGTATACAGACAAATGTCAACTCTTTGCCTCCTTCCCCCCTCCCCCGCAATAGAAGAAATCTTGTGCCTTATTTTCAGTAAGCCCTGTGTTTTTCTTGCAGAGGCTGCAGACCTGAACCTAGGTTTCTTGTCTTCTTTCCTTGTTTTCAGTTACTGCATTTTTTGTTCTCTTAAAAAAAAAAGGGGGGGGGGAACAATTATCTTCTGGTATGAGGACCATTTAACATTGAAAATTCACAACTTTCAAATGAGCAAAGCACAAGGATCTGGTGGCATGAGGTGCCTGTTTTGTACCTGGCACATGGAGGCCCTGCTTTGATCTGTGCCTTTAAGGTCTGATCCAATTCCCATTCTAGTCAGCGGAGAGACCAAGGCCTTATCTACACTGCCACTTTACAGCGCTGCTACTTTCTCACTTAGAGGTGTGAAAAAACACAGCCCTGAGTGCTGCAAGTTTCAGCACTGTAAAGTGGCAGGGTAGACAGTGCACCGTTGCTGGGAGCCGCGCTATCCCTTCGCTGGTAGCTACTCCCTGCGACTGACTACACAGCAGCAGTGCTTTAACGTTGCTAGTGAGGAAATACCCTCACATTCACTTTAGTTGGAGTTGGATCTGATCATTCACATTTGTACTTGACGCTTCATTGTGTTAAACTTGCTTTAAGTGAAAGATCAATAGAAAACAGGAATTTGTTGAAATAGAAGATAATTTTTGTTTTTAAGGTTTTCTCTGGGTTTAATGCAAGTCAGGTTACATTGTTGGGCCTAAACCAGGAGTTCCCAAACGGCGTTGTGCCATCAGCAGATGAGGGCGCGGCAATCCCTAGTGCACGCAGATCTCATTTTGCACTGCACAGCGTGACCTCACATATGTGGTGCATGCGAGGTCGTAATGCATGGGGGACGACACTTTGCTTTATAAAGTAGCGTCCTCCATGCTGTCTGGGGTCCCGGCAGGACCTTTTCTTCATTAAAATGGGATTGTACCTGCAAAAAGTTTAGGAACCCCTGGCTTAAACTATATAACATTATAATATTACAGCATGGTCTACACTCAAAAATTAGATCTGCATAGCTCCGTTGCTCAGGGTTGCACTGTGCCATAGCTGTGCAGCGGTATTAGCTGTAGTGTAGACATGACCTACATGTATACATATCAGAAATATTTATATGCAAAAGTTCTCAAACTTACTTGTTTGCAGGACTGGAGTCATATATATGTAGGTACATCCACCATTACACAACTCGGAAACCTAAATGAAATAAAATAGGCTAGGTCTTTAGAGGAACAACAGAAAACAATGTTGTGAGTCTCCCCCCCCCCCCCCCACTTGGACTTGTTTTGTCATTTATTTAACATGTTCTTAAAGCATTGTTTACAATATATGTATTCTGTTTCAGAAACAGTAAATGAGATGCATGTTAATTTTATCTTTTCTAGAAATACTGGAACTAACCTGATGAATGTGTAAAGGACACAGGCAATAGAGAGAAATTTTATTAGCCAGCTCCTATTAGGATATTCCAAACAATGACAACTATAACATTAATAAAAAGCTACTAAAAAGTAGTTCTCTGAATTTTTTTAAAGGTTCATATTACAATAACATATAATTTCATCACCAGGTTGACTTATGGAAAGCAGCTTGTGGGGAAATATGTTAATAGATACTCTCCTAAGTAATTTTACATTCTGGAAAAGCAGGATGATGTTGAGTACAGTTTGGCAGATGTTGTGGAGGGGACTAATTTTTGGTTTGGACTTGTTTATTCTTATACTAGGTGTTTTCTTGTATATGTTCATTTTGAGTCCGTTTAGTTCTCTCTTGGTTGATCTTTGTGAATAATTGCACTGTAGTATTTTCATCTGAAGCTGCTATGAAATTCTCGGTTTCTGTAGATGAGTATCTCAATCATTCTTCTCCACTTGTGGTAGAGTAACAAGTTAACACTTAATAATGGAATCATTTGTCATGGGATGGGGTGAGGTGTGGGGAAGTTTATTTTGAGGTAGGAAATAAAAAGTCATGTCTTTTGTCTTTCTGTTTTTACCCTTGTGAGCAATTCTGGTTGTCACATGTAGCTATTGGGAAGCTCAGGAGCTTGCCTTATGTCACCATGATTTGTTGCCATTTTTATGAGCAAACTGCTAGAATAAGGATTTCATATTAAAGGAATGCCTGAATTTTCTGTTTTATTGGTGTGCTTTGTATTTAACTACTTAAATATCAGTCAAGACCATTTTTGTTTCAGTAAAATGCTTTGCTAAACTGTTACAGATAAGTGTACAACACTACCTGACTTCTTCTTAGTAGGTAATCATGGCTGGCATTTAGATTTTTTGTTGTTGTTTTTGCTAGAAAACTTTAGTGAGATGTTTCCCTTTGTCTCTGTAGTTATCAGAGACTGTTACAGACGATTGCTGTACTCGAGGCTCAACGTACTCAAGCAGTTCAAGACCTTGAAAGTTTAGGCAGACACCAGAGAGAAGCACTGAAAAATCCCATTGGATTTGTGGAAAGACTCCAAAAGAAGGTATACAGTAGGCATTTCTTAAGTTTTACGAGAACTTTTTTTATAACAATTAACTCCTCACCTATTAAAAACTAGTGTATTTTATATATACTTGTGTAAATATTAAAAGGTTTAAATTCTGTAGTGAGAGAAAACTGCCCTATGTTCAGGTTTGATGATTGGTTAAACCTATGAAATACAAGTAATTTTGAAAAATTTCTTAAGGACACATTTTTATAGGAGTATAAAACTCATCTTGTCTTCAAGCTTTCAATGCATATTGGCTTTTCAAGACTTCTATGATCAGAAGAAAGCATTTTGTGGTAGGGAATGATATCAAGAAATCATTGGCCTTTGTCACCAAAGAGACTTAAATGCTTTGAGTTCTATTTCAGGTTAGGGTACTTTTAAATGGAGATTGTAAGCAGGAAATGTAGTTAGTAAACTGAAAGCAAAATGAGCTATAAAAGCATACCTCAAACCAAGAGAGTGCCAGTGATTATATCAAGCTAGTGTACATGTGTGGAGGAGGAGAACAAATTTCAGTAAAGAAACAGATTTCATTTTCAAAAGTTTAAAGGGAAGTTATAACAACAGTAACAGGGAAAAGAGATTTTTTTAAAGTCTTAATAGTTTCTTTTTTAAATAAAAGCAGTGACTGACCTTATGTTCTGATAGCAGCACATTGTGCTTTAGTGAAGGTGAGATGCTGGTTCTGGGAGATTCCCTTTCCATAGGCTAATATAAACTTGGGGCCTGATCCAGAGGCCACTGAAGTCAATGCTTGTCTTTCCATTGATTTTTTTGAGTGCTTAGAAATCAATTCAGCAAGTTATAGTTGTGATTCATCTGGCATCCAAGCACTGTGCTCTGGCAACCGTATCAGCCAGTCCTTGGAAAACATTAATGCCTGTTGCAGAGCATTTCATGTATTTTACCATTTTGGCCAAAGAAATTATGCCAAATGGTATGTGTGTGTGTTGAACATTGCCAGCAATTGTATTGTGGGCAGAAGGCAACAAAATCAACTTAACAGTAAAAACGCAGTATAATGTGCAGTCATTTTTATTATAGTAGACATTTAAGTTTACATGTGGATGGGATTAATCAGTTCTGATAACTGGGTTACTTTTAGTTCTCGTTAGTCTGCTGTGTTTGCTTGCTGGAGTACAGGTCTGGGTATACAGTATTTTTTTAATATTTAACAAATCAATGAAGATAGACAGTAACAGGATATGAAAATCAGAAATACTTGGCTGCAACTATTCAAAGTAATTTTCAAACTCCATGTCCAATAAACCATCATTGACCGTGCCGCTGCATATTTTATATGCCCTGCTGTGTATCGCTCTTTGAAAATGCTTTTCCTATATAAAGAATGTGTGCTGCATGGCACTTAAATATACAAACTTTGACTCCTGCTGTTAGCTAAAAACAGATCCAGGATTTCTGTGGTTCCATATCCTTTCATTTGGATGCTAAGTGACTGCATTAAGTATTGCTTCTCATTTTGATTCTTTCAGGTTGATATAGGGCTTCCATGTCCTCAAAGAGTTGTACAGCTGCCTGAGATTGCCTGGGACCAATATACCACCAGCCTTGGAAACTTTGAGAGAGAATTCAAAAACCGGAAACGTAACAGTAGGAGAGCAAAGCTGATTTTTGATAAAGGTAAGTGGAAAACTAAGTGTATATTACAGGAAAAAATAACCTGCTATGTTGGTTTAATAATTCTTTCTTTATGTTGCTTGTAGTAGGTTTGCCTGCAAGACCAAAAAGCCCTTTGGATCCCAAGAAGGATGGAGAGTCCATTTCATACTCTGTGTTGCCTTTAAGTGATGGCCCAGAAGGTTCTACAAACAGCCGCCCACAGGTAAATGTTATAAAAAAGAAAGTAGGCAAAATTTTACAAAATAGTAACTTTAAAATAGATTACTTATTAATACTACATTATGCGGGTAGTGTTAAAATTGTTATAATAAATTTAATGCCTCGGTTTCCAAATGTTCAAAAATTCAGTCATCAGAACACTTGGTGATATCATCTTTTCATGTGACCAAGTCAGATAACTTTTTTCTGTCCTCTACCAAAATAATGTTTTCATGTATGTTTTTCTTTTACTTGGGTGGAAAAAGGGTTAAAGTCAAGTTATCCTAACCTTTTTTCTAAAGTCCTATTCCATGTTATATACTGTATTTAAGCAGATGATAAGAGGGCGACTTTGCGATGAGACCAAACCCGAAACTTTTAACCAGCTGTGGACTGTAGAAGAACAGGTAATGGGAAACCCTAGCTAGCTCGTAGACCATTTTGTAACTGAACAGTGATGTTCACCGAAATAAACTCAAATTGTGTAGTAATGTTTAAAGCGCATAACGCTTCGGAGTCAAAGATAACATGTATGTATTTATTCATTTTTTGCACCAGTTTGATTTTTTTTTTTTTTTTTTAGTGACAAGCCATGCCCCTTCTAGATAAGGTGTATTAATGTTTATGATCTTGTCTTGTGCTTGGTTTAGAAAAAACTTGAACAGTTACTCCTGAAGTACCCACCAGAGGAAGTAGAATCCCGACGGTGGCAGAAGATAGCTGATGAACTGGGAAATCGAACTGCAAAACAGGTAATGGGGAATTCTCTTGCATAAGTAACCATCTCTCTTGTTTCTTTGTAGACATTCCAGGAAATACTAGAGGGGGTAGGTGTCAGGTGGTCTTTTGCATAGCTTCTTCAGAAATGGAATAGTTATGTAGGATTTGCCTTGCAAAAGTCAGGTCGATTCATAAAGAGACAAGAATTTTTTAAAACTATAAAAAGTATTTTGGTTGGAAAAGAATTGATTGCTTCTGGGGGAAGGAACCTCACCAAAAAATTCTTTGCTTTCTTTAGTGGCTATGCCCTGGGGACTACTGACATCAATTACTGCATCCTGAGGATGTTGAAATACATACAAAATGAAGCTGCCCACATTCCATTTGGAGATTTTAAAATACTCATACTAGATTAAAAAAAATCAGGAAAGTTGTCAAATCCTCAGATCCAACCTGTTAATATTTTGATGAAAAATGTAATCAGTCATCCAAAGCAAGGGCTGAAGCACTACTAACATCTCTACTAAGGGATCTGACCATAGGGCTCTTTGTTAGGACTCTTAAATGTGAAATTGTATTAATTTTTAATAAATGCCCACAAACCATGATTAAGCTGTCAGGTCTAATTGTTGTCCATTAGACTTCGTGCAGTGCAAGGCTGGATTAATGCTCCTGTGGGCCCGGGACTATTAGATTTTGTGGGGCCCCTGTATACAAGTCTTTTTCATGGGAGGAAGTTTGGTGCAGGAGGGGGCTGGGGCAGGGGATTGGGGTGTAGGAGGGGGATTCTGATCTGGGGCAGGGGATTGGGGTGTAGGAGGGGGTGCGAGGTGCAGGCTCCAGCTGGGAGGCACTTACCATAGGCAGCTCCCAGCCGGTGGCATAGCAGGGCTCAGGCAGGCTGCCTGCCTTGCATAGCCCAATGCCCCTCCTGGAAGCAGCCAGCTGCTGGCATATCTCTGCGTGTCCTTCGCAGGAGGGGGACACTGTGTCTCTGTGCGCTCCCTGCACGCGCAAGCACCACCCCCACAGCTCCCATTGGCCAGGGGAACTGCAGTGTCCGGGCTGGAGGCGGGGGCAGTGCGTGAACACAGACACGGACACACATGGACACGGACACACACACACACACCCCTCCCTAGGGGCCAGCCACTGCTGGGAGCAGCATGGGGTCAGGCCAGATGCCCCTTTTAGCGGCCCAGAGACTGCTGCCTGTGATTTATTTTGCGGGGCCTCCCATGAGCCGGAGCCCCTGGTTGCATCCCCTAAAGCCCCGGCCTTAATCCGGCTATGGCCCTGTGACCAGTTGCTGACAGAGTCATTTACTTTTAACTCTTATCGTAAGGTACTGTGAATGCATAATAACTACTGTTGTCTATCCAGCAGAAAGAGACCGTATGACGGACAGGTTCTTCTTCAACACTGTAGAGTGGGCAAATATGTCTATGTTCTCAGATCGTGGACCTGATCACACACAATATCTTTGATGCAATTTCAGAATCAGAAACTTAACTGCTATGCTCAACCCCCAATTTTTTTTAACTCTTTGCAGAAGAATAACCTAGACATTTGCCTTTTATAAATATTACATAAAGTTTGGAATGTCATCTTTCTCTGAAGTTTGTGTTTTTCTTTAAGCACTTCAGTCAAACATTAGATTTTTAGTGGGTATTTGAATTCCTTATTTAAAGGTCATAGCGTATTTATTTATTCATCTAACACTTAATTAACTTATCTTGTTTCTTCTAGGTTGCCAGCAGGGTGCAAAAGTATTTCATAAAACTGACTAAAGCTGGCATTCCGGTACCAGGCAGAACTCCAAACTTATATTTATACTCCAAAAAGGTAAGACTACATTATAGCAGAAACTTCATATTTGCATGTGCATTTACATGCAAATTAGTTTTGAAAATATTAAATAGACTGCTCATCCCAAGTGATATGTATCTATTATTTCACTGACAGAGGTATTTTTTACTGCTGTTAGCACCAGAGAGCAAGCTGGATTCTATTCTGGCTTGCACATCAACAGTTGTTTTAAGTAAGTTAGTTCCTGTTGCAGTGTCTTTATTGGTGATGAAGTGCCAATAAGAAGCACGCACTTGAGTTTGCAGGGCTGGCAGGTTTGTTTACTCTCTTCCCTCCGTCCCCCCGCCCCCAGCACATGCACGCGTAAACTGAGCATATTTGATCTAGTAGTCATTGAAGACAAAAAAATATAGAATCCCAGCAATGGCATTTTCACAGTCACCTTTCAGAGAAGAACAAAACTTTAAATCCATAAAAATTAAAAAACACAGAAGATGAGTTTTCACAAAAATGAGTATATTTAAACTACCATGGCCATAGAGTTAACACTGTAACTGAATGCTTTTCTCAGGCCTGAACTCCTCTAAGATGTAAGATCATCCACTATTATTGTACATCATATTTGATTTTACTTAGTAAGTTCTTTGTGAACAAATCTCCACCCTCAGCCCTCCCAATCCCGTCCCCCTTGAATACAGTGTTGCTCTTGGAATGGTAGAGAAAAGAATAAGAATAGAAGGAGAAGTTCAGTGAAATTTCTGAGAATTCTTCCTAATACTGGGAAGAGAAGAGAAACTCAAATGTATATTTAAAATGTCATATGGATTGATGTATGCAGTGTTGTTGTAGCCACGTTAGTCCCAGGATATTAGAGAGATAAGGTGAGTGAGATCATCTCTTTTATTGGACCAACTTCTGTTGGTGAGAGATGTCCCATTTCCCAGACCTGAAGATGAGATCTGTGTAAGCTTGAAAGCTTGTCTCTCTTACCAATAAGTTGGCCCAATAAAAGATAGCATTTCACCCACCTTGTCTCTCTAATATGGATTGATGCAATTTTATGGGCGCTCAGATGCTGTTGTGATGGTCATAGGATATGAAGTGACTTACTCAAGTTTACACAGGTTATAGAACACCCATCTCCCTGTTCTTCTGCTTACCATTTTGTTTTCATTATATGTATTTATCATTTTTTGGTGTGTAAGCTGTAGCACAGAGCACGTCGTTGGCACCCTTTCATTGACATTAACAGAAAAGAAAATATAAACTGATAAAACATGAATATCAATTAAGCCATCTTAATGAGATTTAAGCCAGACTTCAGGGTCTTCAAAATTCTCAGAGGTGGGTGCAGTAATGTCCACAAAATCTGTTCACACCAGATAACTCTGCTAAAATGTATTTGCAATTATAGGCCCGAATCCTGTAAAGATTTATGCACATGGCTTCAGTGTGTAAAGATAAGCACATATATGTCTTAACAGCATCAGATCCTTAATTAAGAATGCTCGCCATCAGAATTATTTGTGCAAACAACCTTTCAGAAGAAGCTAACATTGCTGCCACTTTGAAAACTTAAAAATCACAGCCTCCTGGGTGGTGATTGCGCAGGGGGAGCCAGTAGTGGTTGGTCCCTGCTCACCTCTGGAGACACAAGAGCTGGAGGAGCAGGCAGCCAGTGAGTTCCCGATCTTCCCAGCGCTAGTGGGGTCAGGCTTCAGCCCTTGGGTGGAGGGTGGAAGGCTCCAGTCATGGAACTTCAGGCTCCGTTCCCTGGCCGTACGGTGGCAAGCTTTGGCCCCAAGGTCACTCCCGCCTCCGGTGCCCCTGCCCCCCACTACCTCCATATCCACCTCCCTATCCAGGGCTTAATTTATCTCAAAGCTTGCTGGGACTGAGTAAGTCTGCTGTGAAAAGTGATATTTGTATGTTTGTTAATACCACTTTTCACAGCAGACTTAGTAACTAGCACATCTTTTAAAAAAAAAAAAAAAAACAACCAAAAAAGCAAAAGACATTAGGAAAAAAGAGAAGAATGTACCTTATTTGTGTTTCTATTCTGTTTAGGCCCAGTAAAGAATAGAGACAATTGTACATTTATTTTTATTATTGAGTCTGGAAAAAAATCCTACATAAATTACAATGATGTGGACATGTATATGTGCATATTTATTTGTTTTTCCTAAAGTTAATTAAGTATTTTAGGAAAAATTGTCAGAGTGGCTCACTGGCAAGAGATGGTGGCTGCACTCTGAGGCCACTGAACATTTTTTTGATCTAGACAGACTTATTCATCAGATATTAGACGGACTTATGATCAGTGCTGGGTAGGAGCTGGTGGTCATGGTACATGTAGGTACTAATGATATAGTGAAGGGTAGGAGACAAGTCCTGGAGGCCAAATTTATGCAGCTAGATAAGAGCTTAAAGTCCAGGACCTTCACAGTAAGATTCTCTGAAATACTTCCTGTTCCATACGTAGGGCCAGAAAGACAGGCAGACCTGCAGGGTCTCAATGTGTGGATGAGCGATGGTGTGTGGAAGAGGGTTTTAGGTTTATTAGCAACTAGGGAACCTTTTAGGAAAGAGGAAACTATACAGTAAGGATGGGCTCCACCAATACCAAAATAGAACCAGGCTGCTGGCATATAAAATTAAAAAGATTGTAGTGGATTTTTTAAACTAAGGGCTGGGGGAAAACCGACAGGTGTGGCAGAGCCAGGAATAGAACACAGGTCTCTTGACTCCAAGGCCTGTGTGCTTGCCAATAGGCCAAACTGCCTCTTTTCAATTTTTGACTCTGCCACAGTGTTTCTGTGTGACCTTGTCATTTCATCTCTTTGTGCTACAGAGCCCAATCTGTAAAATGGGGATAATCCTGCTTCCTCTCTTTTCTCTTGTCTATCTTATTTATTTAAATTGTAAGCTCTTCAGGGCAGGGACTGTTCATTACTAGGGGTTTATCTAAAATAGGATTGTGTCACAGTATTTATTTATGGAACAGATAATAGAAAGCAATCTCCAAGGCATAATGTATTAATCTCTCAAGTGAATGACCCCAGAACACTTGTACTAGGCTCAGAAGTGGATGCTGTCTGAAAATTTGTGGGAAAGATAAGAGATCACATATAAAAATTGTAAACATTTTGTCTACAGGTTTTATTGTTAGGAATATCTTACTAAAAAAATAGTTTCTGAGGAATCTGATCTGAACATTATTCGTCATTTTTCTACTACAGTCATCAAGCAGGAGACAGCACCCCCTAAATAAACATCTCTTCAAACCTTCAACATTCATGACATCCCATGAACCTCCAGTTTATATGGATGAGGATGATGACAGATCCAGTTTTCAGAGCCATATGGATGCTGCAGCAGAGGAGGAAGTATCGGTATGTCATTTAAACACAAAATTGCAAAATGTCTCACTCACAGTGTTTCTTGACTGTTTAAGTAATGATATTTGGAAAAAGTGTCCTTACTTAAACATTGTCAGGTATATAGTAAACTGTTGCAAATTCAGTTGCATAAGCCAGGTGGAGCAGGAGATTGAATTCTGGCACCTCTTTGATGTGAAGAGTCAAGTACAGAAAATTCAGGGAAAGTCCAAACCAAAAAAAGAAGCAAACAAAAAACATGATACCATGGAAGAATTAGACCAGGGGTCGGCAACCAAAGACAGCAAGCGAGCCGATTTTTAACGGCACGCTGCTGCCTGCCAGGTCCCAGCCACCGGCCCCGCTCAGCCCGCTGCCAAACCCAGGCCAGGACCCCGGCAGGCAGCAGCGTGCCATTAAAAATCCTGCCTGCCCCGGCCCACTCTTTTCCGCCCCTCCCCACGGGGGCAGAAGAAGCTTGGTCCTGCTGGCTGCTGCTGCCGGGCAGACGAGCTTCCCCCCTCCCCCACCTCTTCCCCCAGCGTGCTGGGTTCCTGCCCCTCCTCCTCTCCTTCCCTGCCACCGATCAGCTGATTGCCCTTGCGAGGGAGGGGGAGAAGTGGAGCCGCAGCACACATGCTGCTCCAGGGAGGAGGCAGAGAAGAGGTGGGGACGGGGCCTTGGGGAAGGGGGATGGAATCAGAGCTTATCCACTCCAGCCCCCTGCCATGAGCCGCTCAGGCACACACCCCCAGCCCTCTTCCCTGACCCCTACACCCCCCACACACCCACCCAGCCCTCTGCCCTGACCGTGCACCCCCCCACAACCCAAGCCCTGACTCCAGCCCCCTCCACCCCATGCCCTGACTCCTGCATCCTCCTCACATGCCCCCAGCCCCCTGCCATGACCCCTGCATGCCCCCAGCCCCCTGCCATGACCCCTGCACACCCCCAGCCCTCTTCCCTGACTCCAGCACCCCCCACACATACCTAGCCCCCCACACCCCATGCCCTGACTCCTGCATCCTCCTCACATGCCCTCTGCCCTGATTCCTGCACCTTCCTCACATACCCAGCTCCCCCACATCCTATGCCCTGACTCTTGCAGCCCCCACATTCCCACCCCCACCCTGAGCATCAAATGGGAGCTCCTGCACCCCCCACACATTTCCACCTGCACCTCTTGCACCAAATGGCAGCTGCCCAGGTAAGCACTCCACACCCAAACCTCCTGCCCCAACCCTGAGCCCCCTCCCGCATTCTAGCTCCTGGCCAGACCCTACACCCCAACCCCCAGTCTGCTCCTTCACTCCCAGCCCTGTGCTCAGTGCACTCACATCCTCAGCTCAGTGCAGAGAGAGAGGAAGAGAATGGGCTAGAACCAGGGAGAAGGTAGATGCACACTCTGTGTGGGCAGGGCCAGGATCCCAGACCAGCAGCGGGCTGGGCAGGGCCGGCAGCCGGGACCTTGGCTGGCAGGAGTCGGCGGACGGAATCCCAGACCAGCAGTGGGCTGAGCCAGTCTAGGGTCCTGCCGGTCTAGGGTCCTGGCCGCTGGCCCCGCTCAGCCCGCTGCTTGTCTGGGGTTCTGGCTGCCGGCCCCTTGCCAGCCGGGGTCCTGGCCGCAGGCCCCGCTCAGCCTGCTGCCGGCCTAGGTGAACGGAACCCCAGGCTGGCAGCAGGCTGAGCGGGCCACTGGCATAAGATCAGCATTTTAATTTAATTTTAAATGAAGCTTCTTAAACATTTTGAAAACCTTGTTTACTTTACATACTACAATAGCTGAATACTCGGCACACCACTTCTGAAAGGTTGCCGACCCCTAAATTAGACACTTCCAAAAACTTTTAATTGCACGTTCGCATCTTCAAAAATAGTTCAGTCACTAACGGTGAATTATTCTGAACACCAGATAAAGTGTGTAGACCTATTTCTGCCTAAGGTGTTGCACCAAAAGGACTAAATCCTTTCATCATTCTTTGGTATAATTGCATCCTATACTATATATGGCTCTTTGTCTTACCTTAGTGGCTGGACTAATCGAGGTTAGATGCAGAGGTCCACACAGACAACTCATCAGCAGTTGTCTCATCACAGACAACTCATCATTACATATTCAGTGGACTGGGTTTGTGGGCTTATAATATAAACATCTTTTCATACTTCTTTACACAATACTGTATGTAGGGAATAAATCCTACTGCTGAAGATTATGGGTCTAGATTCTCCACTTGTGTAAAATCAGCATGACTCCATTGAAGTCAAGACAGAAGGATCTGGCCTGCTGAATTTATCATAGAATATCAGGGTTGGAAGGGACCTCAGGAGATCTAGTCCAACCCCCTGCTCAAAGCAGGACCAATCCCCATTTTTTGCCCCAGATCAACTAAACAGCCCCCTCAAGGATTGAACTCACAACCCTGGGTTTAGCAGGCCAATGCTCAAACCACTGAGCTATCCCACCCCCTCCAATTTATCTTTGTGAGAATGTTGGGGGGAGGGTGTTATCACTCACAAGCCTCACAGCATAACAAAAGGTAATGAGATTGTCCAGCACAGATCAGTTCAATTTTTCTCAGTGACTTTGTGACATGTACTGCATTTTCTTCATCTTAAATTGTTATACTCCTGAATCCATTGTTCAGTTCCAGCCACATCTCTTGTCTTTAGACATGCTCTGTCTTCTCCTTGTGACTTAATTTCTGAGCTGTCTGGGACATCTCTCTCTCCCATCCTTTACCATCATATCTGGTAACTTACTATTTTTCCATATGAATCTTAAAAGAGGTGAAAAAAGTATTTTTAAAAATTAATTAAATTTAATTAAATTAAAAAATTAAATGTTAAAATTTGCCTCTCTTTATCTTAACAAATCATTCTGGAATCAATTATACTTTTCTTCTGTGCACATATATATAATTTTTTATACTACATTCTACATCTAGATTCCCCTCCCCCCCCCAAACTGCTTACATTTCACCCCATGATCTCACAATTATAGCAGGTTTAGGGAGTCTGTATTTCAACACCAGTTTTTCTTTTCAATTTTGCTACTAGTAGCTTTTGGTTTTGGTTTTTGCAATGGTAATGCTTGACTTGGTCCTATTTTAGGAAGGTTGGCTTACTCTTTTCATTCTTCACTGGTGCAGCATTTCAGATGGATATTTTTCTCCTTTGCAGTAATGTAGAAAGAGACAGGTGAGCTCCATTACCAGAAAGACCCCATTATTAAGGCTAAGTTTTTTGTCATGGATGTTTTTAGTAAAAGTCACACACAGGTCACGGGCAATAATGAAAAATTCACAGAAGCCCCTGACCTGTCCGTGACTTTTACTAAAAATACCCATGACAAAATGGGTAGCCTGGGCAGCTGGCTACGGGGGCATTGGGAGCTCCAGGGATCTTGGGATCCCGGAGCTCTTGGGATCCCCCCTGCCTCCCTCCGGCCGGGAGCTCCATGGATCCCCACTTCCACCCATGGTGCATGGGAGCAGTGGGGATCCCCCCTGGCACCTGGGCAGGGTTCCCCCTTGCTGCCCAAAGTGTCCTGGAGCTGTGGGGTTCCCCCCTGCCACCTATGGAGGCCAGGATCTGCGGGGGTACCCCGCAGCTCCCCACGTGTGCAGGCAGCAGGGAAACCTGCAGCTCCCAGCAGGCGCTGGCTGAAGTCATGGAGAAGTCACAGATTCCATGACCTCCGTGACTAAATCGCAGCCTTACCCATTATCAATGCAAAATGACAGTATTAGGAGAACAAAAATATCATGCCCTGCTGACAAAATGAGTAAATTGGATTGAATTTCAGGATTCAAAGCAGGGCTCTCAGGGTATGTCTACACTGCAATTAAACACTCATGGCTGGACCGGGTCTGCTAACTTGGGCTTGAGGAGCTCAAGCTGCTGGGCTATAAAATTGCAGTGTAGACTGTTGGGCTCAGGCTGGAGCCCAGGCACTGGGACCGTCTCCCCTCGCTGGGTCCTAGAGCTCAGGCTCCAGCCTTAGCTCAAACATCTACACTGCTGTTTTACAGCCCCAGAGCACACGCACTGTGAGCCCGAGTCATCTGACACAGGCCAGGCATAGGTGTTCAACTGCAGTGTAGACATATCCACAGTGGCAGTTGTGTTATCTCAGAATGATTTTGTGGAGCATCACAGTGCCACCAGCAAGTAGTGGGAAGGGTTTATCTATAGTTCTTGACTCTGGAGGCACCAGTTGCTGCCTGCTCCATAGTTAAAGCTAAGGCCTTGTCTACACAGGGGAAATTGACTGGTATAGCTTATTCTGCATTAGCTGTGCTGGTCAACTTCCCTGTGAAGACAAGCCCTGAGTTGAATTTTTCATATAAAGCAGGAATTCAGCCACTTCTTTATGTATGGAAAATACAGCACATCATCCCTAAAATTTTACAGCACTTTTACTTTGAGTATAAGATTAGTTTTCTGTAAATTTCCAAGCAAGTCCATTAATTAGTTTAGGAGTTAAAATTAATTAATTCAAAATGTGTCCTTTCAGAAATTTAGCAGCTGGTGTCAAACCTTCCCCGTGCCATTAACAATAGATTTCTTTCCCCAAATAATTCTTGTGTGTCTCTTATGTAGTTTATTCTGTCAATATTTTTCTGAAAGAAATCTGATCACACTTTTATGTTGAAGGAAACTAGATCTTCTCAGTAATGATATCCTCAAAGCAAAGGTTTTCTTTTTTGAACAGGATGAAGAAAGTATCCCGATAGCATATCGAGAATTACCTGAATACAAAGAACTGCTAGAGTTAAAAAAGTTGAAGAAGCAAAAACTCCAGCAGATGCATGCAGAAAGTGGATTTGTGCAGCATGTGGGCTTCAAGGTAAGGTATACTGGTAATCTGTTGTTACAGTAGAACCTCAAAGATACGAACACCAGAGTTACAGACTGACTGGTCAACCGGACACATGTAGAACTGGAAGCAAGCAATCAGGCAGCAGCAGAGACCGAAAAAAAGAGCAAATACTATGCTGTGCCTGTATTGCATTTTAAAGCTAGGCACATCTGGACTGCCTGTCCCCACCTGTGAGGCAGCCACTTACAGCTAGGAGGTGAAGACTCTGAGGTTCACAGGCACAGCTGTGAGCCCCCTCTGCCAGCCCAAGGCAGCCTGAGCAGGCAGAGCAGGAATAATGCTGCGGTCTGTGCCGCTTTCCTGTAAGCCGCAGGTGCTGATTTCACCCTCTTCCCTTGGCCAGGAGGTGGACAAACTTGCAAGCTCAGTCCAAGCCTGGGAAAGAAGCTGCCACAGCCCAAGCTGCTTATGCTGCAAGGAAGCTGCCGGTGCTGGGGTGGGAGCTTCTGCTCTTGCGGCCAGTGTCTGGCCTGGAGTGTGAGCCCGAGCTACTGCCAGCATGCTGCGCTCTGGAGGAGCAGCTCAATTTTAAAGGGCCACAACTTGCACGGCGCACTCACTGATGCCGTAGGGCCTCAGGGTGTCTCACTCATCACCCTTGCAGTCAGGGCTTGAACCAGCTGCCTGTCCCCATCCACATGCACGGGGAAGCCACTTACACGTAGTAGGTGAAGATGCTGTTCGAAGTTACAAACAACCTCCATTCCCAAGCTTTCTATAATTCTGAGGTTCTACTGTATTCAATTTAGTGTGAGCATTTTTTTAAAAACTAGCAGGAATTGGATTTTCTAAGAAAATAGGAAACTTTCCTTTTCAGAGTGATAGACATATAGGAAAAATAAAGATGGAAATATGTAATCTCTTAATGCAGGATTTTGTCTTAGAAATGTACAGACAGCACAATAAAACTCGCTGTAAAGAAAAATAAATGACTACAGCTATCTGCACTGGTTTGTGAAACTCCTCTTGGAATATAATCTCTTTTGGGGTACTGGGAGTATTAAACCTTAAGGGTGAAATTAATCCCAGTTTATAGTAGCAAAGTTTCCCAGTCACTTAAAAAGATAGTCTTTCAGGAATTTGTCCTTTTGAGGGGAAAAAAAGCCAGAGATGTGGAATGATAACTTTGGTAGATCAATAGGTAGTGTACTGAGGCTGTAGGTGCAGCGAAAAATTGCAGCAGCATTTGGGCCAGCTCCAGGCAATTTTTGAAGAGAGGATTCAAGCAAGGAAATAAAATGATGTTGGTATGAGATGAATAAAAATAATATTTTTACACTTAACATACAGAGATGTGCTATCCGCAGCACCATCCGTTTCTAGGCAACATTGAAAAGGGAAGGATACCTGTTCCAGTTTGAGGATTTTCAGTCATTACCAACAAGCTTCTTTGTAGCAGAGGTGAAAGTAAGCCAGTACGCCCTGGTACGGCATACCGGCAAGAGCCAGTGCGCCGTACCGGGACCGGCTTTCCCAGACAGCAGTTTAAAGCCCTGGGGTAGCGGCGGTGGGGCTCTGGCAGTGATTTAAAGGGCCCCGGGACTCCAGCCCCTGCTACCGCCCCGGGGCCCTTTAAATCGCCGCCGGAGCCCCACCGCTGCTGCCCAAGGGCTTGGGCAGCAGGGCTCAGGCTGGGATTTAAAGGGCTCGGGGCTCCAGCAGCCACTACCTTTAAAGCTCTGCCAGAGCCCAGAGCCCCGGGGTAGCGGTGGCAGCCTGGAGTCCCCAGGGCTCCTCAGTGATTTAAAGGAACCGGGGCTCTGCTGCAGTAGCGGCAGCTGGAGCCCTTTAAACTGCCTCTGCAGCTGGTAGCTCGGGGGTGATTTAAAGGGCCTGGGACTCCCAGCCGTCACTACTGCAGCTGGAGCCCCAGGCCCTTTAAATCAGGATTTAAAGGGCCCGGGGATTTAAGGTCCTGCCTCTTCCAGTTGAGGCCAAGCCCCCTGCTCAGGACTCCAGCGTACCAGTAAGTCCTTTAACTTACTTTCACCTCTGGCTGTTCCCCATGTATGCAGTCGTGCAGGAATTGCCTTGACTCCTTAGAGATGAGAAAGGGCTTATTGGGCTTTTTTGGTAGTAGCCTTTTCCATAAGAATGCAAGGTTATTCAGTCCAAGGAGACTGACATACACTTGAAAACTGAGACTATCAGGCTAGTAATATACTGATACTGACAGACTTATGTCACAGTATTGGAAAGCTGAGGCTTTTTTAAATGAATGCTATTATTGTCATTCAGAATATAAAATATGGACTTTGAGCAAGAATATTGCAATTCTAGCTATGAAATATAATGGACAAAGTAATTTGAGTTACTGATTTAGTACTTTAATGTACTATATTCAAAATGTTATTAAGGTTACTAAATCAAGCACTCAGAAGTTAGGAAATGCCAGAATTAAGGTTGTCTTTGCAACCATAATTTGTCCCCCTTGTGTGTATGCATCATGATACAGTTTTAGTTACATGAACACATACTGTATTTTTCCACTGGACTGCCAACTCATTCAGTGCCCAGTGTGGACGTTGCTTACTTAATGAATAGCTATTCAAAAATTAAGTTTTTTTCCTGATTGTTCAAAGTGTGGCTTCTTGCCTCATTTACTGCACATTATTGAAACCCTGGTCAGAATACACAATTGTTTATTTCTTCATGGGCTTTTTTTTGGTGCTCATCGCTTTAGTATCTGAGTGCTTCACAAACGTTAATTAATTGTCACAACAGCCCTGTGAACTGGAGCGGGGGAGAGGGGTGTGTGTGGTATTCTATTTTACAGATGGGGAACTGAGGCTCAGTCACAGACCTGAGATTAAGGTCAAAAGTTGCCTCCAGTAGTGAGTGCCCAGTTTGAAATGATTAGAACCTCATTTTTCAGACTATGTAGCATTATGTAGCACTTTATATTTATATATAAGTACAGCTAAGTACAGCTTCCATTGATTTCAGTTCCAGCTCTGAGTGCTCAGCATTTCTGCATATCAGATCCCTGGGTCTCACTAATTGTGTGTTCCTTTTCTGGGTGCCTGTCTATGAAGAGTTTAAGAGATTTGTCTAGCATCACGTAGGAACTTTGTGGCTGAGGAAAGGATAGAATCCAGTTCTCTAGGACACCATTCAACTGCCTTAACCATGAGACCATCCTTTCTTTTCCTCCAGTCCTCTGCCTCATTCACTACACACCTTCCAACTTCTGCAACAAATGAAACAGAGTCCTGGAGACAACAGCCTCCTTTATTGTACAACCCTCATTCATTTCCAGAGTGGGTCCGCCCTGTGCACTGACTGATACCCATCATTGAGTGTAATCCTCTCTGTGGGACTCCCAGTAGAGAGGTGATGAGACACAGTTTTCCAGAGGGTTTCACAGTTATTTGCTGTCAGCGCAAGAATGGTGAGACTCAGGAATCTTGTGTTCCGGTCCAGGCTGTGGTGGGGAATTTGCTTTAGTCTCCTTGCCTGACCAGTCCTTGCCAACCAGTCCCAGTCTCCTCTTTTCCCTACTTCCAGTCCCAGTCTCCTCTTTTCCCTCCCCCTGATCTAGCTTTTGTCCCTTCTGCATTCAAAGTAGGCATCATCTTCCTCCACACTGACTGGTGGCCAGTAGGGGAGTCACTGAGAGCACAAGAAAGACTCATTGCTTTCAGTTGCAGTTCAGTCCCATTACAGGGAAAGTCCATCTTCACCCCTGTAGCCTTGGACTGGAGCATGCTCAGTCATTCTGTGGGAATGGTGCGTGTGGAGTGTAATCAGCATTAGGATCTGTGAGAGGCTTGAGCATGTTCAGTGAGGAAGGAATCTTCAGAGATTTAACTGGTAAAATGGAAGAAGTCTCTACTGAGCCTGTGAGAACTGAGATTTCTCCTGTGCTTATAACTTGGACAAATTTGGCTGGATTTTTCCTGGGAATAGCAAAAGGCACATCCATGACACACAGGCCACCCCCTTCAAGTCCCTGCTCCAAAGCATGAGGATGCAAGAAGTAAAAAAGGTCTCATGATTTTTTTTTAACATGGGCAGAACTACTGACTTTTTCCCTAGCCTTGTTCTTGGAAATGGCTGAACCATTTCGGTGGAATTAAAAATAAATAAGTAAAAACCAGCCATAGGCTAATACCCAGCATGGAAAATCTCAGTCCAAATGGGTTTTTTTGGCAGAGTTATAAGCAACTGAAATCAGGGTCTTATCATGGGAACTGTCAGGCACCCTTAACAATAGGTGGAACTACCAGCCTTGCATGGAGTATAAGTTATGTATGTACTGAATTTGGAAACGCTACTGTGTAATAAACCTAAGCTAATGTATGATGTTCTTTGAGTGCTAGTTCATGTCGATTCCAGTCAGGTGTGTGTTCACGCACGTGCATGGTAGCTGGAAGATTTTTCCCTAGCAGCAACCATAGGGTCGGCCTGGGCGCCCCCTGGAGTCGCGCCTTCATGGCGCCCAATATAGAGCCCTGCTGACCCGCCACCCAATCAGTTCCTTCTTACTGCCAGTAGAGTGACCAGACAGCAATCAGAATGCAAGGTCTGAAAAGAAAAATCAGGACCGGGGTGGGGGGGTAATAGGAGCCTCTATAAGAAAAAGACCCAAAAATCAGGACTGTCCCTGTAAAATCGGGACTTCTGGTCACCCTAACTGCCAGTGACGGTAGGTCGAACTTCCCTTGCTCTTGCTTCTGTTGTACTCACGTGGTTTATTCAGATCATGTAGTTTAGTATAGTGAGTCAGCTGTAAGTTTCATTTATAGGGGTTTACTCTCCATCCCACCCCACTTATTTGTTGCTTCCGGGGCATGCCGCGATCCCCGGGCTTCAAGACCTGCAAGGACTGAGCAAAGTGCATACCAAAAAGTGACCCCCACACATCCTGTTTATGGTGCCTGGGCAAGGGTTACCAAAAAGACCGCTGTAAAATCTTGAAACCTTGAAAATTCAAACCAAGAACCCTGAAAGAGAGAGAGCAGCAGCTTAAAATCCTCCTCATCGAGGCAGCTCTTTGACCGCAGTTGGACCCCGGTGCTGGGGATCTCACCACCAGCACATCCTCTTCGGTGTGGAGCACACCGGTGCCCTCTTCAAGAGGCACCGAAGAAAGACGCGGCTAAGGACTCTAGGCACTGTCATGGAGCGTGTTGGGGACACTCCAACCTTTGGTACCAGTTCCAATTGCTGGTGCAGAAGAAGAAGAGAATTGAAAGAGGCCGATCCCCATTGCCTAGATCCAGAGACCAGCCATCAGTGGTACTACAGTTGGGCCACGGCTCCGAAACTCAAGGGGCAGCCACGTTGACTCCTCCCGAAGCGAGGCAGTCGAGTCCGGGCCTGTCGAGCTCACCAAATCCCTCAGAGAGCCTGCCGTTTTTGTCCACTCCTGAAGTGTTTGAGGCAGCACAGGACCTGCTCAGACTCATGGCACCATTCTCACCCCCGAGGCAGGAAAAGGCGTCGGCACTGCAGGCTCCATCCTGCACTGTGCAGTTGAAGGGAAAGCCAGCTATGATGTTGTGATGCTCCCCGTTGCCTCAGCAATCACAGACACCAGCACCTCTATCCAGGGAGCGCAGTCGGTCCCTGGGCTTCTGACACGCCACGTCAAGAGGTGCAGCACTGCCCTGGTCCTTGTATTCCGAGACCTCAAAGTCCAACTATAGCAGGAGCAGAAGATGGAGCTCAAGGCACCACAGGAGGTCCCAGCCAATGCCGTGCACCCCTCAATGGCAGAACCCAGCTCAATGGCCCTTCTGGACTCCATGGATCTGAGCCAAGGATCTCACTCGGGTGCTGCTTCACTTGTGTCTGCAACCTTTGTCCCACCACATCCGTTGGCTGAGCAGTTATCTCCATCGTTGATGCCAGCAACCGCAGCACTGTTGCTAACATTGGCACCATCTGCGGCGCCGCCTTCAATAACATCCTTGGCACCAGAGGTGTCAGCGGCTCAGGTTATGGCACCAACCGCACCTTTGGCACCGGCTCGGGCACCAACGCCAATGCCATCATGGATGCTGCCTGCGCCGATGTCGATTACAACCACGGCGCGCACACACCATCAGACACCGGTGTGGGGGCCGACGTCAATGCCTGTACCTATGCCTTTCATGGTGCCACAACCGGACCATTCCACCTCTGTCCCCACCGGCTCAAGAGATCCCTCCAGCGGGGATGGAAGGGAGCAACTACCTTCCTTAGTGGCCTCCTTATCTTCCCCAAATGAGACACTGCCATTGCCCCAGCTCTGGAAGACTCGAGGGTGTTTCAGCAGTTGCTGCACCGGGTCGCACAGGGTCTAGGCATTAAGGCAGAGGAAGTTGTAGATGATGCAGACCCTATGGTGGACATCCTGGCCCCTTTGGGCCCTTCCTTTATCACCTTACCACTAATCAAAACTATCCCGGATATGACCAAGACCCTGTGGCAGACCCCGGACTCTCTGCCGCCTACTGCCAAGCTCAATGAACCGTGGTACTTTGTGCCCTCCATGGGCTACGAACATCTGTACACTGGTGGTGGACACTGCTAACCAGTGAGAGAGGCAGGGTTTCCAGGGCCCTTCCTCCAAGAATAGGGACGCAAAAAAACTGGACCTCTTCGGGCAGAAGGTATACGCCACAGGGGAACTGCAACTCTGCATTTCCAGCCAACAGGCCATCATCAGCAGGTATGCCTATAGTACCTGCTGAGCAATGGCTACGTTTAGAGTTATTTTCCTCAGATTCCTGGGCTGAATTCTCGGCTTTGGTCAAGGAGGAGAGATTGATCTCCAGGACATGCCTGCAAGCAGCACTTGATGGGGCAGACATTGCCACTAGAGTCATGGCCATGGGTGTATCCATGAGAAGGGGCTAGTGGCTCCAGGTCTCCCCTTTGTGGTCCAGCAGACCATACAGGACCTGCCTTTTGAGGGTGAGACTCTGTTTTTGGAAAAGACAGTCAAAAGGCTAAACAGCCTGAAGGACTCCAGAGCCACCCACAGGTCCCTGGGCCTCTACACGCCTTCCACTCAGCAGAGACGCTTCCAGCCACAGCCCACTTAAAGGTTCAGTCAGCAGAACTATCAAGATGGCTCCAGAAGGCAGAACAGAAGTGGCAGGAGAAAGCCACGTCAACCTTCTGGCCAGAGCTCAGGACAACCGAAGCCATCTTCGGGACCTAAGCCTGCCTTTCGAAGGCACGGTCGAGGACCGTGTACCACACCTGGAAATGGATCCACCCTGTCTTACCTTCTCATCCCAACTATCCCCTTTCCACCATGCATAGTCCCTTATTTCCTTGTACCGATGGGTGCTCCGCACAGTACAGGGGAGGATACTCCATCCAATTCTGTGCCCTTCCACCCCACTTCCCTGTCCCTGTTCAGGGACCCTTCTCACAAGCAACTCCTTATCCAGGAGGTGCAGTCACTCCTATTTTAGGGGCAGTGAAGGAGGTTCCTCAGCAGCACAGGGGCAAGGACTTTTATTCCTTGTATTTCCTAATACCGAAAGCTAAAGGCAGCCTCAGGCCCATCCTGGACCTGCTGGAACTCAACAAGTTTATAAAGAAACTCAAGTTCCGCATGGTCTCTCTGGTCTCCATCATTTCCTCATTGGATCCAGCAGACTAGTATGCCGCCCTCGACTTGAAGGACGCATACTTTCATATCGCGATCACTCAGCCCCACAGGAAGTACCTCAGGTTCATGGTGGACAGCACCCACTACCAATTCACAGTTTTCCCATTCGGCCTGTCAGCAGCACCTCAGGTTTTCACCAAGTGCATGGCAGTCGTCACTGTGTTTCTGCGCAGGCACCAGGTTGAGGTGTTTCCTTACCTCGACGACGTCTGGCTGATCAAGAGCCGCTCCAAGACCCAAGTAGAGGCTCAGGTCTAGTTTATCAGAGCCCCTTCATCAACCTGGGTCTCCTTTTAAACAAAGCAAAGTCCACTCTGTCTCCTGTCCAGAGGATAGAGTTTATAGGGGCAGTATTGGAGTTGACCCAGGCCAGGGCATACCTGCTGCAAGCAAGGTTTCAGGCCCTGACGGATAGCATTCGAGGCCTCAGACAGTTTCCCACCACCACAGCAAGAAACTGCCTGAAGCTTCTGGGACACATGGTGGCTTGTACCTATGTGGTGCAGCATGCCAGGCTCAGACTAAGACCTCTTCAGTCGTGGCTGGCGTCAGTGTACCGCCTGGCCAGAGACAGCCTGGACAGGATAGTGACTCTACCTCTCCTGGTCCTCGACTCCCTCCTGTGGTGGCTCAACCCTCAGGAGGTATGCTCAGTGTTCCCCTTTGCCAGTCCACAGCCGTCCCGTCTCTAGTGACGGATGCATCAGACAGGGGCTGGGGAGCACATTTAGGAGACCACAGGACTCAAAGTCTTTGGTCTTAGGTGGATCTGGCTCTCCACATCAATGTCAGAGAGCTGAGAGTGGTGTGCCTGAAATGCCAGGCCTTCCGGGCATACTTAACGGGACAATGTGTATCAGTCATGACAGACAACACCTCTGCAATGTTCTGTATTAACAAACGGGGGGGAGGGGTGTGCACGGTCCTCTCCCCTGTGCCAGGAAGCCCTCATGCTGTGGGACTTCTGTGTAGAACATTCAATACACCTGCAAGTATCGGACCTCCCCGGGGTACAAAATGAGCTGGCAGACCACCTCAGCAGGTTGTTTCATGGCCACGAGCAGTCCCTTCACCCAGATGTCGCGATTTCAATCTTCCAGGGGTGGGGCTTTTCCCAGATAAACCTATTCGCCACACAACACAACAGGAAGTGCCAGCAGTTCGTCTCCTTCCAGAACCACAGCCCGGGCTCCAGAGCGGACTCGTTCCTCCACCACTGAGGAGGTTGTCTCCTGTATATGTCTTTCCGCCCATACCACTCATTCACAAGGTGCTCTTCAAGACTGGAGGGAATGAGCTCAGGTTATATTGATCGCTCCAGCATGACCCCGACAGCACCGGTATACATCTCTCCTAGACAAGTCCGTGGAAGCCCTGCTACTCTTCCCGGACATTCTGACGCAAAATCATGGTGGTCTTCGACATCTGAGCCTCAACTCGCTTTACCTTACGGTGTGGAAGCTCCATGGTTGAACCCGATGGAGCTTTCCTGTTCAGACCAGGTTAGACAAGACCTCCTTGGCAGTAGAAAACCCTCTATGAGAGCCTCTACCTTGCCAAGTGGAAGAGATTTTCAATCTGGTTGGTGCTGCGCCATTCGTCGCCGATGCTGGACCCAGTGCTGCTTATTCTGGACTACCTTCACCATCTGAAGTAGCAGGGGCTTTCGTTGTCATCGATAAGGGTGCACTTAGCCACCATCTAGGCCTTTCACCCAGGCGAGGAGGGCCGCTCAGTGTTTGCTAACCCTATGTTCAGCCGGTTTTTAAAAGGGCTCAACAGGCTATATCCTAATGTCTGACAGCCTGTCCCAGCCTGGAACCTCAACCTGGTCCTTTCTAGGCTTATGGGACCACCCTTTGAGCCCTTGGCAATGTGCTCCCTTCTCTCTTTCTCTTACAAGATGGCGTTCCTGGTGGCAATAACCTCAGGAGGGTGTCTGAACTCAAAGCCCTAACTTCAGAGCCCCCTTGTACTGTGTTCTATAAGGACAAGGTGCAGCTCATCCTGCTTTCCTCCTGAAGGTTGTGTCACAGTTTCACGTGAACCAGGACATCTTTCTTCCAGCGTTCTACCCTAAGCCGCATTCCAGTGGCAGGGAGCAGAGACTACACTCTCTGGATGTCCGCAGGATGCTAGCCTTTTACATCGAGAGAATTAAGCTGTTCAGAAAATCAGTCCAGTTATTCATGGCAGTGGTGGACAGAATGAAAGGTCTGCCTGTGTTGTAACAATGCATTTTGTCACGGATTACATCCTGTGTCCGGGAATGCTACAACCTGACAGGAGTTCCTGCACCCCCGATCACTGCGCACTCCGCTAGGGCGCAGGCTTCATCAACAGCTTTCCTGGCACAGGTCCCCACTCAGGAAATCTGCAGCGTGGCGACATGGTCCTTCATCCACACTTTCACCACGCACTATGCGATTACCCAGCAGGTCAGGGACGATGCGGCCTTTGGACGAGCAGTGCTGCAATCGGTGGATGATTCCGACCCCGCTTCCTGAACTTGGGCTTGTGAGTCACCCAATTTGGAATCGACATGAACAAGCACTCGAAGAAGAAAAACGGTTACTCACCTTCTCATAACTGTTGTTCGAGATGCGTTGTTCATGTCCATTCCAATACCTACCCACCTACCCCTCTGTCGGAGTAGCTGGCAAGAAGGAACTGCGGGGGTGATGGGTCGGCAGGGCTCTCTATATTGGGTGCCATGAAGGCGCGACTCCAGGGGGTGGCCAGGCTATGGTTGCTGCTAGGGAAAAATCTTGCAGCTACTGTGCACGTGTATGCACACACACCTGATTGGAATGGTCATGAACGACACATCTCGAAGAACAACAGTAGGTTACTCACTGGTGAGTAACTGTTTTTTAGTCTTCCGTACAGCTTACCTTAAAAGGTTGCTAATGCAGCTGTCTAGTGATACCACATTTTGCTTGCATGTAGAGGATCCCAAGTTCAGGCATTTCAGATTGTCGAGTTTGGAGAATTGCAAGGTCATCATGCTCACCCCTGAGCTAGAAAGGACTGCCTTGTGTCACTCTGCAGCAACTCATCTGGCGAGTTTAGGACTGACACTGATAGGTTCCAGAGGAAAGCATGTCCATCTGTTGTTGGCCAGAAGGATAATTGCAATGGGAGCCTTGAGGGAGTGGGGAATGAAGCAGAAAGTAGGATGATCATCAGCGGTCCAAGTGGTCTTTCCCAGGATCTGTTAATTTATAAATACTAGAGAGACAAGGTGGGTGAGATAATCTTTTATTGGGCCAACTTCTGTTGTGGAGAGAGACAAGCTTTCAGGATTATACAGTGCTCATCTGCAGGTGGTGATGATTTTTCAAGAAACCATGCTCTTTATTATCCTTTGAATGCAGTACATTGGTTGAGATGAAACTATATATATTTTTAACATAAATTCTTTCTTTCACTACCTTTTTGTTCAATATGTTTCACAGTGTGACAACTGCGGAACTGAACCCATTCAAGGCATTCGGTGGCACTGCCAGGATTGCCCTCAAGAAATGTCCTTGGATTTCTGTGATTCTTGTTCCGACTGGTGAGCAGCAAGCATTGATGCTTCTTATTTGCAATTACTTGAATAACCCTTTAAGGCGTAAACACTGAGTAAATTCTTCGCTATATGGGATTTATCTGTTCCATGATACCTCTTGAAAGTTAGATGTAACTAGATTATAACTGTAAAGTGTGTTTCTAATAGTTCTTTTTGGTGTGTTTTCTGGTGGTGTGAAAGTCAGGCATTCTTTCAGTGTAATGGAGAGAGTAATTAATATTTGGACTGTTAAGTATGAGACAGGGAAAGTATGTTCTCTGAAATCCTCAACTGTGAAGTAATGGTGTGTGATATAGAATTTGACATGCATCTGTCAGTTAAAAAAATAAAAAGAAACATATATTCATTGTTCTGGAAGTGAATATATTATGAAAAATAAGTTCACTTGCCAAATTGTGTTTTCTTTCCTTTGCAGTCTACATGAAACAGAGATTCACAAGGAAGATCACCAGTTACAGCCTATTTACAGAGCAGAGACATTCTTAGATAGAGACTACTGCATGTCCCAAGGCACCAGTTACAATTATCTTGACCCAAACTACTTTCCAGCAAATAGATGACATGGGAAGCAGACTTACTACCTGGGCTTACAATCCTCTTTGAAAAGTAACAATGGCATCATTGTTAATTCCGTGCACACTTTGGAAAGACTCTGCTTTCCCTGAAATGTCACTCACAGCATGACAGCTTCCTGGGTGTACTCGTCAAACTACAGCTCTGAACAGTCACGGTTCTTGATCACTGAACAGCAGCTGAACATTCCTAGTGTGCAGAAGGTTTCACTGGGAGACTTTCCTTTTCCCACCTTAAGTCATTTTTAGGTGGTGAATCTAAAACAAAACAAAAAAGAAAGGAAAAAAATATAGAAGGCTGAGCCAGAAATGAGAGCACGCATTTAAAGATACAATAAATTCCAAAGGCTTTGAAGAACTTGGTTATGAGATCCAGAGAAGATGAAGTATTTATATAAAAACAGTTTAGTAGCTTGCAGTTTTGTTGTGAAATAGTTTTCCGCACAGGAACTGACTTCTTTAGGCAAGGTTTTAACCAATGACAGTGTTTGCTTCTAGGATATACTCTAAAAAATACTCACTGTTTCAGTGATGGTTGGTTACAGGTCTTGATTAAATTGGAGCTGCTTAATCACATTGACTTCTTCTAATTTTTTTTTTTTTTTTTTTTACCACAATGAACTCTATTACCAACAGTGAAGCACTACAGGGAGCAACTGTTGCATTGCTTCCTTAACCAGCTCATGGTTTGTGAATGTTAAAAAAATTGTCACTCAGATATATTTTTTAAATGTAATGTTATATAAGATGATCATGTGACGTGTACAAAATATGGTGAAAAGTGCCAGTGGTAGTAACTGTGTAAAGTCCCTAATACTCAACATTAACTCCTTTAAAATAAAGTACACAGCCTTCTGCCTCTGCATTTGGAGTTGGTAGTGCAACTCATCAAAGAAAACTGCCTAATATAAATCATATATATGGTAATAATTTTCCTCTTTTGTAGTCTGCACAAGATCCATGAAAGATTGTATTTTTATTACTATTTAAACAAGTGATTAAATTTAGCCTGAGCAGTGAGCAAAGGTTCACATGCATTCTTTTATACTGCTGGATTTTGTCGTGCATCATTTAAAACATTTTGTATGTTTCTTCTTATCTGTGTATACAGTATGTTCTTAAATAATGTTCAATTGTCAGGAGAACTGTGAGAAATAAACTATGTGGATACGCTCTGTTTATATATAGAATGCTTACTGTGATTTCCTTTCTGGGTAGAAATTAATTTTTTAACTAACATTAACAATAGAAAATAGTACATTTTAGTAGGTCACATGAATACTTAAAGGGCCCGTATCTGCACTGGCTCAGCACTTGGCACTACTGTTGACTTCAGTGAGAACTGAACGTACGCTGCACCTAATAGAATGTGCTCGGCCTCTTGCAGGATAAGAGCCTTAGTTTTCTCATATCCTGTTCACAAATTGGGTTGTTGTTTTTTCAGACTAAAGAAGAAAGGAACGTTAGCAACTTTGGTGTGCTGTATTAATCTCAAAACGTGCTGATGTCTGCAAAGCTTTGTAATTATTGTGATATTTTTGAACTAATAACTTTTTTTATTGAACTGTATCGCTGGTGATTCAGAAACACGCATTATTTTAAACTGTATTAGTTTTCCACTGAAACAAGAACTCAAATTTTCAGAGTGATTTAGAATGTAAAAGAAACACATTAGCTTAAAACCATGGCAATAAGAAGGGTAATTGGCTGATTGCATTTGATAGTAACTTTAACTGTAGCCTGATCACAATGTTAAATTTCACAGTTTCATTTAGGTTTTCATACTATTTGTTTCTAAGGAAAATAAGTTTAAGCCTATAATATATTGAGTAGATAATATAGTACAGTTACTAAAAACATTGAATGATGTAATACATCATCTGTAAACATCTCATATACTTTGAGAAATTAATAAACCTAAAGATATATAATACAACAAAGATACCATATGTATTTCACTTTTCTCTTTGATGAAAGACAAAAGCTATTGTGTGATAGAATCTATAATATCATGGGAACATATAATACTATGTTCTCCCACTCAGTTACACTACTGTCATGGAAGCTGTTTTGGTGAAGAGTGATTACTAAAGAGAGAAATCTGTTGTCATCTTATTTTTGAAGGGCTTTTAAAATGTTCTTAGAGGGAAATAACCATAATACAGAAGTGGGGGAAAAAAATTACAAATGTGCACAGGGGAAAGGTTAATACAGTTTGAATGGGGTGGGGGGTTTCAGACATGAGGGAATTCAGACATGAAATCCCTTAGTTAAAATCTCTTGATTAAAGCCCTGTTTCTAATTTGAATGAATATTTGTGTGTATGTATGTGCGCACGCACACACAATTATCTCTCTCACACACAGTATGTATGTGTATGAAGATATATGTAAGAGTGGTGGATATCAAATATATAATATACTTACACAAAAACAGTGTTACTTACTGAGATGGGGGAAATCTTGTGTGTGTGTGTGAGATACTTGCATATTTGATCCATGTAATGTTTGCATTGGTTCTAGATTGGCATCACAGCGGCTATACCTGATGGACTCGGACAGTGGTTTTCAACCTTTTTTCATTTGCAGACCCCTACACAATTTGACATGGATGTTGCAGACCCCTTTGAAAGTTCAACCTGTGATCCAGAGACTCCTACCGTAGAAGTCTTAGACTGAAAACTGACTGAACAGAATTCAACTGTAAATGTTTCAGTGCACAGCATTTGACACAGTGTGAGAAAGGGCACTAAACTTTGGGCTTCTATGGTAACAACACCACTTCTGGGTTTTGACCTGTAGGTGGGGGTATTCAAATCCTTTTGATTGATCAGAAAAAACAGAAAGCCTTTTCTGAGATCTGAAATTTTATTTTCCTAGTCACCATTCGCGGACCCCTTAGACATACAGTGCAGATGTTCAGCGGGTCCGCGGATCGCAGGTTGAAAACCACTGGACTAGGAAATGTGATATAAGAAGGAGGGTGGAATTAAGGGTAAGATTTGACATACTACATTTAAAATATGGAATTGTATATTGACTAATATTGTAAATAACTTTTGGAATTAGAAACTGATGATTGGTTTCTGAGGGACAGCACCAAAAATCAGAGTTTCACATTCCACTCAATTGTCATTCTAATGAGAAATAACTCAAGGAACAACTAGAAATACCTGTATGTGGGTGTGCTTAGGATAATTTACAACCACATGATCATTCTAAAATCCTCTAATTATTGGAAAAATAGCATAAGAGTACAGCCATTAGTGCCACCAGGTTCAGATCTAGGCTAAAAGGACGTTTCTCTTCAAGCTGGAGGAGTCTGGCTGCATTCTGAAGGTAAATTGATTATTTCCAAGAAGTGTTTTGCTAGACATGTTGTATCACATACCCTTCCAGGTCGTTCATGGCAATGTTCTGGAGTTCGCCTAGCACTTCAGTTGGTGTCAGAGGTAAAAGGTTAACTTATAAAGGAACCCAAGGAAGCAAGAACATCCACGATTAAAGGAGAAAAGCAGGTCTAAAATTGCCCTTTAGTGAATAACTGGAGCTATTTGCTCACATGGCAGATGGCAAGGAACTAGAAGAAAAGGGGGGAAAAAAAACTTGCCATGATTTGGAGGGAGGGGGAGTTTAGAGTGCTTTATTTGATTTATATTTATCAGTTATCCATATTTTATGGAGCTTTAGGCAAGATCAAACCCAAGTGTACTACGGCATAAATTACGACTCTTAGCATTTGTCCATACTTTTTATTTGTATTATGTCTTCATTACAAGAAAGATAACTTTAAAAATACAAATCTGCCCCATAAATGCTCATTGAAAGTACAGTTGTTGACGGAAAGATCAATCATGCAAACTTAAACTATGGACTGGTGCAACAGCACGGTAAGAGGATGCAATTACTTCACAAGACTGTCAAATAAGTTTGGGGTGTTTTGGCTACCAGTATACCAAAAGCATTTTGGCTGAGTAGATGGAAATATCATATGATTTTGCATATTTTTGTGCTGATATTTTGGAAAGATAGATTGTTAAAAATACAAGCAACAGGAATCAAACAATCCCTGCCTCTTTTTTTTTTCTTTTCTTTTTGACTGTCATTTTCAAAGTTTGGCAGTGCCACTAGAAGACAACAGATGAGGATCCAAAACTGAAATTTACACTTGGAATACTTAGAGAGTATGATTTAATAGTATCTGCTAATCTTTATATATAATGGCTGCTGAACAACTTCACATGCTAATTTTTAACAGTGAAATATGCAACTATTATTAGCATGGAGAAATATCTGTTTGCACTTTTTTAATTGTACCAACATTACTCAGTTCATGTTTTCAGCAAAGAACAAAGGTATCCCTGCCCAATTAGAAAATTGTTACAATATACAGCAAATTCTACCAGCACAGCAAAGATTTCACAGCAGTTTTGTCTGTGCGATGGCAACAGATGGACAGACCTCTACAATATTTGTTAATTTCTGCATGTTCCATTCATTTTTTCAATGCATTTACAGTGTTTTGGGGAAGTGTTAAAAGTCTGTTCAACTCCACAGCTCCACAAATTAGCATGACTAATTCCAGGAATATTCCATTATCAAGCACAATGGCAGAGAACAGATTTCAACCACTATAAATCAGGAACAAGCTAAGTGTTAGCACAAAAATGAACAGTGTTAATTAATGAAAGAAAAAAAATAACCTCATTGCAATGAGACAGAGCAATCCTGAAAGTCTTTGCTATATGGCAGTTGACGGAGCTGACCGCTGATTGTGCAATACATATGATTATATTCAAATGCATGATACTATAAATATAAACTGGAGCTGCTGTTCACCATGCTGCTTTTAACCTGTGCAAACAATTTGATAAACAACATACAGTACTCGTGTGGTTTTAGTGTGGAGACCATTTTGTATTTAGCATACTGTATGATTATAAATAAAAGATTTATTTTAAAATAACATTGAATACCACATGCACTAATTCCAGATACCTCTCAAAACAGCAGATATTGCTTTGAACAGCATTTTAGTCAAGTGTGACAAGTGCACATAAGATGAAACTTTTGCATATAAACCATTACTGTACTTCTGCTGAAAGAGACAATGCTTCCTCTTCCTTTTTCAGAAAGCAGTCAACTGCTGTGCAAACTTGAAGAAAAACCTCTTCTGGCGTTCCTTCTGCATTTATCTATTAAAACAAAAAGTATGTTACATAGAAATGATGTTGTGAACATCAGCCCATGCTGATTACATTGTAACAATTTAAATTACCCATGTTGTCTAAATAATTGATCCAAAGGACTCAGAGCAGTACTAATTCTGGGTTATTGGATTTGGGATTGGATTTATAAACATGCTCCTTAAGAAAATCCTACTGTAGTGTCTGCAGCTTCATTAAATGCTGAACTGGAAAACAGCGTATTCATTTCTTATGCTTCCACTAGATCACGTGGAGGTTTTGTAGGTCGCTCAATTGTACATTGATCTTTCTGCAGAGTCCTTTGAAGTTTAAAATATCGTAACAACTTTGATATATGGAAAGGACTCTCAAATTTTTGGGATTCTATTTTAACACTATTTTATGTTAAACATAAACTCAATAAAATAGCCCCATTTAATACTGGTAAAAAAAAATAAGTCCCTAGCACTGACTTGTTTACTGTTTTCTTGTCATTTGAAGTGTCACTGCATATAATCCTATGATGTAAGGGCTTTCAGGCAACAGCTCCCAACCTAGCATGTCAGTTTTGAGTTTTTTGTATTTCAAGCTTTGTGAATTTGTTCCAGTTTTTTCATGACCTTTGGGCAGTGCATGTTCTGCAGTGGGCACTGCTTTTGTTCTGGTCCATTGCTCACTTTCTTCAAAAAAGATGATAAGTCTGAGTTGTTCTCTTTAGCCTTGTGTTCTTCACAGATTCTGCTTTGACCACATTTTCTCCTGGCTGTTAGACTAACTTTGGAGAACTGACTAAGAAAGAGTAAAACTGCTTCCTATGCTGTGGAATAATTACCAGTGTTTTGGCTGTGGGGAACAGAGTTTACAGCCATTAATTGTTCTGTGTATTATATGGGAAACGTGTAGATTAATACAGTGATTGAGTGAGATCTGGAAACAGCTTATTTTTTTTCATTATGGATCGATTTTCTTCGTTTGTATTTAGTGTCAGATGCTTTTTTTATTCTGAGTTTCATCTTTGGCCTATTAAAACCATTCACACACCTCTCTAAATTTTTATATTTTGTATTCCAGAAATATCTGCAAACAGGATCTGTAATCCAATCTATCATGTTTATTACCACTGATAAATAATGGCTTCATCTATGTAGTGAAACAGAATTTGAGATCTGAACTAAAGTTTCAATCTCTAATTCAATTGTTTCTTCCAAAGTATGAAACTCTACACTGTATGCACACAAAATACATATTTTAGAGCCAGCAAAATTTCAGTGCAAGAAAAGTTCCTCAAAATTCTTTTATTTCTCAAATTTTTAAAATATAACATTAGCTGCCCATTCAGGGCTCTATGTGCCTATCCCATAATTTTAAAATCACTAAATAAAGGCCTGTCCATAACTACAGCACCTCAGCACATTCCCTCCTCAACAGCCTTAGAGAAGAGGGGGAAAGGATATGTTTTGCAATGTGCCCAAAGGTTAACAACTCTGGATTTTGGTGGATCCAATGGGGATGGAGGGGGGTAACATCTAAAAATCAAGGATACCCGGTAGCCTATGTCTCCTACTCTCCCTCCTACCGATTTGAAACAAGTGAGGTGACAATATCCACCGCTGTAGTACCCCATGGGACAGTTCATGGGGCAGCAGAACTATTGCCCACAACTACACTCTGGGTTCTCTTAGGAGTAAAAGAACAGACACACCCAGGAAAGGATCCATCCACCCCTCCTTGTGTTCACAAACAAACCAATTAGATCTCATGGTCAACTGTATTGTAGGCCGAAGACAAAGAATCAGCACGAGCACGTTAGTGTACAACCTCAAAGATATGAACACCAGAGTTACGGACTTACTGGTCAACTGGACACCATGTAGAACCGGAAATAATCAATCAGGCAGCAGTGGAGACCAAAAAAACCCAGCAGCAAGTACCGTATTGCCTTGGGGCTTCAGCCATGGGGCCGAGGAGGGAGGGGGGGGGTCAGGGCTCTTGGTCAACGGGGGAGGGGGAACTCGGGGCTTCTGACCATCGGGAGCACCAGGGCTCAGGGTTTTAGACCTGGGGTGAGCGCTGGGACTCAGGGCTTCAGCCCCGCAGCTCTGTTCCCAGCTTCAGCCCCGGGGGGGACCAGGACTCAGGACTTTGCTAAAGGGGGAGTGCTGGTTTCAGCCCCAGCACTCCCCTCGTGGCCAAAGTCCCAAGCCCCGGTGTGCCCGCACCCCTGGCAGAAACTGGAGGGAGGAGAAGGGAGCTGTGGGGAGCCCTGGTGCCCCCTGTGGGGCAGAAGCTGGGAATGGAACTGCTGGGCTGAAGCCCCAACCCGAGCTCCCTCCAGCTCTAAAGCCCTGAGCTCTGGTGCTCCTGCGGGGCAGAAACCCAGAACGCTGGTGCCTCGAGGGTCAGAAGCCCCTCACCCACCCTCCGTGGCTGCAGCCCCAACCCCCCAGTGGCTGAAGTCCATAATGTCTTGTTCAGAGTTAGGGAACATTTCAGATTTATGAACAACCTCCATTCCCAAGATCCTGTATCTTCAACCATTGCTGGGAGGAGGTTAGCAAATGCAACCAGTGTAGTTGCCTTGCTACCACCTTCTGGGGGTATGTCTACATTGCAATAAAAGACCCACAGCTGGCCCAGTTCAGCTGACTGGGGTTCACAGGACTTGGCTGTGGGGCTAAAATTTGTAATTTACACGTTTGGGCTTGGGCTGTAGCCTGGGCTCTGAAAGCCCGTGAGGGGAGTGGGGATCTCAGAGCCCAGGCTCCAGCTTGAGCCCAAAAATCTGCACTGCAGCCTGAACCCCGTAAGCCTTAATCAACTGACCCGGGCTCTGAGACTCGCTGCTGCAGGTTTTTTATTGCAGTGGAGACCTCCCGTCAGTGACTCTTCCTAACAATGGGAGCTAGAACACAGGCCAATAGCCAGACTGTCAGCATCAAGAGTTGGTTTCCTGAACATGGGATTTGCAATACTTTATTTAAGAGCTGCTGGAATCTATCCACTCAATGGGAAACACTGACAATTTTGACCAACAATGGGCCCCGTACCACCACCACCACTGGCTCTCACCAGACATGAAGGGAAAAGGTCCAACTCGCAGGATATAGCACAAAGTTATCCCAGCACCTGTATGATTTCAGCGAGCAGCACTGCCTGAAAGAGAAGTTTGTTCCTTCAAGTGTATGATGGACCCTGCAAGATAAGAACTTACAAATGGTACGGTAAGTTCAAGACTGTGTGTCCTCTGTTGTGAGCTAGATCTAAATACAGTATTAAGGCTCTCTGGTTTTTGTGGTGCATCTGATTGGAAATTCCACTGCAGTTTTAGGTAAATTCCAACACGGAGGGTTTTAGTGTGAAGTCTGAAAATGAATATTACACTCAGTCCTTTAGTCCTTGTGTTGTTTATTTTGGTGATATTTTCAGTTTATTTTATACTTCCCCATATTTTTATTTCATTGCATGACTTAGTATTGAAAATGCATAACTTGAAATTGCCACAGAGGAAATGGAGCTTTTGACTATAGAAACGAGACCATGTAGGTACCCTTACGGTAAAGCATATAGTGTTGGATGCTATCAGAGACTGGACAATCCACGAGATGGTCTTATCCAGTATGACAATTTCTATGAATAATTGTTGGGGTTTTTGTAACAGCTATGCAAAAAGTCTGCAATAAGTAACTAAAAGTTTCTTTTACTTCTCCTTAACCAGCACATGACTTAACTACTTTTCAGAGCTGTTATTAAAAGTAGAAGGAAAAAACTGCATCTGGATTGACATCTTGTGGGCTAAACTTCAGGCTGATGTAATTTGAAATAGGGAAGTTTTATGAATCCCTAAAAATCCACTGGGCCAGGCTGCTTACATTATTTGCTAAGTGCACACTCTTTTTATTTAGCTGTCTATTTGAACATGAAGTATCCTAGGAATACACCTACTCAGCTACTGTAAACCAAGGTTGGGATCTTGCTTGATTGCCTGTGGCATTGCTGTTAATATTACTTATTAAACTCCTACATACTGTCAATAAACGAAGCTTTAAAGGATGAGTCAGATATTAAGAATAATCAGAATTTGTCTTTCTCAGTAAAAAGCAGAACTACTGAATAAACCACTATTACATTAGATATCAAGCCTGATTTTTAAAGGTATTTAGGCACCTAAAGATGCAGACAGATGCCTAGTGGGATTTTCAAAAGCACCTATGTGACTAACTCCCCTGGAAATCAATGGGGGTGAGGCACTTAGGCACTTTTGAAAATCCTACTAGGTGCCTATTTGTGGTCATGTCTACACTTATGGTGGGGTGTGTACACACACAGCATGCCAGCTAGAAAGGGTATAAATAGCACTGTAAATAGTGAGGCACTGCTTAGGCGAGTAGTAGACTACACACCTGAACCCCTCGGCTACAGTCCCAGACCACCCTCCAACCCCCAGCAGCGCTTCCCAAGTCTACACTGCTATTTTTAGCAATGTAGTGGCCCGCTGCCAGAGACTTTCCCTGCCACAGTGAAAGGCTCCAGCAACAGGGGAGAGGCAGCAGGGAAAGGATCTAGCAGGGGGGCAGAGGGAAAAGAGCTGGCAGGGAGCTTCCCTGCTGCTGGAGCCTTAACTCGCTGCCTCCCCCCTGCCAGAGCCTTTCACTGCCATGTGTAACTACACACCTCAGTGACAAGTGTGGATGCAGCCTGCCTTTCAGTCCAGCATGTAGCTACACAGGTAGAATAGCCTGTATCTTTAGGCACCCAAATACAATAAGAAACCAGACCCATACTCTGCTTCACTTAACCATTATACTGTGGAAGACAACTTATAATTCCTCAAAAACCCTGTCCCTGTGGATAACCATGTTCAATGGCAAAAAGAGTAAAATATATTTGTGGTTCATAATTTGATTTTGTACTAGAAAAAAAATCAACATTTGCTATAAAACCTTTTAGCCTACAAACCATGTGTGCTGCAGTGCTCCTGAGATGCAGCCTGCCCTAAATTGTGTCTTTGTTTATACAGCCCTTTCTAAAAGAAGCACCTAATTTGGATTCACATGTGGCTATCACACATAATAAATGTGAGTATGGTTCCATAAGTTAGTTCTTGCACCTAGGATTGACTGTTGCCATGAGTTTTCCTATTGTAACTAAACCTTGACTTTTGCGTTTTTGTTATGAAATTTTTCACTTTTCTGTTTTTGTGCCATAACAAGCAGCTACCCCAAAAAGACATAGTTCAATAGTTAACTGCAAATTTATATCAGCTTTCTGAATTAAAATAGTGCAGCAGCTTTGTATTTCTGAAAAACAACACTCGACAGCATGAATGCTTCTGTATTAAGGAAGTTACAGTCTTTGTTCCTTTCAAAAGTACTTTCTGCACTTACATGTAGGATAGGAATAATCTGTAAAAACAATCTGTAGTCGTCGTTACCAGCTGGGTGCACTGCGTCACACATGGTAGGGATCATAGAGAACTGAATTGCCTCTAATACCAAGATTTTAAATTCCTTAAATGGAAAAACTTCTATCCCACCGTTACAGTCACTTTGATGCCCAGAATAGGGTTTGGAAGCTATCTGCTCAAATGGAAAATGTGCAGATTAGAAACAAACAAACTAAACCCCCAAACCCCTTCAATTCTATCCCCTTTATTCTCTCTGATTAGATTTCTTTTGAAACTGCACATCAATGTGGCACACTCCCTGTGCCTCTGCTCAGCTGAGCTTTCAAAAGGTTCACTATCACACGGCTGTTACTCTGAAACCATTTATTCCTGTCAGGTTCACAGACAGTGGGAATCATTTGCATATTAAGATTCCAATACCTTTGTTGGGTGCAGGGCCTTAGTTGCTGAATAGAAGCAGTTAGCAGTTATCTTTTGTTCAAAGAGTGACTTCAAATGGAGACCTGACCTTCCGGCCACAATAATCTGACACTGTCGAATCATCATTTCAAGAATCCTATTGACTCCAAAGGTTCTTGGTCTCCATAAGGTCCTTAAGGCTCCTTCCACAAATGTTCTAACAGTAAATCTAATGCAGTTAATGAACAAACTAAGGTTTGATGTTTGGGCTCTTTATAAAATATGGTGCCCCTACTTGATGGTCCACATCTCTACCTTCCCCACCTAACTGACATTTAACTGGCACCCTTGCTGGCCAAAGATTACATGAGCCAGGAAAGTGATCTGTCACTCATTCATAGAGGGCCATTCCCATGTATCATGGTGCTATACAGCAGTAGGGAAAGTGACTCTTCAAAACAAAGACTAACAAGTCTAGCCCACAAAGAAAACATTTTCAGCTCAGACTTAAACCACTAAACAGGGTGAGCTACATTCATATCCTTTGTCAGAGTGACCTAAAGAGGGGCAAACTACAAAGTGTTTGGAAAACCTACATGTAGGAGCTGGAGAAAACAGTAAGAAACCATTGCTAGGATGTGATAATGCGCTGTGTGTGTCTGTTCCTTTCAACAGCAGGACCATGAACACTAATAAGACCAAGTAAAGGGAGAAAGAGAGACTATCAACGGGAGTGACAAATGTTCTAGGAATGCATTTTTGGGTGGAGTAAAAGCTATGGATGCAGTTAATGGCTGAGGCTGGCAAGAATCCTGTTATTTATTTATGTATTTATATTGATTCCCTATCCCCCAACGAGTCTGCACCCTAACTGGGCAGTGAACAGCTAGAGGCAAGGTAGGGATGAAACATAAAGTAGATGATTGAGCAGGTGGCAGTGACTGGCACACAACTTGTTTGTTTTTTTTAACGCCCCCCCATTACTACATTAAGGGGGCAGAGGGCACTTGGCCTTATTAGGTGACTGATACAGTCCTCTATCGGTGATATAATAGAACGCGGGGACTAATTGTTTAGTGGAAGAAAGGACTTTTTAAAAACAAAATTAAAAGCACAAAAATATAGCAAACAGATTCTTGACTCTGTACCAAGTAAACGAGACATTATAACCAGAGACTCGGGAGGCAGTACTGGGCAGTCAGTAAGAAATTTCAGAAGACAAAAGGGAAGTTTGGAACCTGCTCACATGTAAACTTCAGGCAGTTGAAATGCACCCACCTCTCCTCTCACTCAAGCTGAAACACATCCCTGGGCCGCGGGGTGATGTACCAATTGAGGCCACTCTAGGCCTTGTGCTGGCCTTTTGCGCCAAGGTGAATTTCTCCCGTGCACACGTAGCCCCTCCAGTTCCTGACTGAAGAGCTGGTGAGCTGCGAAGTGGAGGGAAGCTTGCACTGCGACTGCCCCGCACTGTACCTGTTCTGTGGCTAAATGGGGGGACTCGGGTGCCAGGGCTGCCACTCTGACCCCGTGTCTCAGCCTTAAATTCACTTCCAAATGTTGAAACCAAATAAAAATAGTCTTCTCTTTGACAAGCCAGTTGACAACTCTGTCTTTTTGCTCTGGGCCAACGCAAAGGCTGGCTCTTTTAGAAGTGCTGCATCCTTATGCTCCTGAGAGCTGCAACATGGAACATTTAAGTAAGATTGCTAATCTCCCTGCAAGTAAAAGCACAAGCAGTATTTGGTCATGTACTGAGGCAGGCTGCATTTAAAAATAAAGACAACTGTGATTTTCAAAGCAGCCTAAGGGAGCTGGGTGGGATTTGGGCCCCTTAAACACCTTTTCAAATCTCACCCTATGCCCTTTTAAATCCTTCCCAATCCCTCAAAATAGGGTTTGTCAGATTTAAAGGGGCATACATTTTGTGTGGGCCCTTAGCACAGCAGCGAATTTCATCTGTTGGGAGCACAGGCCTGAGCAGGAGGGGTTTCCCAGCATCAGTGAGGTAGAGTAGGACTTGTTTCACCTTTAAGTCCCAATACACTGGCCAAAAACCCTCCCTCCTTCCCTGCACACAGCACCCTTCTAATGGCTCCTTCCCACCTAAGAATGAACTAGGTTCCTAAGGGTGAAAACGTGAGTTATGTTTAAAATAAAATGCAAGTATACGAAATACATATCTCGAAATGCTTTTACAGAAAGACTCTATCCTGTACACATAGCTAGATCCATAAAGTAACAAAGCCTGTGACAAATTCCTTGATCTAGAATACAAGGAAGTTGTGATCAGAAGTAGTATTGGATTTTTCTATTTTTCACCTGACTTCCACTCCACTTCTCTATCTCAGAGAGCACACAAGTGTGCCAGTGGTGATATCAATGATGCCATTTCCACCTGAGACCTCCCTCCCTCCAGGGCAGAAGCCCCTAGCCCCGCCACAGAGCAGCACACAGCAGTCTGAATAATATATTGCAACTTGGTATGAGTGAGAAAGCAAAACCCATGCCCTGCAAATTGCAAATTTCCCCTCCACCAGTGATACTCAGATCTCAGTAAGAAAAGGAGTACGTGTGGCACCTTAGAGACTAACCAATTTATTTGAGCATAAGCTTTCGTGAGCTATAGCTCACTTCATCGGATGCATTCCAATGAAGTGAGCTGTAGCTCACGAAAGCTGATGCTCAAATAAATTGGTTAGTCTCTAAGGTGCCACACGTACTCCTTTTCTTTTTGCAGATATAGATTAACACGGCTGCTTCTCTGAAACCTGTCAGATCTCCATGGTTCAGGAGCAATCAACATTACCCAAAAGAGCGCCAGCCATGTGAATTCATTCATTTACTATATATTACTCTCACAGCAAAACGACTGACCAAGTGTTATTATTTTATCCACTACAATTTTTTGTTCACATAGTACAGGGGTGGCCAAACCTCTGCTCTTGAGTCGCATGCGGCTCTTTTACAATTAAAGCGCGGTTCGTGGAGCCCCCCGCATCCTCACTCCACTCTCCACCTAACAAACTGGGGCAGGGGGAGCTCAGAGCTTCTGCCCTGTGGCAGAGTGGTGGGGTTTGGGGCTTCTGCCCTGTGGGGCTGGGGGGGGGGGTCTCAGGTGGAATTGACATCATTGATATCACCACTGGCCCTTTCCTGGGTGCAGGGGCCCAAGATGGAACTGGAAGATGTAATTTACTTCCCAGTGCCAGCAAGAACGAATCTGGCCCCAGGTCAAGGCACAAATGAGTGACTGGGGAACCCTGGGCTATGCATGATTCGGAACTTCTTTCTGTCCTCCTTTAAGGTGATCTGTGAATGTGGGGGGAGGGGTGACCATTGTATTCCAAGGCACATCAACATCAATCAATTAAACTTATATTTGTTTTCCTCTTGCAGCTCTACAAAGTGCTGCTTATTCATTCTTTTTACTTAAACTAAAGTCACGCTATGAGGGTCAGATCCTCAGCAAGTGTAAAAAGATGTGGCTCTATTGAAATTAGTGGCCCTATGCCATTTACCAGCTGAAGATCTGTCCCTAATGGGCTATGTAAACCTGGTGTGGAGGTGTGTGTTCAGTTCTGCACAGGAGGGAGGTTTAGATGTCACACTAAGGTTATTTATGCTACCCTGGGTCCTGGGTGACCATGCAGAGAAGTATACACAGATTTTTTTAAATAAAAGATTTTAATAGGAGAAGATGCTATGGTTTGTGGTGCTGCATGGTATTCTAGGTGAATCTGCCTTTTTATGCTTTAAAATTGTTTTCCAGAAGTCAGACATTTGATTGCAGAAGTTGCATAATGCAGGCTGCTCCACTTGGTGTTTGAAAGTAACAGTGTATTTTACAGAGACTATTTGAAATTGCCGATGCCAGTTTGTGCGCAGGAGAAAATAAATCAAGCAAGAGAAAGATGAAATCAAATCAGAATATGAGCTCTGTGGGAGGCTGGCAGGAATTGAGCGCAGTTTATAAATGGTCCTTCCATCACTAATCCTGAAACACCATTCACATAATGGAAGAGGAGAACAATAGCTTAATTCAAAAGTTAAGTAATTTACCTTGCATAACTGTGTCTTCTTTTCATAATATGCAATCATGGGCTCGGTTGCTTGGTAGTACGTTTCAATTTGTTTCATGACAGTTTCGGCATCATCAGTGTTCAAAAGGTGATTGCTCATGGTCTCAGTGGAGCAGTCCAGGCAGAGCACAAGTTTTGGCTCCCCAATCTACAGAAGCAGAGAAACAATAATTAGTCCAAATGCTGGGCTGCAAAAATCTGGTTTTGTTTATTAACCCAAATTTTTTCAGATAAGCTATCTGATTAGTCATATAATTAAAGCAAGACCAACTCTCTTCAGCAAACAAGTTATTCAATGAATTTAGCCCCTCTTCTATTTGTGATTTGCCAGCAGGTAGATTATTAGGGAGGAGGGATAGCTCAGTGGTTTGACCATTAGCCTGCTAAACTCAGGGTTGTGAGTTCAATCCTTGAAGGGGCCATTTAGGGATCGGGGGCAAAAATTGGGGATTGGTCCTGCTTTGAGCAGGGGGTTGGACTAGATGACCTCCTGAGGTCCCTTCCAACCCTAATATTCTATGATTATTAACAAATAATTGTGTTATACAGCAGAGGCCTCAGTCAGGACAATGGCCTTCCTGTGTTAGGGCAAACACATACAAAGATACAGGCCTAGCCCTGAAGTAATTACAAGCTAAGAACCAGACTAGGGCTTTGAGAATTTGTTTGCTATTTGCAATTATCCAACAAATGCTTTATGCAAACACACTCCAGTTTCTGGAGTGCCCACTATAAGTATTCAGTGTTTGCTGGTCAAGCTTTGTGACTAATCACATGGTATTGTTTTTAATTCCATGATTGGATGACTATAACTTGGATAGTTTCAAGTGCAACTAGGTGGTTTCACATGAACATGTGTAATTGCATGCAAATAAAAGAACTATATACAAACACACATAATCTTGTGTATGAATGTCCCCAAATGTTTATGTCAACAAAACCCTGCCTGAATAGCAATTATACAGTCAATAAGGGATTTAAGAATGCCATCCAATGTAATTCACTGCATTTACTCTAACAAATGTTCATAGATACTTTACTGCAGTATTTGCCTGGGTCTACTTGAGATGTAACTCTCCATCCCTATGGCTCCAGTATAAACAGAGAGATGTGTTATATCACTTTGATTTATGCAGAGATGAATTATTTCTAACTCATATAAGAAGAAACCTAGCATTGTGTGCTTCTCAAACTGTGAAGCTGCCTTCCCTGGGGAGGCTTTGACCTTTTCCAAGGGAGGCGCAAGTGAACCACGGCAAAATGAAACAGGTTTGTGTGGGTTTTTCTTTTTTCATTCTTGGGACATGGCAAAGACAGTCAATTTCTGAATTAAATAGAAGATTATATTATATGCATTTACTTGTTCCCAGCTGAAAAAGAAGCTGTAAAAATAAGAGGAAAAAAACAACCCAGGCAGGTCACACTGTTCCCATGTTATAAAATATCGTGTGTGTGTGTGTGTGTGTGTGAGATCCTTACAAAAATTCTGAGGATGACTCCCAGTAATTAATTGTAAAGGGCAGTCATGGATGTTTCTCTACATGTTGGGTTAAGAAAGCTGCAGTGCACATTATCCTGCAGCCTCCTCAGCCAAAAACTCCCATTGACACTGAATTTTATCTGAGCAAGAACTGTAGGACTGAGCCTACTATGCAATAAACTGCATGGAGATCATAAAATCATAGAAATGTAGAGCTGAAAGGGATCTCAATGGGTCATCAAGTCCAGCCCGTTGCGCTGATGCAGGACCAAGTAAACCTAAACCATCCTTGACAGGTGTTTGTCTAACCTGTTTTTAAAAACCTCCAGTGAGGGAGATTCTATAACCTCCCTTGGAAGCCTACTTCAGAACTTAACTACCCTTATAGTTCGAAAGTTTTGCTAATATCTAACCGAAATCTCCTGTGCTAAATAATCACATTACTTCTTGTCCTACCTTCAATGGACATGGAGAACAATTGATCACTATCCTCTTTATAACAGCCCTTAGCATTTTTTGAAAGCTGTTATCAGGTCATACCTTAGTCTTTTTTTCCCCCCTCTAGACTAAACATGCCTAGTTGTTTTAACTTTTCCTAATAGGTCAGATTTTCTAAACCTCTTACCACCTATGTTGCTCTCCTCTGGCCTAAGTGTGGTGCCCAGTACTGAACACGATACTACAGTTGAGGCCTTCCCAGTGCTGAGTAGAGTGGGACAGTTAACTCCCATATCTTACATACAACTCCTGTTAATACACCCCAGAATATTATCCTTTTTTGCAACTGCATCACATTGCTGACTCATATTCATTTGTGATCCATTATAACTCCTGGATCCTTTTCTCTGCAGTACTACTGCCTAGCCAAGTTATTCCCTACCTTCATTTCATTTGCCTTTCTAAGAGTAGTATTTTGCGTTTATCTGTACTGAATTTCATCTTGTTGATTTCAGACCAATTCTCCAATTTGTCAAGGTTGTTTTGAATCCTCCAAAGTGCTTGCAATCTCTCCCAGCATGGTACCATTTGTAAATTCTTAAGTGTACTCTCTCCTCCATTACCTCATTCATTAATGAAAATATTGAATAGTACCAGACCCAAGACAGATCCCTGTGTGAATCCACTAGATACGTCCTTCCAGTTTGACAGCAAACCACTGCTGAATACTCTTTGAGTATTATCTTTCAACCAACTGTGCATCCATTTTAAAGTAATATAATCTAGACCACATTTTCCTAGTTTGTTTACGAGAATCGCATGTCAGACTGTGCCAAAAGCCTTACTAAAAAATCACAATATATCTTGTCTACTGCTTCCCCCCCATCCACTAGGCCAGTAACCCCATCAAAAAAGGAAATTGTTTGTTTGTCAGGATTTGTTCTTGACAAATCCATTCTGGCTATTACTTATAACCCTATTATCCTCTAGGTGCTTACAAATTGATTAAGAATTTGTTCCAGTATCTTTCCAGGTATTGAAATTAGGCCAACTGGTCTATAATTCCCTAGCTCTTCTTTGTTCCCCTTTTTAAAGATAGGTACTATGTTTGCTCTTCTCCAGTTCTCTGGCACCTCACCCATCTTCCATGAGTTTTTGAAGATAATTGCTAATGGTTCCGAGATTGCTTCAGCTAGTTCCGTAAGTACCCTAGGATGAATTTCATCAGGCCTGCCAACTTGAAAACATTTAACTTATATACATATCCTTTAAACTACTGTTTCCTAATTTTGGCTTGTGCTCCTTTTCTCTTGTAGTAATATTAATTGTGTTGAGTAGCTGTCACCACTAACCCTTTTAGGTTAATTAATTAAGGTTAATTAATAAGGTAAATTAGGTTAATTAATGAAGCAAAATAAGCATTAAAAATCTCAGCCTTCTCGATGTCATCAGTTATTAGCTCTCTTTCTCCACTAGGTAGAGACCTGAAATCCTACACTTTCCTTTGTCTTTCTCTCGCTCTTAATGTATTTTAATAAACTCTTCTTATTGCCTTTTATGTCCCTTGCTTGGTGTAACTCATTTTGTGCCTTAGCTTTTTAATGACCAACATATATAATGAGAATGTCAGATATGATCTCCATCCACATATGTCTGAAGTTCTTTGAAAGGGACAGACAATTAAATATGCTCTCTATTCTTTTCCATCCCAGCAGGGATTTGGAGGGCTTCTCTCTAGGAAAAAGTGGCCATTGATTTCATTAGTGACCAGGAGCTAGAGAGCTTTATCATTGGCTGTAAAAGAGCCTCAGATGACTGACATGTGGACCTCCCAGAAAGAAAGATGCTCTCCTGGAGTCCATTCTTTTAAGCAGGCAGTACCTTAAAGGTAAGTTTTTAAAGGTAAATATTCACAGTAGCTGAAGAATAAGGGAGGTGGCTTGGACTATGAACAGTTCAGCCTGTTTTTCTGCTTCCTTACGTACTGAATTTCTAAGAGGCAGCTAAGGCTCAGCTGTAACATCTGGTCTTATGCTATGGGAGCCTCTCTCTCTAGCAGTGGGACAGTCCCATGACAGGCTTTCATTCCTAGGGCTTTTCAGCATAACCAAGGAAAGACTAATGGCAGCACTGCCTGCAATGTTGTCTTCTTGGATTTAAAATGAAAGGGTCCAGAAGTAGTTTTAAATATGACAAGTTGTTATCAAGAGATGCAGAACTACACCAATACTATCTGTGCCTAAAGTAAATGCCCACATTGCCCACTTGTGGCTAAGTTATTCATGGGTTAATGTTCCCTCCAAATCCAAAGCAAGATAAATGGGCCAGAATCTGCCCACAGTTATGATGGTGTCAATCTGGAGTAATTCCTCTAACTTCAGTACAGCCATGATGTAACTTTTATAAAGAGGGTATCAAGGGCTCAGCTGACTGATAGGTAACTATGTTACCTGGGATGGTAAACCAGGTATATTTTACTTTTGAAAATCCATGTGATTCTGCTGAGACTGCATATAAACTCACCTACTCTCTGGTATTATGTTTTTCAATATATATACAGCAGTTATACTTTCAGTCTGAGTAATTTTTATTCCAAATTAATGGAAACAACAAGAAAGAACAATGTGTGCGTGTCCTCAGTAATGTGCTGCTTCAACTCTGTCCTGCAAAACAGACAACAGAATCCTAGGGATTTAAAGGTGTGGTACACAGAAAACAAAATCATATTGATTATACAGCTACATATGCCACATCTGCAGGCTGTCACAGTGAGGTACTGAGTGCCCTCAACTCCCATTGACATTATATGGATTGAAGGTGCTCAGCACCTTATAAGAGGGTCTCAGCACCTTCCTGAATTGGGTCTGTAAGGCTTTCTGTTATAAATTAAAAGGGACCTAATTTCTGAGATTCCTTGGTAAATGCTCTTCTCTCTCAGGTTCATCACAGATAATGGAGAAAACTAAAGAGCCAACAGAAGAAAATGACCTTAGGTTCAGTACATTTAAGAATGGCTTCCAAAGTGAGAGTAGCATCTCCATCCCAGAATAAAGACTGCTATAAGCTTTGTTGTCAAGACAACCAAAGGAGTGTTTGTGAACAGTGAAATGATTCCAACACTGCAAAGACGAAATAATTCCTTGTCATTTCTAGAAGCACATTGGGCAACTTTTTCCAAGTATGGGAGCAGCAGCTAGCAAAATGTACATATTGTAAAACGAGCTCTCCCCAAATCTCCTCCCTTCCACTCGACCTTTCTTCCAAAACAGTGGAGCGCTCTGCTGTGGATTCACCATTGTATGTCAGCTGGAGCTGGCATCACTTTTGACTTGGTGCTAGCTCTGACCCACAAAACTTGATGCTCAAGAGACATACCAGAACGAATCCTGAAATTCCTGTTTGGAACATGACTATGATGCAAATCTCTCTTTTTCTGCTGCTTTGGATTCAACCAGGTTCCTACATTTAGAGCACTATGAATTCTGTGATGCATCCACTAAGCAAGGGACTACAACTCCCATTAGCCCCTTCCCCAATGCACATTCCTCTTCCTCCTGGCCAGGTAAGGGAAAAGGTCATGAATCAGGAAGTTGCCACTCCAGGCTCTGTTTGGAAACAGTGGTTGTATGGAAAGTGAGGAACTGCAGGAAAGTTGAAGCAGCAGTCACATGGCAAACAGGGAGCTGGAAAGAAGCTGAATTCAGAGAGTCAACCCCTGGAACTGGTATGTAGGGGTGCCAACCCTCCAGGATTGACCTGGAGTCTCCAGGAATTAAGAAGTAATCTTTCATGAACAATTGTGTCATGTGATGAAACCTCCAGGAATACGTCCAACCTAAATTGGCAACCCTAACTGTATGTAGAGCCATGCGTGGAACAGGCTGTAACTAGCGGGTGCAGCTCTGTGTGGGACTTATGGAGGAGCAGCAATGGCTGGGCAGGGCACGAGTGTAGAGGAACCCCAATGAGAGAAATTAACTGAGCCTGGCTTAGAAACCTGCAAGCACCTATTTGCTTGGAGCAAAAACTGGACTGTAGAGGGCACCCCAGGCACTAGGCCTGTAGGGCCCTGACTCTCGACTATACTGTCCCAGGGACCCGAACAGGAACGAATATTGTTCACTTTGAACTGTAACTGTTTAAGCCTCAGTACCTAGGATATTAGCCGCCTTTCCCTTTCCTGACAGCCTTAAAATACCCTTTCACTTAGCCATATATCTCAGTGGTTACTGGGACTCACTAGGGCTGGTGCCTACTACATCTACAGTGCTTGCCTAGAATAACTTTCATAGTAGGATAGGCTGGGCCACTGGTTAGGATAGCACACTGGGACTCAGAAAACACCACTTCAGTTCCCTGCTCTGTCACATGCTTTCTGTGTGACATTGAGCGAGTCACTTGGGGTACACCCACATTAGGAAAAAAGGTTTTATAACCACGTTAGCCAACATGCCATAAAATCCCAGTGTGAACAAGACGGCTGTAGCTTTAACATGTTAGCACATTGAGGTAAACACCAGGTGGAGCCTAGTACAGTAGAACTTCAGATTTATGAACACCAGAGTTACAAACTGACCGGTTAACCACACACCTCATTTGGAACCGGAAGTACACAATCAGACAGCAGCAGAGACCAAAATATAAAAATAAATAAAAAAAAAGCTAATACAGTACAATACTGTGTTAAACCTAAACTACTTAGAAAAAAAATAAAAGGAAAGTTTAAAAAAAAAAGATTTGACAAGGTAAGGAAACTGTTTCTGTGCTTCTTTCATTTAAATTAAGATGGTTAAAAGCAGCATTTTTCTTCTGTGCAGTAACGTTTCAAAGCTGTATTAAGTCAATATTCAGTTGTAAACGTTTGAAAGAATCACCAAAAGGTTTTGTTCAGAGTTACAAACATTTCAGAGTTACGAACAACCTCCATTCCTGAGGCATCCATAACTCTGAGGTTCTACTGTATTTATGTTGAACTGTTAATGTGTTAAAACCACAACTGTCTTATCCATGCTAGGATGTTACCATGTATTAATTACCACATGTTAGCTACCACATGATTTAAAAAAAAGTATCTTCTTTCCTTGAAAGGCCTTAGTCTCACTCTGCCTCAGTTCCCCATTTAAAAATGGGATAATACATTCTTACCACAAAAGGGGGAAGAGGGCAGTGAGAATAAAATCCATTGACAACTGAAGGTGCTCAGATACTGTAGAAAGGAGCTCGACAGTACTGCTCCATATAAGGGAGGCACAAACTGTCCCACAATGCCCAATGATGCAGGATATGGAACAATTCTAGGATGCTTCTGAGTGCCCTCAACTCTCACTGACTCTGATGTATTGGGTCTTTAGAATGTTTCCATAGGGCTACTTGCAGAGTAAGATATTACTCAAACTGTCCCGATGTAATTTACTCTTTCAGGTTACACTATCTTAGGAGAGCAGCATTAAGTTATTGATAAACAGCATTCTCCCCACCCCACCTCTCACAGCTACAGGAGCGTAATACTAGTTCCATTTAAAATAAAAAATATGTCTGAGAGAATATGATGGCTTGGAACTAGTGCTGGGGTGCATGGATTCATGAGGAAATTAGTTTAGGGCTTCTAAGCTTTGTAATTATTTCTATAAGAACTATTTCTGAAGCTTTCTAAATAGTATATATCTTTAATACTCGTAATGATTTTCACATATGCTGTATATATACAGCCTCACCAAATTCCTGATGTCACCTCTTGTCATTCATTCAAACTTAATGCGGTGAGGACATATTATTAAAATGCCCTTTAAAAGAAAAAAATGACATTAATCATCAATCATGACTAATTTAAAATGTTTCAAAAATTTACTGAGTTACCTACAACCAAATTCGCCCCTGGTGGAACTCAAGTGGATTCAGTGTTGGTACACCAGGGATGACTTTGGTGACTAGTATTTTTCAGCTAAGTAATAAATATCTGGATCTTTATATTTTGTTCCAGAAGCTGATAAGGATTCAGTGTTGTACAGCCACCAGTGGGCTCCTGCAATGCCCATAGAGCTTAATCCAGGAAACAGTATCTGTGGAATTCTGGGAGCGATTCCTTCCTCTGGTCCAGTCCCTACATGCTGCTCTGACAATGAATAGGGGCTGCAAACAGCCCACAGGGGCCTGAGGGAAAACTCCCCAAGAGCAGGCACTGAGTTGGGCCATGACACATACTGTTCAGGCCGTTGTGGCTTGCACCTCAAGTAATAGGCACAAAGAGTGGGCAGCAGGTTAGGAGCCTCCAGGCCTGTCTAAGTTACACTGAGGGCCATTTCAGCCCCTGCAGCAGCCCAAAAGCTACCTTTGTTTCCCCTTGCCCTGAGTTGTGTCTCTTGGAGACCCAGTACAGAATCTGATCTTCTGTCTCTAGCTGTCGTATCTCTCACCACTCATATGGATCCTTCAGATGTCCCTCCTGTAGCAGTGCTATGCAGCAGGTGGCCTCTGAGGATGTGCCCTTCCCTTATTTTCCTCTAATGTCACCATCTGGGTGTTAGCTCTCCAAAACTGCCAGTGAGGGGTAGGGTGACCACCAATCCCTAACTGGGCAGGAGAGTCCTGAAATGTACATTTCAAGTCCCAGTCCAAATGCCCCGGATCAGAATTTGTCCTGGATTCCCTGTGGTGCCACTCCACGCCTGCCTAAGGTGGCACCAGTCTCTTCCTGGTGGGTGGACTGAGGTGGGCCTTAGCCCCCCTCTTGCCATGAGGCCCCACCCCATGCTCCTCCTCTTCCCACCTGAGGCCCCACCTCTGTCCAGGCCAGAAGCCGGGCAGTAGTAAAAGCCACCCAGGGAGCCTGGGCCACTGTGGGGAGCCCTGGACCCTCCACCTTCCCTGGGTGGCACAGACAGGGGAGGCAGGGTCACAGGCTCGGGGCTGTTCTTGGACAACCTGGCACCCCACCCAGGGCAGGTGGAAGGTCCGAGTCTCCCCACAGCGGCCTGGGCTCCCTGGGCAGCAATTACCACTGCCTGGCTCAGGCTTGGCTGGGGGGCGAGGCCTCCCAATGAAGAAGAGGAGCAGGGGGGCAGGGTCATGGAGGGAGGGTGGGGCTCCTGCATCTGTCCTGTTTTTGCATTTTGAAATGGCAGTCACCCTAGTGAGGGGTGAGTTAAATGGTGGCCAGATATGAGAGTGGAACTCACTCAGTTAGGCCACTGCAGGCACCTCATCAGGTAACTGGACTCTGGCTGTGCATTCTGCACATTAAGAGGGCTGAGGTTTGAAGTGGGACCTTGGTGATCTGTTGGCAGCTCAACACGACCAGGTACTCCCCTTTGGGCAAGCCTGTAGGAGCTGTGCTAAATTTGTCTCAGCTGGAAGTTCACCATTTCAAGTTACACAGATCAAACACACATGAACTATCAATATACTGAGTAGGAGCCTGAGCCTGAAAACCTTTGCTCAGTTGAACCTGAAAACCTTTGCTTACTTATACTACTCAATACTTTATTTGCATCAGAAAGAACTACTCATTTGAGTAAGAAATCAGATCCTATTTCAGGTATAGTCACTTCCAATAAGTGCAATCACTATAAGTTTATTTGTCCAGTGGTGCTGCCCTTTGCCCCTTTCCCCTTGGATACAGTTTCTCCAGTCCTGCCCCCCGCCCTCCCAACTCTGCAAAGACATGCAAATGCATGTGGAGCTTATCAGAGGCAGAGAGGGAACATTTCTGTGGGAGTCTCTTTGTTAAATTGGCACATGCTATTGGAAAGAGACATGGGAGAATTACTTAATTTTGTGCACAGGGAGGCACTAATGGACCAAAAATGAATCTGTGACCTGCCCAGCTTTATTGCTAATTACCTTGACTGGGTGCTGAAGCCATTTCTCCCACCTCCTATGGCTTTTGTGATTCTTTCGTAATGAACAGAATCTATATAAAGTAACTAAAGGTTCATGGGACGAACTCGATGACTCAATAAGTCTTTACAACATTTTAAATCAGTTACAAGACAATGGTGTAGAGTGAAGGTGTAATATAATGGAATACGTAATTATTATTTTCCTCCAGGATATAAACTAATCAGCCACTCCAGTTCTGCTTTTTCATAGTGGTAGTGAGCTTGTGCAAATTCAGTGCAGGCACTTATTTAGAGAGAATGGAATATTTTCTGCAGGCTGAGAAATCAATAACTGAGACTTCTCTGTGAGTCTTTGTGCATAGTGAAAAAATCAATAGCTTCCTTAATCTTTGTAAACTACCACACAAAAACTTGCAAAATGCTCTTTTATGAATATTTCAACATGTTGCCTACCACAATAATTTGGCCTGTGCTTTGCTCAGTCACAATGGTTGCAGGCACTGAGAGCTCTGACTCAACCTAAAGAAAGCGCTTAATAATGATGATACATGCATCTCATAGTGCTTGAAATTCTATTACGCCACACTGCCTTTCAATGAGAGATGCAGTAGCAGCACAAGCAAACTGAAGGTATAGCTATAGGGAGAAAAGTGACTCTCAGAATGGCAGTGTCTTACTAAACAGAATTGCTCGTGTCTATATTTAATGTAACTTAAATGGCTAAAATCAATTTTTATTTCTTCTGGCACTGCAGACACCATACAATTGGGGGAGCAAGTTGGATTCACTGTATTGCTGGCATTCCAGATCCCCAGTGGTCAATAACAACGCTCTACTCTCTTAGCCAACAAACTGGAACAGTGGCTTATAAAGAGTCATATCTGTCAAAACTAGGGACCCGAGTAGCTGATTTGTGAGTCAGATGCAAGTTGAATTTTAATATCAGCAATGATGGTAAATAACTAGATGTTCACCTTGCATTCAAATTCTTCTCCTTGTTTCACATCCCGTGGATACCCATCAATCAGAAATCCCTTTGTGTCTCCTAAACTGGCAATCATGGCTTCCTTCAGTAGTGCCAAAACAATATCCTGTATTGAAGAAAAAGAATTCTTTGGTTACTAATAAATATTGCTTTAAAGGGTTCAGTTTTTACCCATGGACTTTAATCCTATGTCTTCAGGAAGTACTATAACTCTGCTTTGCTTCGAGCAGGTCCCTTGAAAGCTGGCTTTTTTTCCCCTAGCTGCCCAGGGAGAGGATAGTTTGCCATGGGGAGAAATTGCTTTCCCTCAGGAACAGATATGTTACACAAACCCAGAACCAGGGTCAGAACAAATCCTGTTCTGAATTTTACAGGATCTTTCCTGTTGTGATGCGCTGTTTTTGTGGGACATATCTGAGTCTCAAAATCAATTTGGGGGCTGTGACAGACAGACACTATCCTGTAATAGCCTGAACAAACCTTATGGAATTAAGATAAACTTTACTGCAGTAAGTTAAACTGTACTGAATTAATACATTTGGAGTACATTGTATTAAAATACAGTTGTGTGTGTGTGTTACTATGGCACCCTATGCACCTTCTTTAGTTGGGAGGGGGGATGCTAATATAATTCCACCATTATCAGCCCTTTGACACCCCTCCCCCCAAGGTCTGTATATACTAGTTCAAATCAGATTCTTCAGGAACCAACAAGCAAAGAAATGGTTTTTGGATAAACAGCGTGGTTTTAAACTGGCTGATGGCCTTTCTCCTGATCCTTCAAATGGACAGGACCCCGGTCCATGCGGGCCGCAGTTATTAGCATAGGGTTGAAAGGACTGGACCTACTGAGGTCCCATAAAACTGGGTGCTTGTTCTGAGCTGAAGCTGTGAAGAACTGGTAACCACAAAGAATCCCCTTAGGTGAGGAGCTGAAGAACTGCTCGTGTCAGAATCCATGTTAGGGTTAAAGTTAATTCTGGTAAGCTTATTAGCATGTGTGTGTGTGTGTTCTTTTATTGTTTTTAATATGTTTTCTCTGTAGTGTTTTTACCTTAAGAATAAAGCAGGCTTGCATAGGAAGTGCTGTGTGGTAACTTATAACTGTAGCAATTACACCTAACCATCTCTGATGAGAAAGCAAGCAGGTGTCGTTGGGCAACCTGTCTGTGCTGGAAATAACACAATGAAGGCAGGAAGCTGTGCAGTCTGGAAATACCCCAGTCAGAAGGGAAAGAGACATGGGTCCCCATCCAGAAAGGCAACAACTGAGGGGCTGGAAGCCTAGGTATTCCCTTGCTCAGTCACTGAGGGGATATACAGGTGCAGTTGCCCTGAACTGTGGGGACCATGAAACTTCATGACATTATAATGATACTTCACAATCTGATTGTATTTTGACACAGCATCACATTGTGTCAATGCAATGTCATGGTATCTTGCTGTAAATGACAAGAGAGTTTGTCCCATCAGACAAACTGGGGAAGATAACAACACTAAGCTAGACCCAGTACTCCTTTTAATTTCCTATGGGCGGCATTTCTTGATGCCTTATATTAAAACACACATCTCTTGATCTAACTGCACTTGCTGCACATCATAGTGTCCCTGATTCTGGCCTGCAGCCTGGCCCTTTATGCTGCTCATATGCTGTAAAGTGGGGGGAACCTCTCCCGCCCCTCTGCCCCACATCTGGGAATTATTGCAGTTCAGAGGGATTTCCTGGCCACAGCCTGGAATAACAGCCCCTACACTCTTCACGTTCCCCATCAGTTGGCACTCAGCTATTCTGGGCTGCCAGCCAGTTCCTTAGGGAGCCATTGCAGTTAATGTAAATTAAAATAGTTGCTAGGGATGCTCCAATTTACACTGAAGGCCATGCCAGATCTGGGACTAGCCCAGAATTTGGAAGCTGTAAAAGTGGCATAAAGTTCCCTTTGCTGCTACTTCTGTGTTGCATCTCTTGCAAGGTGTAGCATGCAATCTGGCCCACTGTGTTTAATAATTAATCTACCATAGGGAATTTATGGGTATGGTGTGAGAAGGGATAACTATGTCCCCGGTATATAAAAGAAAGAGAAATGCCATATATCTGGGAACTAGGGATCCTCTCTACCAAGCTCTAGGCTTACTTCCCCTCAGATGGGAATACATACCAGTGCAGCTTTCCTATTTCCACACTTTTTAAGGGACACCCGGTTCCCCCTTTATTTTTCAAATGAAACTGCAGCTTACTCCAGGCACCAGTTCGCCACATTCCATGATGTCTTTGATCAGTTTGCTCCTCTCTGATGATGATGTTAATTCACATCGGAGGAGGTCACCAGCGGACAGATGTGTAAATCCGTATTTCTGTGCTAATTGTTCACACTGGATTCCTTTGCCAGAGCCGGGACCACCTTCACGAGTGGGAAAAAAATCTAGAGTTAGAAAAAGAAATTGCAGGGAGCTGAGCAATTGGCCTTTTTATTAATCACTGCAGTTGGGAAAATGTAATGAAAATAACATAATAATGGGAGGAGGGCCAGGGGCCTATATGAAGCTAGGAAGGGGGCAGAATGAATTGAATGGCCAGCCTGTGGGATGGGCAGATATGGGTCTGGGGTGGCAGAATTGCTCAATTAGAATATTTGGGTTTGGGGAGAAGCTGGAGGCTCGGCAGCACCATTAACAGGCAGCATTTTATACAAGTCTATGTAACTGGACCTCAGCTGGGTCTTCCAGGGTGAGAGCATCTGCAGGAGGCACCAAAAAAGTCACCTTTCTCTGTACATTTGGGAGAGCTGGTAACACTGTCACTGTTGCACTTGGGGGTAAGGGAGAGTTCAAAAATCAAAAGACAGCCCAAAACCACAGTATAATTGTTAGACGTAAACCTCATGATTTGGGTGTCTGACTCCGAATTTTTGAACGTTTGAGGTTGGCAATCAACACTGTTAAGTCTTTAGTATCCAGATACTATGCATACTACTCCACTATGTGACTGAGTCCAAGATTCATCCATTTTTCTTTCTTGATTGCTTTAGTGGATGAATATGGGCTGACGCACTCATGAATTTAGCCATCAGTCCCCTTCAGGCACAAAAGTATCCATGTTCCAGGCCTTCTCATTGAGTTGTAAGAAAATGCTGCCCCAAACAGATATTGTTCAGTGGCGTTACAGTGGTGTAACTGAGAACAGAAATTAGACCATAATGTAACATTGACAAAAGAATGCATTTTTCTTGTATAAATGCAGTGCCTTTTATTGCAGCATCACAATGAACACTGTTCACATACAACGACAGCATCAGGCGCTGCATCTTCACTGGGAATGTTTTTGGGGAAAGGGTGAGTCTTCTGGATAATCTCATTGTCTTCCCTTTAGAAGGACAGGTGTCCAGATAACTAGAGTGAGATGGCAGTGTGCCTGCCCAGAGGCAGAAATGTAAGCATCTAGGAAATTTTTACTGCAAAAACTTAGGTGCTGAGTGAGTCTAGGCATGTACAGGGTTAAGCAGCTCATAGGTGCTGGCTCTATGGGTGCCCTGGGGCTGGAGCACCCACGGGGAAAAAATGATGGGTTCTGAGCACCCACCAGCACCCTCCCCATCAGCTCGCCCCACTCCCGCCCGCGAGCCCCGCAGATCAGCACCTCTCCCTCCCTCCTGCCTGCCATAATCAGCTGTTTCACGGCATGCAAGCAGGAGGCTGGGGGGGAGGAGCAACAACACAGCATGCTCGGGGGAGGGGCGGGAAGAGGCGGAATGGGGCCTTGGGGATGGGGTGGATTGGGGGCAGGGCCTGGGGCACAGCCAGGGGGCGAGCACCCTCCGGCACTTTAGAAAGTCGGCATCTGTGAGGCAGCTGCTGAGCGGGGATTAGAGTAGTGCCTAAACGTGGGATTTAGTCATCTAGAACTGGGATTAAGGCAACTCAGTTCCTTTGTGGATCCAGGCCTAGGTATCTAGTAGCAGCTACAGATGAGGGGGTCAGTGGTAAATATGAGCCAGCTAGCCCTACAGAGTCCTGCCCAGCACATTAGGCACAGTCACCTCACCTCCTCACTGCACGTGGGGAGGAGCCTCATGGCCTCCTGATTTCATATTCACTTAGTTTCCCCCCTCATATTTGTATCACCCTTGTCTGTTCATTTCCCCCTCTCAGAGCTCTGCAGCCCTTCAGCTGCCCTACTTCCTCCTCTTCTCTCCTCCACCCCCCCCAGCTCATTGTGCACTCTCCAGCTCATTCTTTCCTCCTCCCATTTTTACACGGCTCCCCCCTCAGTTTTCCTCTCCTTTTACCAACTCCTCTCTTACACCAACAATCCTTTCCTCAACCCAGAGTGCCCCCAAAGTTTTAAAAATAGAAATAAAACAGTTATATAAACAAATATGAAAAAGACCAGCCCTGGCATTAATGTGCCATGTGACTGCCATCATCTTGATCACTCTGCTTGTTCATTACATCCTCTCTCTCCATCCTTCCTCTGTTTTTGCCTTTTTAGATTGTAAGCATATACCAAATTCCTGAAACTCACTCTACCACAAAACCTTGACACCAGCCTCATACATTCTCCAGGCACATATAGCATGTCATACTTCAAACCAGCACACATGTACATCCCTACGGTCACAGTAATGTTGTTGCGGCAGGCACTCAGGTTTTGAATTAGAGTGTGAATTTCAGGAATTTGACCTGTATGCTGTGTTTCTGTCTGTGAGGGAAGCTGAAGGGAGCTAGAAGTGCTGGAAGCCTGGAGTTTGTTAGTGTGATTGGCTAAGAGATGTTTTGGTGGGAAGGTATGTGAAAGAAGGTTCCCCTAATGAAACTTTCCCTTGCTTTTCAGGTAGTGCACTGATGAGATTGGCACTTAAGTAATCTTAACTGTAAACCAACAGTGGTTATTATTTTGTGCAGTAAAAACACTGTTGCAAAATATGTCTTTTCCAATATCTTGTTACATCAACGTAGCATTCTAAAACAGAAGGAAGTGCACTCTCCACAGTGCTTGACACCTGCCAAATAAAAATACTAGATTTATAAAACTACACATTAAACTACAGCTAGATACTTGCAGCTAGAAACCTTTAGGTACGGAGCTTCCACTGCAGTTTCCTTCACATTGTTTTTCAAACAGAACAGAGCAAAGACCCTGAAATAATGAGTTAACAGTCTTCACAATGGCCCAGTTGCTATGCCATGTTTTGAAGTAGGAACATGTGTCCTTGTTTTTGTAATAAAGGCATAAAATTCTTTGTGAATACTATCAGTTTTTGAATGCTGTCATTTTTTGCTCCACCTACATGGTTTTGGAAGATGGATGAGTATTAACCAGCAGCAGAATGATCATTAGTAACTGGCAGTTTTAATCTCATCCTTTCTGATTTAATCTCATCCTCTCTGATTTTAAGTATGTCATGAACATAAAGAGCTAAACCCTAAGCAAACTCTGTTTATACACATTCTTGATAGATGATCATCTGAGTGTTACATTTCATTAATAGACAACTGGCAATTTAAAAAGAGAAAAACAGGTATGTGTAAACTTTGACAATTGCAGATCTAGTTCTGCAGTTCTTTCTGGAGGCAAAACTGCCACTAAGCTAAGGACTGCATGATCAGACCCGAGAGGATAAGTATGAACTATCCCTGCTTCTTTCTACAATTAGTTATAAATTACAGGATAGAACTGACTTGGCATATTTTACTGTTGACTGTTTTATTTAAACCTAAATATGTTACGATAAATATAATTGCTTTTGTGCATTTACAATACTGATATATAAAACAGCCACCGGCAGGAATCCAAGACTGTGGTTGCCTTAAAGAAAAAATATTGCATTTTATTTTTTTGGGTCATTCTTCTACAAAAAAGTAAATTAATATTTTTAAAAATATTGAGTACCATCTCACAGAGAAAATATGAGTCACAGAGGACCCTGAGTTTTCCAGTTATTTATACTTTTTATGAGAAAGAGTGGTTTGGTGGATAAGGTATTGGGCTAGGAGCCTAAGTTCTAATTCCGCCTCTGTAACTAACCTGCTATGTGACCGTGGGCAAGTTTCCTTACTGGTTTCTCTCCCACCTTTTGTGTCTTGTCTATTTAGATTGTAGGCAGTTGGGGTCATGGACCATCTCTTACTATATGCAGTGCCTAGCACAAGGAGGCACCAATCTTGACTGGGGACTCTAGAAGTATGTCTACACTGTGATTAAAAGCCTGCCCTGGCCTGTGCCAGCTGACTTGGGCTCACAGGGCTCAGGCAAAGGGACTGTTTAATTGCTGTGTAGACTTTCGGGCTGGGGCTGGAGCCTGGGCTTTAAAACCCTGCGAGGTGGGAGGAGCCCAGAGCTCAGGCTGCAGCCCAAACCCAAATGGCTACACCACAATTAAACAGCCCGAGAGCCCTCATAAGTCAACTGCCATTGGCCAGCTGCGAATGTCTAATTGCAGTGTAGACATTCCCTAAGTGCTACCATAATTAATTAATTATACAACCATTTTGAAGATAAAACTGTACAAGAAATATGAATGCAAATAACATGATGGGAAGCTAAGAAGCCCAGTGATTGAAAGTACAATAACACTGTTCCCATGTTTGAAGTTCTTTGTCCTCTACCTCTTGTTTTCTTCCCTGCCAATAATTGCACAGTTCCCTAAACAATGTAAGTTGTGCCAGGAAAGGTCCCAGAATGCTAACAGCCTTGAGCTTGTATGCTGTGAGGGCAGGCTTTTTATTTTTTTAAGCCTGAAGCTCATTTTTTTAATGGGAATGAGGCCACTAAGCACCTTACAGAATTGGACTCACAATGAAGGGATGCAAGTCACGAGTGAAGGTGCAAAGACTGCAGGATGGTAGGTTGTAGCTCTTTATATTAGAAACTGTCCCATTGTAAGAAAGTAACACAGTAATTAAAACAAATTGGAGTAAATATTCAGGTTTAGGGCTAGCCTGTGTCTTGCCTTTGTACAGGTGCACAGGGAGAAGGTGAAAGGAAGCTTCCACCATTCAACTCAAGGGCCAGTCGTAGCCCCTGTAGTCTTGGAGGTGCAGAAACTACTTCCTCCTACCATGCCCAGGAGCAGGTGGGGCCACATGGTGGAGTTCCATTTTCTTCATCTCACTGTTCAGAATGCTCTGTCCCCATTGCCTGATTTGCTAAACGTTGGTCTCTCTAGCTAAGGAGTTTTGGGGGTTGCAGATGAACATCCCTCCATATTGTATAACAATCAATGCAAGGTCCAACAATAAGAGTTTACAAATCTAAACCAACCAATGCAAAGAGTAGGGAGAGTTCACTTCTAATATTCTTCTTAGGAACACCCACACTTTTGGCTGCTGGTCCAGAAGGCTTATTATCACAGTCCTACCTGTGGCGTAAAGACTAGATGAGAGAATTATGTGTAGTTCATGATCTGTGCCAGTATGAATATACATGCTGTTAGATGAGTCTTACTTGTAAAATCAGAGTTAATAAGCCATGGACAAGAGCAAAGGAAGGATACTGCCAAGTTGGCCTAAGGGCTGGACTTTGGTGGGTTAGTTGCCAGCAATGAATCAAGATCCACTGAGGGCGGTTCTCTCAGCTGTGAGCTAATTAGACACAGCTGACCCTCCTGGGCACAGCTGACCCCCGTTGGGCTCAGCACCAGAAAGAGGGACTGTTAATGCTTAAGGGTGAGTGGGTGATATAGACCAGAAGGAATAAAAAATGCTGTCTTGTATGGTTTGTATTTTTCTGTTCGGAATTTATTGCTTTTAGCTTGTACACACACACACAAAAAAAAAAAAGGGCAGAAAGAGACAATATTACTATTTTTGTGTTTTGTTTAAATGATATTGGTTCAGGAGCATACTTCTTCCTTCCAACAAATATAGCAGAGAGAGTGCTTATGAAGTTGTTAAAACACTTTTTGCCATTGATTGGAGCGATATGTCATTTAAGACTTATCACTCTTCTTTTAAAGCTGTTTTATACCAGCTGTTAAATTGAACAAAGGTTGTGGATAAGAATAAGATTCTTCTAAGCTTCTCTTGTAATTTAACACTTTTAGAAAGAAACGAGTGTCTATTGCTATGGCCCCTTCCACTGTATTATCTGATCACCTCATACATTAATTTATTTACCCTTGCAACACACTTTTGAAGCAGGCTAATATTACTACTTCACTTCATGGATATGGAACCCAAGGCACAGAGGGATTAAGTGAGCTATCCAAGATCGCATTGCAAGGCTGTGGCAGAACATAGAACAGAAGGCCTATCCTTCCAAGTCTCAGTCCAGTGTCTAAATCAAACTACAAGACCATCCTTAGAGCTATGTGTATGCAATCAATAAAGATAATACAGGGGAAATCATCATTAGGCAAGAGACACTTAGATTTCTTTAAGACATTGTTAATTACAAACAGGAACACTTTCTCCGGCTCTTCTAGCTAGCTGATGTTCTATTTATCCTTTACCCATCTGTGTTGGAAATGTGAATCTCCTTTAGTGAGAGAGCAGATTCACACTTACCAAAATAGAAAATGGATATTCTTAATGGATGGTGCAGCTCAGGACTGATTTTGCTAATAAAACCTTAAGCCATGTCAGTGATTAGAAAGGAATCATCTGGCTATCAAAGCACTTTGAGGCATCAGTGTGTCTGTGTTGCATCTTCCAATATGCTAACCTTTTGTGTATTCAAGCTTTTAATTTTTTATAATATAAATGCTAACTCAAGTGATTAACTCAAAAATTAATTGTGATTTAAAAAATTAATTGCGATTAATCACACTGTTAAACAACAGAATACCAACTGAAATTTATAAAATATTTTTGGATGTTTTTCTACATTTTCAAATATATTGATTTCTATTACAACACAGAATATAAAGTGCACAGTGCTCACTTTATATTGATTTTGATTACAAATATTTGCACTGTAAAAATGGTAAACAGAAGAAATAGTATTTTTCTATTCACCTCATACAAGTACTGTAGTGCAATCACTTTATCGTAAAAGTATAACTTACAAATGTAGATTTTTTTGTTACATTGTTCTGGTTTTGAGTGCAGTTATGTAAAACTTTAGAGCCTACAAGTCCACTTGGTCCCACTTCTTGTTCAGCCAATCGCTAAGAGAAACAAGTTTGTTTACATTTACGGGAGATAATGCTGCCCTCTTCTTATTTACAATGTCACATGAAAATGAGAACAGACGTTCTCATGGCACTTTTGTAGCCAACATTGCAAGATATTTACGTGCCAGATATGCTAAACATTCATATGCCCCTTCATGCTTTGGCCACCATTCCAGAGGACATGCTTCCACGCTGATGATGCTCGTTAAAAAAATAATGCGTTAATTAAATTTGTGACTGAACTCCTTGGGGGAGAATTGTATGTCTCCTGTTCTGTTTTACCCACATTCTGCCATATGTTTCATGTTATAGCAGTCTCGGATGTTGTCCCAGCACATGTTTATTTTAAGAACACTTTTACAGCAGATTTGACAAAATGCAAAGAAGGTACCAACGTGAGATTCCTAAAAATAGCTACAGCATTTGACCCACAGTTTAAGAATCTGAAGTGCCGTCCAAAATCTGAGAGGGATGAGGTGTGGAGCATGCTTTCAGAAGTCTTAAAAGAGCAACACTCAGATGCAGAAACTACAGAACCTGAACCACCAAAAAAAGAAATCAACCGTCTGCTGGTGGCATCTGACTCAGATAATAAAAATGAACAAGTGTCGCTTTGCTCTGCTTTGGATCGTTATCGAGCAGAACCCATCATCAGCATGGACGCATGTCCCCTGGAATGGTGGTTGAAGCATGAAGGGACATCTGAATCTTTAGCACATCTGGTACATAAATATCTTGAGATGCTGGCTACAACAGTGCCATGTGAACACCTGTTTTCACTTTCAGGTGACATTGTGAACAAGAAGCGGGCTACATTATCTCTTGCAAATTATAACCAAACGTGTTTGTCTGAGCGACTGGCTGAAGTAGGACTGAGTGGACTTGAAGGCTCTAAAGTTTTACATTGTTTTATTTTTGAATGCACTTTTTTTTTGTACATAATTCTACATTTGTAAGTTCAACCTTCATGATAAAGAGATTGCACTACAGTACTTGTATTAGGTGAATTGAAAAATGCTATTTCTTTTGTTTTTTACATTGCAAATATTTGTAATGAAAAATAAATATAAAGTGAGCACTGTACACTTTGTATTCTGTTGTAATTGAAATCAATATATTTGAAAATGTAGAAAACACCCAAAAATATTTAAATAAATGGTATTCTATTATTATTTAACAGCACGTTTAATCGCAATTAATTTTTTTAATTGCTTGACAGCCCATGTGCGTGTGCGCGCACACACACACATTGAAATAAAGCCTATTGCATCTCTCTGTAAAAAATCTTGGGAACAAACATTCTGTGCTCTGTCAGGCGTGTGATACAAACAGTGAGTCTGTAAACGGAGTCAGACTCCTGTAACGTAGTATCCCAGAGCCTCTTAGACAGAAAGTAATGCATCAGTAGGTAAAATGTCTTAAGGACACTTCAGTGTTGCCAACTCTTGTGACTTTATTGAGAGTTTCATGATATGTGATGTTTTATTTAAAGTTCCAGCTCTTGGAGTCAAGTGAGCGTGAGAATCTTGGCTTTCATCTATTTTCCTAGCCCTTCCATTGTGGAGAAAAGCTTGAAAATGTGACCTGAGTGTATCCTAAAGGCTCAGAAACCAAAATGCAAATTTTAAAAAAGTCTCCATATGTTGTTACATTCCATAACTTTTAAGCCACTTCCTGAAATACTATGTATTAAAGATCATATTGGTTGAAAACAGAAAGTAATCTTCATGTGCTTTTTGGAAAAGCTATAGGGATATCAAGTGCTTAATCTGGATGATTGTAGGGGAGTAGCTCCCATGAAGTACTGCAGAAAGCAACAGTCACCATCTTCTCGCTCTGGCAGTTGGAACGGTTTTAGGCTAACTGGACTGAGTGCTAGCTGTAGCATCCTGGTCACTGAAGTTGCTGCAACACCAAGATGGCTACCGGCTGAATTGGAGCTAATCAACCTGTTGGTAGTGGGGATTACTGACAGTTGGTCGTAACTCCTGGGCCAATGAGACAATTGTCTCAGTAACTGGGAGGACATATCATTTGGAGGAACATGAAGTAGAGGGAAAGCACTGAAGGTAAGCTGGGTTGAGGAGAGTAGATGTATGACAGGTTCCTCCTGCGGTACACCTGTGCTATGTTCTGCTATTGTTTGGACACAGTGCATTGAAGGTACATGTAGTAGAAAAAAGTGTGTGCGTGAGACACCATGAAAACAGCCTAGCTGAAGAAACACACCTGTGAGGACTACTTAGCTCTGTTGAGCTGATCTGTCAGAAACTGAGGAATTAAAATCCTGAAATATCTGGTATGAATAAAATCTTACTATTTAGCATTTTCAACACTTTACTATATTATTTTTCCTTGGTAAATGTTGCCAGAACAGCCAAAGCCAATAGGTGCAACTGAACCATGCTAAGAATGCCTTCAGTATAAGTGGGACCAACTATTTCCAGTATCATTCAGAAAGCTTTTGGAGCCATATCTGAAAACAATCTGATTCTGTTTATTCTTGTAGTTAAACTGTCTTCAGCCCTGGACTCATTGTAGGCACTGATTGTTACAAAGCGGTCAATTTGATAGCATCATTTAAATGGCCAACCCTGCCACGCACTAGTCCTCAAATAGTTATTTAATATAAACTATTAAGCAACTGTCACAGGGAAGGGCTATGCCATATATGGGGGAAATGCCTACAAAACAGAATATGCATCTTTAATCTCATTTTAGATCCAGTTTGCCCACAAACACACTTTTAAAACTCTGCTAGCAAGGGAACTAATTAATCTTTAGATACAGCTGAGTGCCTAGTAGTATCTGATCCAGATGCTAATGAAGTCAATGGAAATATTTTCATTGATTAGAGTGAGGATTGTTTCAGTCACCTACTGGATTGTATCAAATTCTGGCAGAAGGTGAGGATGTCTCGTGCGTGCGCCCATGAAGCCAATATAAGTGCTGGTTTTCTTAGATGTGGTGTTAGGCTATCAAGTGAGTGAAACTGGTTAAAAGCTGTCCACTAGATTTTCACTGTTCAAAGACAGTGAGGGTGCTCACTACTATGTGCAGCTGAGATATAGTCAATTTCAGTCATTGGCAATAAATACAAAAATGTAAAATACTAGCATCCAAAAAAACCCACGTTTTGCTAATTTATTGAGTTATATCTAATTTCATGATTGTCTCTTCAGCTTGTGTTTTTAAATGCAATGAATTAATCTTGTTGTAGTCTATTACCCTGTTGTTATGTCTCTCATTTTTCCCTTCTGATTCTATATCTTTGCTTTGGTTGTCTGGATAAAATATTGATGTCGTTGCCTAATTAATTTGACTTGACTGCATTTCCAATTAATTCCTACTCTAACCCTCATGTAAATCTTTGCTAATCAGTCCATGTTTTCGTTCCCTTACTAGAGACGTTTGAGAGAAATTAGATTTCTTAGTGATTTTTTTAATCTCATAAACAGTCTCAACTTGTCAGCTACAGCAGATGTGCATATTTATTTCAATTATTATGTAAACGATTAAAACACTATTTTTTTAAAAGTCCTTCTTATAAGACAGGAATATAGTAGGATGGCAAGTCTAGATTTCTTCACTGAAGGTAATTGTGGTAGTAGGAGTCCTTCTGTCCTTCTCAGTGAAAAGAGCAGAATTTTCGCATTTGTTGTTACAGCTTCTAGTTCCTTTACAATACTTTTAAGGGCTCAGTTGAACTCCCTGTGAAGTCATTATAAAGACTGTCATTGTCTTCAGCTGGGATTGGATTGGGCTGCTAGGCTGTGATCTTGCAAACGCTCACATAGCGACTCTTCCTTGTGTAAGTCGTGATATTAACCTCAGTGGGACTACTCTTTTGAGTGTAGAACTGAGCCCTCTGTGCGTTACTCCAAGGAAATTAATAACAGCAGCCAGAGTTTCATTATCTGCAGAGACCAGATAGTGTCTTTGAGAAACATCCACTGTGCCCATGAAAGAAGTACTGCTACAGGCAGCCAAGCAGTTTAAATATCAATACTCCGAGGAAAACAAATAGGACCTATATATTGGAATCTTCTTCTGTGACAACATGGTGGCTCCACAAGAAGACCACTTACAAATCCCATAAAACAATGCTGTCAAGGGTATGCACAACTCTTCACTTCTGTTACACTGGCACAAAGCAGCATAGGGTGCCAAACATAAGAAATGAGGTGCATAATGGTGATTGCTTGGGGAAATTTGAATGATGCCTGCCTGGTCCGTGATTCTCTGAAAAGCAATTTACTGAAAAATATACTTTAAAAAAAAAAAAAGAGGATCATGTCTTGTGATTTGGCCAACAGAATAGCAAACAGTGGTAATATACAGATTAATTCGGAAAAACATGTCCTTCACCTGCCTGCTCGATCTAAGCCAGAAACTTCTTAGTGGGCTATTCCCACAATTTGGTGATCAGCAGGATTGGGCCAATTTAAGTAGATTACTTCCCTGTTTCATTACATCTTTCTTTCTGCCTTCTCTTTAAAAAATGGCACAGGATATGTCAGACAAAAGCTATGCCTTATGAAATCATGCTGGTTAGTGCCTTTTTTTCAAATTAATGTGTTTTTCCCAGATGTTTTGCAATCCCTAGCCTTAGTCTCTAGGATCTGTGATAAACTAAATTTACTGATCTGTACTTTTCTGTCAGTTATGCTTCTCTTTTTCAGCCTGTCATCTAGATACTTAACCTCATCACGTTAGAATGTTTTATGTTCTATGCCCAAGAACCATTCTGCTTACTTGTGTTTTCCTTTAATTTTTTAGCTTAATGGAAAGGAAGTTTTGAATTTGTCTAGCCAAGTATCATACCTGATTCTAAGAGGTAGGCTGATGGAATAAGGTAAAAGAAACATATCATATGCCTGTGTGTTTCCTGGAAAAACAGCTATAATTTCATATGTTGAATATTTTAAATAAACTACTTGCAAATAAGAGAGATTGGTCAAGAATTATTCATAAAACAACCAACTGAAGAATATATGTGAGAGAAACATTGTCTGAGTGTGGACAGCTCACAAACAGATACAATTTCTTACATTTGTTACAGATCACTTCACAGTTCCTTGTTTTGTACAAACCCACGTATGAGTTCTCAATGAAATAAGAGAGAGAGAAAAAGTGTTGCTGTAACTATATGACATAGGATTGCAGTTTTTTAAAAAGTATGAAGCAAAACATTGTGCATTTTCCCTGTATGAAAGTTCTGGGTTACCATAGCAATAGTAAAGGAATACTTGTGGCACCTTAGAGACTAACCAATTTATTTGAGCATGAGCTTTCGTGAGCTACAGCTCACTTCATCAGATGTTTACCGTGGAAACTGCTGCAGTTTCCACAGCATGCATCCGATGAAGTGAGCTGTAGCTCACGAAAGCTCATGCTCAAATAAATTGGTTAGTCTCTAAGGTGCCACAAGTCCTCCTTTTCTTTTTGCGAATACAGACTAACACGGCTGTTCCTCTGAAAACTGTCATAGCAATAGTGTAATAGTCCAACCTCACTTTTTCAAGGGTTTTTATATACATACAGGTTAGTGATGAGCAGGGTCTATTCATATTTAGTACAAAAACGGGGCTTAAAAAAACTGTAGTACAGAAATGTGGTCTTTTGATCTTTGCAAAACCTTAATTTGCATGGCTTTATTTCAGAATTCATGGTTGTAATTTACAAGAATTAATATGCAAATGGAGAGGTTACTTACTTGTGCATTAAGAACCTGGTTAAGGTCTCAAGGAGGGGTAGGCTCCTTGATTTATGGAAACAGATTAGACAAACCTTTGAGGGAACCTGACTGGTACAGTGTACAAAAACAATCTGGGACAGGAGGGTGAAATCCCATAATGATCACAAGATGCAGTTTAACAGAGCTCCATAACAAACTTTGTGATTTCAAGTCCAGCAGGTAGTCAACAATGCCTGAGTGGACATTCCATAGGAGTAATTGATCGATGAGTACGCCAGACCTGAACATGCTTCCATTTCTGCAGGTAGGTTTTCTTAATGGCAGGTTTCCTACTTCCCAGGAGTACTGTCTTAACTTTGGGGGAACAGTCCAATTCTATGACCAAGAACCATTAAGGATCCAAGCTCTGAGATACAGAAATGTTGGTCTGTTGTGCCTAAGTTTTGGGTCAGGAGATCCATTATCAGAGTGGCATTCATAGGGAAACACTAAGCAGGTTTGAGAGCCAGACTTGTCATGGCCAACGTGGAGCTATGAAAATTTCTACCACTTGTTCCTGTTTAGAACCCTGAGGATCCAGTGTCGGAGGGTAGGCACAGAGGAGGGTGTAATGCCAGGTGACTAAGAGGGTATTCCCCATTGAGTTGTGACTCTACCATAAGCAAAAGTGTCTGCAGTTTCCACTGGATGGTTTTGCAAAGAGATACACCTTTGGGAAGCTGGCTATATATATATGGCTCATGTGAAAGCTCCAATTCCGACAGGTGGGATGGTACCAGGAAGGGATCTGAGAGGGAGAGTCTAGTTCCTCTGTGATCAAGAGGTCCTCATGAGAAAGAAACCTAATCGGTACCATGGAGCCTGGGCAGTGTTCCGCCATAACTTGGATGGTACGCAGGTGCAATCCTTGTGCCCTGTAGGTAGTGCGCTGAGGACAAAGGTATTGGGGATTGTGCTGAGGTATGGTCATTATGGCTATAACCTGAAGAGGAGGATACTGAGGTCAATATAGACTTCTTAGAGGAGTCCCTTAGAGTTCTTTTTGTGTCCGGAGGGCTCATCTTCTAGTACCAACTTCAGTGCTAATGGCTGTGATTTTCTAGGAGATCCCTTGGTATGGGATGAAATGGGCTTCATCTTAATGGGTACTGGGGCTTGAGACACAAGCCTCAACAGTAACCATACTGGGACGCAAGTTCTCCCTGAGTTCTGGCCATGGAGATGACTTCCCTTCTTCTAGGAGTCCCTCTAGGTACTGTGGACTCTTCCTTGGAATATTCGATTCTGGAGCTGCCCACAATCTTTAATTGAGGCTGAAGGCATTGGAATGACCTGAGTGGCTGAGGCTGATGTACAGGGTGGGATTGGATCTCAATGAGCGCTCCATGAGAAGGCGCTTCTGTCTACCCTGAGGTGCAAGGGTCTGGACAGATCTGCTTTTTAAAGCCGGTTCAGACCTTGGATTTGGATGGTATGTGGGACTCTGAGGCAGCTGGAATGTCTGTCACTGAGGGAGAAAGACCTGTAGCATGTCTGACAAGGCTTGCAACCTGGAGTACTTGGCATAACCTGTTCCATCAAGGGAACAGCCAAAGGCAGAAGGCCCTGACTGCAGAAAGAAGAGTTCAAGGGAGGAAGACACCTCTGAAAGCACAAAGTGTGCTAATGAAAAGTAACATAAAGAGCACAAAGAAGGAACTGCAAAGCTAGCAGCAGACACTGTTATGATCTGTCTTGACCCAAGGGCAGCTGAGAAGGAACCGGAGTGAAAGCAGGTTCACATCTCCCTACATAACCTTGCACCAGAGCACAAAGATGTATGGTGCACAGATGTGGACCCTCAGACACTGCTAGCTAAAATTTCCAATCACAAGTGCACAGGTGCATGTACATCCTATGGTGGAGCAACCAGAGGAACAAATAATTCATTTTCATGTAACAATATATACTTTTTTAAAAAAATTGGGAATTACCCCCAGGGGCTCAAATTTGTTGCTCGTTCTCCCTGCTGTAATGTGATCCTGTACACTCCTGCCTGACCCAGGAAAAATCTTTCTCAATTCTTTTCTTCAAAAGCTTAGTACAAAATGTTCAGAAACTTGTAAATGTTTTTGTGTAATTAATTAGTTAAAAAACTGTACACTAATTAGATCACTGTAATTTTACATACTTGACATTGATATAATACCTTTTTTCAAGAGATTTCAATAAACTGAATACAAACTAGTCCCTGATCCTGCATAGACTTACACATGTACTTAACTTTACGTGCTAGGATTAGCCCTCTGAACTTTAATGGCATTAGTGGTATGCATTAAGTTAATTAAGTTTAGGATGGGAACCTGTATTTACAGTGATCATTTCACAAAAGAAGGAATGAAAAGGACGATGGCCCATTTCACATGGTCATGAAGCCTCAGAGACTGGGCTTACAACCTAAGTTCCCTGTAAACTGTGCGGCTGTGCACCAGCCTGTTTACCGCCACGCAGGCGCCTAGGGAACCCTCTCAGAGACCTGCTGGGGGAGGGGCGCCCAACCTGCTGCAGGTGGGTTGCCTGGACCCAGTCGTGGCTGGGGTGCCGTGGCCCAGGCTGGCCCCAGGTGCGGCCAGAGCAGCCGGGGTAGCGCACCCCAGGCCAGCCCCACGCACAGCCCGCTTCGGCCCCAGGCGCAGCTGCAGCAGTGCAGCCCAAGCTGGCCCTAGTTATCCATATCCTGGGCTGCTGTCTCCCAATGGGTGCTGTTGATACCATATCTCTTGATGTCTATCTTGAGGGTGTCTTTAAAGCGTTTCTTTTGGCCTCCTCATTTCCTTTCTCCTTTGGTGAGTTGGGTATACAGTAGTTGTTTTGGTAAGCATACATCAAGCATGCATACACAGTGCCCACTTCACCTCAACTGGTACTGGATAATCAGGGCCTCAACACTGAAGATGTTGGCCTCTGTGAGGACACTGACATGATGATCCTCCCACTTCACGCTGAAGAAAGTGCGGGTGCTGGCGTTCCAGGGTTTTCAGGTGTTTCTAAAGGTCACCTAAGTCTCACAGCCATAGAGGAGAGTTGGGATTACCACAGCTTTATAAACTAAAAGTCTGGTATGTGTTCTGATGTTGTGATTGTTGAACACTTGGCAAGACAGTCTGCCAAAGGCAAGACTGGCACAGCAAATTCTGTGCTGAATCTCGACATCATTGTCTGCCCTCTGTGAGAGATGGCAGCCAAGGTAGGCAAAGTATTCTACATTTTCTAGTTCTTTTCTTGCTGGGTCTGATGATTGACTGGGGACTGGCTGGTGGAGAACTTTTGTTTTGTCAATGTTCAGAGTTAGCCCTAGGCTTTTGTAAGCCTCAGAGAAGCAATTAAGGGCTGTTTGTAGATCCTCCTTTGAGTGTGCAGCTACAGCACCATCATCTGCGTACTGGAGTTTAGTTATTGTTGCTGATATTACTTTAGTTCTGGCAGAGAGACGAGAAAGGTTGAAGAGGTTGCCGTCAACCCGATCTTGGATGCCAATGCCCTGTGGTAGACAGCCACTATGAAAACACTAACCCAAGACTAAGAAAATGGAGAAAAGGGTGGGTGCCAGTACACAGCCTTGTTTTATGCCAGTTCGGATAACAAAGGGCTCAGAGGTGGAGCCACTGCACAGGATGGAGACAGTCATCTGGTCATGGAGGAGTCTTACAATGGTGATAAATTTGCTTGGGCAGCCAAACTTTGACATGATTTTCCACAGAGCCTCACGGTTGATGGAGTCGAAGGCTTTGGTCAGATCGATAAAGGCCATATACAGCTCCTGGTGTTGTTCTTGACATTTTTCCTGGATCTGCCTGGCTGCAAAAATCATGTTCATGGTGCCTCATGTTGGTCTGAAGCCACAGTGGGACTCTGGAAGTACTTCCTCTGCAAGAGGGAGCAGGCGATTCAGTAAGATTCTGGCAAGGATTTTCCCAGCAATGGAGAGGAGGGCAATGCTCGATAGTTGCCACAGTCGGCCCTGTCTCCCTTTTTGAAAATGGTGATGATGTCAGCTTATGTAAGTCATGTATGTCAGTAGGGATTTCTTTGGTGTGCCAGATTTTGAGGAGCAGCAAGTGAAGCTCGTCAGTCAGTGTTTGTCCCCCCACATTCAGTACTTCATCTACATACATTAAAAATCAAAGCTGTATGACCCATTGTTAACAGCTTCAAATGGAACAGTTATATTAAGGCTCTTACTTACCAACTACAAAAATGATGTTAGATTTCCTTAAATCTTCTGTAAAATCTAAATAAAAATAAAATCTTTGTTTTATTGGCAGCAACTACTGACTTTAATCTTCTGGTCTTTCTATATACTGTTATATAACACCTAGCAAGGTTTTCAAGGTAACTTTTTGATTTAAAGTAGCTTTTGTTTTCTACTAGAATGTTCTTTATTCTGAAATGAACTGTTACTCACAAGCTCACTTATGTCCCAGTTTTGTAACAGTCACTGCAGAAATGATAAAAATATATCTTACATGGAAACAATGACAGCCCTTTCATATGCACACCTTAGCTAAATATGGCAAAATCATAATAATTAAAAAGAATCAAACTGCTCTTGAGATAAGAATAATATGCATCATGAGCCACCATGTTTTTTTTTTGCTTTTATTCTAAAAGTATAATTTGATTAAAGTTCATATATAACCATTTCCATATCCTTTTAGGTTTTTGCATTCAGTGCTCCACATTTCTGACTAAAAGGAAATTTAATCTTAAATTCAGCCAGACTAGAAGCAACTCACCTCTGACTTGCACATTTCGAATTATGGGATATCACTAGCTGAGGGTGTTCATTAACACTCAGGCTGCTCTTAGAATCCTGCCAACTCAGCCTTTAATAACTGTTTGCCAAATTCTGAAAGCTGTTTTTGGCTTAATAGTAAGACTTCTGAATAAGTCTGGGTCCAATGGTTTGAATGGGAATTGAAGTAACTCTCTGACATACTTTCACACAATCAAATGTTCTTTCCATCAGCAGCTGAAATGCATACCTCTTTCATTTAAAAAAAATCTGGATGCAATTTATTATACTTATGATGTACTTGATTATACTAAAGGGGGAACTGAAAGGATCATAATGAATACATTAGTCTATACTTAAGAAGAAACTCACCGCCTGTGTTCTCATATTCAGAGAGATTTGATGGGTCATCTGCCTGTTAATTAAGGAATTGACATTTTTAGAATTGTTATTGCATAATTTGTGTGTTCTTCATGTACCTGTGGATATTAAAACTAACCACGTGAAAGATGATTTTCCAATTTTTGTGCCTACTCAAATATACAGTAACAATGGCTACAAAGGAACTCTATTAATGTAGCTTTATTTCTCCCTGCAGAGCATGCATACAAGGAATCCAAGGTAGCTCACGTTGATTGATATTGGCCCATGCTGTAATTGCTGCAACGACTGGCCTATTATAGTGTTAAGCCATATAGTGGCTAAGTATTTCAGAGGCAGCTAGTATGCATACTAAATAGCTTCCCATAGTAAATGGTGGACATGTTTCCAGGTCAACCATGGGATAAGTAACAGTAGAGTGAGTTATAGTGTGTGAAGTATGTGTTATAAAGATGAAATTACCGTATTGCCCCTCGCAATATATTGCACTAACTCTCAGGAAACTGGAGTTCAGGGCTTGAACTATGACCCTCTCTCTTGAGGTAGTAGGAACTGGGCATGCTTTGATGGCATCATGAGGGAGAAGAAATCTACCTTGCATTACTCTGCAGTGACCTCTCTTGCCCATTTGGGAGTTGTTTGGGCTCTCAGGAGAAGTCTCCTCTGCCAAAATGGTCAGATGAACATGAAGTTTTGGCAAGTGTGTTTGTTTTTGTAAAATATGCCATTTGTATATGTAGCAGAAACAATGAGTTCAGAGGTTCTCTGGCAGACTCACTAGACCCATCCAGGTAAAAAGTTGTCCTTAGCTATAGTCCTCAGTTCTGGAGTATGTTACATCTATTTTATGCGAACTTGTAGTAAACCCTCTGGCTGCATGTTCTCAACTCCTGACTAGAGCTGGTCAGGAAACTATTTTTCCAACAAACCAGGGGCAATAATAGGAGAGCACTTCCTGTAACCCAGGAGAGTGAAGTGACTGTGACTGACCCCTGTATGGAGGGGCATGGAGGAACAAAGAAGGATGGCTTTGTGCTTTCTCTTCCACAGCCTGCACACATCAGTGACAACTTCTTCCATAGAATACAGGGTCAGAAAAGATGATGTATCCCCTGAACCCAACAAAGATAAAGATGTGAGTGGTAAGGAAATGCCTAGGGGAAAAGGACAGCTAGGTGAGCTCCTGCAAGGATGGTTATGCAAACTGTCTTTGAACCTTCCTGGCCACAATAAAGGCTCTTGTGTTCAAAGATATAATGTGGATTTGAAGTGGTTTTGTCTTTGGTCTGAAAAAGCCTGAATCTGTTGACCTTCAGGACAAACTGCAAGTGCTGCTGAAGCAGCAAATGTTGTTAGAGGAGAACGTATGGGAGAAGTGAGGAGTGTGGTTAACTACTTATTTTGCGCTGCCTGGTTATTTAACGTTATTCTGTGTCATGGGGCTACTGTTCCTTATTTGATTTATAGTATTTTTAAGTCTTTGACATAGGCACCTTACAATCAGAAAAGATGCGGACAAATTGGAGAAAGTCCAGAGAAGAGCAACAAAAATTATTAAAGGTCTAGAAAACATGACTTATGAGGGAAGGTTGAAAAAAAATTGGGGTTGTTTAGTCTGGAGAAGAGGGGGGACATAACAATTTTCAAGTACATAAAAGGTTGTTACATGGAGGAAGGAGAAGAATTGTTCTTCTTGACCTCTGAGGATAGGACAAGAAGGAATGGGCTTAAATTGCAGGGTGCTCCACACTGACATCTTCATCTAGTATGACTTTTTTTGAGGGAATAACATAATCAACCTTCCGGCTCTGAAGAAGATAGGCATAAAATATTAAGGGTCTGGTTTTTAGAAGCAGCCTCTCATTTTGCACTGGTAGGTTTGAATGCAAATAATTGCAGGAAAAATTATTTGTAGCTAAAAAATTGTGGGTGCAAAATGGAAGGCTAAGTTGAGGTCTCTTTTAAAAAAAAATAATCAAACTCTTAGGGAATGTCTGCACTGCCAAAAAAAAGTGTGTTTTTAACTCAGATCAAAACAGCAGTAAGTACATAGTCAACTTGGCTTTTAACTCAGTTTGGCAACTTGAGTTCAATCACAGACTCTCCTATCCACTTTAATTCAAGCTGCTAACGTGAGCAGGCGTGGCAGGTTTGTATAATTTTTGGGTCCAAGTCCCCCCCCACACCTGTCTAAGGCTTTGGGAGGGAGTTTGGGTGCAGGAGGGGGTTTGGGGTGCAGGCTCTGGGAAGAAGTTGCGGTGCGGGCTCTGGGATGGCGTTTGGGTGTTGGGTGCAGGCTCTGGGCTGGGGCAGGGGGTTGGGGTGCAGGAGGGGGTGTGGGCTCTGGGAGGGAATTTGGGTGCTGGGTGTGGACTCTGGGCTGGGGCAGGGGATTGGGGTGTGGGAGGGGGTGTGGGGCATGGGGCTGGGCCAGGAATGAGGAGTTTGGGGTGCAGCAGGCAGGCTCCTCCGGGGTTGGGGGCCAGAGAGGAGGACTCCCCCCAGCCCTCTCCCTGCCAGCAGCAGCAAGCTCCAGGGGAATGGGGGTCCCTCCCCAGTCCTGAATTTGCTGGAGCCCGGGCATCACAGGCCCATACAACTTACTGCCCCTGAACATGAGTTAAAAGCTGAATTGCCAGTTTCTTCACTGCTATTTTAACTAGAGTTAGCTGATGTAGGTTAGCTAACCAAAACAGTCCCCACCCCACCCCTTCTTTTTTGCATGCCTTTAGTCACAATTTTACCTACCATTCAAATGAAAAAGAAGTTACTGCCATCCTTTCACATAATCAGCTCTTTTTTCCCTCCAACAACTCCTCAAATGAAATTACATTAAACAGACTGGGACCCTTGCAGGCTTCTCAGTTGTTGAGAAGGTGAAGGAAAGTTTAAGTCAATCGGAGCTATAATTTTTTGCACTGGAAGTTCCTTATATTGTAAATACATCCCAGGAGGCAGCAGTGAAGCTAAATGAACTTCTCAGTTTCCTGTTGGGCAGGCAATATCTCTTCTAGGATTAGTTATGTGCCAGAAAAGATCAATATTTGTGAGTCTTCAATCCGGTTTCAGGAAAGTAATAAGTGGTATTTGTATTCACTAAAATTCAAGTAGATAAATAGTATACACCAGGAATCATTGATCAAAAACCATTACCTCAAAAATATTTGCTTGTACTCTCATTTGCATATATGCTGATTTTCTTGTATAGAATTATGCCCATTTTCACTAGATTTTATTTTATTTTTAAATTTTACCCACAGGGTTTCCCCAATGAGACATTAGGGATTGTGAGACTCTGCTCCCCGGGTATGGATTTGAGAATTGTATCAGCATTGGCCCACTGAACTGCCATAATCCAAAATAGGTTTCCTCTGCTTAAGACTACAATTTGGATTTACAGTTATCCTATGAAAATGTCTCTCATAGCATTCAATCATACTGATTTTGAAATGATGCAGTGAGGTCCACAGTACAATACTGGACTACAGGGCAAAGAGGTACTATGAACTCTGAAAGGTAAGAATCCACACTGACTCTGGTCTTTGGAGAGCCAAGAGAGAAAGTTAAGGAGGCTTAAAATAATTAGAAAATAAGATTACTCTGGATTTGATTTTGGTGCTTTAGTTTTCTTAGGTGGTTTCCATTGTTCTAGGTATTAAACCCTACTCATAGATTGATTCTCCTTTGCCCTCTTCCCTCCCCCCTGCAAAAAAAAACAAACCCACAGGAAGCCTGTGTTGATGTGGGTGGAGAGCTAGACTCTTGCTGTATGGAATTCAGTTACAGGATCTGCACACTCTTGAAGCGGTTATGTGATGTGACCATGTTAGACTAGGAGCAGTTGGTGAGTAGATTTCTCTTGGACTGTCGTTTTGTATAGGGTAGGCAGGGGCTTATGTCAGTGGTTAAGCCAGTCAACTAAGATTTTAATTTAAATACTTATTTATATGTATTAATTTTTAGCAGATGGGTCTTGAAAGTGATTAAGATGTAAAGGATTTGTTGGCTTGCAATGATGATGGTGGGCTCTGCCTGTATACCAGAGGGCTCTGGAGAAGAACTGTAAGACTTGGCTAATGATCACATAAGGAAAGGAACTGAAGAGGTGGTGCCAGGAATAATTAGGTTGAAAGTGGTTCATTGTAAGAGACGACCATCAGGAATATAGCGATTCAGTAGTAGAAATGTCTTTATATTCTTGAGCCAGCTGTTTCCATTTAGCTGAGGCTCGTGTAACTCATACTGAGGTTAGGGGATATCTATCTTTTAATAGAGATATTTGATGGGCAGTTTCTAGTCCAGTGTTACTGGTGCAGGTAGGTCAAGGTAAGGTTGTCCATAAATATAGTTTATTCTTTGGTGGTGGATTATAACAGAGTTCTTGGGTTGGACAATTGCACTTGAACCCAACTAACAGATGTAGTCGTACTGTCTGAAGGATCATCAGGTAGAGGGGATCTAGCTGCCTATAACTGAACAAACAGAGTACATATCCTACCTTTTTCAAATTGGGAAGACAGATTTTAGACTGAGATGATTATTAGCTGTTGGAAGTATAATATCAGGAGTACAATAAGTTACCATGGATGTGATCTAATGATAATAGCAGAAATATTGATAAAACAATGTCCTGTTATATAGTTTGGGTTATAATAAGACCTTTTCTTGTCATTTAATTCATTAGAAGGTAGTTAATCTATATTGAATATTGTTATAGGTTAATATGTTTAACTTTCTGAGTGTAATGATTGGGACTTGAAATAACTGTTATAATAAAATGGGTTGACAGTAAGTCACAGCATATTAGAGGGAATGTTATAGCACTACTCAGATCTTTGTAGGTGGTGATAATGGTCAATTGTGACTCATAAATCACATTCATATAAAGAAAGTGGAATGTTTTTATAATGGATGGTGCTTTTAAAGTGTGTGTGAATGTGTTCTGAAAGAAAATAAAGACCAGCACAGGGGATATGAACAGATATGGAGAAAGCTGATGTGTCAGAGGAAAATCATGTTTTACTAGTCTATTATTTATTTCATTTATTATTTGAATGTGTCAAAGCAGTGGATAAAAGAGAACTAGTTGCATAATTTAGACTTAAAAGGTCTTTGACATGGTCACCTACAAGACATTAAAGAAACTAAGTAGTCATGAAGGAAGAAGAAAAGTATTGTCATGGATCAGAAATTGGCTAGGAGAGAGAAAATAAATAAGATTAAATGGTCAATTTTTATCATAGCAAAAAGATTTCAAGAATATCCAGAGGTATATTGTTATTGCTATCAAAAATTCTTGAAGGGATATTAAACGTCATGCTGTAGGTCTGTGAGGGACTACACCCTATGTTCACACCCTCACACTATTTGTAATAATCTTTATACAAGATATGCCTTGTGAGATAATTTGAAAACTCATAACTTGCTAATCATTAATATCATGGTAAAATGTGTATAGCAGCTTTATGCATAAAATAAAAAAATTCCCCTATATGGTGATAAAAATACGTACTCACCTAGCACCAAACTAGTCAAACAGACCTGTCTTGAACAAAGGAGTGTATGCTTGTCTTAATTTGCATTTAAGCAGTAAACAGTCATCAGTCAGGAAGGGGGAAGAGGTCACACAGGTGAAAAAGCCCAGCAGGGAATATCCTTCTTCCAGCAGACTGCCTGTCACCCTGTTCTCAGCTGAAAATGTTTTTCAAAGTGGGAGTAAAAACTGTTTTAAACCAAAAAAAAAAAAAAGTTGAACACCCCAAGACACTTTCTCTCTCTCTCTCTCTCTCTCTCTCTCTCTCTTTTTGTCTATCTCATTATTCGCACCCCAGAAGAGAAAGGAAACAGCTGTTGCACTCTGGGGAAGGGATCCTGACCTGAAGCATTTGGTCACTAATTCTGCTAGAAGCATGTGGTGAGAAACTTTGCTTTAATTTAACATAGTTTGTCAGGCACTTGCATCCAATTCTGACTTTTTATGCCTCATTACTTGTACTCAAAATCTATCTCTTTGTAGTTAATAAACTTGTTTTATCTAATCCAGTGTATTTAACTTAGTGTCTGAGTAACTCTAGTTAAGATAATATCCAGCAGCTTGTTATTCCCTTAAAGGGAATATACTTAGTATATTTGGACTGTCCAGGAGAGGGCTGGGCAGTAGAGTAGAACCTCAAAGATACAAACACCAGAGTTACAGACTGACCAGTCAACCAGACACCATGTGAAATCAGAAGTAACCAATCAGGCAGCAGCAGAGACAGGGTAAAAAAGTAAATACTGTACTGAGCCCGTGTTGCATCATAAAGGTAGGCACATCTGGGCTGCCTGTCCCCATCCCATCCCCTACTCGCCATGGTGTGGGGCAGCCACTTACAGGTAGGAGGTGGTGAATGCTGTTTTCCCCTCTCCCTTCCCCCTGGCTAGGAGCGGGACAAGCTTGTAAGCTCAGAGCCCTGGGAAAGAAACTTTCCAAGCTGTTACTGAAACCTGGCCTGGAGCATAAGCTGAAGGAGCCAGAGCACGAGCTCCTGCCTGCATGCTGCACTCTGGAGGAGCAGCTCAGATTTAAAATGCCAGAGCCTGCACTACGTGCCCACTGACACTGCGGTGCCCCAGATGCCTCACTTATCACCCTTGCAGCCAGGGGGCTAGAACCAGTTGCCTTTCCCCACCCCCACTCACTGGGCAGCCACTGCAGAGCTGCGATTCCCCCCCCTCCAAGCAGTCCACCCTGAGGAACATCCCATAATGGCTTGTTCAGAGTTACAACTTCCCTTCCCAAGGTGTCCATAATTCTGAGGTTCTACTGTAGAAGACGTACTTTTCTGGGGAAAAATTAAAGACTGGGAGTGTGTTGGGATGACCCTTCAGTGTAACCCAGGCTGGTGAGAGCCAGGCTGTGACTGGCAGGCTGCAGTCACACAAACACATCTGGGAGTGACCTGCCTGCTGGTGGCAGTCTGTGAGCCATCCAAATCGGAGGCTACGGCAGCAAGGCAATCCAGGTTACAGTTCTGAATTCAATCCACTTGCCAATTCTGCTCTGTGTCTATTGTATAGTTGTTGTTTGTAGAGTAGTATTAAAACAAGATCCAAAATGTTTGCAGCTGGTACCCCTGAAGATCAGCAAAGGATGCCAAACCTTCCGAGGGATTAATAATAATATGGGGAGACCTGCCTGGGAATCAGAAAGCATCATGAGGTGGCTGTCAGCAGGGGAAGTTTTGGATGTATGACTTGCTTGTTTCAAGATGATCCAGTCTCAGGTATATTCTGCGTGGTTTTAGAGTTCATCTGATGATCTAAAATGCATGTAGGTGTGATCTACTAGGCATATATCTGCTCATAGTTTACAAAGCATTCAGGCACACTGGAGTTCCTGGTCTGAGTCCGGGAACAGCAGCCTCAGACCCCCCAAAAGGCTTGATGTCTACAGACTCAACAGTATCATTCCATAAGGAAAGTTCTGATGCTAGGGGGGATTTCAAACAGCCCTCCAAGAGCTTTGTTCTCTCTGTCCCGCTCTTCTCTCCTAAATCTAACATTGGAAATTGTAAAGAAAGTTGAAAGAGGTTACTTTATACAGTCACACTCCATGACAGCCACGCATCTGCTTCCCAATACCCCAAGGGAACCTCATGAGAAACTACTCTGCTTTCTCTCTCCTCCAAATGAGAGTCATAGAGGTCATCCCTCAGCAACAAAATGGGAAGGAATATTATTTGATTCACTTTCTGGTACTAAGAAGAGAGGCTATCTGTTGCATCCAATGATGAATTTTGGCCATCTGAACAAGTAGAGTAGCCAAATGTAGTGGTGACACTGATATCTATAGTTCCTTTCCTGTGTCAATAGAATTGAATTAAACCAGAACCAGAAGTATTTTCAATGACCAGTATTACAATATGGAACATGCGTGCTTCAAATCAAACTTAAGTTCACAACAGCCATTCCTGGCAATGAATTAAAGCAGTGTTTCTCAATCTTTTTGATACCAGGGACCAGCTTACTGCCTTTCTATACTGTGCACCAAGGAGATCTCTTGGATCGGTGCCAGTCCATGGACTGGTCATTAATGCCTCTTAACCTGAACACCTTTCTGGTGCATCTCCCAGGGAAGGAAGCTCTGTAGTCAGTCCATATCTGATAGAAAAGTCTATGGTGTACAAGGTGTAAATGACATGGTGTCAGAAGGGAACAGAAACAGAAGGAAGAAGGGGACAGAAGGGGGAAAATATACAACAAATGTTGCAGGATCTCATCAACATGCCATTCTTCAATACCTCAGAGAATTTTATCTTTGATAGACTTTCAGAATGGACAGACTGGAAACAATATTTCACAAAATTTCAAATTGCTACAAAACTCCATAAGAAAATTTGAGATAAACATGTGTGTGTGTATAATATATATATTGTGATACAGGAGGGCCAGGGAGAAGTGGTAGAGTGTTAGAGGGGAAATATATAAACCCTAGGCTAATTAAAGCGTGGTTCCCTGTAGACTAGGGAAGGTTGCTGCAGGTTAATTGGAGCACCTGTTGTCAATTAAGGCCCTGTCAGGAACCTAATGAAACCCCCTGCTTCAGGCAGTCATAGGAGGAGGAGGAAGGAGAGAGGACTGGAGCTTGGAAGTATGTTGTGAAGACCAGAGAACTGAAGAAAGGGAGACCCTGCCCCAGCAGGACAAGGAGACTCCCTTCCTCCAGGTCTAAGGACTGATGGTAACCCCACCTAAGGGGGTTTAGAGGGGCTGGAACTCAGAGCAAGGAGCAAACCCAGACCCCTCCCCCACTTCCCTCCTCTATGACCTTCTTGGGCCACTAGCGGGGCCCTCGGCACCCAAGAGCAGGGATAAGGGGTAGTGTCTTAGCCTCCCCCAAGAAAAGCCCAGGACCCACCATATGAACATCGGCCGTCTCGTCACAATATATAAATTTTAATTTATGCTATGAGAAGGTAGGCAGAGTATATCTTTAAATATTTTCCCTTTACTGAAGACAGTCATAAAGATCTCAGTGAAAGAGTTCTGGCTATATTTGATGCATACTTTATATCTTTGAGAAATGTGGTATATGAAAGAGCATGTTTTCACCAAAGAATTCAAGAACAAGGAGAAAATGAATCTTTTGTAAAAGCTCTGCATGTATTGGCTGAAAACTGTGATATTTGGAACTGCAAAACATGAAAATATTAGAGACAGGCAGTCTTTCACAGCAGCTACAATTAAAGGCAGACCTGACACTTCACACAGCTATTCAAGTAGCAAAGCATTCTGAACTTGTGAAGCAGCAAAACAAACTTGCCAGACTTGAAAAAACAAGGAACTAGTTTATAAGCTTTAAATAGCTGCAGCATGACTGCTAAAAGTAATTATCATAAGACTCCTGAGCCTGAGAGGGGGGAAAATTCCAGCCAAACTACAAAGCCTTTCTGAATAAATGTACAATATGTGTAAGATTTCATAGCTCAAGATATGTGTTCAGCTAAAGGTGAAATATGTAATAATGCATAAAATATGGTCATTTTGCAGCTGTTTGCCATGCTGAAGCACTGAGAGAGCGAACTATGATTAGAGAGAATAAGAGCCATTGTTGCTGGGTTCCATCATGTGACTACACAAGCATGCCTGGAGAGTTAAAATGAGTATTTGTGGAAAGACTGACTAAAATTGACTCCAGAGCAGATGTGACTGTCATTTCAGAAGGAATTTACAATCACCTTCAATCCCTCATGGAGCTGAAATCACTTGACACAGCCTTGATTTGCAGTTGAGGTATTCTGAACTGCATGGACCAGTTCACCACAGAAAACTTACATGCTGAATGCACAGCTTTTGTCTTTGTATGTGATCAAAGACCAACAACCTTCTCAACTGCAGTGTGGCAGCCATGATGGGCATCAGTAAGAAAGGCTGAAGAACTCGATGGGGTATTTGGTATTATTGGACTTTTGAAAGGAGATCCAATACAAAAAACATCGACAGACATTGCTGAACCATAAAGCCTACACACACCTTGCAGGATTCCTATCCCATGGCTTCATAAAGTAGAAACTGAATTAAAGAGAATGGAATAGGTTAGCACTATGTAGAAAATCTCTGAGCCAACAGATTGGTGTAACCCAATGGTACTGGTTATAAAGAAAAATGGAAAAATATAAATGTGTGGATCTTTAAATACTGATTGAAGCTGTTGTGAGAAAAATATATCCTCCCAATACTGAATGATTTTCTCCCCCAAACAAAAGGAGCTACAGTGTTCTCCAAGCTGGATGCCTCAAGTGGATTCTGGCAAATTTTGCTTAGTCAGAGTTCTAAACTGACCACATTTATCACACACTCTGGGAAATTTTGCTTTTGAAGATTACCATTTGGGATTATCAGTTCACCTGAAATTTTCCAAAGAAAGATGGCAAAACAGTTCACAAACACAAATGGAGTTGCACTTTTCATAGACAATATGGGTCTTTGATGGAAGAACACAGCAAAACCCTCAATGAAGTTTTAAGCCCCTAATTAGTCATTCTGAATGGAAGCTAAACAAGGACAAGTGTATTTTCCACCTACCCCAAATCAAGTTTTTTGAGGGGCAGACCATAAACAAAGATTAAATCAGTCATAGCCATGAGAAAGGAAAAAGCAATTCAAGAACTGAATGCATCAACAAATGTACCAGAACTGAGATGTGTTCTCAGTAAGGTGAATTACCTAGGTTTATACCTACAAGACCTTTCTACAATGAGAAAACCACCAGATGAACTATTAAAGTCTAATACATAGTGGGTTTGGAGCCAAATAAAGAAATTTGCCTTCAAAAAGGTAAAAATGATTTCAACAGCTCCAGTTCAAATACTATGATGTGAACAAACCCACAATGGTCAATGCAGATGCAAGCAGCTATAGCTTAGATGGTGTATTGTTGCATCTGGCTTCCACTCAGATCCATGTTGTTGCATTTTTCTCTCGCATACTCAAAGAAACAGGAAAAATGATATGTACAGATTGGAAAGGAGTGCCTGGGAAGCATGTGAAAACTTTTACATGTTTCTGTGGATTGGATTCTTTTATACTGATAACAGACCATAAACTGCTTGTAACACTCATCAATGGAAAAGACCTGAATCAAGCACTACTGAAATGCCAGCGTCTATTGATAAAATTAATGAGATTCAATCCAATTGCAAATTACATTCCTGGAAAAAATCTGGTAGTAGCAGACACTCTGCATTGGAGCCCTGCAACCCACTCAGAGCTGACCTATAAAGGCATTTGTGAATGCTGTAGATGCATACAGACTAGTGTCAGAAAAGTCTACTCCAGCTACAAGTAACCTTGACAGACATGCAACTTCAAGAAGTTTTAAGTTATATTTGGGCTGCTGGTCCAAGTATCTAAAGGCACTAAGGGAGCAATAAGAGACTACTTTGCAGTATGTGGACAATGAAGCAAATCAAATTCCATTGTTTTACAAAGTATCAGAGGGGTAGCTGTGTTAGTCTGTATCTACAAAAAAGGATAAATGGACACAAATCAGACATCAGGAATGGTAACATACAAAAGCCAGTAGGAGAACACTTAAATCTCCCTGGACATTCAATAACAGATTTAAAAGTAGCCATTCTTCAACAAAAAAACTTCAAAAACAGACTTCAAAGAGAAACTGCAGACCTACAGTTCATTTGCAAACTTAACACCATCAATTTGGGCTTGAATAGGGACTGGGAGTGGCTGGCTCACTAAAAAAGCAATTTTTCCTCTCTTGGTATTGACACCTCCTCATCAGTTATTGGGAGTAGACCACATTCACCCTGACTAAATTGGACTTCAACACTGGTTCTCCACATTCACCCTGACTAAATTGGACTTCAACACTGGTTCTCCGCTTCTCTCCCTTCTCTTCGTGTGCCAATATATATTTATACCTGTATCTGTAATTTTCACTCCATGCATCTGAAGAAGTGGGTGTTTAACCCTTGAAAGCTTATGCCCAAATAAATCTGTTAGTCTTTAAGGTGCCACCGGGCTCCTCATTGTTATTGTTTTTCAAGGGATTGAATTTAGATGATCAAGTAGTAATTGCTATCATTTCTCTTTCTTATTTCTTTTAAAGACTAGTACCAGATTTGGCCTGGGATCATTAATATATCTGGAAGACTAGAAAGCCAGTAGTGATTTTAAGACATCTGAGCTCCTAAAGGGTGTTTTTAAATTAGCCTTAAAAAAAGAAAAGAAAAGGAGTATGGACAGTTAGGAAGTAATAAGGAATTTGCCAGTATTATCCTTACTTATATTCAATTAGCAGTATCTTCAGAAAAATTAAGTAGACTCTACAGATCAATGTTAAACAACTAATTGTAAAGGGATTTTAACAACACATTTATTCCTCACAAAATCTTAAATGACAAACTAATTCAAATTGGCTTGAATTAAAACCTTTGTATTATGGATTAGAAACTCACTAGAAGTCTAGCAATAAAGGCTATGGTTGCCCTGTAGAGCCCATGCTGGCACAACTATGCCGATATAGCTATGCTGGCTACTAGTGTATCATAGAATATCAGGGTTGGAAGGGACCTCAGGAGGTCATCTAGTCCAACCCCCTGCTCAAAGCAGGACCGATCCCCAATTAAATCATCCCAGCCAAGGCTTTGTCAAGCCTGACCTTAAAAACTTCTAAGGAAGGAGATTCCACCATCTCCCTAGGTAACGCATTCCAGTGTTTCACCACCCTCCTAGTGAAAAAGTTTTTCCTAATATCCAACCTAAATCTTCCCCACTGCAACTTGAGACCATTACTCCTTGTTCTGTCATCTGCTACCACTGAGAACAGTCTAGAGCCATCCTCTTTGGATCCACCTTTCAGGTAGTTAAAAGCAGCTATCAAATCCCCCCTCATTCTTCTCTTCCGTTGACTAAACATCCAGTGTTCCCTCAGCCTCTCCTCATAACTCATGTGTTCCAGTCCCCTAATCATTTTTGTTGCCCTCCGCTTGACTCTTTCCAATTTTTCCACATCCTTCTTGTAGTGTGGGGCCCAAAACTGGACACAGATGAGGCCTCACCAGTGTCGAATACAGGGGAACAATCGTGTCCCTCGATCTGCTGGCAATGCCCCTACTTATACATCCCAAAATGCCATTGGCCTTCTTGGCCACAAGGGCAGACTGTTGACTCATATCCAGCTTCTCGTCCAACCCCGTAATCCCTAGGTCCTTTTCTGCAGAACTGCTGCCGAGCCATTCGGTCCCTAGTCTGTAGCGGTGCATTGGATTCTTCTGTCGTAAGTGCAGGACTCTGCACTTGTCCTTGTTGAACCTCATCAGATTTCTTTTGGCCCAATCCTCCAATTTGTCTAGGTCCCTCTGTATCCTATCCCTACCCTCCAGCGTATCTACCTCTCCTCCCAGTTTAGTGTCATCTGCAAACTTGCTGAGGGTGCAATCCACACCATCCTCCAGATCATTTATGAAGATATTGAACAAAACTGGCCCAGGACCAACCCTTGGGGCACTCCACTAGATACCGGCTGCCAACTAGACATGGAGCCATTGATCACTACCCGTTGAGCCGGATGTGTAGATGTGATACACACTAACAGGAGGAGTTCTGCCAGTATAGGAACATCCCCCTTGACATTAACTATGCTGCAAGAAGCCCTCTTCTGTGTTTTTTCACATCCCTTCCTGACATAGCTATGCTGACAAAAACCCCAGTGTTTGACACATCTATGCTGACAGAAGATTACTTCTCTCACTGTAGCTAATGTTATTCCAGGATGTGGTGTTCCTATGCTGGCAGAAACACTCCTCCTTCTGTGATTAAGGGACTACACAGCACATTGGAAATCTGCAGAAGATGATCAATTGGGTGAAGACGCAAATAATAATGGGAATGGAGAAATAAAATAAAGAGGAACAGAGGAGAAATATTGACAGAAAACTACAATGGGTTTCAAGCTGGAAAAAATAAGCTAGGGGAAAATAATATGATAATAACCTATTCAGTGGAAAACTGAAATATGAAAAGCACCTGAAAGAGATCTAGGGGTGAAAGTGGTCTTTGGCTTCTATGTGATTGCATATGGGCCTGAGAACTGCATACCACTAGAGTTTTCTTCCAGGAAAGAAGAAAGAAGAAGTTCTGTATTGAAAGTTTATATAAAGGAGAAAGAGTTCAGGCCAGTTGGGGAAGATTCATTGAGAATTTGGGGGTGTGTTTTTTTTAAAGCTATTACATTCCATATTGCTCTGGGGTTTGTTTTTTGTTTTTAAATAAAATACTGTCCTATGGAGCTGGGGGTACTTGGCCCATCTGAAAATCAGGCCACAAATTCTTAAACTTAACTCCTATTTTAATGTGACACTATTATCTGAGAAACTTTTATTGGTTCAGAAACAGTCCTTCCCAAAAGGGGATACATGCTTTTGTATATTTTGGGCACAAAGTCGAACTAAGGCAGAAAAATAGCAACCTGCTTTGAAAAATAAAGCCCCAAAGCTATGAAGCAAACTAAAAAAGACAGAAAATTCAAAGTGGACGCCTGAACTCATGTAGTTTTGAGAATAAAAAGATCCAAAATCCTGAGTCAAGGACAGAATATAACCTTCACTTTTAATTTTCTTGGGGGTTTTAATCATTTTAATTTTTGTTTTAAATGTACCCCCCTCTATTCATATCCATGTGTATAATGAAAGATTAAAATAGTGGAACTCAAAAGATAAAATAATACTGGAGCAGGAGTATCCAAATACAATGAGGCAAAAGCACATGGTTTTTAAATCCAACAGTCCTTAATGCAGCCACAGTCCTCGTGCACGTTTGCTTCCTACTAGATCGTGCTATAAACAGTACCCAGTCAAAACCACATTTTCTTTCACTTCACATTCTGCCAGCTTTTCTCTAACCTCACCCACTTACAACTCCCCATAACACTATGTATTATTTACCTATGGCTCTCAAATAGTACTGTCCAGGTACAAACCTCTCTCCCTTCTCCTTTAATTTCTCAATTATATTTTGGCACTACAGAAAAAGGTTTGGTGGTGGGAGAGTTTGGCTTTCTGACAGCATGTATGTCCAGATGATGAGTAAACACCTCCTGGAATAGAAGACCTTTAAGATGATGAATATAACTGGTTATTATCACAGAATAGCTGAGCCCAGATTTCACCGGCCATGTGTAAAAGAGCAGATACACACTCCCAGAGCACCAGACAGACTGGTTTAAGGTAGGGAGAGATGTACTCCCAGGAAATAAATCTGCAGAAAAGAGGGCCCTTGTAATATGTTAATTGTTTACTGCCTGAAAGACACTGGATACCAGGACATGGGGGGCATCACAGGAAAAGGCGGCTGCATGTAGGGTTTGTGATAAAAGGTATCGGATCCTAGAATTTGCTCTTAGAAAGATGTAAGTTGTTTTCTCTTCTGAAACTGAAACTGAGAAAGCCTTATCTAGTGAATCTTTTGGCCAAGTATAAATCTAGATATTGTTGAGACAGCCATTTACAGTGTATTAAATCCTTTTTCTATCTACTTTTTTATAACTCTTTATAAAACAAAGAGTTTCTTTTGAGTGTGATTTTCATGCAGTTCCGTCCTGGAGAAGGACCTTCCAGGAAGGAGCTCTCAAACCAGGCCGCTCCACACTTCCCTTGGCCGAAAGGCAAATTTAACCCTACTGAAATGTGTTGCAAAAGCATGTAACTCAGAAAGGAGGAGACACTGAGAGGATGCAGGATGCAGAGCTGGAGGAAGGATGCATTTGATGACAAATGCTGACTCTCAGGCAAATATGCAAAGGATTTTTTAAAAAGTATACATTGTACCCAAAGGAGCCATTCTATTGCTTTGATACAATATGAATAAATATTTTAAAGAGCAATTTTTGTACCCAGTAGAGTAAAATAGCACTTGTGCAGACACTGCAGTTTAAAAAGTAATTGTATAGATTTGCAAATAGGTGTGAGTGTGAACAATGAGCATTAACATTCTTTATAAAATAGAGCTTGCTCACCAGTCATCTTTCCAAAGTTCATAGTTTGTATTGATGCATTTCTTTTCAAAGAATTGCTCAAAGTGAACTGGTGCCTGCTCTTGCTGTAATTGCTATCTTGAAGTCAGTGGGAGCTCTGCATGAGTGAGAACTGGGCACCTGTAGGTTATAGGCTCAAGTATACTTGCACAGAAGCATGCTATACTAAAGATTGGGAGACGGTACACTGCCCCAGTATTAATACCTGGAGGCATTAGAGTTTTGAAAGCCATTAAGCTTCTAAACTAGAGGCACTAGGGGGACTGGATTCTTTGCCCTCCTGCCCCTCCACAAGCCACAGAACAAAACTTCACGACATTGATGCTGACAGAATCTGGGGGGCCTAAAATGCAAGTGGTTTTTGGAAAATGAAGTTGTGGATGTTTAAATCTGCAGCAACCTGCATGAGTTTCCCTCCATGCAATGACATTCCAACTGAGGGGTATTCTAGGAAGCCCCTGATAATATGGCTCCAGTAGGCAATTAGCTTGGGGTAGTAGTAGGCAGTTTCACCTTGTCTCTGGCAGATCTCCACTAAGACCTTTGGGTTTGGCTGTGGAGCCTCATGTCTTCCACGTATGGGGAAGCAAACTTCTGTTCCTGACAGAAGAATTCCAAGGATAGTCTGCAGGCTGATCCTAGTGGCATTTCTATTCCCCTACACGGGAATAACCTGCATAAGGAAGAATGGAGCTATAGGATTTGTTTTATGGTATAGAATGTACCCTTTTGAAATAACTGAATAATCCTGAAAGATGTACAAAATGAAATAAAAGCACCAAAACAACTTTTAGTTTTGAGCATATTAAAGCAGCACTTTGTTCAAGGCAAACTACAGTTCTTTTGTTTCTAGAACTGATTTTTTTAGCCCCTAATAGGACAGTTTCCATGGCAACTCAATATGAACAGATTGTGCACTGGCTTCAGTCGATTTCTGTTAAGCATGTTTCATCTGCCTAAAGTTAAGACAGATTTTTAGACCCTCTGCTGTGATTTGAATGTTCATTTTCCCTTATTGACATTCATGTCCTCCAGTGTATAATCTCTCTCCTTCCAAAGGCAGAATCTGGATCTATAATCTGAAGTGATGCCACTGCATATCAATGAAGGAGAAAAGCCCATAACAAAAACATTGGAGTTGATAAACCTGGAGGACCGTGACCTTCTGGATGCTCATGGTCATATTTTAAAGTCAGATTCCTTATGATTAATGCTGTACAGCATATGTGAATGCCACTGCCACTTTACTAAGTACTTTATGTCCTGGAGTACGATTAAAAAATCATAGTGTATTCTCCTGCAGTCTGACCCAGCCTCTTAAATAATTTAATCACAGCGTATCTTGAAGGACTGATGTAAAAGTCCCAGTGGAAACTAAAAGTTCTTGTATAGCTGATAGAGGTGGGAACCATGTTCTTTGTCATGTTCTAATTTCAACCCTTGAAGTATCATCTCTGTAGTGTTGGATTATTCCCATGGGTCTTGCCTTCCAGAAGTGGGGAACTGAGAGACAAAATAATGTGACAAATGAGATAATATGGGTAGAAGCAGAGAGAAGATCTTTGATATCCATAGTTAAAAGGGAATTTGAATTCACTGCTGTCTATTCACCTTTTGAAAATTGTTCTGCTACAGTACTGACCAGGATTTTTTCCAGGGCATTTTGATTCTCTCTTGGACATTATCAGTAGAGTTTTTAAATTATGACAAAGGATCAGGATGGATATGTTGCTCTACTCCTGGTAGCAATGGAGTCTGTTTTTCACTGGTTGAGTTGATACCTTTCTGTTTATATTTGCATATCCTAAAACCTAATTTTTTACATACTCTGGGCTGGAAGTGATAGTGTAGCCATAAAAACAACGAGGAGTCTGGTGGCACCTTGAAGACTAACAGATTTATTTGTAGCCCTCTTGAAGAGTTGTTGCCATACGTTCTAATCAAGAATTTGCTATTTCGGTTAGTAGAATGTAATTCTGTTTTTGAGAGAGTTTCTTTCCCTCTATTTCCTCCTTCTTTTCTTTGTTGCTTTTTGAGTAATCCTGGAACGTTTTCTAATTATAAAACATTTTTCCTTTGCAGCAAAGATCAGGTTATGCAATTTGCTTAATACAGGAGATTGCTTGAACTCATGATATATTTTTTGATATATTTCTGACACTTTTTCTTTTATCTTAAACATACTTGGCCATCTCCATTTTGTAAATGTTATTTGCACTCATAATCAGGTGATTTGCTGTGGGGAAAAAAACCTGCATCTGAGCTGGCAATTTATTTTGTGGCAAAAAATATGTGTGCAAATTGCACTCAGCATTTTAAAAATTTTTCCTCAAAGTATTTTTGTCCGTCTGGGTTTTATCCTCTTGACTAAGGCATGTTCTCCTAGGTTACCAGGAGTGTAGGGTTTGTTTTTATTTTGTTTTGTTTTTCACTAATTCTTGCTTTGTTAGCATGTATTCAGATTGTAAACTTCCACCTATTTTCTAGACATAATTCTTCTTTATCTAATGAGGGCATATTCTTACTCTGCAGGCTGGTTGAAGCCATCCATAAAAGCTTTGCCCTTCACAAGAAAATAATCTGCTACTTCATTCTGAAGCTCTTTGACATGATTCACTGGTTCCAATTAATCTATATTCTTGTTTGGCCTGAATGCACTCAAATTGGACCAAATGATAGACTCCAAAATAACTACTGAATTTTGAAAGATAAAACATGTCTGAGTCCTAGCATCAAATGGCACAATAGCAACTAATTCTCTGGCAAAGCCAAGGAACTCAGCAGTAAGCATAACCAAATACAGTGAGCAGTAGGACAACATAGCCATGCCAGAAAGCAATTCTGTTATCAAAGACTGCACGTGCAGATGCACACACCTGCATTGTCTGTAATGCAAATATTTCTTTATTAAATAAAACAGATAATAGAAATACTCATTTTTAGAAATATTGTTATTAGAAATTGGGAGAATACTATAAAAATATATTTCCATTGTCATAAGCAATCCTGTCACCTCCAAAGATGAGAAACCAAGGATGGGGTCCTGGTATGAGTAGAAATAGCAGGAGCTTTTTTCCAGCTCTCTATTTTTCAGTTGGATCATTAGGTGCCATCATTTCCCTTAAAAAAGGAGCCCTAATTGCTTGGCTGACTAAACAGCAGTTCCTCCCCTCCTCTAATTGCAGGGAATTAGCAGGAGGCTGGAACATCCAACCGTAGTTCTTCCATTTGCTAGGAATGCTTCCCATGTAGAAGTCCATGCCTACCCATATGGTGGTTTTGTTTTTGTTTTGTTTTTTTCGGGAGATATACCAGGTATGATAGTGGACTAACTTCAGTGAAGTAAATGCAGTTTCACTAGATCTGATTGCCTTAAATAATGCAACCTTCTATTTGGATTTATTATCAAAGGAGAGTAATGTATCCAAATTAGATTAATTGGTTCACTGCATGGGATATTAAAAGATGTTAATGGAGAAAGAGAGGCCAACATAGAAGTTAAAGGTTGGTGCTTAGATGAGGAGCAGTGGATAGGCTGGAGCTTTGTTTGATCCAAGGTTTTTGAAATAGAAATTGCGGAAATGGTGTCGTTGAAGAAATATCTCTGTGAGAAACCTAAGAATCACAAATCTCATTCTGGAATTATGGTTGCAAATTAGATGGAGAATGAAGATAAGGGTGAATCTGAGATGTTTGAGCATTTTAAGTTTAGGACAAGGAGTTTCTGCTTTAAAAGGTTGTAGATATGGTTTCTCTCAAATGAAGATAAAATTATTAGCTTGGGAATATTCTTGTTGAGTTTAAATACTCATTAACTCTAAAGTGAGCTTGCAGTTTTAAATGCTGCAGTAAAACATTTCTAAATGAGAAGAACGATGAATAAATCACTTCTTCCACATTGTTGTATTATGATCTTTTAGCTGAGTGAGTTCTGACTTAATCTAATGAATACATTTGAAAATTTCAGGAGCAATATTTTGGATCTGAAGTGCTCCTCTAGCTTAACAATAAATGTCTTTTTATTTCTAGTTCATTATATACAACACTACAAGGGCATTATACCCCTCTGGCAGGCCCATTGTTACAGTCCTAGTATATGTCAACATGAGGTATTTTATATTTAAATGTTTGATTAAACAGAATACATCAACTCCAAGATCTGCCCATCAGGACGCCAGCTTAGAAAGACTTTTGGCAAAGGAAGGGAATTCAGCTGCTGCAGTTCAGACTTCATGATTTGGCATAGGATGCAGTGCATGACTTCTGTAACTGGATCTACCTTTTGACAGGCTTAGAAATCATAGCCCAGAAGAAGAGGAATAGTCAGATCTGAATAGTCCTAAAAATTGTCGTCTTGAGATTTTTTAGGGACAGTGAATCAATAAAAGATATGGGTAAAGCAACAAAGTGGAATTTGGTTCATTCTTTCACAAGACATTATGAGCTGGATGCATTGTGTGGTCTTTTTTCAAAACTGTTCTCTAAACAGTGTTTCTAAAATACCTGTCTACACCATCTCTGACACAGAATCTGTTTGTTAGACCTGTTAGTTCCAGATATGAGTAGAAATGGAAATGTAATTCTTATCTGGAAATTTGCTTTTGTAAATTTCTTCAGTTTAGGTGGCCTCCCTTGTGTTGCCTTACAATGTTTTGGGATCTTACTGAGGTGCAAATATTCAGGCTCATAAAGCATTCGTGAATAGCAAGCAGGGAACAGTCAGCTTGTTTATTGATTAATTATAAGCAATTTGTTCTAATTTACATTATAAATGTGTAAAATGTACAGAATCAGTTTAAAACTACAAAAAAGAGAGCCAGATCTTGAGCTGCAATTAATGCTGCTTTGCACAGTGGAGCAAAGCAGTGCTGAAGTCAGCACAGCTGTACACTGGAGGATCTCCTCTATGTAGAGGAATCCTTGGGTGGCATAGTCCTAGAGGTTCCTATACCACTTCACCCTCCTGGCTGCCAGTAACAGGGTGTGTGAGAGAATTTTTGGCTGCCAGAATAGCCCCTGGCGGGCCATTAGCAAGTGGCATAAAATAATGAAGTCCTTAGGCTGCCCTAATTTACCTCACGGACCATCCTGACACAGAGCCCCCCCCAAAATTTAGTGGGTGCAAAGGGCATATTTGTACTTCCATTTCAGTTGAGCCAAGTGCTGCACAGTCCCTGCTGAGGATCTGCCGCAATGAAAGCAGCACATGCCATATAGCAGTAACCCACAAATGCATCTACCTCTAATTGCTCAGTGGCTACCAAGATGTTCTGCTAAATCTCAACCATTATATTAGCAGCTCAGCTGCATAAGGTTGCTTGGAAACCAACTCACTTAGCCCTCACATTCCTCCTGATAGCTGTTTTATGCAATAACATCCTCACATGACACACTTGTAACTAGACATGCATGCCTACCTCACTTGAGAGCCCCACTGTAGAGGGTGTTGGTGCTTGAGACAATTACTAAATAATCTGTCATGTGGTAAATCATTGGGATATTAAGTTACTGTCCTAGTCAAAATGTGTTCCAGCACTGAATACAAGCAGTTCCACATAGTCGAGTAATCTACTTCATTTTACTTTCTTTTATTGAGGATAATTTCTAATTTAGTCTTTCAGATGTGTACGTACACTCACTGAGTAACTGGATGGTTTTATGATTGTAACCCTTATCCTAATCTCTCTCTTCCTTGCTTTCATATATTTCCCTCATTTGTGTCATGCCTAAATTTAGATTGTAAGTGCTTCTGGATAGAACTGGGTTTCTTCTATGCATTTCTATAAAATGCCTATCACAGATTTAGAGAAACAAAGATCATTAATAAGCAGCAATAGAAATCTGTCTTGTGGGTTTTATTTTTTTTACTTGACCTGTTTTCCTGATCTTTGAATCAATGGCCATATTACTACCTGATTAAGGCAGTCATTATCAATGAGCTGCTTTAAAACTGCACCAGATGTTTCTGGTGCTTATAGCTAGGAGGTTTTCAAATCGGCTTTTTTCCTCTCCTTCTTTCCCTAGTTGACAACAATCTTGCTTCTCTGCCAACCTGACAATTTGCTGCTCTGGGCAGGAATGACAGTCAACCGCAAGCAGTGGGAGGAAGACTTGCAATTAATGAATTGTATAAGGTTTCATATCAGCCTTCTCAACAAAACATATGGCTAAAAAACAAATAAGTTTAACCCTCTGCCTCCAAACTCAACCATACATGCAATGACCCAATACTATGAAATTAGCAAGTTCATATACTTTTTCCTGTTAATCTTGTTTTGTAACCATGAGCTGCACTTTTAAGGACCAGTTAAAATAATTTGGTTTTATGTACACAGATTGTGGACTAAGGGGTGCTGTTTCTCCAGGGATTCATACTTTGCCAAGGGAACACACACATCCGTCATTTAAAAATTAAAAATGCATGATTATTCTTTTATGGATTTGTATAGTACTACAATGGTACACTCTGCATTACAATGCTAACAGACCCTCTCCCTGCCCTAAAGAGTTAGACCTAACCAAGACAAGGAAAAAACAAAGGAAACTTAAGGAGCTTATTGGTAAAGAGGCCAGCTTAGGAATGACTGGAGGAAGTGTGTGCTTTAAGGAAGGTTTGGAAGGGAGAGCAAGGCTGCTTGATGTACAGAAGTGAGAGAGAGTCAAAAGCTGGGAATGGGGAGAGCTGTAAAGAACAGTTAAAGGGAAGAACTGGGAGTAAAACTGGAGTAGGAGTAAGTGAGGGTAGAATATATTAGACTTTGAAGGTGTTTGCATCAGATTTGGCAAAAGAAAACCCAAGAACAAATATGCAAATGAGGAAATGAAAATGTGAAAGGCAGAATTATAAAAATCTAACTTTAAAATATGCTAGTGCAATAGGGAGAGAGTCTTCAGCGAAGATTTAACAGGACACTATTCATGCCCTTTTCCATTTCTCTAACAGATGAGTGTCATACTGTAACTCTAGTGTGGACCTGTACTGTGACAGGCTGTGGCTCTATGCATAGTCCCTTCCAGACTAGCTTTGCCATGGCAGGAGTAGCCTGTGAGAGAGGAGGGAAAACTAGGGCAGGGCATATACATACTATAAACAGGCTGAGCCCATCCTTTGACTCTAGGTCCTGCCCTTTCATACCTCCATGGGTTAAGGAGTAGGGTGACACACCATCTGACCACCTCTTTTTCCATGGACTTGGAAAAGGCTGTCTGAATTTGATCCCGCAATAGGAATGAGATTGCAGTTGCTCTTAACAATTTAACAATAGGAGGGTTGCTCTTAACATAAACACTTTCAAGTGGGGAATGTGTTTGCTTGGTTTTGGTTATATTCCACACCTTTTTCTTTTTAACTCCTCTCTAAAATATGTTTAACCATTGCTCCTACTCTAAATGGGATACACCTAGAGAGGCAGGGAAATTGAGCATGACAGACTTCTGTTTGTCTATAACAGAACCACATGTGCCACCATTCTGAATTGCATGGAGAAAACTGCAAAATGTAAGGGATGGAGAATAGGGCTTTGAACTCCAAAGTAATCTTCATTGCTGTCCCATAACCAGATAGCTACTTCACTATGACATATTTGCTTACATGGCACAACAAAAGCCCTTAAGTGTAAATATTCATTTCATCCGTCTTGCTCAGGCAAAACACAGCATATACATAAACTAGAAAGCAATGAGTGAAGAGACTAGGGTATGAGGGGGTATGAGTGCAGGTGTGTGTGAAGAGATACTTATATAAGCAATTACCTGGTCTTCAAAGTCAAATTCGGTATCAGCGATATCTCCAGAATCCAGAATTGGACTCAGATCAAGTACATTTGGCCCTAAAGTATGAAAGGAAAGGAAACTTCAGACATGGACTAGCAGTTTTCACTTCACATGGTGGGACATAGTTATATTTCCAATCTCAATCCGGCTCTCTCGTTGTCCATATATGTGGTTTTTTTTTTTTTAAACAAAACCTATCCAAGGAGTCATTTGTATGTGAAAGAATACCAATCAGTGTGATGGTTCTTTAACCATTCATTATTAGGATTGTTGTAGCTTTTAAAAGATATCTCTAATGTGATTAGTATACTGTCTAAATTACAATGCCTTTCATGTATTCTGCAAAGTGTTGTACACTGTGTAATGCACTACAAAAATGTTACCTGAATTTTAATTAACTATGAAGTTGGTGAAGAATAAAATAATTTTATACACAAAGAGATAAATTAATGGTACTCAATAGACTGAGAAAGACATAATCTACTTTGTGTATACTAGTAAATCAGAATGGTTGCATTTTACATTTGCTTTGCTCTGGTGTAAATGACTTCAGGGCACTGGAAAAATAAGGCTCAATATCTCCAGAGGTGCTGGAGGTGTCCCAGGCTAAACTGGTATGGTAGGACATCTATCAATCTCTTAGTCCAGAGGTACCAACATACAAGATAGAGCCATGGGTCCTAGCACCTGCATCCCAGAAACATCTATTCTGGGACCACCAGTTCTGCCAGCAACAACTCCCCAGTGCTGGCAGATGGATTATGGCAGTCCCCTGTGTTCTGGGGAAAGGAAGGGTTCCCTGTACCCTCTACTGGAGTAATAATTTAGCCCCATTCATAGCTCATCACAGCCCACCAGTATTTGGGATTTGTGAAAGTTTCAAAGGGCACATTGTTACAAGATGATTTGAGTTCCTGATAACATAAACTCAGTATATCTTTTAATTTTTTGCTATCACTTCAGTAGACTCATTAAAAACAAAATTTACTACTCTTATTTAACTTTCAACTTGTCATCACGCCATTTATTTACAGAATTTTAAACCCTAACGTTATAACAAACTCCAAATAATGAGAAAATCTAGGACCCAAATTTTGAGTCCATTCTAGATTGCAGCTACAAATTAGCTGTCAAGAAGCCTGCAAAGGGCCTAAGCACCATTTACCAATTTGGGAGCAGTGAAGAACACTAGAGCAGCTAATAAATATAATTTTTGTTGTGACCTGCTGTCATCAGTCAGTCAGGGTTATGGATGGGGAAGTGGGAATGCTGTTCTGGTGGGTTGCATGTGTGATCATGCAGCAAAATATCTTCGGAGGAACAGGTACTACTGACCACATAGTCTTAACACTGCCACTAATCTTTTGATTAAATGGTTTTTTCGCTATTAAAGCTAATCCTTACTTTACAGTGTATATGGAGAGCTGTCTGTATCATTCACTGTCCCCAAAGGCTTTACTGTTTCATAGTTCCCAACCCATTTAAGCATCAGCTATTTTTGTTTGTTTTTAACATTTACATAGTAATAATCTCTGTAGGTGGTGAGATGAACAATAAGAGAGAGAACATGAGGAGCAGAACTGGATAGCATGATGAATAAAACCATAAAGCTTTGTAAAAGGAGATTACGTCAATGCTGTTTAATTTGCTATCCATATTATAATTGGCCAAATTCATCCTTGATGTAGCTTGTTGGCTTCATGGGATTTACACCAGGGATGGATTGGCCCACCATCTGTTTGTGTGGGGTTTTAAAAAAAAATGTTCTTGTACACTTTAACAATTTGTTATATTAATGTAGTAGAAAGGGATTACATTTTCCCCGTCTTTATAACCAGAGATGCACCTGTGCTGCATTCTGTACCTTGGTATAGGTGTTCTGTGAGCTTCTAATGAAAATACCTGTTTTTATAGATAGGTGCAAGAGGACAGAATTAAGGTTACTATGAGAAGCTTAATTAAGTTTCTTGTATTTTATGCAACTGAAGTCTCAATCTTAATATTACACCAAGGTTGATAATGTATATAATTCAACTAAACCTGAATCTTGATTGAGAATGATCTACCTTGAACTGCCAATTATTTTTAAAGGCACTTTTGTAAAATATTTGATTAACTATCACTAATATTCCTTATCTACTGTGAGCAGTATATCTCCTCCCTAACTAGGAACATTAACATTAAATATTGGATTTAGAAGCTAAGTACTTTTTAGGGAAATAGACTACCACAAACTTTTAATGTAAAGATTGGGCTGAAAGTTAACGGTCACACATAATATATTTTAAACTAGAAAAGCCATAATAGTTCTGTATTTTTTAACATGGTGAATTGTCTATGGCAGTTTTAACTTGAACTGTGAGGCTTGTTTTCACTGCAGAAGCCCCAACTCTTTTGCAAGGTTCAAGAAAGGGTAGGATAAATTGAGAGGTTTTTTTTCTTTCTTGTTTTCACTGAGAACTTAGCAAAAGGAAAACCATCTGTCACTCTCTGAATATTCTACAGAGAGCTATACTTTTGGTGAGTGAAATGAAATAAACCTAAAAGAGATTCCCTGCAGTACATTGTAGTAACAGGCTATTGTGAGAATAAGGAAAAGCAGTAGGGGCCTGGTGGAGCTTTTGGATACCATTGCTGCAGTACCAATGGAGAATGAGGTAGGTAGTTTGCCAGTCTAACTGTACTGTAAGGGGGAGCACACCTAACTTGCTGGACCCACACTAAAACCTGCTACTACAGGGATGGTAGGGGAAGAGAGCAGGCTTGGCCATTCACTCAGGAGGATGGGAGTGGGAGAGGGCCAGTTGTTCAACCTGTATAATAATAATGGAAGTGATGAGGATGGGGGTGGGAATTGCCACTGACACACCAGAAGACCTTGAAAGATGTGGGGGAAGTCAGGGGGAGGGTGGATGTTCTAAGTCTCAACCCAACTTTGCTTAAAACTTTCTGTACCAAGTTTCAGGAGGCTTATGCTAAACTGGTGTTGCTGTCATCAGTATGAATGGGGAAACAAAGAATTCTGAACTCAGGACCAGGCAAATAAGTGGATGAAGAAAGAGTTGTCAAATGTTTTCTTTAAAATGTCAGTGCATGTTCACGGCTAGTCTATATATAGCAGTGGTCTGGTAATACCCTGCAATCATAAACAAGGTTTAATTCATGTTGTTATTTTTTGCATCTTTCTTTCTAACGTTAAACTTGTACACAGATATAGGCCTCAAAGCACTTTAGCACATGGTTAACACAAAGGGCTACATCCTTAGGTGGTGTGGATCATTTTGTATTCCATTGTCCCATTCCATTACAGCATTTAAATGCTTGCGTAACATTAAGCACATGACAATTTACATCAAAGCTATCCATAGGTATCTGAATAATTCTATTGACTTCAATGGGCTACTCATGTGCTTAAAGTTACACAAATGCTTAAATGCTATGCTGGAATGGGGTCACAGAATGCAAAAACTAAGACCTGATCTGAAAAGGTGCATTTATAATCTGAAATACCTTCAGTTTTGACATGTACGTGTTTATGGGGGTTGGGGAGAAATCAGTTAATTTTCTTGTGTACTGTGTTTTTCAAAGGGGAAAAATGGAAAGGGTTTTATTACAGTTTTTTAAAGATTTCAGTTTACTTCTTTATTGGAGCTCCCTTAGCTAAATAATCAGCTCCACAAAGAGGAAGAAGTTATTGAAGGAAGAAAGTATTTCAGACAATTCTATTTGCTTTTGTGCTAAACTTTGCATCTTCAACACATAGGGCAGCATTTATGCTATCTTGTAAATTGAGAGTTCATTCTTAGTAAAGATTTGGCTCAAATTTTGACCCATCTTTTGTTGTAATGAAGCTGACTTGCACAGAACTGTTAGTGAAAAACTATTATCGAGGTATAACTCATGGGCGGTTACGTATAACAGATGTCTGGATCCTAGCACAGAAATGTACCCCAGTGTTAATTTATTATATTCATTTGTATCATTGAGTCAAATTATGCTGATCTGTCTAAATTTAACTGCTGTTAATTTGCCATTAAAAGGTAGCAGAATCACATTGATGCAAGTTAATTAAGCAGCTGTTTGGACCATTTGTATTTCAGAAATGTATTAATATATTCCCACACAAACTTAAATATTATTTTTATTTGCAGTCCATAAACTGGCTCAAATATCCTCACACAATATATCTTTTTAAGAACAACTGTATTTGCGCTTTTTACATTTGACATTGTCATAAAAATAATTTTTAAAAAATTCTGTGAAACCTAGGTTTGTCTACATGGTTAAAAAAATTAGGTTTAATACAAATTGTCCTTTTAGTTTATGAAATTCTTTGAAGAATGGTCTAACTCAGTTAATAAGTCTTACATTTCAGCATTTCAAGTCAGAGAAATACTTAGAAAGTCATCTTCCAGGGAAAGATAATTTAAAAAAAAGAGAGAGAACTGATTGGTATTAAAATAACAGTTCCATTTTTCTCTCAGTAAGATGTTTCTAATACAAAATTTATTGCAACCTTTAGTGGTGGAATTTCATGACAGGTTGTTGCTTTTGGCAACAGTCAATATATCTCAGGAATCCACAATGAAAAAGAATATCATTATCATCTAGGAGCACACTGAATAGCTTTCTTTCTCCAAATATTTGTTGTATAGGTGGTTGCACATGGATCTTGTAAGAGTAGTTCAAGGTTTGGCATATCAAATATGATGATGTGAAGCCATGATGTGTTCAGAAAATAATGTCTTGTTTGTTAGCCACTATGAACCAAATTACATCTGCAATTATCGTAATAGTTTAAAGACAAAATGAACTGGGGCTAATTACCTTTACAAACATTATTGAAATAAGCAAAGAGCCTTTAATTGCCTGCTATTTTATTAATCCTCACACGCTGTCTGAAAAAGAGAGGTACCCAACTGACTGTAACCTCTTTGGTCTGATGCCCATGTTTGATATGGAGAAAAGGCTAATTAATGAAGTGATAGCTCTTAGTCTGGAGACGGGATTACCTCATTTTTGAATCCTATTTTGAAGGAGGACAAAGGCAGGTACAAGGTTCCTGTTCACATGAAAATTCACTCTAACACAGAAGGGCTGAGGGGGAAAAATCCTCCAACATGTGTTGCGGAGCTCATTGACAGCTAATGTGGGTACTGGGAGGAGTAGCAGATGCTGCCTGCTGCTCCTCTTGCAATGGGTTTTTGGCTATGTGGGTCTACGCGATCTGTAGAGCCACTGAATGCAACCTGTTCTGTGGGTGACACACCCAATTTGTGCCTTTCTATGGTCCCCCACAGAGATCTCATATCCAAGCCATGCTGATTCCAATTATGTCAGTTCTCCAAATATTTGCCCATTCAAACAGTGAAACATACGATTTCCTTCCCAGACATGAAGAAGAGCTCTGTGTGGCACGAAAGCTTATCTCTTTCACCAACAGAAGTTGGTCCAATAAAAGATATCACCTCAGCTTTAGCAATTTCGAGGGGGTGGGGAAGTAGTCAAGAGTTTGTTTCAGTGTTTTCGTTAATATTTGATGGATATGAAAAACAGAAATCGCTGCTACATTGGATGTTGAAAGTAAACAGTTTCTTTTGCTTGTACAGTAACTCACCTGCCACTGCCTCTTTGGGAGGAAATAGCTTATTGTCAACTGCCATGCTTATGTCATAGAAAACTTCCTCTTCGTCCCTGTCCGCATCAAACTGTTGGAAAGGGAGAAGGCAGTCAGACACTTCTGGACAGAATGAATTACTTAGATGAATGCTATTATATAATATGCAGTCCAATCCTAAACCATTAAAGTCAATGGGAATCTTTCAATTTCCTTCCTTTGAATCAAGCCCTTAACTATGATTCATTCCATTGCCAACTTGCCCATATTTCATAGACTGCAGTTAAAAAGAAGTTGAGTTGTTTTAAAAGACTGACATTTCCAAGATAAAACCACAGAAAACAATATTAGTAATACATAGCACTATATCTGATGCTTTTTCTGCCATCCAAAGTATCTATGTGGAGACCGTGAAACTACAGATCACATGAATAGTTCTTATCACCTGATTTTTAGGGGGAAGCTGTAACAAAATACATTTAATTTGAAAGTCAAAATTGCTGAGCAACTTCTGAATTGTGGCTTAAACTAATCTTTTTAATATGTGTGCTGTTCTTTCAGAACTTCAGTGAGTTACTAGAAAAATGAAATACTTTTGAAAACTTACCTGTAATAAGTGGAGGAAGAAAAAGTTTCCTCTGTGTATTGCTATCTGATATCTGTACTATCCTGGGTAACATAAGTTAACAAAATCACATGGGGGTAGAAGTCCCCTTAAAATTGTGCAATAGCTTCTTGAGTTTGACTTTTTTCCTTCTCTCATTTACAAAATCCTTTGTCTCATTTACAATATCCTACCAAAGTTTGACTTCTGTTTTCCTACATCCTAGTCTCTGGTCTGTATCATGAGTTCTCTGTCCCAATCCATCATTTTACAGTTTTTTCTTGTTTCTGGTATTTATCACTGCACCATTCAACTAGATCATTTTTTTATTTATTGTTCCTACTTAATAAACTATGAATGCCTGCTTGAAGATGATTCATGTGTTTCTTTTATTGATTTGAATATGTTGCCAGTTGATTACCTTCAGTGTTCTTCATATTAATTGAACATGGAAATAAAGGGAAAATGTACATTTGGGTAAATTAAGCTGCCTTTTCTCCTCAACTGAAGCCAGGTATGTTTCCAAGAGAAACTAAACACTCAGTGTAGACTTAGGGTTAAATCCATCCCCCACCCCCGATCCACCACAAATCATTCTAAGTTTCTGTTAAACCAAACAAGCTTTTGGCTGTCCTTATACAAAACTAAAATAAAAACCAGGTTACAGACGATGAACTGATCTTGTTCTGAGTGTTTATATACATCTTGAGCTCCTTTCTTGACTATCAGGCTTGGAGCAATTTTAATCATAAACTGGCTTCCTGGCACAATTTTCCACATTTCGGGGTAATTTTTCATCTCCAGACTAATGTGCCTTGTGATGCAGAATGAGCCTAAGGGGCAAATAGCCATACACTGATGAATGTGAGTTCATGAGCTTTCATGGGCTTGTCCTCTCAAGTCTGAAACTCTGCTGAACAGCATGCTCCAGCTCTATAGTCAAAGTCTGTTTGTCTTGTTTTGTTTGGGGATCCAGGAGTGTGAGATTTCTTAGAGAGATTATGATACTATTGATTTAGTATTAGTGATGCAAACAGCAGTAGGACGTTTCGGTTAAAAGAATTAATCTTCTTATTTCTACATCTTGTGCTAGAAATAATTTATTACACTCTGTGTGAGAGAAGCCTGGCTGCTGCTGCAAAGGTGCGAACCGTTTTACAGCCTGGTCTAAATGCTGGTTGGAGCTGGGCTGCAGAAAGTTGGCATTGGTGGAAATGTAGTTGTTCTTCCAATACTTATCATGTATATTGGTTAAGAATACAGTGTGGTATTCAAGCATTTATTCAGAAAGTTGTTAAAGCCCTTAGCAAGCCCCTACTTCTAAAAAATCAGTTTCACCCTGTTTATTAGCCCTCATGGTCCTTCATGACAACTTGTATAGGACTCGCACTATACAAACTGTTTTGTATTTGTTGTTTGTGGAATTTCCTTTCAGCACCTAATAGTGGATTTAGAGGCAAAAAGGAATCAAAAGGAAGAATCTCTGAGGGCCATTCATCATAATAGGAATCAAGAGACAGAGATAGAATTTGTGCCTTGGAAACCCAGAGAAATAGTCCTGAAAATGGGGAAAGAATATGAAATTCTGGAGAAAGAATAAATCTAACAGATGAGATTCTGGGAGCAGAGAGAAACAGGACATGCTGGAGGGAGGCAGCTAAAACTTGAAGAACCAGTGCAGGAAGTCAAACTCTTCATAGCCACCTGGGTGTCTTCAGCATGCCTAGGATTCCACTGCCCTGTTCCTTTTAGTTTCTCCCTCTAAGGCCTCACAGAATGATGCTCACCTTTCTTCTAATCCTGTCTTGACTAGGATTTAAAGATTTGACTAAAACTCTAGTCAAGACAAGGAAGTTGCACTTCTTCATGTACGATGGTCAAATTGAAGCCTTAGGCACCCCCCACTCCCTTAGGTTTCAACTTCACCTGTTTAGCATGAGTTAAAGAATACTCCTTCCTTGTCTACCCTAGACTTTTAGAAGGTGTTAGTTAGATTAAGCAAGCTAACATGATCTATACCTATGATCTTTTACAGCCTAGTTGCGACAAGGCCCTAGTGCTGGAAGGTTGGACGTGAAGGTTTGTCTAAAATGTTCCCTGTGTGGGGATACTCTTAAGCCCAGCTGCTCCTGGAATTCAAGATGGGGTTGGTGACAAAGAGCACAATTTTCCCTCTGTGGCTGATTAGGTGTTTGTGATCCTTTAATAATTTTTAATCACTAACATAGGGCATTATATTTTCATAGGGCTTTACAAACACTAACTAAGGCTGCATCTACACTTTGAGCTGAGGGTGTAATTCCTAGCTCAACTAGATGTACTCACACTAGCTCCCATGGTGAGCTAGAGTTTTTAAAATAGAAGTGTAGCTGGGGTGGCATGGACAGGGGTGAGCGGCGAGACAGGCTAGCTGTCCCAAGTACACACCCACTGGGTCCAGGCAGTTCTGAACTCAGGGAGGCTGTCCTATGCTGCCATTCGTCGCTGACCATGTTACTACAGCTACACTATTTGTGACACACTAGCTCGATGAGAGCTAGCAGAAGTATGTTTACTCAAGCCAGGAAATCACACTCCAAGTGTAGACGTAGCCTAAGCTTCACAACATCGCTGTGAAAGTAGCTAATTTAATTATTATCCCCTTTTTACAGACGGGAAACCTGAGGCACACTGAAGTTAAATGATTTGTTCAAGACTGCACAGTGAGGCAGTGGCAAAGTCAGAATTAAAACGTGAGTTCTTGGCTCCTAGCTCCATCCTCAGCCCACTAGACAATACTACCTTCATGATTCTTTCTTTCACAAGTGGACTGTACCCCACTAAACCATGCCTTTGACTTCTGTATTGGTTACTGCAGTGCAGTAGCCTAACCCTAACTCTAACCCTAACTTCAGATGCTACCTCTGGGGCATAATATGCCTGTCCATCTTTTTAGACAGAATCATTCATGGGGAACATATCACATCAGTTCTTCAGGAGTTGCACTAACTTCCTATTGACCTTTGGGTGCAATTCAAATTGATTTGGATTTAGAGAGTCATGTATTTGGATCCCATCTCAGAGCTTGCCTCCTTCTCTGTATACCATGACAACAACTGAGGCAAGTGTGGTCTTCAGCCTTAAATTTAACAGTCTGTATAGTGGTGGCAATGCACTGTCCATGGAGAGTCCTTGACTTTGGAATTTAATAATCTAGCAGTGGTCGAGTGTATTGACTTTTAAAATGAATCCGTTCACTCCGGCCTTTTTCTAAGGCAGAATGGTGGACTTTTATATTTTGGGGCGATGTCCTTTTTACGTTGTTTCATAGCAAAAACCAGTATATTTTGTTAGATTTTGTACATGCTACTCGAGACATTGTAGGGGGCACATTTTATAAATAAAAAATAAACTTATGGCATATAAATCGGTGAATTGCTGTCAGACAGTCTAATTGCTGTCAACTTGGGCCGTGTCATGTTTGAACTGATGAAAGGCTCTGTATCCCAGTATTAACAATCCCTTGAGTAATCCAGTTTGCTGTGGAAAGTTGCTAGATCTTTTTGAAACATTCTAAAGGTTTCCCAGAACTCAAAACATAGCTGCATTCTCTCATTCTGGGAAGACCAGATGTGTCTTTGCACTCTGAAGATCTAAGTGTAGAGTGAAATCCTCTTATTGCAAACCAAAGAAAATCAATTACTTGAACACTTGCACTTAATTAAGTTTCTCCCTTATGTTATAGGACTTGTAATGTCCTGAGCTGTGGGAAGTAAGGTAACTTCGATGGGGAGAATATTTTTGAAAGGAACAGAGATGTAGTTTTGTACTTCAGTGAATTATTACACATTTTTAAATTGCAATTCTTTGATAACTGCCAGGTACTTGAATAGAAAATAAGGGTGCTCAACTGGCCCTACTCAGTTTTAAACAATATCAAAACCCTTATGATTAAATATTTTTGACATTTCATCTCTAAATCTGTTGGATGTTTCTACCTATTGAAAATAGAATTGATAATCACTGCAAGAACAAAAGTCTCTACTATGTGCGCAATCCAGTTCTCATCTTAAGAAAGAGAATTTCAGAGCCCAAACAGGATCTCTAAAAGGGTTGATTACTTGCATGTACTGCTAAATTACCTCCCAACCTCCGTTGGTGGATACAAAATATCCACAGTCAAAGCATAGGTTTTTATTTAACATATATTTATTCCATAAACAATAAATTTGCCCAAAGGTGGAGCACTAAGGTGAAGTTCTACTTTGAATAATTACTGTATAAAAATGGCACCTTTTTACTCAAGAGATCTGCGTTCAGAATCACATCTGCTTAATTTTGGCCCTGACCCTGCAATAAGCAATGTGGGATGGCACCCGTATGCCTGAACATGCTCCCGTATGCTCCTTTGACTTTGCTGGGGCTCCACAAGGGTGCATCAGTGTGCCCAATTGGAACTTACTGCAGGATGAAAGACTGTAACTAAATACTTTTAAATTGCCTTTTGCTCCTTTTATCCCCGGGGAAAAAATACAATTGAGAGAGAGATGGATGCAGTTCCTTTTTGTTTGTTATCAGCAGAACTGCATGCTAAATTTTAACCAGCCACACCTGTCTGATTCCCATTGAATTAGGTTGCACAGATGTGGCTGAGGACAAAATCTGATTTATGCAACCCTTATCGTGGATGATAATGCATGAAAAGGAAAGTAGCTAGCTTGAGGCTCCCAAGCGCTTGTCTACCCTACAGTCCTACAGCAGCCCAACTATGGTGCTCTAGCACGATAACATAGTTGTTTCCTACAGTGACAGAAGGGTGTTTTTCTGGTTGCTGTAGGTAATCCACTTCTCCAGGTGGTGGAAGCACTCTTCTGTCAACCTAGCCACCTCTACACTGGGTGTTAAATTGGCATAGCTATGGTGCTCAGGGATATAGCTATGTATATCTAAATTTTAAATGTAGACTAGGCCTAAGTCTTAGTTTTCAGGGATGGCAGTGAGGAAAAACATATTTTTACTTGTAAACTGAGTACATTTGATCCGGAAGTCACTCAGAGAAAATAACTATAAGACCCCACAATGCCATTGTTAAAAATACATTTCAGATTTGTACTTTAAGCAAAAATATGCATCCTCTGAACAGAATAGTTTAAGACATCGCAATCATTATAATTCAGTAATGCTTATCATTTGCAAATTCATAAGTATTTTCCTTGGGTCAGGTCTTGAATTGAGCTCTGTGTAGCTCTAAAGCGTGTCTCTTCCACTAGCAGATGTTGGTCCAATCCAAGATATTACCTCATCCACCTTGTGTCTCTAAAATACATAGTTGGCTTTTGTGGGGGTTTTGGTTGTGGTTTTCAGTTCTTGCATATCTTCTACTAGTGTGGTCCAACAATCATAACAAGCTTTCAAAAGCAGGACATCCTACTCTTGGGCTAATTTCCTCATCATCTTTCAGCTGAGAAACACTGCCATATAATTAATACCACATGTAAGATTTGCAGAGTAGGAACCAGGAAGCATGGTAGCAAGTGGTGGAATATATTCTGATTATGTAGACTTTTCAATTACTGACATAGTCAAAAAGTTAACGTATTGAATACTCTCTTTCTGATCAGGTTTTCCTTTGACAACATTAGAGGGAGAAATAAAAGTACTAATTTCAAAAGTGAAAGAAAGCTACAAAGACCATAGAAGATGAAACAGCAATGTGTCCTTCAGCTTCAATGTTTTTGTGTCTCATTCTGGAAAACAAGTTTCTGTGCACATATTTTAATCACATTTAAATATATAACATGTTGTTTGGGATGCTAACAGAAAAACTAGGCAATTCAGAGGATATCCCTATCTTGGCCACATTGAGCCTAGACACTGTATCACATATACATTCTTCTGAGTGTTCCACCAGAAAGCAGAAACCTAGACTAAGAGATATAGGGTCCTATAAGCAAAAGTTGAGGGGAGTGAGAGATGGACTTCATTATAGGGAGGACAGGAAGCTAGCTATATGGGGCCTTAGAAGGTGAAGGAGGAGAAAAATGTCAGAGTTGACTGTCAATCTTAATTCTCTCCCTTAAGGAGATACATGAAGACAAAACTGTCTGAGACTCAGAATTATCTTTTGTGCAGATTTTTTTTAATCCAGCACCAAATGGATTAGTTAAACCAACATGTTTAAACTGCATCCTTAATGCTGCACATGGGAAAAACCAATATTATCGGGAAAAGTTCTTTTGAAAATAAAATACAGGCGGGGGGGTGTGAGGAAATAATCTGGAGCTGTAATGCAAGCAGTAGCTGCTTAGGTGCTGAACAGTGCTCCATTTGCATGGCTTCTCCCTCTGTCACTGAAGAAAGTTTGGAGCGTTTATAGTACCTATTCTGTGATTCCTCTGTTTAGTTAATGAATTCAATGATGTCATATTTCCACTGCTGCTGCTTACTCTCCAAACAAAGTTATATATAACATAATGTTGTATAAAGTTCAACACAGAAATACTAGCTGAGGAAATGTCTTCATTTAAGGGCTGATGCTGCCAACCTTTGTAGGGGCATAATCTATCTGTTACTGCCCAATTCTGCTCTCACTGCACTTAGAAGGACTCATGCCATTGACTTTGGTAGGAGCAAGTATAACCCATGCCTGCTTGGTTGGTGTGGCACTCTGTTCCCCTCTAGTGGCAGCTAGACCAGCTAGAGACTGATGAGCCTGCTACACCCTTAGATAACAGAGATGTGTCTTTTAGCTCATGCAGTCGAGAGAGGCTCATGTGTTAAGCTCCAGAAGTCCCTGGTTTGGTCCCGGACGACGACCAGGATCTGTTGGCATTACACAAGAGCAGGTATTTAAACTCCGCAGAGCTTTTTTTCAATTTGGTTTGCAGATATTTTGACTTTGTTGTTGACATCAATAGTTAGGAGAGAAATAGGCTAATAAGAGACATCCTCTTTACTATTTTCTTTTTGGTAGTACTGGATAAATAGTAACTGGCATTATAATGTATCTGGGGCAAAGTTTATGCCATAAACTGTGTATTCTGTTGGCTGATTTGATTGTGGTCCAGGATTATATATCAAATATCAGCATATTAGATTTTTGATAAATTGATGAATGATATTCTGAGGTCCTGTCTGCATGCCATAAGTAATCTTTCTAGGAAAAGCAGTTGTGCTGCTAGTCATCAGACACTCAATGAGCGTTTTTAAATATGTTCTCAGAGAATCCTATTCCAAAGAAGTGCTTTCATAAAGTTATATGCCACTTCAAAAAATTGTCTGTGCTTCTAAATAAGTGGGTTTAGGTGGCCAGTAATAATAAATGGAAGTTTGGCAGCATCCTGACTTAAAATAGGAAGAGAATGAGAATACAGTGTAGAGATCCAGTATTCTTTCCTCGTTAGCTAGTAGAAAACAAACATATCAAGGAAATTGCATGATTGTTTATGCTTTTGTATGAAGGTACAGTCATCCACTCTCACTGCCCCCTACAGGCTGATTTACAATGTGACACTGATGGTCTGTCTCAATGCAGGTAGTTTATCTATGATGACACCCATGAAACAGGGAGATAATATTTTTTTCAAAAGTAGTGTACAAAAGAAGAACATAAAGGAGTCTCAGTACAGCAGACTTCAGGTCAGAGCAAGGCATAATGCTGCCCAGAGAGCCTACCAGATATACAGAAATGGAAATAAATAAAACTTCAAGGAAAGAGGTGAAGTTGAATAAGTATTTGTAACTGCTGAAATCATTATATCATCTATTTTGGAACATGACTAATGGGAATGAAGAGAAAACGCTGTGGCTCAGTTCATTGATATATGGCAATCTTCCCATCCATCTGAAAGTCTAATTGGATTACAGGGACTGGATGATGAATGCTCAAGTTGTTCATCTGGTAAGTAGGAAAAGCTGTAACAATAGCTATAATGCATAGATGAGTGTGCTTTCTGTCAGTTGTTGAAACAAATGTATGGCACATGGAGAAACAACGTGAACAGTATATATGAATGCTGTACAGAAATGCAAGCAAAAGCAACCTGTTGGAAAATAACGTTAATTAAAAGATTCACTTTTCAAAATCACATCAGAGTGGTTTCCATATTCTAGTAAAACATTAAATCCACCATAGGTATTTCCTACAGTCAATTGACTCTGTACTACTAAGTCTGTCTTGAGTATCAGAATCCAGGTATCTGCATATATTTACAGAATAAGGGGTTTTGTATGGAGAATACTAACTTTTGATGATTCTAAAGTGGAAGAGGAAGTGAAAATTGAGCTTTCTTATACCACTTTAATTTTGGAGGAGCTGCATTGTACAGATGTTGTTGTTCTAGGGAAAGAAAAATGATTTTTAAAAATCAAATCATTATTACAAAATCTAAAGGGACATACAGGTGACCTATAAAGATAAGTTACCAAATTCTAGAACCTTTACATCTCAGCAGCCCTCCATTTCCACGTTGTGGTACAGACAAGAGCAAGGTACACTGAAAATCATATGTAGTGGAAATACAGGTAAATGCTTTATTAGTAATAATCTGGAAGTGACATACACAGCCATCATTTACAAAGTGGAAAAACCACACTAAGGCAGGTTGTTTTTCCCAAGGAAGGGAACAGTTTTGTTTACCCCCCACCCCAAATCCAAAAAACAGCGGCGGTGTGGACTCTGTTATTATCCTTTTGTCCCCTCCACAATTTAAAAGCTTAATAAACATCAAGATTTTAAAGTCACACTACATTACAGTCCCCTTATATCCTGGCATTTGTCAGTTTTGAAGCTATTTGTCACTTAATGCTCCAAGATAATAAATATAAAGAAACAAATTGCTTAATTTAAAGGTGCAGAATCTTCTTGGCCAATAAATAGGATTATAAAATGGAACATAATCTGATCACTCAATTAGTTTTAAGAGAGAGCTTGACAAATATTAGTGGGATTTTATGATAGGGATGATTGTGGGTGGGGGCAGGGCCTCCCTTGGTGGTTCCTTTTTATTCATGTTTTATGTTCCTAAAAATCTAATGCTTCAGGGCTTCAGACAGTCAATTTGCAGAGGACAGGAAGGGAGTCCCTTTGCCCAGCTCTCATGCATTCGGTTTGGTTTATTTTTTGGTTTTTGTTGATGACGGGAGGGAATCTTCTTTCTCTGAAGCTTCAGAGATTGCCACAGCTGGAGATGGATGTGATGAAAGTGGAAATTTTCAGTAGCCTTTTTGTGAACAATATGCATGTCAGTTGCCACATTTGGCCTGCGTGAACTGTCTTAACCTTTGCTAATCTAAGGACTTCCCAATGCTGTACTGCAGTTGATTATTAAAACCTACTCTGTTTTGAAAAGGATACATGCTGTAGCTGCAAATACTGACTGACATGCATTGATCCCTGAAGGTGTGAAAAGTCTCTGAACAGGCATCTACCTTGGCTGGACTTGCTTTTCAGAGCTCACAATAAGAGACAGATATGTTGGAGTCTGAAGGCCTCTCTCTGTCTCATAGGTGTTAAGGCTACATGGCTCACCCTTGTGGAAAAATGTGACCCGTGGCATGCTAAAGGGATTACTCCCAGGGGAGTATTTAAAGGTTGGGGCTCCCATGCTCAGGGTCAGACTGATCACCATATTTGGGGTCCAGAAGGAATTTTTCCCCAGGTCAGATTGGCAGTGACCTTGTGTTTTTTTGTTCTGTTTTTGTTTTTTGCTTTGCTCTGCCATGTGGGCATGGGTTACTTGCTAGGCTTATCTGAGTAGCTGATCAACATCCTTGTCATAGTGTTTGCAGCATGACTTCAGCGGTTTAGGTGCGGTGGGGTCACCAAAGATAATGAACCTGGCCTGAATGAACTGCTCCAGCTGGCTCAAGATGCGGCTGAACTGTTCCAAAATGGGGGAGGCTCAGGCCAAGGCCTCCTCAGTGAGCAGGCTAATGATGAGCCCTCAGTCCTGGTCTGTGGGGAATGCTTGGGGACGTAGCAAGAAAAGGAGCCAGCATAGGCTTAGGAAACTCAGAACTGGACAAGATCACCATTAAATGTGTCTGGGAGCAGGGCCTTCAGCTCCTGGGAGGCTGGAGCCAGAGTTGTCAGTGAAGCCACCTGGGTTTGTGGGGACACATTCTGCACCTGCAGGGTGGACACCTGCCTGCAAGTTCTGAACAGCCCCTATGAGTTCTGCCAGGGAAAAACTGGCCTCACTGGGGTCCATGCTAGTGAGGGGGGCCCTATCCTTTGTATTGGTCTGCTCAAATTTCTGCTGACAGGACTGTGAGTAGTCAGGCCTAGTGGTTTAAATGAGAGTTCGGCCTACCAGTTAGAACTGGGTCTAGGCTGCGGGGGCAGAGTCCAGAATGAGCCAAGGGCCAATACATGATAATCAGTCATAAGCCAGAGGCGGAGCTGAGGATTGAAGCCAGAAGCAAGAGAGGAACAGGGGCTGGAGTCAGAACAGGCAGAGGGCTGGAACTGGAGCAGGTTCAGAAACAAGGTCAGAGCAGGATAGGAATGGGGCAGGTGGTTGAAGCAGGACTGGAACAGAGGAGGAGCAGGGACTGGAAGGAGGCTGGAGCAAGGGCTTGGAAGCAAGAGCAGGACAAGTGCTGCTGCAGGCATGGTATATGTTGATCAGCTGTTGATCTGCTGTGGGAGCCAGGCTTATAAGCTGGGCTGCTAAACCAGCAACCATATCAGGTTCTATGGCAACTCTGCCAGTTCCAAGGCAGTGCAGCTGGGCTCACTGGTTTCCCAGTAGCCAAGTTAACTTGGGAGCAGGACACCAGCTGGTCTGGCCCCTGATACTGACATACACAATCAGCCTTCCTCCAAAACTACTACCCCACAAACAGACACAAAACAAAACAACAAAGAACTCAAATTTGCTCATTTCTACAGCAAGTAGGGGGTGAAAAAAGGGATGGGCCTACTTAACTCTGTTCCAGACTTCCCAAAGATTGTGAGTATTTGGATTAGGGGTTTTGGTTTGGCCAATTTCTAATACGAAAATAGGGTAAATTCCAGACAGCTTCTGCATAGATGCAGGAAGAAAAGGGATGGCACAAGATGCTTCACACTGTCCATTTTTCAGCTGCATGGGAGCCAGGATCCCACGGGACAGTGTGTGTAATTCTTCTTGACAAGCCTATCTACTGTGCACCCCCTTCTCATGCACCTACACCACAAACTGGCCTATGATCAGCAGAGTAGATATCATAGAATCAGGACTGGAAGGGACCTGAGAGGTCATCTAGTCCAGTCCCCTGCACTCATAGCAGGACTAAGTATTATCTAGAGCATTCCTGACAGGTATTTGTCTAACCTGCTCTTAAAAATCTCCAATGATGGAGATTCCACAACCTCCCAAGGCAATTTATTCCAGTGCTTAACCACCCTGACAGTTAGGAAGTTTTTCCTAATGTCCAACCTAAACTTCCCTTGCTGCAATTTAAGCTCGTTGCTTCTTGTCCTATCCCCAGAGGTTAAGAAGAACAATTCTTCTTCCTCTTCCTTGTAACAACCTTTTATGTACCTGAAAACTGTTATCATGTCCCCTCTCAGTCTTCTCTTTTCCAGACTAAACAAACCCAATTTTTTCAGTCTTCCCTCATAGGTCATGTTTTCTAGACCTTTAATCATTTTTGTTGCTCTTTCTCCAGTTTGTCCAAATCTTTCCTGAAATGTGGTGCCCAGAAGTGGACACAATACTCCAGTTGAGGTTTAATCAGCGTTGCTTACAACACTCCTGCTAATACATCCCAGAATGATGTTTGCTTTTTTTTGCAACAGCGTTACACTGTTGACTCATATTTAGCTTGTGGTCCAATGACCCCCAGATCCCTTTCCGCAGTACTCCTTTCTAGGAAGTCATTTCCCATTTGTATTTGTGCAACTGATTTTTCCTTCCTAAATGGAGTACTTTGCATTTGTCCTTATTGAATTTCATCCTATTTACTTCAGACCATTTCTCCAGTTTGTCTAGATTGTTTTGAATTTTAAACCTATCCTCCAAAGCACTTGCAACCCCTCCCAGCTTGGTATCATCCGCAAACTTTATAAGTGAACGCTCTATTACCTAAATCATTGCAGGGTTGTATGGAATAACAACTTTGATAGATATGATTGGGAAGGAGTCATCCTTTATGCTTTGATTATGATAAGCAGCATCCTGAAGCTTCATACACCAATGGTTTTTAACTGTCAAAAAATTTCATAAAAATGTATGTGCTTAATGCTGTATGGGAGGAAGAGAACTGATGGGGAAGATACCATACAATTATTAGACTTAGTAGGATGGAATATTGATAGACTTAGGGAGAGCTTGAACTGGGGATGGTAGGGGGAAAAGGGGAATCGATGCTTGATGGCATGTCAGGAGAAGGCCTAATGTATTTGTGTTGAGCTAACTGATGGGTTTTCAGGGGGGGTGGTGAAATTGGGAAGAGGGCTGTATAGAGGTTTTGAAATATATTCAAATTTAATGTAGATTTTGTAACTCTAAGATGCAAAGCCCATGTTTGAGAAGGCATTTGGGGAGTATTGAGATGGGTATAGAGAGATCTTAATTTTTGTCCAGAAAGAATATAGGGGATGGGAGGTTCTGAATTATAATATATGGTTGACCAGTGATTGTTATGTTGTGAAGGGTGAGGCATAATGTGTTGTTTTGGTTTTGTAATTATTTTGTATTTTTAATTAATACCAAAGGTGCCTAGAGTTTCATATAGGCATTCTTTTATGTTGTATTTATATCCAAATGTATTTTCCCCCTTTCTTCCATCCCTCCTCCCATCAATTTTTAACACAGTATTAAAGCATTACAAAAGTTTTAGGCTCTCTTTCTAGGCTGGCTAACCCTGCAGTAGATATATTGTTCTACTCTCTCCCACAACTGGAATTGAATTAGACAGTATAGGCAGGTTTGTTAGAGACAGTATTGTCTCGGACAAAACAACAACAAAAAAACCCAAAATGACATAACAAAAAATGACACCATAGCCTGTTTGCTCATTCTGGACACACGACCTACCAACAGACTTAGTAACTAGTAACTTTTCAGTATTCTAAGCATAGCCAGTTGCTTCCATATACAAACTCTCCCAGCACTGTACAGCTTGCATCTGTTGTAAACTTGCACAGGAAAAAGTGAGAGTGCTTTATAGGATGCATGTGGGATGTACCTGTCTTGCAGAAGGTATAGGAAAGCTAACCCTATCAAATGGTTTTGGGAATTAATTTAGGACAAGGAGGCATTTCACCACTTGCACAAACATTGGATACACTAGTCTATTTTGAAACGACAACTCACAACACCAGTGTGTCATGTTTTTATATCCCACACTGGCAGAGTAATTTTCACTTCCTACTCTCCATTTCTGGAGGCAAGCTGCATTTCACAGAAGTAGTACAGTGCTGGCTGGCAGCAGGGCAACTTGTTATTGGAGCACTAGCATGGCAAATTGAATTACACTCTGGGTTAGGATGCCCCAGGACTTGCTTGTTGCTTGGCTCCTAACACTTTAGGAAAATGTCACACTTTAGGGAGAGATGGTCTGAGAGTCTTGTCTCTATTGGTGCTCACTCTAAAAATGGGGTGGTTTTTTTTTAAGGGCATCTAAAAGTGGAGGGAAGGACTGTATTGGCTGGAGTCATGCATGGAGTGGCTAGATGCTGTTCAAACATCCTCTACCAGTGCACTCTGTCTTAACTGCAATACCCTTTGCTATTACAGTGCCAGAGCTGACATGATGCTGCAAATTATGAACCAACAGTATAAACTGTAGTATTCTGAGACACAGTCAAAGGCAACTAAAGTGCAGAACTGTGCAAAACATTCATGTGAAACCTACTAAAGTATGTCCTGGGTTGGTGGGTAGTTCCATTTAATCACCTCAGCTCATGCTCATGAAAGATCCAAAATCACAAACCTCTTTCCCCCCTACCCCCCAATTGCATTTCCTCACTCCCTGCAGCAACATTTCTCCTTCCTCAGCAAGCCCTGGGACTCCTCCTCCATCTTTGCCTCTGATGTGTTTGGGGGCTCACTGACTTCCTCATTCTTCAGGGATCATTGGGTGGCTGCTCTCTGCCAGCAGGCTCTTTATGGGTTACCAAGTACAGGATGATAACCAGTTCATAGAGTGTCCTTTGCATATTTCCTTCATGCTGTACAGTGAGTAAGAACATGCTATAAGGTGGACAGAAAGCTGGCTAGATTGTCAGGCTCAACAGGTAGTGATCAATGGCTTGATGTCTAGTTGGCAGCCGGTATGAAGCGGAGTGCCCCAGGGGTCGGTCCTGGGGATGGTTTTGTTCAACATCTTTATTAATGATCTGGATGATGGGATGAATTGCATCCTCAGCAAGTTTGCAGATGACACTAAACTGCGGGGAGAGGTAGATATGCTGGAGGGTAGGGATAGGGTCCAGACTGACCTAGACAAATTAGAGAATTGAGCCAAAAGAAATCTGATGAAGTTCAACAAGGACAAGTGCAGAGTCCTGCACTTAGGAAGGAAGAATCCCGTGCACCGCTACAGGCTGGGGACCGACTGGCTAAGCAGCAATTCTGCAGAAAAGGACCTGGGGATTACAGTGGACCAGAAGCTGGATATGAGTCAGCAGGATATGAGACTCCAGTGCCGAACAGAGGGGAATAATCACTTCCTTCACCGTTGGCTGTATTAGTAAGAGCATTGCCAGCAGATCGAGGGAAGAGATTATTCCCCTCTATTTGTCACTGGAGTCTTGCATCCAGTTTTGGTCCCCGCACTACAGAAGGGATATGGACAAATTGGAGAGAGTCCAGCTGAGGGCAACAAAAATGATTAGGGGGGTGAGGCACATGACTTACAAGGAGAGGCTGAGGGAACTGGGGTTATTTAGTTTGCAGAAGAGAAGAGTGAGGCGGGATTTGATAGCAGCCTTCAAGTACTGCCGCTCATTGGGGTGGTTTAATTATGCCAGCAGGAGAGCACTCTCCCGATGGCATAAAGCAGGGGTGGGCAAACTACAGCCTGCAGACCGGATCCGGCCCATCAGGGCTTTGGATCCGGCCCGTGGGATTGCCACCCCTGTGGGGCCATGGGCCCCCAGGCCGTTCCTAGAAGTGGCTGGCACCACATCCCTGCAGCCCCTGGAGGAAGAGGGAGCAGAGGGCTCCGCGCACTGCCCTAGCCTGCAGGCACCGCCCCCTGCAGCTCCCATTGGCCAGGAACAGGGAACCGCGGCCAATGGGGGCTGCAGGGGAGGTACCCACAGGCGAGGGCAGCCCTGAACTCCCAGCCCCCTGTCCTGAGCCCCCTCCCACAGTATTCTTGTCAGCAAGTTAAGGAAGTATGGGCTGGATGAATGCACTACAAGGTGGGTAGAAAGCTGGCTAGATTGTCGGGCTCAACGGGTAGTGATCAATGGCTCCATGTCTAGTTGGCAGCCGGTATCAAGTGGAGTGCCCCAAGGGTCGGTCCTGGGGCCGGTTTTGTTCAATATCTTCATAAATGATCTGGAGGATGGTGTGGATTGCACTCTCAGCAAATTTGCGGATGATACTAAACTGGGAGGAGTGGTAGATACGCTGGAGGGGAGGGATAGGATACAGAAGGACCTAGACAAATTGGAGGATTGGGCCAAAAGAAATCTGATGAGGTTCAATAAGGATAAGTGCAGGGTCCTGCACTTAGGACGGAAGAACCCAATGCACAGCTACAGACTAGGGACCGAATGGCTAGGCAGCAGTTCTGCGGAAAAGGACCTAGGGGTGACAGTGGACGAGAAGCTGGATATGAGTCAGCAGTGTGCCCTTGTTGCCAAGAAGGCCAATGGCATTTTGGGATGTATAAGTAGGGGCATAGCGAGCAGATCGAGGGACGTGATCGTTCCCCTCTATTCGACATTGGTGAGGCCTCATCTGGAGTACTGTGTCCAGTTTTGGGCCCCACACTTCAAGAAGGATGTGGATAAATTGGAGAGAGTCCAGCGAAGGGCAACAAAAATGATTAGGGGTCTGGAACACATGAGTTATGAGGAGAGGCTGAGGGAGCTGGGATTGTTTAGCCTGCAGAAGAGAAGAATGAGGGGGGATTTGATAGCTGTTTTCAACTACCTGAAAGGGGGTTCCAAAGAGGATGGCTCTAGACTGTTCTCAATGGTATCAGATGACAGAACGAGGAGTAATGGTCTCAAGCTGCAGTGGGGGAGGTTTAGATTGGATATTAGGAAAAACTTTTTCACTATGAGGGTGGTGAAACACTGGAATGCGTTACCTAGGGAGGTGGTAGAATCTCCTTCCTTAGAGGTTTTTAAGGTCAGGCTTGACAAAGCCCTGGCTGGGATGATTTAACTGGGAATTGGTCCTGCTTTGAGCAGGGGGTTGGACTAGATGACCTTCTGGGGTCCCTTCCAACCCTTATATTCTATGATTCTATGATTCTATGATTCTCCCACACTCTGCACCCCTCCCTGCACCCCAACCCACTGCCCTGAGGCCCCTCCCACACTCCACCCCCTCCTTTACCCCAATCCCCTGCCCTGAGCCCCCTTGTACACCCCACACCCCTCCTGCACCCCAACCCCTTACCCTGAGCCCTTTCCTGCACACTGCACCCCCTCCCACACCGCACACTCCCTCCCGCACCCGAACCCCCCGCCTCAGCCCTACGTTCATGGCCCTGTATGCAATTGCCCCACCTAGATGTGGCCCTCGGGCCAAAAAGTTTGCTCACCCCTGGCATAGAGCGACTACATGGGAGACTTTACAGAGGCACAGAACAAACATCCCTAGGTAAATTGTCCCAATGGTTAATAACCCTCACTGTTAAAAATACATACAGTATTCCTAGTGTGAATTTGTCTAGCTTCAGCTTTCAACCATTTGATCTCATTATGTCTTTTTCTCCTAGATTAAAGAGTCATCTATTATTAGAAATCTCTTCCCTGTGTAGACACTTGTAGGTAGTGATCAAGTCACTTCTCAGCCTTCTCTTGGATAAATTAAATAAATTGAGCTTCTTTGGTCTCTCACTGTAAGGCTTGTTTTCCAGACCTCAAATCATTTGTTAGCTCTTTTTTTAACCCTTTTGAATTTTTCAACGTCCATTTTGAAGTGGTGACTCCAGAACTGGAAACAATATCACAGTAATGGTCTCAATAATGCCGTACAAAGAGGTAATACCACCTCCCTACTCCTACTTGATATCCCCTTTCATATACATCCAAGAATTATGGTTGCCTTCTTAGCTACAACACTGCACGGGGAGCTCATGTCAAATTGGCAATCTACCATGACTCCTAAATCATTTTCAGAGACGACTCCTTTCCAGGACGCAGTCTGCCATCATATAAGTTAACTTTTATGCAGTTAACATTTTACACCTTTTAAATGAATTTAGATGATAGATAAAATACCTAAGGATCTAATGCTTGGGAAAAGTTTTTGAAAACACATTTTGTGCAAAAGCAATAAAAATTTAAATCTACAATGGAAAGTGGTGAATTTGTGGCCATTTTTTTACTTGGAGTTCAGAATGAAAATTCACTAGTATTTTAAGGACAATAAAGAATTGCACGTGACTGGCTTAGATGAATACATTTTTCTGATCTTCTTTTGATGTCTTGTCATTAGAGACTGGTGAATACTGAAAAAAGTCTGAATATTTATTTGAAAATTCAAACTAGTAAGTTTTCATTGTGTTCAACCCTATTGGAGGTTTGCTTTCTGTGAACAGTCTTATGAATGAATGCAGAGTGAATTTTTGGTGAATACTCATAAGGGAAAATTTTAAATTAATAAATTTTAAGTATTTGCCCTGGAAGCCTGATTGTAAGAGTTATGCTCATCCTCAGGGAATGGCAACACACCATATGACCAATATATCCCATCAAAACTAACTAATGCACATCAAATTTTGAACTCTATCAACAACGTGCTTGTGAACAAGCATCAATGTTACAAGTGGGCTTGGCTAGGGCTGGGTGCTACCAGAGCTCAGCAGTGGATGTGCACAAGATTTAAACAAATATCTGGATCTCAGGTGGATGTAGCTAGAAGCTGGAGCAGTGTTGACAAAGTGAGAGAGGGTGTTAGCCACTCCTTTTTAATAAACTGAATAAATATTACCAGTGGGCGTTGCTGGAAGCCCTCATAGTCCGGAAGCTGCAATGGCAGAAAGGCAGATGTAGATTTTAACTCCATTACTCTGTGTCAATGTGATAGGTGCATCTGAAGAAGTGCGTTTTTTACCCAGGAAAGCTTATGCCCAAATAAATCTGTTAGTCTTCAAGGTGCCACTGGACTCCTCGTTGTTTTTGTGATAGGTGTGTGTAGCAAGGTGCTAGCAGCCCCATAGTTCAGCTTTAGCCAAGAGCTATGTTTCAGAGTAGAACCATGCTTCTAATCAATTGTGTCAATGGATTCCAGTAGGATAGGTAGAGGATGTCAACTGCTGAGTTTTCATAGGCTCTCACAGACAGAATAGCGGAAACTCTAAATTCAGCCAATTAGTATGTTTTAGTTCCTTCATTTTCTACTGTTAGACTACAATTCAGAGAATAAGAAGCTATGAAAAACAGTACAGTATCAAATAACTATGCTAAACTCTGTTGTGGGCATTTTAATATACTATATTTTAATATATTTTATATACTAAAAAAGCTAAATTTTGTCTTTGACTCACAGAGCAGGAGTGATTATGCTGAAGAAACATGCCTTCCTGTGTTTACTTTCCTTTAGAGCTTTCTGCATAGCTGTCATTATTTCCTTTCCCTAGTCCCCATTAAATAGGTTTCACAATTTTTCTTTGTTAAACATACATTTTTAATGTTAGACATTTCACTATAATCAATCCACAAAGCAAGGGACCCACTGGAAGTTTCTATGTTCTCTAATACAATTATCGTATATTTGACCATTATTTACCAAGTTAAATCAGGTTCAAGTAGAAAGGTTTTCTAAGTGCAGTTATCCTCCCAGAGCAGTGAAATTTAATTAAAAGCATATTTATTTTTTCAATCAGAAGATGGGGGTGGAGTAGGAAGTCTGCAGATGTCTAAGTATTGGTAGCTAAGTGCTTATAAAAGAAGTGTTACTGTGATTGGGTTAAGTCACTCCACAGTCATTGTTATTGCAGTGGTGGAAACAGCATAATTTCTCTCTAAATTGAGCTGCGGTGAGGTAGCTTTTGAAAGTCACTATCAAGCTTCCAAGAAAATGTAATTCAGTCAGGGCCGTCCCTACCCATACACAAAGTATGCAGCTGCATAGGGCACAAGGAAATAAATTTGGGGCATCAAATTTCCTGGTGCCTTTCACAGCTGCGTCCTGCTCTAGCCCCTGCTCCGCCTCTTCCCTATGGCTCCTGCCCCTTCCCGCCCCTTCTCCGCGACAGATCTGCCTCTTCCCATCCCTGCTCCGCTCCAGCCCCGCCCCCACTCCACCACTTCCCCAAAGCCCCACCCCTTCCTGCCCCAGCCCCGCCCCCACTGTCCTGCGGACTGCAGCAGGAGCCAGGCCTGCACTCATCGGCAATGGTAAGACCAACCCGGCTGCAGCTGAGTCACTGGTGAGTGCTGGGGAATGGTTCCCCACTGCCCCCCAAGCCAGCCCCTCTTCCCCGTGGAGGCCTGGGGCCCCACACACACCCCTGCGGGGGGGCTGCGTAGAGCCCCAGAATGGCTAGGGACGGCCCTGAATTCAGTATTTGGTTTTAATACTCTTAAAACTGGTCTATACTGAAGAGGGGGAAAGGTTTGTTCAACTGGTTCTGGCACACTGTGTTTAAACATGGATACCTAGGTACTTGTAAGGCCTATACTGTAACAAGGTTATGCCCTATCTTCACTCATGAGGGAAACTGCGTTTAAATACAGGCACTCCTTTAGAGGTGGGTACATGAGACCTAGTGTGGAGCTACCCACTCTAGGTCTCAACCCTATGGAGAGCTCTCCACAGGGCTTTAGGAAGTGGCTGACCCGACTTCCATGTAAAAAGGAAGTGAGATCCATGCATGGACACTGGGCACATGTGCTTTGGGGGCAAGGTCCACATTTAACTTGCTGTGTACACACAGCACATCTATTTCAGTGCACACTTGTAGGCCTATTTAAACTGAAGTCAACTTGTTTTTGAGAGTTTTTCTTTATCTTTGAAAACTACAGTCAAAAGTCAATCCAAAAGAACTTAATTTAAGAGTCAGTTTAACATAAGCTAAGCAAATCCATATCTTCAGCGATTAAGAGCAAACCTACTATATACACTCAGAGTGCAATTTTCAAACAGTTGTATCTTTGTTTTATTCAAACCAAGGAAATTGTTTGTTTCACGGTTCAATGCCATTTTTATTGTAGCTCTGTCTTAAAAAAAGATAATTAGATTTTTTTTTAATCAGAAAAGTTCCTTTTCCCTTTTTCTGTTCTCATAAATAGCTTATGACATTTTGTTTAAAGTTCTCTGTACAGAGAGCAAGCATGAACTTTAATTTTAAAAATGAATATTTGGAAAGTGAATACAGCTCATTGGAAATTTGATGTCAAAATGGTTTTTCGATGAAAAATGTCCAAATGTTTCAAAAAATATCAATTTTGATTAAATTTTGTTTTAAAAAAACAAATGAATTCCAATAATGCTTTTGATATTTTTGGAACAGAACATTTTGAGTTTTCATTTTGAAACTTTTTTTTCACCCAGAAAAAAATTCAAGTTTAAAAAGGTTGAAATTGGAATGAAGTGTTTTGATTGATCTGAAATGCTTTTGTCCCAGAATTTTGTTTCACTGAAAATTTTGAATGTTTGTTTTCTTTCTCTTTTGGAATGAATTCTAATTTGTGGACTCTCACACAAAATGGACAATGTGATTTCTGCTGAGTTCTTGTTAGGATGACCAGCTGTCCCGATTTTATAGGGACAGTCCTGATATTTGGGGCTTTTTCTTCTATAGGCTCCTATTACCCCCCACCCCCGTGCCAATTTTTCACACATGCTGTCTAGTCACCCTAGCTGTCCTCTCCCTGCTCTGCCCCTTCACCCCTGCAGCTTCTCCATATCCATTCCTGCTCCCAGTGCTGTGTGGAGAACCAGCCCCGATCGGAGCATTCAGCTCACCAACAGCCTGGTCGACAGACTCCTTTCTCCCGCACTGCCTCTGGCTGGATCAGCACCCCAGGAAAGCCCAAGACCCTCTGGCCTGGGCACTGGCCAGGAGGAGCTGAGCCTTGCATGTGCCAAAGCCCTGCACAGCGCTGGCATGGGGAAGCCTCTCCATCCCTCAGCTCAGCTCTGGAGTGGGGGGAAAGCGATTTCCAGCCTGTTCGTGCCCCAACCCTGCAGGCTCCACAGCAATCCCCCAGGTAAGAGCTTAGCACCAGCTTCACCACCCCCCTCCACCTCCGCTCTGGATCCTGCCCCCAGGGAGAGCAGGGCTGCTCCGTCCCCTAGACACTCTCCCCTGCTGAACCACCTCTCTGGCCAGGTTTACTGAAGCCCCTGCAGTTAGGGTCCCTGGACCCTGGTACACAATGCAGCCTTAGAGTTTAACCCATTCCTGCTCGTGCTGTAGCTGGGGGACAGGAGGTGGCTGGGTTATGTCTGTGGCCAGCAGCAGCCTGGAGGTGTTAGCTGCCTTTCCACGCTGTGTGGGCAGGAAGGGACAATCTGCTTCCAGTCACTGGGGATTTGGGGAGGCGGGTGGGGGAGGGGAAGAGATGAGCTCTGCAAAGACACGAGCCAGGTCATCCCTTCCCCCTGGGCCCCCTGCGGCTGGAAGCAGCTCCCGTCCCTTCCCTCCTGCACAGTGCCGAAAGGCTGCTGCTGGCCATATTCTGGTGTGAACCCTGGCAGAAATCTGGGAGGGGGGCATGTGACCCTGCATCCCCCCAATTGTTGCCTCGGGAAGACACGGCACCAGGAGAGGCGGGTCCATCCTGGCATGGAGGGCAGAGAGCGCCGGCCAGGGGGGGTTGGGTTGGTTGGTCACTCCCCCCTCTGTGAGAGAGGTGTACAGGCATGTGTGTATGTGTGTGTGTCACCTCTCCCCGCGTGAACCCTAAAGTCTTAAAGGTTAGAAGGTAAATAAAAAGAATCCAAATGTGCAGCACAAATGAAGAAATGGCTAGTATGCACAGAACTTCAAATTGTTTGTGCTTTCCTCCAGATGATCAGGGTCAGAGATAAGAACTGGAGTATTCATGAAAGCTTCAGTGGTCACTGTGGCAGATGGAGGGGAGGGCAAGCACAAATCTTGAGGGAGAACAGAAAACCAAGCAACATTTACTTAAACACAGCAGGAATGAGAACGCCAGGGGACTGTATGAATCTTAAGGGAAAAAATTCTTGGGATGACTGGAAAATGGAAGCCCAGAGAGCACTGCTGAAGGCTACTTCCCCTTAGTTAGTATTAATTAAGCACTGATAAATGTTCAGCACCATAAAAGGCATAAAATGAAGAAAGTTACAAATACTCTCAGAGGATCAGTGCAGATGGCCGGACCTCTGCATCCACAAACTGACTTCAGTTGGGCTTCTTGCAGGATTGGAGAGTCAGGGCTTAGCTACACTTTCAGTGCTGCAACAGCGCAGTTGTGCCCAGGGCCTGATTAATTTTGGGGGGGCCCCGGTGTCTAGACCATGGCCATGTCCCCCACGCCGCCCCTGCTCAGCCTCTTCCACCTTAGGTCCTGCCCACTGCTCACATGAGGAGGTAGAGAGGAGGGAGCAGAAACAAGGAGGGGAGGGTGAAGAGAGGAGCTGGCCCATACCAGCTGGCTCAGGCTCATGGGGCTTGGGTTAAGGAGCTATTTAATTGTGGTGTAGGAATTTGGGCTGCAGCCCAAGCTCTGGGACCCTCCCACCTCACAGGTTTTAATTGCAGTGTAGACACACCCCATCAGGTCATCCTGTTGACAGCAAATGCAGAGGTGTTATAACCCCAGGACATTAGAGAGGAATCTATTTAGAAGGTAGAACACATTTATGTTTCTGCTTTCAGATTCGATGCCTTTTCTCCATTTAGAAACTTATGTGGCTCTCTTATGGTTTATCAGCTGTATCTCCATCAATTTAAGTGAGGATTCTTCTTGGGTAAAATGAAATTGGCTGCTGTGATGGGGTGTCGACCCCACACTTGCCCTAAAAGGGTTAAGGCAGATTAAGAAGGGAGGCTAATTAACCCAACAGGCCACACCTGAGAGGAATCGGGTGGCTAAGCAATCCCCAGATGAGGAGGAAGGAGCTGAGCTGGGACTACAAAGACAGGAATTAGAAGCAGAAAGGCTGCTGGGAAAGTCTGGGAGGAGTGTTTGGAGGCTACGGGGACAGGTAGCTCACAGTTTCTCCTTGGGAAAACGGAGTTAAGCGGCTGGCAAGCCTGGAGTGCCAGATTGTAAAAAAAGGGGCTTTGGGAAAAGCAGTAAGGCCTAGAAGGGAATGGACCTTAGAGGCTGACTGGAGGGTTCCTGAGTCAAACCCAGATTAGAGGGTAGGCTTGGGTTCCCATGCCAGCAGCTGAGGGAGTGGCACTATGTGGCAGTGAAGGGGAACACTGCCCAGGATTTCCTAGAGAAAGCCTTCCAGCCAGGTCACTACACTCATTTTCCCCTTCTGGGTGCCAAAGGGTGAGTCATGAAGAAGCAGCAGCCCATGGAGCAAGAGGGGGATAGCAGACACAGGGAGAGAGGCAGAGGCCCATGTGCAACTGTAGGAAGGAGTGTTGACCTGGTGACCAGAGTGACCAGGAGGAGGTGCCATCCTAGCAGTGTGTGGAGCACCCCATCACAGCTGCTACAGCCATGTTATCAAATTACCATCCCATAATGGTACCAGGAAGTGTTCAGGAGTTTGAAATGCTTGCAAGGGTTGGTAATACTGGCTTAAGATTCAGGAAATAATATATTTTATCGATCTCCAAGAGGTTAAATCTAAAAATATGTTAAATCTCAGAAGTAAGGAAGGGTACAAGCAATTGGAGATAGCTGCAGTTGTTTCCTAGGTTAATAAGGCTTGGGAGGATGCCAGCTGTGGGCTTTGCAGAGCACTTAAAAGGCAGCTGGGGCTCAACTGAGGTTTCAGTTACATTAATCATCAGTTGGAAATACTGAAATCAAACAATTGTTGACTCCTTACCATGGAGTCAAAAGTTCATACAATGTGAACTGATACACTTATTATAAACACCCCCAGTGCTTGTCAGGGCTGGGTGAAACAAAATTAAACTGACAAATTAATTTGGAGTGGAAGAGAATAATATTTTTGCACATTCACAACAAAGTGTAGCAGTAATGCCGTTTCAGTTCTCCAGTAGAATTCTTCACATTCCCTCACTTCTCTGAATCATCAGTTAGTCCTTTCAGAAATTTAGAAAGACACTTAAAGGGCAAGGAATTGTTTTTACAACCCACACATTGTTTTTCTATACCATGTACTGCATTCAAACACTGAATTACATAAAAATATACTCAAAATGCCAAAGTAAGAAACCAAAAGACAGAAAAACAAAACATTCAAGCTGGGATGCTGTGTGATAGCACCAGAACTTTGAAATGGCTTGTAGCGGATGGTTTTGTCAGCTTGATAGCTAAAGTTCACCTCAGTGTGCAAGTGAGTGCCATTTGGAAGGCTGTGCCATTCAGAAGGGCAAGGCAGTGAGGAGGAAGTATTCAGACAGTGCAGAAATCCACTTTTCCCATCCAATAAAGAGAAAATCTTATGCAACTAAATTCCATGGGGAGTTTTTGTATGACAATTGACAGCTGTTAGGCTTGTTTGATGATAATTAGGTCAGACAACTATATAAGCCATTCCTTTGCTGATAACTATTAAACTTCTAAATCAGTGCACAACAAGCCCACTTCCAGCTTCTGCTGCTTTTGGTGGGTCCTCTGCAGCTATAGCTCATCTGAATGTCTTATTTTGAATGGAGAAGTGAGTTCTTTAAAATGCAAAATAATGAAGATATCTTAGTGAAATCAGCATTGCATGCCACAGCATGTTGTCCTATCCAATAAGTTTATGAATGAAAATGCAGTCCCTCCTTTTGATGCTTTATTAAAAAAGAAAGTTTCACTGAAGCCAGTCATTTGATTGGATTAGTTACAAACTCTAACTCACGGTTGATATGTGAAGCGCTGTGCTTACATATAATATGCCTAAGATAAACCAGGTCTGATCCTCGGTCTATATGATGATAGTATGCTGACTTCTTACTTTTTTTTTAATGTACTGAAACAAATAGCCATGCATCAGAAGACAATCAAAACCACTCTTTTTGATTGGGCAAGGAAACCATACTTAATTTGGGAATACAAGCACCATCTCTAAGCCTTGAATACTAGGAAAAGTTAATAGAATAATATAAGAGGACTTGAGAGTAACATCTAATAGACAAATATGACTGTGACTAATTGAATACGTTGGGAAGGATGATGCCTTTAGACTAGTTGACTGCATAAAAATATTTTGATTCAGAAAGGTTGGTTTATTATAAACAGAAGTAGATATGATGTTTTAGATTCTTCCCTATCCTCCTCTCCTGTGTCATGTCCAGTTTTTGATTGTGGAATGTCCTGAAATTCATTTTGTTTTGGAAGTAGAAATGTAATGTGATTCACTAAGAACTAGGTTGTGCAACCTACACTCACTTGAAGAAAAGGAGTACTTGTGGCACCTTAGAGAATAAATTGGTTAGTCTCTAAGGTGCCACAAGTCCTCCTTTTCTTTTTGCGAATACAGACTAACATGGCTGCTACTCTGAAACCTACACTCATGTGGTGAGTATTTACAGAAAAGTCCTATCGAAGCTAATGAGACTTCTTACTTGAGTAAGTGCTAATCAAAGTGAGTAAGGATTGCAGAATCTAGCCTTAAATCTCATAACATCCAGTTTATTTTGTACATATAAGACTGAGTTTATAGCTAATGTGAATGTTTTACTTTTAAAAAACCAACAGAATGTGCTTTCTTCCCATGGCTATGCTATCAGGTCATCATCTTTTGTTTTGTTTTAGCTTTGGCCATCACGACCCTGTTCCTGCAGTGAGCTCACTGCAGGATTGAGGCCTTATTTGTCTGTGTACCAAAAAAAAAAAAGTCTGTACCATAAGTCAATATGATTGGATATAATTTAACATCCCACTATGCAACATGACCTTCTTTCCAGAGTGTTATGACAAATCCCACAGAGAAGAGTAACAGATGATGTGGTACCATCTTACTTGTAACTAATCATATAACTTAATGTAATTATATTTAAGGTTTCTGGTTTTCAGTGTTTATTTTTTCTGATATTCTTTATTATATGACAATTATTACTGCTTGTATGTTTGTATATTTGTTTTTTGTTTAGAATAAAAATAATTTTTAAAAAAATCCAAAGTTTCTTAGTAGAAGTTTTCCTCCACTTAATTTTCAAATGTAAAGACAGCTCTGGCATTTGGCATTGAAAGCTGTATAATTGCACATTCAGCGCCTTCTGTGTTTATACGTGTCATTTACCTTCTCAATAACAAATTGATACAATCTGCAGAAAGGTTAAAATAACAAAAAAAGACATTTACAAATAATAGTGCTTGCTTCTTTTGAAAAATGAACTGTGTAAAATGACTTCCATGTAGATTACAGTTTAAACTTAAAACCAGAAATCTTAATTTCAATACATTGTATAAACTGGCAAAAATAATATTGCACTTCTCATGTTAAGAGGACACACATGATTATCTCGCACCCTCCACCCTTTCCCCCCCCCATTTTTTCCATGGTAAAGAAATCATCATAAGAACTGCCACACTAGTTCAGACCATCTAGGCCAGTATCCTGTCCCCAACAGTGGCTAGTGCCAGAGTTTCAGGAGGAGTGTACAGAACAGGGCATTTGGAGTGATCCCACCCCATCTTCCCCTGCCGGTTTCTGGCAGCCAGAGCATGAGGTTGCATCCCTGACCATCCTGGCTAACAGCCATTAATGGACCTATCCTCCATGAACTTACCTTGTTATTTTTTGAACCCAGCTATACTTCTGGCCATCACAACATAGCATGGCAACGAGTTCCATGGGTTAATTGTATGTTGTATGAAAAAGTACTTCCTCTTGTTTGTATTAAACCTGCTGCCTATTAATTTATTTGGGTAAGCCCTAGTTTTTGTATTATGAGAAAGGGTAAATAACTTTTTCCCCACATCATTTCTGATTTTATACACCTCTATCATATCCTCCCTTAGTCATCTCTTTGCAGAACAGCCCTAATCTTTTTAATCTCTCCTTGTACGAAAGCTGTTCCATACCCTTGATCATACTTTTTACATTCTTGATTAGTTCAAACTGTGCTTTTTTTCTGTGATTTTCATAAAACTGGTGAATGCTTATTTGAGAACCTGTCACTCTTCTTGTATTGGAAACAATTACAAAAATATATTTGTAAGCAATGAATCCTTATTCAAATGTTTTAGTGACATTGTTGCCCTTTTTCTTGGTCGTAATACAGTATTGCCAAATGTGACAACATAAGCTAGTCAAATAAAGGGTCTGGAATGGACCATGGCCATCCACAATGGTGATTGGTAGGATCAGAGCACAGCATGGAAATCTGATAGACCATGCACCAGAAGTTTACATTTTCTCCACTTTTGCAGTAGTTGGAAACTGTTAAATTTTGTCCTTCCCCCTCACCCCCAGAAAAAGACGTCCAGCATTGTTTAAGATTTTATTCTTGTTTATTTCTTTAAAAAGTAATACAGTGACAAATAAGTGAAGCTTTTGTGAGGCAGATATCCCTCATTTTTTAGTATCTGTTGAATCTGGCAAGAAATATTTAGAAGGGTATATGTAAACTGGAAATTGGTTTATTTGATTTTGCTTGCTATTGTCAGCTTGAAATGTCACTTCCTGGTCCTTATGGATAATACTGCTAAGTAAAACAACGCAAATAAAATTGACTGTCTAAATGACCTTATTCTAGGAAGACTGGAAAGATTCTAGGAAAAGCTGGACGTGCACAAGTCCATGGGGCCGGATGCGCTGCATCCGAGAGTGCTAAAGGAGTTGGCGAATGTGATTGCAGAGCCATTGACCATTATCTTTGAAAACTCATGGCGATCAGGGGAAGTCCTGGACAACTGGAAAAAGGCTAATGTAGTGCCCATCTTTAAAAAAGGGAAGAAGGAGGATCCTGGGAACTACAGGCCAGTCAGCCTCACCTCAGTCCCTGGAAAAATCATGGAGCAGGTCCTCAAGGAATTAATTCTAAAGCACTTAGAGGAGAAGAAAGTGATCAGAAACAGTCAGCATGGATTCACCAAGGGCAAGTCATGCCTGACTAATCTAATTGCCTAATCTAATCTAACAGTGGACGTGCTGTTCCTTGACTTTAGCAAAGCTTTTGACACTGTCTCCCACAGTATTCTTGCCAGCAAGTTAAAGAAGTATGGGCTGGATGATGGACTATAAGGTGGATAGGAAGCTGGCTAGATTGTTGGGGTCAACGGGTAGTGATCAATGGCTCCATGTCTAGTTGGCAGCCGGTATCAAGTGGAGTGCCCCAAGGGTCGGTCCTCAGGCCATTTTTGTTCAATATCTTCATAAATGATCTGGAGGATGGTGTGGATTGCACCCTCAGCAAGTTTGCAGATGACACTAAACTGGGAGGAGAGGTAGATACGCTGGAGGGTAGGGATAGGATACAGAGGGACCTAGACAAATTGGAGGATTGGGCCAAAAGAAATCTGATGAGGTTCAACAAGGACAAGTGCAGAGTCCTGCACTTATGACAGAAGAATCCAATGCACCGCTACAGACTAGGGACCGAATGGCTCGGCAGCAGTTCTGCAGAAAAGGACCTAGGGGTTACAGTGGACGAGAAGCTGGATATGAGTCAACAGTCTGCCCTTGTGGCCAAGAAGGCCAATGGCATTTTGGGATGTATAAGCAGGGGCATTGCCAGCAGATCGAGGGACGTGGTCGTTCCCCTCTATTTGACACTGGTGAGGCCTCATCTGGAGTACTGTGTCCAGTTTTGGGCCCCACACTACAAGAAGGATGTGGAAAAACTGGAAAGAGTCCAGCGGAGGGCAACAAAAATAATTAGGGGACTGGAACACATGACTTATGAGGAGAGGCTGAGGGAACTGGGATTGTTTAGTCTGCGGAAGAGAAGAATGAGGGGGATTTGATAGCTGCTTTCAACTACCTGAAAGGGGGTTCCAAAGAGGATGGCTCTAGACTGTTCTCAGTGGTAGCAGACGACAGAACAAAGAGTAATGGTCTCAAGTTGCAGTGGGAGAGATTTAGGTTGGATATTAGGAAAAACTTTTTCACTGGGAGGGTGGAGAAACACTGGAATGTGTTACCTAGGGAGGTGGTGGAATCTCCTTCCTTTGAAGTTTTTAAGGTCAGGCTTGACAAAGCCTTGGCTGGGATGATTTAATTGGGGATCGGTCCTGCTTTGAGCAGGGGGTTGGACTAGATGACCTCCTGAGGTCCCTTCCAACCCTGATATTCTATGATTCTATGATTTTACATTTGCTGCCCTTCTCCGAACCTTTTCCAGTTCCACTATATCCTTTTTGATATGGGGTGATCGGAACTGGACAAACCATTCCAGGTGTGGGTGCACCATGGATTTACATATTGGCATTATGATTTTTTTTTGGTCATTTTCTATCCCTTTTCAAATAGTGCCTAACATTGCATTGGAAGTGATGCTGTATACTGAACTGATGTTTTCAGAGAATTATCCATGGTGATTTCAAGATCTTTCATTTGAGAGATAACTAATTTAGAACTCATTATTATGTATGTGTAGTTGGGATTATTTTTTCCAATGTGCATTATTTTGCCCTTATAAATACTGAATTTCATCTATCATTCTGTTGTCTCCAAGTTTTGTGAGGTCCCTCTGTAAGCTTTCACTTTGCTATCTTGAATAATCTTAGTCAGCTTTGTACTTAGCTATCTTGAATAATTCTGTATCATCTACAGAGTTTGGCACTTCACTGTTTACTCCCTTTTCAAGATCATTAAGGAATATGTTGAACAGCTTTCTGAAAATGCAAGTACACTACTCAAGAATTTCAAGTCAATTGGAACTGCTCAAAAATTATAAAAAATCATTGTTCACTGAATAAGGCTTGGTCTATACTATCAACCTAACCACCAGTGTAGACAATGCTATGTCGACAGAAGGGCCCTAAGACCAATTACCAAGGCATTATCATTGACTGACTATTAAAGGAGTAACTATTTATGAATTCTTGCCATGCTCCCATCAGTAAATCAGTATAAAAAGACGCCTAATTAAAAAAAATCATAGGCACTGAATCAAACAAAAAGGCATTTTTCTTTAAAGATCCTCACTTTAAAGTGTCTTCGTTTTCTGACAGAATCTTTTGATCTTAAAACCATAAACAAAGGAGTCCCTTTATTTTAGTGGAAGACATATAATTGTAGGCTTCCTAGTGAAACTTAGGCAACAGAATGTTTACAGATCTGTTTTCACAATCAGTTTGAAGATTCACAATCCAGATACTTGAGACAATAACATCTTAACATTCTTTGTCTAATTAAAGTCATATACTACCCTAGACCACAGCAACCATTCAATTGTTATAAACCATTAACTACAGCTCTTCAAATATGATATTGAGGGCACTAGAAAATAACAGTAGTAGAACATGCCTAGAGGAAGTAACCTTCTCCCCTGTAAAGTGTATAAACGCAAGTTAGGATGGTTATGGGAATCACTACTTGTAGAGTCTCTGGTGTTTAATAGAGTCATTGTTCAAAGAAAAGGATGTTCCTTAGTGGCAACAGAGACAAATCTGTGGCCACTACTATATCAACAGTTGAATACACCCTGAGAATATGGCACAATCCCTGTGGATGAGGAATGTTGCACCATTTGAGCTGGAATGGGCCATATCCCCTTGTCTACAAAGTTAGGTTTAATGATAGACGAGGAGCCTCTGCTTTCTTGGGGGGGCAGGGGTTATTTCTGATACTAGTTTATGATCCAAAGTTAGCGCCATTCAGTTTTGGTTAATACAACAACTACTTTATGGTGTAGCTTGCTTGTATTCCCTGTGATTTCTATAGACCTGTAAAAGGGCCTGCCTGTCCAGTACCACCACCTTCTGGCCAAGTGTAGCTCTGCTGAGGCCTGCCTCTCTTCCTCCTCAGCGGTCAGCAAAGGGTTCACTTTAACAGTCCAGGAGGAGCCCAGCCCGTGCTAGGCATGAGCAGACTAAACAATTGCTTTGGGCCCAAAGCAACTCAAGGGGGCCCTCTATTAATTATTAGTATGTGTTGTGTGGGGAGGCCCCCAAAATATTCTTGCTTAGGGCCCCCAATGGGTTAGCACCAGCACTGAACACAGGAGCCAAATACTGTAACATAAGCCAAATATTATAACATAAGCATGTCTCCCTTCAATAAAGGGGCACTTTAACAAAAGTTTAAAGGCTGTTACCTCAGAGCCCTGGTTTGGACTACTCAAGATTGAAAGCTCCCAAAACAGGGAGCTTGGCCAGAGATTACCATCCCTTTACCAGCTGTACAATTTCTAGTACATACATGTACACACACACGAATGAGACTCCTTAATTATATGCAGGTGGTTCTGTTTGCAGCTCCTGGTTAGCCTTTAAAAGGTCATACACTCCATCACAGTATTTAGGACTTTTGTGTGGTTGAGTGAATTAAGTAAACAAGGATATGTGATGATGACATCCACTAATAAAAATAATTTTGGAATGCAGTCTTTTATTCAGAGATTAGTGATTATGATTTCCCTAAGCTCCACACTGCAGATCTCTTACGGATTAGCTATTCCATTATTTCAGGGCTAACAGATGGTAAAAATACTATTACACTGCTTAGTTTACCTGGTAGAGAAAAATAACACAGTGGAAGGATAGTTCTTCAACTGAAATTTCTGCTTGGTGCCATAAAGAGTTCATGGATGTATAATGCAGAGAAGAGCTCTGTTCATAACAGGTTCTCCCTAGACAATGAGGAAATTTGTGGGCCAGATTTTCAGGTGCTGTAAATCAGTGTAGCTCCAAAGATGAAGCGATGCTTCTTTTACAACAGATGAGGAGCTAGCTCCATTATCTTTGAATTAAACCAGCAGTTCTCAAACTTCACTGCACTGTGACTCCCTTCTGACAACAAAAATTAGTACATGACCATAGGAGGGGGGACCAAAACCTGAGACTGCCTGAGTCCCGCTGCCCCGGGTAGGAGGGGCTCAAAGCCAAAGCCTGAGCCCCACCACCCTGGGTGGGGGTGGGGGTGGGGGAGGAAGCCAAAGCTCAAGGGCTTGGGCTTGGACCCCGGGTGGGGCTTGGGCTTGGGCTTCACCCCTGGCGGTGGGGCTCGGGCCCTGGGCAGTGCGGCTCGGGCTTGGGCTTGGGCTTGAACCTCGGACCCCATCAAGTCTAATGCCAGCCCAGCCGATCCCCTTAAAACAGGGTCACAACCCACTTTGGGGTCCCGACCCAAAGTTTGAGAACAGCTGCATTAAACTATTCACTGAAGATACCCTTGTTAACCTATATAGTATTGTCTCTTTCATCCCTTGTTATTGCATAATGTTAAGTTGAAAAACAAATCTCAAAACATACTTCTTCATGTAACTAGTTAGATGTCTCTGGTTATACATTTATTTATTTCTTTGTTTTCTCTTGCTTTTTTTTACTGTTTTTCTAATTGTGTTACAATTTTAAAAAAATAGAACGAAACCCTCAGAAAGCAGTATTAGTATATTAAATGGTGTCATGTTGTTTGCAGTGGTAGAATTTTCATATTAAGGATTATTATAGGCACAATTTATTAAACATGCAGCAAGATATAACCTAACAATTATTTTAGAAGATAAATGGTATGAGTCAGTTAAGTGTTTGTGATTGAACAACAAGAGCTGTCTAGTACAATCCAACTGTACATACATTTTATTTTGAGGTTTTCTACTTAAGTCCATTTAGCTATAACATTCTTGGTTTATTTGGCATAACAGTTTGCACAGACAGAATGGTACATCAGTATATCAGAGCCAATGTACACTATTCTAAAATATTCATCTCTAGATGATTACTGGGAAGGAAATAGGTGAGAATAAACTAGGTTAAGAACAGACCATATCTTCAACTTAATGTATAGTTTCTCCAGTTGATAAGCACTGGTTTCATTTCAGGTGATATGTCTCCTAAATGTCAAGTATAGGATATTATTATTGCACTACCTGTTCTTCAGTCAAGCTGATCACATAGGAGTGAAATTCACTCCTATGCAGAGGGCCAGCACAAGACCTATTCATCACTGAAGTTCCACTTAAGCCTATTTTGTGCTGTAGGAGAAATACTGTCATCAACTGGTATAAGGAGTTGTATCTTTCCATTTAAAACTCTGCAGTCATAAATGTACATTCTAGGGGAAAGAAGTGGCTTTGAACAAATCCCTTCTTTTACCCCACATTATTTCTTTGTCTCTGGCTTAATAAATACTACTTTTTAAAGGTGGGAATGTTTTGTAGTTATATTAACTAATCTGCTTCCCAGACAGTAAGATACAGTATTCACTATTACACTGGCCACTGCATCACTGTCCTGAACAAACTACCCTCACAAGTCTAAACCCTGAAACCTTTACTTAAGAAAAATGGGGGGCTGACATTCTGTGCTGAGCCACCAGGAAGCTTACAGCTGGGGCAGACAGTGGGTTTTCCCTCCTTCCTCTCACTGAATCTTCTTTCCTTGCTCAGTTTGGTGTCTTGTAAACCATTTAAAAACCATTTAAATTAGCATAATTTAGAAAAAAGTATGCTGGTGTACTAAAGTAAACTGTAAACGCATGTAAACTTCTGCATATCTGTCTGGTTAGGCATCTATCTATAGTCTTATGTCCTACCCTAAAATTTGCTAGATTGGACAAGCAATGAGTAGTGATGGGTCAATCTAGAATTATCTATAACAGAAATTCTGAGAGAAAACTAAAATAATCCCACTGACTTTTCAACGGGAAGACAAAGATACAAAATCTTGGAAGAGCATTATTAGTGGTAATATCATACCACAGGCGTAGTCAATGGGTGGTCTGTAGGCGAGATCTGGAGCATCAGATACTTTTGAATGGACCCCAAAATCAGAGAATCATAGGAAGTGACCTTGAGAGGTCATCTAATCCAGTTTCCTGCACTCATGGCAGGACTAAGTATTATCTAGACCATTCCTGGCAGGTGTTTGGAGATTTTTAAGAGCGGTTAGACAATGATGGAGATTCCACAACCTCCCTAGACAATTTATCCTAGTGCTTAACCACCCTGACAGTTAGGAACTTTTTCCTAATGTCCAACCTAAACTGCCCTCGCTGCAATTTAAGCCCATTGCTTCTTGTCCTATCCTCAGAAGTTGAGGATTTTTTCTCCCTCCTCCTTGTAACAACCTTTTGTAAGCAGTGTCAGGATGAGCTCCACTCTGACATCTGGTGGTGAGGTGTGGCAAGTTGTGGAAAAGAACTTCAGGGGCTGATCTCATTTGCATAGGCACACCCACCCTGCCTAGAATGAGGCCATAGCTGCCCAAATGGTCACTTTGGCTGCTGTGGGATCCCCAGTGTCTCTGTTATTGGGGCAGGAAGAATAAATTGTTATTACCCTGATTATGGGAACTGTGCTTGGAATTGTACTTGGCCTTTTGTTATGATGGAGGGACTCACCATCAACTAAGTAGCACTCGCTAGGCAAGGGTCATGGGTTCCAAAACTCTGTGAATTGAGAGAGGTTGGGGACAAGTATTAATACTTGGTGGCATAGACCCCTTGGTGAGGGCCATACATGCTAATTGCACTTCCTCCTCTCTCCACTGTGGAATATCAGAGCTAATTTTGATTCCATTAGGAGTCTAGTTACAGGCTGCTGAGCTCACTTTGGACTAATAGTGCACCAGCATTGAGGTTCCCCTACTACAACTGAATTCACCAAAGAGCTGAACTGACTAAGAGCTGAAATCACTGGGCGTTGTGTTAAGTAGTGGGGGAGCCTGAAGATATATTGTGGAGCAGTTTGCAGGACGGCTGGAGTGCCTTGTGGACAGGCTGGTGGAGCAGTTCATAGGACAGCGGGAGTGGCTGGTGGAACGTGGAGCAGTTCGTGGATCGGCTGGACGGCGGGAGCTGCGTGTGGGCCGCGGAGCTGAGCGAAGCAGTTTGTGGGGCAGTTGGCGGAGCGAAGGCCTATGGAGCTGTGGGGCGGTCCGATTCAGCTCATGTAAGGTGCCTCTTACCTCCGCCCCCATCTCCACCCAGGTTGGGAGGTAAAGCTCTGTAGATAAACTTTTGAACTCTGGGGCTGCCCTGACCAGGGACAGAGACTTTTGGGTCATTGGACTTTTGGGACTTTGGGTGATTTGGGGTTGCTGGACTCAAGAACCAAAGGGAAAGGGCATGCCCCAATTTGCTTGGGGTGGGTTTTTTGCTCATGGGTTGTGTTATGAATCCTGTTGGTGGTGTTTCCCCAACATAATGCCACATTGTTTCTCTCTGTTATTAAAAGGCTTTTTGCTACACTCAAACTACGTGCTTGCGAGAGGGGAAGTACTGCCTCTTGGAGGCGCCCAGCGGGGGCAGTATATATTTGTCCAGGTCACTGGGTGGGGGCTCGAACTGGTTTGCATTGTGCTATTGGAATGGATCCCCTAGATATTGAACCCGGCCCTTGTTGCTGCCAACTCTGACGGGCAGAAGGGTTACGCTTTTATATACTTGAAAACTGTTATCCAGTGGCGCCAGAAATGGGGGCTCAGAGGGGCCATAGTCCTCCCACTTTTTGCCGCGGGGGACCCTGCCCCCTTTCCCTTCTCTTCACCCAAGGCCCCACCCCTGACCAGACCACCATGGAACCCAGCTGAGGAGCCTGGGCAGTTATGGGAGCTGCGCGGACCCTACACCTGCCCGCGGTGCAGGAGGGGCTGAGAGCAGCCCCCAGCCTGTGTCCCCACTCCCCAAGCTTCCAGCCCAGACCAGGGCAGGTGGAGGTGGAAGATCTGCCACTCCACACCAGCTCACTAGAGTTGCCCACATGGCTCTCCCCAACCTGGCTCTGGCCTTGGGGTGGGGTTTCAGAGCTGCAGACCAGCCAGGATAAGAGCTGAGTGGGCAGCTGTGGGGAGCCATGGACTCTCCACCTGCCCTGGGCAGGGGGCTGCTCTCGGTGGGCCCATTGCATAATGGGCAGGTGGACGGACTGCTGCGTTCACCACAGCTGTTATGATGTCCCCTCTCAATCTTCTCTTTTTTCAGACTAAACAGACCTTTCATCATTTTTGTTGCTCTTCTTTGGGAGTTCTCTAATTTGTCCACATCTTTCCTGAAATGTGGCATCCAGAACTGGACATAATACTCCAGTTGAGGCCTAATCAGTGCGGAGTAGAGTGGAAGAATTACTTCTCTTGTCTTGCTTACAACATTCCTGCTAATACATCCCAGAATTAAGTTTGCTTTTTTTTAAAAAACAGTGTTACACTGTTGACACATATTTAGCTTGTGATCCACTCTGACTCCCAGATCCCTTTCTGCAGTACTCCTTCCTAGGCAGTTATTTCCCATTTTGTATGTGTGCAATTGATTATTTCTTCTTAAGTGGATACTTTGCATTTGTCCTTATTGAATTTCATCCTATTTACTTCAGACCATTTCTCCAGTTTGTCTGGATCCATTTTAATTTTGATCCTATCCTCCAAAGCACTTGCAATCCTTCCCAGCTCGGTATCATCCACAAACTTTTTAAGTGTACTCTCTATGCCATTATTTAAATCATTCATGAAGATATTGACCAAAACCGGACCCAGAACTGATTCCTCCAGGACCCCACTTGGTATGCCCTTCCAGCTTGACTGTGAACCACTGATAACTACTCTCTAGGGATGGTTTTCCAATCAGTTATGCACCCACCTTATAGTCGCTCCATCTAGGTTGTATTTCCCTAGTTTGTGAGAAGGTCATGTGAGACAGTATCACAAGCCTTACTACAGTCAAGATATACCACATCTACCACTATCTACAGGGCTTGTTACTCTGTCAAAGAAAGCTATTAGGTTGGTTTGACATGATTTATTTTTGACAAATCCATGCTGACTGTAACTTATCACCTTATTATCTTTTAGGTATTTGCAAACTGATTGCTTAATTATTTGCTCCATTATCTTTCCAGGTACAGAAGTTAAGCTGACTGGTCTGTAATTCCCCAGGTTGTTCTTATTTCCCTTTTTATAGTTGGGCATTATATTTTCCCTTTTCCAGTCCTCTGGAATCTCTTCCTTCTTCCATGACTTTTCGAAGATGATCACTAATGGCTCAGATCTCTCCTCAGTCAGCTCCTTGAGTATTCTGGGATATATTTCATCAAGCCCTGGTGACTTGAATTCATCTAATTTGTCTAAGTACTTTTTAAATTGTTCTTTCTCTATTTTAACCTCTGATCCTACCTAATTTTCACTGGCATTCAATATGTTTGACATCCAGTTGCTACTAACCTTTTGGTGAAAACTGAAACAAAAACGTCATTTGGCACTTCTGCCATTTCCACATTTTCTGTTATTGTTTTTCTCCCCTCATTGAGGAATGGGTCTATCCTGTCTAGGGTGATGAGCTGTCCTGATTTTATAGGGACAGTCCCGATATTTGGGGCTTTTTTTTATATGGGCTCCTATTACCCCCGACCCGATTTTTCATACTTTCTCTCTGGTCACCCTAACCCTGTCCTTGGTCTTCGTCTTGTTTCTAATTTTTTTGTAAAATGTTTTCTTGTTACCATTTATGTCTCTAGCATGTTTAATTTCATTTTGTGCCTTGTCCTTTTATAATTTTTCTACATATTTGTTTATATTGTTTATATTCATTCTTTTTAATTTGACCTAGTTTCCACTTTTTGTAGGACTCTTCTGAGTTTCAGCTCATTGAAGATCTCCTGGTTAAGCCAGGTTGTCTCTTGCCATACTTCCTATCCTTCCTATGCAGTGGGATTTTTGCTCTTGTGCCCTTAATAATGTCTCTTTGAAAACCTGTCAACTCTCTTGAACTGTTTCCCCCTTGGAGTTGCTTCCCATGTGATCTTATGTACCAACTCCCTGAGTTTGCTAAAGTTTGCCTTCTTGAAATCCATTATCTTTACTGTGCTGTTTTCCCTCCTACCATGCCTTCTACCATTTCATGATCACTTTCACTCGAGCTGCCTTCCATTTTCAAATTCTCAACCAGTTCCTCCCTATCTGTCAAAATCAAATCTAGAACAGCCTTTCCCCTAGTAGCTTTCTCCACCTTCTGAAATAAAAAATGGTCTCAGATACATCTTTTTATTTTTAATCCAGTCTTTTTATTTACTTATCATTGTTGTTGTTTTATTATTTTCTCTGGAGTCTGATGATGATGAATTATGAGCTCTATACCTTGACCAAAAAATTTGGACCTTGACAAAAAAAAATTGACTATCCTTGTCATACCATGTCTAGTTTTCAATTTAAGGACATTTTTGACATTCATGAATCTGATGAGCACATAGTATTAAAAAGACTTCATCATATTTGTAATGACAGGAAAAATTATCTGTATGATTTACAGAACTTTCCAAAGGAGACTGTACATGATACATTATATAATGCCAGTTTTTCTCTTAAGGGTCAATCTTCCAAACACTTACTATCAGGCAGAGCTCATAATTCATCATTCGTAATTTAACCACTCTGAGTATTTGCATTGATTTCACTGGGACCACTCAAAGCAGGAAGCACTCAGGGTGAAATCCTGACCCCATTGAAGTCAATGGGGGACTTGCCACGCTCATCAGTGGGGCCAGGATTTCACCCTAAACTAGCTAGCGCTGGCTAAACCTGTTAGCGTTTGCAGGACTAAGTCCTAAGAGAGAAATACACAGAACAATTATTAGTCTAACTGCACTATCTAGATTCCTTACCTACAGCAGTGAATTACTATTTACAACTGGACTATGAAAGATGTCAAATACAACCAAAGATAAATGAGTTGGAGAGATACGCTTGTCCATATTTTATAAAGTTCACCTTCAAGTGTATTGTGAATTCTCAGCTGTAGATTCTAAAACCAGATCAGCCTCTCTGCTTATTCTGTACTTTTCCTGAAGTTTTTTTTAAGTATCCTTTTATAGTAATTAGAGGTATTCATCTTAAAGCTCATCTGTTTTCACACTCAGGATCTGCATTGTTATTCAATTCCTCCGTTAGAACTACTGACATTTCACCAAGCAAAAAATAAATTAATCATCCCCTTATTAAAGCTGTCATAATCTATCTAACTTGTGGTGATACAGGTGATAAGCTTGGGGTAATCACTGAAATACATTTGCAATACTTTATAACCCTGCTTGCACTAATTAAACCTTCTGGCTGCACTTATGTATACAACTTGTTTAGTGTGCAAAGATGGATTCTCTTTTCCAACATATTGCAGAGATCACTATTCATACTGATTTGCAAAAAGGACCAATTTATACCAGACCTTCCTGGTCTCCAAAGTTTTAAAAAATATCATTTATATAACACCATAAATGTATGTGTACATTATAAACAGGATGTGACTTGTCTGAAGAGCTTACACTCTAATGCAAAATCCTCTACTGATGTAAATTAATATTGCTCATTGAATTCAGAAGATCCATGCTGGTTTACTCCAGCTAAGGATATAGCCCCACAATCAATAGAATCAAATATGATTTCTCTGATATTTTCAAGACAAAGAATCCCAAAGGTGTTTGCAATGCATGAGACTGTAACCTTGAAACAGTAATTAAAGCTTCATTGTTTTTTGTTTTTGTTTCCTTGGATGAAATTCAAGGCCCTAAGAACAATTTCTGCCCTGAGTGAAGAGTTGAAGTGGGGCTTAAGTGGTCACTTGCTGTCTGCACTGGGTTGAATTTCACTCCAAACGCATTAATGCTCTTTAGAGAAATTATGCTCCACAGCAGCTATATAATTTCTGTTTGGGTTTACACTGTTATGCAGTCTACATCAAATTAAGGTTGTGTCTACACTTTAAACTGGGGGTTAATTTCTAGCTTGAGACATACCCATGCTAGCTCTGATTGAGCTACTGTGCTAAAAATAGTATCCCTGCCTGGGCGTGAGTGGCAGGAGATGCTAGTTGCTTTATGTACATCTCTGACAGTACCTACTTATGGTGACTAAGCCTCTCCTGCCATTTGTGCTGCCATGGCTCCATTCTAATTTTAACATGCTCACTCAGAGCTACTGCAGGTACGTCTCCTTGAGTTACACCGACAGCTCAAAGTGCAACTAGATCCTTAAAGCATAAATTTCATAACTGCGTTACCGAGAGACTATCTGAAATCTAGTTCCTCACTTTCTCACCCCCAAAATCCGGAAATGGAACAGATGACTAATTGACATCACAATTGTAGAGCTGGGAAAATTGTTCCAGTCCTTGCATGCATGGCAAACATTCTTTTGATATGCTCTTTAAACAGACTACCCTTTGACTTCCATATGATCTCTTTAGTATAGGAAGTAAAAAATATTTGTGTTAACATGGAGTTGTGAATAAAAATTATGTAAAGTTCATGCATGAGATAATACAGTACATCTGCATTCCACAGCTACAAAGATACAAGCCAAACTTTGCCTTCAATAACTGCAGTGCAGTTCCACAAGTGTAATAATCAGAGCAAAATTTGACTAAGACTCACTATTATAAAGCAAAGAGAATGCAACGTACCAGGTCTAAGCTCCTGAGTTCAACTACCGCCATACATTCATTTATCAGGTTCATATATTGATGGCTAAATGACTTACTGTGATGATTAGCCCCTTTTCCTGGAAATATTTGACCAGTGGAACAGCATTCTGCTTGAAATTAATTAGTCGTCTTTGAGTGGCTTTGAGGTTATCATCAGGTCTCCCTTGCTGTTCCGCACGTTTCAATAACCTTTCTTTCAGCCGCTGATTGGAACAGGCCAGAAACACCACCAAATCTGGAGTGCAGATCTGTAGTGAGGATTATCCAAAAAGACTGTGTTTTAATAAACCATAAACAACAGTAACCTTTTCATGTAAGTCTTAAATATGCTATCCTTGCATATATTAGTTCTGAGCAGCTTGCTGACTTTGACAAACTCAGTAATTCTCAGTTGACTTTGCAGGGTACTTTATATATAGACATGTTTGTCACGTTTTTATTACTAAAAGTTTTCAGTACATTGTAACTAAAATTTAGATCTTAAGAAAATCAAAATATATAAGTATCCCATATTCCGCAGGAAACCCCTGTGTAGTTTCCAAAAGTAAGTAATTTACTCAATAAGATGGCATTTAAAATACAACAGTCACTATAGAGTTTACTATGGTGCAGAGCCAGAAGACAGGAGACCTGATTTCTGTTCCCAGATCCACTATAAACTTCCTCTGCAACTTCAGAAAATCTTTTATTTTTCCATGGCTCAGTTTCCTTATAGTAAAATGATGATGGTATCATCCAGTTATTCTTGATTCAGAATGTTCTTTTTTTCTCATCTTTTTTTTTGTCTGTATGTCAGCACATTTCCATCTCTAGATGTTTCCTAACCCTGACTTGACTATTGCAATCAGTTTTCCCTAAAGCTTTTCCTTTTCCTTAAGTCCTTATGCACTAAAGTTTACAGAGTACAGAATTCTATAGCCAGATGATTCAGCTGCAGCTGGAAGTGAGACCATATCAACCCAATGGTTCCTCAAATTCTGAATTGTCCTTATGATTTTCAAAGCTCTTCATGGACTTCTAGTTACTTCTGTTATCAACTAGAAGTTTCTCAAATGAGAGAGATGCTCACAGAATAAGTAAGACCAGCAGAGTCATGATAGCCATTCATGGAAAAGCTCCTAAAAGTTCTCATGAAACAGGAGTCTTCAGAGCCCACTGTTCATTGCTTTATTCCATATGATAAATACAATGGGGAAAAATGTCAAAAGCACGTAAGTGGCTTAGATTCTGAATCCTACTGAAAGTTGATGGGACTTAGGCTCCTAAATCACTTAGGTGCTTTTGAAAATGTTACCCAATATGCCCCTCCAGCCTAAAACACCCATTCTCCTCAGTCTACTGATTCTCATTGGATTGTGAATCCAAAGCATCATGCTCAGCAACCCTACTTAAGCGGTGCTATTTCACAAGATTGACTGGACCCCTGCCTTGATTCAAGCCCTTGTCCAGTTGTTCTGCTCTATCTATCTTGAACTTTCTCCTCTTTCTGTAACAAAGCAAGTTGCTTCCCTTTAAATCTTACCAAGAAATCTTTTTCTCTTTAGCCTTTCAGAGTGTGTGATGTTCCTGACTGTTAAGAAAGCTGGGTGCAGATCTCCATCTGACTACAGATTACAAAAGGGTTGTGTGCATTCCCACATACATTTATTTCTGATGTCCCTAAAATTCATTGATAAAATTTTAACTTCGCTGTATAGAGTGTGTAAAATATATGATAATATAATAGTTAATGGTCAAGAGTGTAAGGTACATGGATTATTTCCCATCAAGTTACCTATGTATAAATTGACTTTGTCTGCACTATCTAAATAAGGTAATGTTTAATAACATTAAAGGGGTCTCATTAAGCATTCACATGCATTTTACTTATTAAGATGTGGACAGGGAATAATTTACATACCTAAAATAACATGTTTATTAGTATAATCATTCATAAGTAAGCTGCTGTAGTCATTAGCACTTTATCTATGGTAGCACCTCCCATCTCAGAATTGTGCAGTGGTTACGCTGACACGTGAATTAGGCTGACACACCCATATGAGGTTCAGTACCGAAGTTCTGTCATTATTTTACAGGTGGGTAATGTGGAGAGGTCAAGAAGCAAATTTTGAAAAGTGCCCTTTAGTTATGCATGCTTCCATTTTTGGGTGTCCAACTGTAAACATCTTTGACCTGTTTTTTCAGGGATGCTGAGCTCCTGCAGCTCTAGCTGAAGTCAATGGAAGCAACAGCAGCTCACCACCAAAAGAATTAAAATTGAGGCACCCAAAATTGATGTAAACATTTCAAAATTTGAGCCCAAATCACTAGCCTATGGTCATCATGCAGCAAGTCAGCAGCACAGAACCTAGGAAGTACAAAAGGGAAAACTTAGACTAGATAATAGGAACATTTTTAGGACTATAATAACAGTAAGAAAGAAGAAAAAAAGTCAAGGGATACTGAGGCATCACCAGCACTAAGTGGACTAAACTAGATGATTAGAAAAGTTTAAAGATAATTAATTCATTCTTTGTGCCATGGGGTTAACAGGTGGGGGATTGGAACCGAATGACTAAATACAGTCAAATCTAATGATTCTTTGGTACAGAGTGATCTCTGTTGAAGTGACAAGAGCTATTCTGAATGCAAATCAATTAGCAATATTAGTTTTGGTCATTTTTAAGAGGAAATCCATTAGCTTATGGAATAATTTATATTTATAATTTTAAAACTCTTTGACATAGCTGACTCAGGTAGAAAACTGCCTATCCTTTCTCTAATCCCCTCCCACAAGTCCAAGACAGTACCCCAACTCCAACAAAATAAAATAAAATTCATATTGTTTCAAGCTATTTTAATTGTGTAGTTAACTAGGTTCTTCTGTCCCTTCCACACACCCTATAATCAAAAGCCAAATTAATTGTGACAGCGGAATTCAGCTGCCACATTAGTGGTTTCAAAGAACATCATTACTCCCAGCACATCCTATGAAAAGTTAATTTCTGTGTTGGACTTCTGTGCAACAGCATTCTGGTAAAAGCAGCTATGTTAAATTCAGGTGGTGGTTGTTAAGCAGGGATACGAAGAAGAACCAGAAGTTGTGGGGTTTTAATGGGCATATAGTAGTAAACAAACCCAATTTACAACATGAGATTTACTCACCCTTGGAGTATTTCCTATGTATTTCCAAGTCATGGAACTGTATGGCTATAGAATGTATGGTGGAAAGGTAGTATCACCTAGTGGGGTGAGCATATGAGTTGTACCCAGAACCTCCACTGCTCTAATCCTGGCTCTGCCACCGTTTTGTACTTGCTAACCAACCTTATGCAAGTCACCTAAAACCTGATCCAGTTTCTGCTGAGAATAGCAGAGGGCCAGTATGGACAGAGACAATATAGTATTTTGGACAAGTAAATAAAATTTTGGCTAACTTTTAACTTACACAGCATATCTCCTGATGGCCACCTGTTCTGGCAGAAGTGAAGAAAGGTGGGCAGAAGGCCATAGCCTCCCCATACTGTCACCGGTTTTTCCTCTCTTTTGGTACTCCAATCCACAGCATCCTAATATAGCCTGGGTTTATCAAGGCCTGCAGCTGTTCCAAGGCCTAGCCAATGTCCGCAACTCCATGCTTTCCGCTGCATGAGGCCACCACCAGGGCTGCTCAAGTGCAGTGGCTGCAATAGTCTGCCCTAACCTCATGTACAGCATAAAACCGCACACAGAGTAAGCAACAAGAAAAAGATTCCCCAGGAAACCAATAGGTCCCAAAGAAAAAGAGGGAGAGGGTAGGACTGTGTAGTGGCTTAGAGGGCAAAGCAGGAAGATACCTTCTGCCTGGCACCACCTTTTGTGAGCAGCCTTCCCCCCCACGCTCACTAGTCAATGTCAGTGCTTATAAGAAACACTAGATGGCAACTCTCCTAACAAAGGAGAGCTGCCGTGGGCTGGCAAATGCTGTGGCCCAACCAGACAAACTGGGCTCATTGTGAGGGGCCAGCTCCCTTTAGAGTCAATGGAAAGACATATTCTGGGTCTTAGTTTTCTCTTCCAAGTTTTAAAATGAGGATAAAAAGAGGGTACATCACAGTGAATGCTGTGAGGAAGAATTAATTGTTTGCACATTGCTTTTTAAAATGTAAAGCACTATAAAAGTGTTAAGTATTGTTATTGTTAATGTTTTTTTTACTAACAACAGTAATAGTGTAGTAAACTTTATGCTGTTAACACCAGAAACCCAGTAGCTAAAGCTGTTTATCCTGAAGCTTTGGCTTTTATGCTTGGAAACACATATCCACTCAGAGAAAATGTCAGTGCAAATAGTAGTTTAAAATTCTCAACACATGAAGCCTATGGTCAAATCAGCTATTCTCTAAAAGGTTTTTTAAAAGGAAATAGTGATTCAAGGTTATAATAGATGTTAACATGTGTGGTGGGACTACAAAATAGATTCTAATTTTTGTGACAGCTCCATTAATACCCCTCATCGGTAGAGTACAAATGTTCAATCAGAAAGCAGTTGAAAAACTGTGCTACAAAATTATGTTAATTAGCATTTCGCCTTGGTATTTGGATGCAAGAAGTGTATTGCTCACAAAAAGATAACATCTCTCTTACATGCAGATACAATTTTTATGGGAAAAGTGCAAAACGCTCCAAATATTAGTGATGACTGCATCTCTTTTCTTCATGAAGCCCTGTGTTTCCTGTTTACCACTTAACCTCAGCCACAGCTATATCTTCAAGAGTATGTATCAGCTATGGCTTCAAGGATGTACATATGAAGGAGGGATGTGACAAATTGCTGTGGACAAAGAGATGTGTGGGAATAATTCACTGATGATAGATATAGGTCCCTTACATAAAAATTAGTATGGAAAATATTTTTGCAACAAAAGTTTTTTTCAAAAGTAGTTATAATTTAGTTGAAAATCAGCCTGCTCTTAAGATGCACTCAGAAGTACATTGCTTTGAATTTCCTAACTAGGGGACAGATTGTATTCTGAGGATTAGCATGCAGAAGTGATCCTCTGCATGCAGATCTCTCCAGCCCTGCACAGAAAGAAAAATCCATCATTTCCATACCAGTGCTTCCCCTAATACTCTTCTTTTGGGACTCAAGGATAGCTTTCTGTAGATCCAGCAATCTGTGCACAGGCAAGGAGCAGGAGGGATGCAGATACAGTCAGGAACCCATTGTTCTTGTCATCTTATAGCTTTACACTCACTACCCATCTTTAAAAGTCATAGGTGAGTAGATACCGACTGTCTGGTTCCCAGGAATGGGACCCAGAGGCAGTAGGAAGGCAGAGGGCTTTCATATGGTCAGTCCTGTGTCCCTTGGGGAACTGCCAGGGTTGTGAGCCACACCCCATTTCCCATCATAGCCCTGGTCTACACTAGGACTTTAGGTCGAATTTAGCAGCGTTAAATCGATTTAAACCTGCACCCGTCCACACAATGAAGCCCTTTATTTCGACTTAAAGGGCTCTTAAAATCGATTTCCTTACTCCACCCCTGACAAGTGGATTAGCGCTTAAATCGACGTTGCCGGCTCGAATTTGGGGTACTGTGGACACAATTCGATGGTATTGGCCTCCGGGAGCTATCCCAGAGTGCTCCATTCTGACCGCTCTGGACAGCGCTCTCAACTCAGATGCACTGGCCAGGTAGACAGGAAAAGAACCGCGAACTTTTGAATCTCATTTCCTGTTTGGCCAGCGTGGCAAGCTGCAGGTGACCATGCAGAGCTCATCAGCAGAGGTGACCATGATGGAGTCCCAGAATCGCAAAAGAGCTCCAGCATGGACTGAACGGGAGGTACGGGATCTGATCGCTGTTTGGGGAGAGGAATCCGTGCTATCAGAACTCCGTTCCAGTTTTCGAAATGCCAAAACCTTTCTGAAAATCTCCCAGGGCATGAAGGACAGAGGCCATAACAGGGACCCGAAGCAGTGCCGCGTGAAACTGAAGGAGCTGAGGCAAGCCTACCAGAAAACCAGAGAGGCGAACAGCCGCTCTGGGTCAGAGCCCCAAACATGCCGCTTCTATGATGAGCTGCATGCCATTTTAGGGGGTTCAGCCACCACTACCCCAGCCGTGTTGTTTGACTCCTTCAATGGAGATGGAGGCAATACAGAAGTAGGTTTTGGGGACGAAGAAGATGATGATGAGGAGGTTGTAGATAGCTCACAGCAAGCAAGCGGAGAAACCGGTTTTCCCGACAGCCAGGAACTGTTTCTCACCCTAGACCTGGAGCCAGTACCCCCCGAACCCACCCAAGGCTGCCTCCTGGACTCAGCAGGCGGAGAAGGGACCTCTGGTGAGTGTACCTTTTAAAATGCTATACATGGTTTAAAAGCAAGCATGTGAAAGGATTACTTTGCCCTGGCATTTGCGGTTCTGCCTTTGCAAAAGGTTTCTGGGGAGGGCAGCCTTATTTCGTCCTTCATGGTAGGACACTTTACCACTCCAGGCCAGCAACACGTACTGGGGAATCACTGTAGAACAAAGCATTGCAGTGTATGTTTGCTGGCATTCAACCAAAATCACGCGGTGGGAGGAGGCAAAATGCGACCTTGTAACGAAAGCACATGTGCTATGTATGTAATGTTAACAGCAAGGTTTACCCTGAAAGAGTGTAGCCACTGTTTTATAAAATGTGTCTTTTTAAATACCGCTGTCCCTTTTTTTTTCTCCACCAGCTGCATGTGTTTCAATGATCACAGGATCTTCTCCTTCCCAGAGGCTAGTGAAGCTTAGAAAGAAAAAAAAACGCACTCGCGATGAAATGTTCTCCGAGCTCATGCTGTCCTCCCACACTGACAGAGCACAGACGAATGCGTGGAGGCAAATAATGTCAGAGTGCAGGAAAGCACAAAATGACCGGGAGGAGAGATGGAGGGCTGAAGAGAGTAAGTGGCGGGCTGAAGAGAGTAAGTGGCGGGCTGAAGACAGGGCTGAAGCTCAAAGGTGGCGGCAGCGTGATGAGAGGAGGCAGGATTCAATGCTGAGGCTGCTGCAGGACCAAACCAGTATGCTCCAGTGTATGGTTGAGCTGCAGCAAAGGCAGCTGGAGCACAGACTGCCACTGCAGCCCCTCTGTAACCAACCGCCCTCCTCCCCAAGTTCCATAGCCTCCACACCCAGACGCCCAAGAACGCGGTGGGGAGGCCTCCGGCCAACCAGCCACTCCCCCACAGAGGATTGCCCAAAAAAAAGAAGGCTGTCATTCAATAAATTTTAAAGTTGTAAACTTTTAAAGTGCTGTGCTTAAAGTGCTGTGTGGCATTTTCCTTCCCTCCTCCACCACCCCTCCTGGGATACCTTGGTAGTCATCCCCCTATTTGTGTGATGAATGAATAACGAATGCATGACTGTGAAGCAGCAATGACTTTATTGGCTCTGCAAGCAATGATTAAAGGGAGGAGGGGAGGGTGGTTAGCTTACAGGGAAGTAGAGTGAACCAAGGGGTGGGGGGGTTCATCAAGGAGAAACAAACAGAACTTTCACACCGTAGCCTGGCCAGTCATAAAACTGTTTTTCAAAGCTTCTCTGATGCGTACCGCGCCCTCCTGTGCTCTTCTAACCGCCCTGGTGTCTGGCTGCGCGTAACCAGCAGCCAGGCGATTTGCCTCAACCTCCCACCCCGCCATAAACGTCTCCCCCTTACTCTCACAGATATTGTGGAGCACACAGCAAGCAGTAATAACAGTGGGAATATTGGTTTCGCTGAGGTCTAAGCGAGTCAATAAACTGCGCCAGCGCGCCTTTAAACGTCCAAATGCACATTCTACCACCATTCTGCACTTGCTCAGCCTGTAGTTGAACAGCTCCTGACCACTGTCCAGGCTGCCTGTGTACGGCTTCATGAGCCATGGCATTAAGGGGTAGGCTGGGTCCCCAAGGATACATATAGGCATTTCAACATCCCCAACAGTTATTTTCTGGTCTGGGAATAAAGTCCCTTCCTGCAGCTTTTGAAACAGACCAGAGTTCCTGAAGATGCGAGCATCATGCACCTTTCCCGGCCATCCCACGTTGATGTTGGTGAAACGTCCCTTGTGATCCACCAGAGCTTGCAGCACTATCGAAAAGTACCCCTTGCGGTTTATGTACTCGGCGGCTTGGTGCTCTGGTGCCAAGATAGGGATATGGGTTCCATCTATAGCCCCACCACGGTTAGGGAATCCCATTGCAGCAAAGCCATCCACTATGACCTGCACATTTCCCAGGGTCACTACCCTTGATATCAGCAGATCTTTGATTGCGTGGGCTACTTGCATCACAGCAGCCCCCACAGTAGATTTGCCCACTCCAAATTGATTCCCAACTGACCGGTAGCTGTCTGGCGTTGCAAGCTTCCACAGGGCTATCGCCACTCGCTTCTCAACTGTGAGGGCTGCTCTCATCTTGGTATTCATGCGCTTCAGGATAGGGGAAAGCAAGTCACAAAGTTCCATGAAAGTGCCCTTACGCATGCGAAAGTTTCGTAGCCACTGGGAATCGTCCCAGACCTGCAACACTATGCGGTCCCACCAGTCTGTGCTTGTTTCCCGAGCCCAGAATCGGCGTTCCACAGCATGAACCTGCCCCATTAGCACCATGATGCATGCATTGTCAGGGCCCATGCTTTCAGAGAAATCTGTGTCCATGTCCTGATCACTCACGGGACCGCGCTGACGTCGCCTCCTCGCCCGGTATCGCGTTGCCATGTTCTGGTGCTGCATATACTGCTGAATAATGCGTGTGGTGGTTAATGTGCTCCTAATTGCCAAAGTGAGCTGAGCGGGCTCCATGCTTGCCGTGGTATGGCGTCCGCACAGAAAAAAGGCGCGGAACGATTGTCTGCCGTTGCTCTGACGGAGGGAGGGGCGACTGACGACACGGCTTACAGGGTTGGCTTCAGGAAGCTAAAATCAACAAAGGGGGTGCCTGTACATCAAGGAGTATTTCAGGCAGGACTGCACAGAGGGTTCCAATAAGAAATGGTGCACCTAAGTTATCGTTGTTATTGGAACAAGGAGGTTAGCCTGGCCTCTGATTGATACATGGCTAGATTTACCTCGCTGCACCTTCTCTGTGAGTGACTGCAGTGTGACCTAGAGGAATGAGTCCCCTAGACAGGGGAGGAGGCAAATGAGTACAAAACAAATCTGGTCTATTTCTTGTTTTGACCCACTCCATCTATCTTTTACATCTTTGGCTGGCAGCAGACGGTGCAGAAGGACTGCATGCCATCCACATCTCATGGCTGCTCGGCAGAAGATGGTACAGTACGCCTGCTAGCCATCCCCATCTCTTGCCTGCCTGGCAGAAGATGGTGCAATACGACTGCTAGCAATCCTCATCTCTTGCCTGCCTGGCAGAAGATGGTACAGTACGACTGCTAGCAGTCCGTATCGCCTGCCTGCTCACCATAAGACGGTTCAATAGGACTGACTGCAGGACTAAAGAGAATGACCTGGTCAAGTCACTCCAAATTTAGTCCCTGCGCCCATGTCTGCCCAGGCGCTCCCAGCCGACGCGGCCAGGAGCACCTCGGACACGATGAGGACGACTACCAATCGTATTGCACCGTCTGCTGCCAGAAGGCAAGGGGTTGCTGCTACTGTGCAGCAAAGCCGTACCGCGTCTGCCAGCACCCAGGAGACATAGGGTGACGGTTACCTGAGCGGGCTCCATGCTTGCTGTGGTATGGCGTCTGCACAGGTAACTCAGGAAAAAAGGTGCGAAATGATTGTCTGCCCTTGCTTTCACGGAGGGAGGGAGGGAACGGGGGCCTGACGACACGTACCCAGAACCACCCGCGACAATGTTTTAGCCCCATCAGAGCGCTCCATTGTGACTGCTCTGGACAGCACTCTCAGATGCCCGATTGTTTGCCATTGCTCTGACGCTGGGAGGGGCGCTTACAGGGTTGGCTTCAGGGAGCTAAAATCAACAAAGGGGGTGGCTTTACATCAAGGAGTATTTCAGGCAGGACTTCACAGAGGGTTCCAATAAGAAATGGTGCACCTAAGTTATTGTCCTTATTGGAGCAAGAAGGTTAGCCTGGCCTCTGATTGATACATGGCTAGATTTACCTCGCTGCACCTTGACTGCAGTGTGATCTAGAAGAATGAGTCCCCTAGACAGGGGAGGGGGGGGAAGCAAATGAGTACAAAACAAATCTGGTCTATTTCTTGTTTTGACCCACTCCATCTATCTTTTACATCTTTGGCTGGCAGCAGACGGACTGCATGCCATCCACATCTCATGACTGCTCGGCAGAAGATGGTACAGCACGACTGCTAGCAGTCCGTATCGCCTGCCCGCTCACCATAAGACGGTTCAATAGGACTGACTGCAGGACTAAAGAGAATGACCTGGTCAAGTCACTCCAAATTTAGTCCCTGTGCCCATGTCTGCCCAGGCGCTCCTGATCGACCTCACAGAGGCGACCAGGAGCACCTCAGACATGACGATGACGGCTACCAGTCGTACTGTACCGTCTGCTGCCACAAGGCAAGGGGTTGCTGCTACTGTGTAGCAATGCCGTACCGCGTCTGCCAGCACCCAGGAGACATAGGGTGACGGTTACCTGAGCGGGCTCCATGCTTGCCATGGTATGGCGTCTGCACAGGTAACTCAGGAAAAAAGGCGCGAAATGATTGTCTGCCCTTGCTTTCACGGGGGGAGGGAGGGAACGGGAGGCTGACGATATGTACCCAGAACCACCCGCGACAATGTTTTAGCCCCATCAGGCATTGGGATCTCAACCCAGAATTCCAATGGGCAGCGGAGACTGCGGGAACTGTGGGATAGCTACCCACAGTGCAACGCTCCGGAAGTCGACGCTTGCCTCGGTACTGTGGAAGCGCTCCGCCGAGTTAATGCACTTAATGCACTTAGAGCATTTTCTGTGGGGACACACACACTCGAATTTATAAAACCGATTTCTAAAAAACCGACTTCTATAAATTCGACCTTATTCCGTAGTGTAGACATACCCATAGGGAGATAAGCCCCACTCTCCATTCCTCTGAGGAATACAAAGGAAATCCCAGAAGGGAACTATGGCTGAAAAGACTAAATACGTTTTCTGTTTCCTATTTTAATAGATTCATAGATCCTGAGGCCAGAAGGGGACCACTGTGATCATCTAGTCTGATCTCCTGTATAGCACAAGCCATAGAACTTCCCTAAAATAATTCCTAGGGCATATCTTTCAGAAAAACATCCAGACTTGATTTAAAAAATGTCAGTGAGGGAATCCAACATGACTCTTGGTATATTGTTCCACTGGTTAATTGGTCTCACTGTTAAAAATTCACACCTTATTTCTAGTTTAGTTTCAGCTTCCAACCGTTTGAGTGTGTTACATTTTTCTCTGCTAGATTGAAGAGCCCATTATTAAACATTTGTTCCACGTGTAGGTAATATGTAATCAAGTCACCCCTTCATCTTCTCTTTTGTTAAGCTAAATAGACTGTGCTCCTTGAGTCTATTGCTGAGGCATGTTTTCTAATCCTTTAATCATTCTCATGGCTCTTCTCTGAACCCTCTCCAATTTATCAACATCCTGCACCTCTCTCCCATGAAGCTGAAAAAAATATACAAAGTGTCTTGGCTCCCAAAGCAGCTGGCACCGTAAAAAGAAAAACTTAAAAGACTGAAGAAAATGTATTTAAAAACTTATGCAAAAACTTATGCAAAATGCGGGGGGGAGGGGGAGGTTTAATTTATTACAAGGAGGACGCGAAGAATTAACCTCTTGAAGTATTTCCAGAGTTGAACAAATGCTGTTATGTTTGCAAAGCCTTATGCTTCCAGTGGATTTATGCTCCATGATACGTGCCTAGACTGTGCACCGAGGTAGTAAAGATCCAGACTGATTCGGTGCTTGCAAATTATCCTTTCTACATTTGTTCTTAAAATTAAGGACCATCCATATAAAAAGGACATACATATTTTATGTACACAGATAACTAATGTAAGAGTAATTAAGCACTGGAACAAATTACCTAGGGAGGTTGTGGAATCTCCATCATTGGAGGTTTTTAAATACAGGTGAGACAAACGCCTGTCAGGAATTGTCTAGATAATACTTAGTCCTGCCTGAGTGCAGAGGACTGGACTAGATGACCTATCAAGGTTCTTCCAGTCCTACATTTCTATGATTATTTCTATGTTACACACGTATATGAACTGTAGCATATGAAAGGGGCCATACTAATTCATACGTGACTCAGTACATGAACTGTTAAGACCAATATGTAAAACACATACTACCTGTACAGTTTTCGTATATGTCATATATTTGTATTCCATGCTTTCTCTTATGCAGGTTCGGAAGGGTACAGGGAAAGGCATATTACTCATCTGAGGCCTGATCCAAAGCCTTTTAAAGTCAGTGGAAAGACTCCATTGATCTGAATGGGTGCTGGATCAGGCAGGGAGTAACTAGAATCACAATGCTTGTATTCTCTGAACTCAAGGGTGGAAGGAATTGTTAAAGGATGAAACTGTGAGAATTTGCATGTATTTTCCTTTGGTAGATGGTAGGAACGAGAAGAGATTGCCTATGTTCATAGTAATTTTCTCATAAATATTACCCAAATCTAAAACCTATAGGCCATTTTCTTTACTTGAGATCCAATCCCTTTGCACTGCACCAGAGGGCCACGTTCTGGCCATATATGTCCAGCAGGGAGTTCCCCTGCTATAGGGGAGCTCCCACTAGCATAAAGCTGGTAGAGGTGGTTCCTGTGCCAGCTGCTCCTGTCCCTGGTGTAGGTGAAGTGTCTAGGAAAGGTGAGGCATGTTGAGATGGGATGTGGCTGTTGTAGGGTAGAATTCCACTACACCTTTCCTCCATTGATGTAGAATCCATTGGAGGCCCCATGCCAGTGGTGCAAATTAGAACAATCAGGCGTTCTTCTAAATCTTACTGGCATAGACTGGTGCTCATGGTCAGGGAGCTGGGAATTGCATCCCCAACCCCCACTGAGTGGAGCTCAGCAGAGGAGAAAATCTGGCCATGTGTAGGCATTAGGTATTCTACTATGGGTGACTTGCTTGTTGAGTTTTAAACTAGGCAAAGAACATACAGCTTCAACTCTAAATACAACAGGTGGGTGCAGAATGGTGCCAGTCCTCTTATCTTTTATAATAATTTTTTCTGGTGAGCAAATCCAATTCTTTTTTCAGTACAAGTCTCCTCCTACTTAGACCAGTGTAAATTGGGAGTAAATCTATTGAAGTCAATGGTATTACTGGAATAAAGCCAGCGTAAATGACAGAGAGGCTTTATAATCTCTAGGGGTACTTTTCATGTCTCCTCTTATTAGTCAGATTGCAATAGTTGCTAGTTAGAAAATTAGATGATTAAACTCTTTTTTCCTCATAGACCAAAAATATATATATCTCACTAATTTGCTTCATTTCTTAATTCCTGGTACATTCTACTGGATACTCATGAGAAAACTTAATTGATAGTTCATGCACACTCATCATTAGATCAATAGTGCATTTAATTCTAATTATACTAATAAAGGTTACTATAAAGTTACTTTATGTCCATTGTACTGTTACTCCCCATGATAATTACTGATCTGCTGTGTATAATCCCATCTCTGCCGGGTTATTAGACTATTTGCATAATTTTTCTTTTTTGTTTTAGGAAAACAAAAATGTGTTTCCAATTATGCCAAATGATGCATGCTGCTGGAAGGGGGTATGCTGCTAATTTACTTCAGTCTTTCATAACATAGGTGCTACATGGGTAACACAATTGTTTCTCAAACATTCATATAGGTATTTATTCTGATTAGGCCTAGACTGAGAGGTGGGGCAATTGCCTAGTGGGTTAGATCTTCACACCAGCTGGAGGGTCTCTTCTCTCTCAGATACATGTGATCTGAGCATGAAATTCATGCCTGTGCGGAGGGAACTTAAGTGGGATTTAAATGGTATATAAACCATGTGCTGGCTCTCTGTGTGCATATAAATATCATCCTGGATACACTGACTGGGAGCTCTGTTACTTATGACTCTGAAGCAGCCAGCAGGGGCTCAGTAACAAGTGCCAACAGCATTACCTGCTAGTTGGCCTTTCTCCCTGCAGATCAGTATCCCAAACATATAGTCAGCAGCTCTGCCTTTTGCTCTTCCCTCAGTGTAACTCTCACTCCTGGGCAGCAGGCACCTCAAGGCGGGTAACGAGAACACACAGGCAGTGTGTTAGGGAGCAAGGGTTACTGATCATGCAGACCAAGTTTACTGTTCTGTCCAGCTAGGCTTTGTCCAGCTAGGCAGGGCTCTTATGCCTTTAGTCAAGTATTAGTCCATTAGGAAATGGTATTTTGGGGCTTGAGCAGCCAGGGACAAAGGATAAAATGGTAGGGCCAAGAGGAGATAAACAGTTGAATTTGTGGGGGGTAGTGAGCTATTTGAGATGGAGTTTTAGGAATGGGGAAAAACAGGAGAGGAGCAGGCAAGAGGAGGAAGATATATAGATTTTTGAGAGGGAAGAGGTAGATTTACTTTCTGGGCAATGGATTTATTTTAGGGGTGATGCATGAGATAGGAAAAGATAGATTTGTTTTGCAGAGTAGAGAATCTGTCTCATAACACGATGTGGGTAGTGGTGGGTGTGTAGCTGTTGGAATGAACCAAAATGCACCAACTGCAGGAGGAGTCACTTTCATCATAGATAAATAACAGCATGGCTGAATTCAAGAGAGCTTCTGTTGTTCTGAAGAACAAAATTTTCACCATCCCTCCCCTTTTACTAAGTACTTGCCTTTTGTCATTGAGATTGAAATTCACCCGTCAGTGGATGGTCATAAAATATCTGTGATATAGTGGACTTGTAATTGTTCTGCTCTGCAAATCCCAGCACAGAGAACACAACTAGTGGCCATAAATACCAGCATGGGGCTGTATAAGGGTTGCAGCCACTATTCCCATTCAAGGGTTTGAGTAACAGACCTAGAGCACCTGTAGTGCTGCCCTGAGCCTGCTCATGGGGAGAACTGAATTCTCATCCTATACAAGTTCCTACAGTGTTCTCTGCACAAAACCTGTTTCCCTCCAGCATTGTGGAGGGAGCATGGACTCCTCCCTGGGAAAACTGTGTTTGGGAATTAACAGGTTAACCTAATTCATACAAAATGGTTCTCTATAAATTAAGAAAAACAAAAGGCTTCCAATCTTCCGGTTTGCAAAGCACATGTAGAAATGAATGTACATGTTCTCAGAGGTATCTTTAAAAGAACATTATATATATTTGATTGACATTTAACCTCCTCAAATTAATCCATATTATCTGGCTCACACAACACAATTAAAAATACTTATTCTTTACAACATAATCCTTTTATTTTAACATGGAATTAAACTCTACACTCTTCATTAACATATCTATTAATTGCAATATCTACCCTACATTTCATTTCATTATTGATATATCTACCTGTTAATAAATTCTAGTCAAACTTTGGATGGATTTACTCCTGCTGAGATTAAAAAAAACCTGCTGAACTCAGAAGGAAAGAGTGATATATGAGTGAATGAAAATGGAATAAGAGTAATTGAAATTAACTGGAAAATATTGTAATTCTAAACTGTGGTTTTCCTGGGAAGGAAAGACCTACTGTCACCTCAGGGACTGGATGAGAAGGTAAAGCTGCAGTTTCTTCTTCATAGGCTATTTGAGTTCAACTCACCAATCAGAGCCATCGCATTATGGTGTCACTGGAGCTGAAGATACTTAACATGCATGAGCATGCTGCTCCTGTAGGTGACTCGCTGGATTTCAAGCTGACAGGTTAATACTAAGTAAATTGCTTTCACCTCAGCATTTTCCAAAATACGTTTGGAATTTAAAGAACTTTCCAATATTTGCCAATCTAAAGGAAAGTGGAATGCCTGCTTTTAGGTTACTTATTTCTTGAGGCTCAAAGAAAGGACAAACCAGAATTAAATCAGCAGTACTGACAGCCTCAAGCATTCAAAAATAATGAACAAATCTCCAAAAAAAAATCATGAACAAATTTGGGGTTCTTTTTATTTGCTTTTTGGTTCATGTTTTCAAGCTTTTCTCCATGACCAGGAGGTCTAGAAACTTATTTTCATTTAAAACGGCAGCTGAGATTCTCATGTAATCCCATGATTCGAGGAGCTGGAATTTTAAGAATAAGCAGTAATATCACAAATCAAGTTGGCAACACTCATGAAATAGGAAATGGGAGAATCAAAACTGGGCAAGAATCCAAGGCCTTCCTGTGAGAAAAGCTACCTGGGTTAGGATGTGAGATGTTCAGTCACGAGGAGGAGTTAAAGCGGAGAAATACATGCTTTATTTTGGACATAGGCAAGTGGCTCTAAGGAAAACTGTGACTCCGAGTATTCAGAGTCTGATTTTGACACCATACTAGTTTATATCCGTAATAAAATCATTTTAATTAATGGAATTACACCAAGTGGTCATGGCTGCTATTGGGTGCTGAGCACTTTTGCTGCTCAGATACCATGGTGACACGAGCCTCAGTATTACCAAAATTAGAAAAACTAGAAGCCAGTTTATTATTCTAATTAATCCAGTATCTACAGAGGGAGCTGAGACATTTCTGCATAGTCATATGGAGGTTTTGTAGACCAAGAAAATAAAATTGCGCTTCAGTTCTAATTTGAAGAGTCATCTGTTCCTCTGGGCTTTAAGGTGTAAATATGGATGCCATGCAGGGAGGGCTAGCATGACTAGAGATTATTGTTTGGAGGATTGTCTCTCTTCCCCATGATTTGTAGATCTGAAGTGATACAGAAATAATAGCCACTGGGTAAGGAGACCAAAGCCCTGAGGTAAGTGGGGAAGTGGGATACCGGGAGGAAGCACGAGCAGGAGCAAGCGAGAGGGCAGGGCTCCTGCCTCATATTGAGAAAGAGGGACGATCTGCGAGTTATCTCAAGTGCCTATACGCAAATGCAAGAAGCCTGGGAAACAAGCAGGGAGAACTGGAAGTCCTGGCACAGTCAAGGAATTATGATGTGATTGGAATAACAGAGACTTGGTGGGATAACTCACATGACTGGAGTACTGTCATGGATGGATATAAACTGTTCAGGAAGGACAGGCAGGGCAGAAAAGGTGGGAGAGTTGCACTGTATGTAAGGGAGCAGCAGTATGACTGCTCAGAGCTGAAAAACCTGAGTGTCTCTGGATTAAGTTTAGAAGTGTGAGCAACAAGGGTGATGTCGTGGCGGGAGTCTGCTATAGACCACCGGACCAGGGGGATGAGGTGGACGAGGCTTTCTTCCGGCAACTCACGGAAGTTACTAGATCGCAGGCCCTGGTTCTCATGGGAGACTTCAATCACCCTGATATCTGCTGGGAGAGCAATACAGCGGTGCACAGACAATCCAGGAAGTTTTTGGAAACTGTAGGGGACAATTTCCTGGTGCAAGTGCTGGAGGAACCAACTAGGGGCAGAGCTCTTCTTGACCTGCTGCTCACAAACCGGGAAGAATTAGTAGGGGAAGCTAAAGTGGATGGGAACCTGGGAGGAAGTGACCATGAGATGGTCGAGTTCAGGATCCTGACACAGGGAAGAAAGGGGAGCAGCAGAATACGGACCCTGGACTTCAGAAAAGCAGACTTTGACTCCCTCAGGGAACTGATGGGCAGGATCTCCTGGGAGAATAACATGAGGGGGAAAGGAGTCCAGGAGAGCTGGCTGTATTTTAAAGAATCCTTATTGAGGTTACAGGGACAAACCATCCCAATGTGTAGAAAGAATAGTAAATATGGCAGGCGACCAGCTTGGCTTCACAGTGAAATCCTTGCTGATCTTGAACACAAAAAAGAAGCTTACAAGAAGTGGAAGATTGGACAAATGACCAGGGAAGAGTATAAAAATATTGCTCGAGAATGCAGGAGTGAAACCAGGAAGGCCAAATCACACCTGGAGTTGCAGCTAGCAAGAGATGTTAAGAGTAAGAAGAAGGGTTTCTTCAGGTATGTTAGCAACAAGAAGAAAGTCAAGGGAAGTGTGGGCCCCTTACTGAATGAGGGAGGCAACCTAGTGACAGAGGATGTGGAAAAAGCTAATGTACTCAATGCTTTTTTTGCCTCTGTCTTCACGAACAAGGTCACCTCCCAGACTACTGCACTGGGCAGCACAGCATGGGGAGGAGGTGACCAGCCCTCTGTGGAGAAAGAAGTGGTTCGGGACTATTTAGAAAAGCTGGACGAGTACAAGTCCATGGGGCCGGATGCACTGCATCCGAGAGTGCTAAAGGAGTTGGTGGATGTGATTGCAGAGCCATTGGCCATTATCTTTGAAAACTCATGGTGATCCAGGGCAGTCCCAGATGACTGGAAAAAGGCTAATGTAGTGCCCATCTTGGAAAAAGGGAAGAAGGAGGATCTTAGGAACTACAGGCCAGTCAGCCTCACCTCAGTCCCTGGAAAAATCATGGAGCAGGTCCTCAAGGAATCAATTCTGAAGCACTTAGAGGAGAGGAAAGTGATCAGGAACAGTCAGCATGGATTCACCAAGGGCAAGTCATGCCTGACTAATCTAATTGCCTTCTATGACGAGATAACTGGCTCTGTGGATGAGGGGAAAGCTGTGGACATGTTGTTCCTTGACTTTAGCAAAGATTTTGACACTGTCTCCCACAGTATTCTTGCCAGCAAGTTAAAGTAGTATGGGCTGGATGAACGGACTATAAGGTGGATAGAAAGTTGGCTAGATTGTCGGGCTCAACGGGTAGTGATCAATGGCTCCATGTCTAGTTGGCAGCCGGTATCAAGTGGAGTGCCCCAAGGGTCGGTCCTCAGGCCATTTTTGTTCAATATCTTCATAAATGATCTGGAGGATGGTGTGGATTGCACCCTCAGCAAGTTTGCAGATGACACTAAACTGGGAGGAGAGGTAGATACGCTGGAGGGTAGGGATAGGATACAGAGGGACCTAGACAAATTGGAGGATTGGGCCAAAAGAAATCTGATGAGGTTCAACAAGGACAAGTGCAGAGTCCTGCACTTACGACAGAAGAATCCAATGCACCGCTACAGACTAGGGACCGAATGGCTCGGCAGCAGTTCTGCAGAAAAGGACCTAGGGGTTACAGTGGACGAGAAGCTGGATATGAGTCAATAGTCTGCCCTTGTTGCCAAGAAGGCCAATGGCATTTTGGGATGTATAAGCAGGGGCATTGCCAGCAGATCGAGGGACGTGGTCGTTCCCCTCTATTTGACACTGGTGAGGCCTCATCTGGAGTACTGTGTCCAGTTTTGGGCCCCACACTACAAGAAGGATGTGGAAAAACTGGAAAGAGTCCAGCGGAGGGCAACAAAAATAATTAGGGGACTGGAACACATGACTTATGAGGAGAGGCTGAGGGAACTGGGATTGTTTAGTCTGCGGAAGAGAAGAATGAGGGGGGATTTGATAGCTGCTTTCAACTACCTGAAAGGGGGTTCCAAAGAGGATGGGTCTAGACTGTTCTCAGTGGTAGCAGATGACAGAACAAAGAGTAATGGTCTCAAGTTGCAGTGGGGGAGGTTTAGGTTGGATATTAGGAAAAAAACTTTTTCACTAGGAGGGTGGTGAAACAATGGAATGCGTTACCTAGGGAGGTGGTGGAATCTCCTTCCTTAGATATTTCTAAGGTCAGGCTTGACAAAGCCCTGACTGGGATGATTTAGTTGGGGATTGGCCTGCTTTGAGCAGGGGGTTGGACTAGATGACCTCCTGAGGTTCCCTCCAACCCTGATATTCTATGATTCTATGGGTACTCTGAAGATGCCCATTTCCTACAGGCATTCTGACTAGCTGAGATGCACTGTGTTTTTGATATAATTCTACATAGTACTACTTTGGGAACATTGTAGCTGCGCGGCACAAACAAGCTGATGGTGGAAACATAACTGGAAGATACTATAATCTCTAAACTATTCCTATGTTCAGGAATATTAGCATTAATAGGGATTGTTTGGCTCAACTATATTTTGTCCTAGCAAAAAGGGAGCATGTGAAGTTTAGTGAATCAAGCTTTTGGATTAGCCAAAGTGGCAAGAAGAAATGTGTTGAAGTTAGTAGGAGGAAATACATCAGAAGTTTAACTAGAATTCACTATCAATGGGATATTTTAACATAAAAAGTCTATGCAAGAGCAGACATTGTAGTTAATGCTCATACTGTAGCATTTTGTAATTTCTTGATTAAGTGAAGAAAAGATTTAAGCCCAAAGAATGCTAACTCTTCATAATTGAGCCATATGAGCTGGAAAACCAAATAAGTTTAATTTTTAATTAAATACACATAATTTTAATATCAGATATTATGTTAAAGATGCTTCTGAGGATACATGCACTTATTTAACTAATTTCTACATGTGCTTGCAAACAAAAATGGTAGAATGCTTTCCCTACTCTTAGCCTTTGTATTTTATTGGTATGGTGAGCCATTCCTGACAATTAGCCATTAGCTTGTCCTTGTAATTACTGGGCACAAGTCCTTCATTAATGACTTGCATAATGGAGTAGAGTGTAAGCATAGAAAATTTGTGGATGACAGCAACTAGAAGGGGTTTCATGCATTTTGGAGGACAGCATTAGAATTCAAAACGACCTTGAGAAATTGGAGAATTGGTCTGAAATCAATAACATGAAATTCAGTGAAGACGAGTGCAGAGTACTACACTCAGGAAGGAAAAAGCAAATGCACAAATACAAACCGGGGAATAACTGGCTAGGTAGCAGCACAGCTGGACCGTGATCAGTTGTTCTCCATGTCCACTGAAGGTACGACAAGAAGTAATTGGCTTAATCTGCAGCAAGGGAGATTGAGGCAGGGGTGAATGTGGGCCGGTATGGGTCGGTACGGCATACCGGTAAGAAATAGCCACCGGTACCAGCCCAAATGCAGCTGACGTTAAAGCGCTGCTGCGGCAGCACTTTAACATCACTGCCCCTTCCCCCACTGTTGGTGGCCCTGACGGTAGGGATCCTACTGGCAGAGCCACCGACGGTGGGGGGGAGGATGTAAAAGGGGCAGCCCGGCAATTTAAAAGGGCCTGGGGCTCCCGGCCACCACTGCTGCTACCACGGCAGCAGCCAGAGCCCCAGGCCCTTTTAAAATCACTGCTAGAGCCCCGGGCAACCCAGGCCAGGCAGCGCAGATGGGCTGGCTGGGGGAGGCTAACCCCCAGCCCCGCCCCTTCTGCCCGAGGCCGCACCCCTTCCAGGGACCTGGAGCTGGGCCCCCGTACCAATAAGTCTTCTGTGTTACTTTCACCCCTGGATTTAGGTTAGATATTAAGATAAAATATCTAACTAAGCATTGGAATAGGATTCCAAAGGAGGTTGTGGAATCTCCATCATTGGAGGTTTTTAAGAACGGGTTGGAAAAAACACCTGTCAGCATTGGCCTAGGTATATTTGATCCTGCCTCAGTGTAGTTGGCTAGACTACATGACCACTCTTCCAGCCCTACATTTCTACGATTCTGTAGTGACATTTATACCCTAACATTGCATAGAGGTTAAGTAAATCTCTTTCATTCACGGAACTCTGTAGAGTTGGCGTGTGTATGGCAGATTTCCTCTCTTTGGTCACTATTCCAGCCCATAGCCTAGCAGCCAGTGCCCTTACACACACCCATATGGAAGTTTTGGAGCACCGGATCTTGATAAGAATGGAACCTCTCCTGGCCCACCTCCAGCCTGCAACCAATAACATTCTCCACAGTAGCCTATTCAGAGCCAGTGCAGAGCCTGCCTCTCTGGTGTATCTTAGGTACAGAGGCCCCTTATGCGGGCACTCTATCAAGACATCTTCCTCAGCCTCACTGCCCCACATCTCACAGGCAGAGCAAAGAAAGGGTTCAAATGGCACAGAGCACCTATGCAGGCCCTCTCAGTTTGCCTCTGATGCCAAAAGACCCAATATTGCAAAAATGTTTAATTGAATTAAACAAGGCTGTTTGTTTTTGAAACCTGCCCAGCTTATTGCTCTGTATCCCACCCTCTCCACATCAACTTAATCTCTCTTCCTGCTTTACCCATTCTCCCCAGTTTCCTTTATTTGTATCAATCTCCAATTCCACATAATTTAACCATTTACCCTTTTGCAAAGTCTCCTTGTTCATTCTCTCCCATTTGATCTGATATTATTATGTATGTTCTTGCAATATAATTAGGTCTGTGTAAACAGTGTCAAAAGGAGGGGACTCTAGTGAAAATGCTGCTTTACAAGTGAACACTCCTTTGGTAATTACACACTTTTACAGGCTGGTACATATCCATCCCCAGCATTCTACAGATTATAACAAATGACAAGGGATGAATTTATTACAACACTATGTTCCCACTTCTCATTGTTGTCCCTCCCCCAAATCCATATGTTATCTATTTCAAGGGATCCTAGAGGGTCATCTATACATCCACTGTACTGTGGCATGTTCTGCATATCCCAATACAAACTCACAATATTTATTATTAATTTCACAGCACCCAGAAGTGTGCAAAGTGCCTTATAGAATAAATAACAAGACACAGCCACTGTTCTAAAGAGTTTAGTCTTGTAATTTTAAATTCAGTGTGATGAATGCTGTTGCCAAACTATAAGGTGGAGATGGGATGAGAAAGAGAAATGGTTGTTAAAAAGATCACCTGTTGTGAGCATGTGTACATCTTGATGGTTCAATTAAATTTAACCTTTTAAAATTTGATTGTAATAACCTAGATGGTGCACCCCTTACTCACACTGGTGGGCACTTACTCCCATGCATAGTCTGATTGACTTCAGAGGAACTGAAGTCAATTGTGTGGTATTCACCAACTGTAGGTATTCACCAACATGAATAAGGGATACATACTCCAGCCTAATATTTGATTATTTTCATTACTGGGGATTTCACCATTTCCCTTACATTTTCTATTTCCTAATAGATCTTCTAATTAAGAAGTGTCATCTTATTTAATCAAAATGCCCCTTGCTGCAGCTTCAACTCATTATTTCTCATCTTTTCACTTTTGGCTAATGAGAACAATTTTTCCCTTTCCTTATAAATTATGAATAGCTTCTACACACAGCCATTAAGAAAGCTTAAACATTTATAAGTTGTAGAAAACACGAGTCATGTTTTTAAATTGCAGTCTTATACAAATTACTGTGAAGCATTCAGTAGTTTGTACTTAACAATTCCACTGCACTTTCTACCTAAGGATCTCTAAACACTTTATAAACATTATCAATTTTAGCCTGAAGACTATGCCATCCCTTCAGTTATTATCCTCATGCTACAGAAGAGGGGTCTGAGTCACAGAGAGGGTAAGTGGCTTACTGAAGTTTATCACACAGAAAGTCTGTGGTAGAGCCCAAGTTAGCATTTGTCATCATCCCCCTCTGTTTCCCTAGTCTCCTAGGATCAATGAGAGCTAACAATGTTGCCAGAAGGGTATCTTTAACACATATTAGAGGAACTTTGACAGGACAATTGAATTTTAAAAAAAGCAAATAAGGTATATTTGAATGCAGCAAAAGAAGAGTTCACAAATGAGCCTTTACCTCTTCCTGCTCCCTTGCCGTGCAGATGGATTTACTTTTCAGTGGCTACCCTCATCACCCCCTCAGGCTTGACAGAGGCATAGTGGTATTAGTCACAACATCTTTAAGAGTGAAATGCACCCCTGCGTAAGGGCTTATAGGCCAAGTGCTGGTCCTATGTACATGGGTTAATTTCACTGTAGGATAGTTGTTGGGGTATGAAGAACCCGTGCAGTGTAGTTCCTGCCTATTCCTCCACTCCCATCTCTTTTCATTCTTCCCTTGCCAACAACAGAATCAAACAACAAAGTCATAGCACCAAGAAGCGTCCTCCGTTTCACCACTAAATCACTGCTTTTAGTTGTATGCCATTTGTCATCATTCATCTGTAAGCTACAATAAACTCTTCAGGGAAGGGACTTTGTTCTCATTGGACCCAGTACAATAAAGAACCTAAGTGGTCTGTTAAATAGTGATAGATTACTCATGCTTAAAGTTAAACACTTGCTTAAATGCTTAGCTGAATCTGGGACCTTGTCTGTAAAATGCCTTATTACTGTTTAATTTTCTCTAGTTCTGTTATTTTTTAAACGTTTAATTGGTTGGTGATAGTGTTTTGAGTTTTCCTCTTTGTCCTGCTTATTAGATTTTAATATACGATTTATCTTTTGTTGTTGACAATCATCAGTGTGTTATACAGTTTTAAAATGTTAATTCTCGGTCTACTCCTGCTATCTCTGCACACTCAAGTTTTCCCTTGATGTTTATGGGAGATTTTAGTGCACAAAGACTGCAGGATCAGACCACATGTTCTTAAAGAAATAAATACATATACAGACTTGGGCAAAAGGCTCATAGTGAGATGAATAAATATGCTGGGCTTGATTCTCAATTACAGTAAGGCTTTGGCAGTGTAATGGGGCCTTAGCCCTTTAAGGCCAAGTTACAATGCTTGAGCAAAAATGTAAAATAGTCTTAGAGCAGTGGTTCTCAACTCTGGTCCACCGCTTGTCCAGGAAAAGTCCCTGGTGCGCCGCGCTGGTTTGTTTACCTGCCACGTCCGCAGGTTTGGCCGATCGCGGCTCCCACTGGCTGCGGTTCACCGTTCCAGGCCAATGGGGGCTGCGGGAAGGGTGGCCAGCACATCCCTCGGCCCGCGCTGCTTCCTGCAGCCTCCATTGGCCTGGAGCGGCGAACCGCGGCCAGTGGGAGCCACGATCAGCCAAACCTGCGGATGCAGCAGGTAAACAAACTGGCCTTGCACGCCAGGGGCTTTCCCTGAACAAGCAGTGGACCAGAGTTGAGAACCACTGTCTTAGAGTAAATAAGAATAAGGCCCAATTTTTAATGATGTATGTACTTACACTGTATGATCATTATTCTTATATATCTGTAAGTATGTTATGTAATGCATAAACCTTATATATAATGGTCACCTGCCTGGCATAACTCTCTTCAAATAACACCACCCTGCTTACACTAACTGCAATTTTATTATAAAAAGATATTTTAAACAATGTCTACTGAAAACAAAAACTGACTGAATGGTGATTCGGACTAAATTTCTATTCTTTTTTTAGTTTCCAAAATAATTAACATTAACCACAAATTTCTCCTTTTTTAATTTATAAGCAAATGTAGCTGGCACTCAACTGTTTTCCATAATAACTATTTTGTCAGTTTCTTTTAATTTTCTCAATTTGATTTTCTGAACTTCACACAGAATTATACCTTATAAAAGAGCAATAATGAAGAGCCTCATTAGGCTGCTTTCTTTTTGTTACTTCTATTGAGGCAATTCCATTTAGAATTCAAAGTACAGAAATGATAATTAGTGCTTTTAGTGATTATGGAGCACTCTGAAATGGTTTGCTTGAAAAGCACTCTAGAAATGCAATACTGAATTGTAACCTTTGCATATGGCCATAAGGAAATATTACATGTTACAGTGTTTAATCAGAAGATGAAATAACTTTTTGCCTCACAACACTGCACCCAAGTAGAAATTACATTTACATATTTTAGATTAATTAATTTATATACATGTCTATATACATGTCTATGTCATCCAGATAGGACTCTGTACTTTACTACGCAATCATTTTATCTGACTAAATTTAGTCAGACTAAATTGATTTCTATAATCAAAACTAGGCAAGCCAACAGACAACTATTTCTAAAATGAGATGACCACTATTGGATTAAGTGAGCTCACAAAAATGCAGGCAATTTTAATCTTAGCATTTGTTCCAGTCTTTTCAGCACCTCAGAATAACCTTGAGACCATTCCTCCTTGATTGTGAAGGAATTCATTGACTACAATGTGTTTCTCTTAATGAACATTTAAATTGTACAATTAAATATTAAAGGATAACTTTTTTCCCTTCCTAAATGATGTAAGAAAATTGTTAGATTTTTTCCCTTGAACTTGGGAGGATTTTCATTACATCAGCGGGAGGTTAGGCTTATTGGTTCCACTATCACATTCTGTCTTTTTACAGAATTTTCTGTCTTCATACCCTAAAGTATATGCCAAGAAAGTGACCTTTTGTCAATTGTAATTATGTATTTGAAAAGATTTAAAGAGCAATGCTGAGAATCTGCTCATTAATTTCAAGAAGCTTAACAATGATATGAGACACATAAGTTTTCTTAAGAATAAAGACAGTCTCTTACTTGGTCCTCAAAGGAGAGTGCCTGTGCAACATCTCTTGGAAATCCATCAATAACTATGCCTTCTTCATCAGGAATCTGCATTAATCTTTGCTTTATCTCAGTTATGGTCGTTTCCTTTCATGGAGAGAAATAGTTTTAAAAGTTTTTTGGTGATGCATATTAACGCAGCATGTAAAAATCTTTACAGAATAAATACCAAAAAGATGGTATTTCTTAGGTGAGTTGTACCTGAGGGGCCAGTTCTCCTGTAGTAATTATTTTAGCAATTAGACTCCATTTTCTATTGCTGCTTGTATTGTGGATCTTCTTCCTTAACAATTCACCAACTGATATGTATTCAAATCCATAACGTTCTGCTATTTTCAAACTTTGTGTTCCCTTCCCACTTCCTGGGCCACCTATTGTAAAGATAAGCAAAAAATAGAGCTTTCATTCGGAATGTCAAATTCACTATGACATCTCTGTCATCAGCACCAATTTCCCAATGTACTTTCAAATCAAATCCTACAGTTGTTCCATGGTTAGCACTCTCATCAAAGTTCAGTGGAAGTGGATTTATTGCAGGACTGAACCTAAAGTTAACAATCTAAAATAGAATATTTGCATGAGTCAAAAAAACAGATGAGCTTGTTCTTTCTGGGCTTGATTCTCCATTCACTTACCTCCCTTTACTAACCACTTTAGTGGAGCTTTTCCTGGTTTATACAAGTGTAAGGAAGAAGAGCAGCAAGGCCTCTTCTCCATTTCGGTTAAGGAAAGCTATAACAGAATTCAAATGGAAGGACAGATATTCCCTTATTCACATTAAAAATATACCTTAGTCTACAAGTGGTCCCACTGAAGTCAATGGAACTACTCATGGAATAGGAGTATCAATGTCTATTCCTAAATATGTCTGCAGAAAATTCTAGAGTTTGTAAAATTAACATCCTTCGAAATATTAAATGAGTGGAGAAGGTTTAAGCGAATTGGTATATGTAATGATTTCTGTCAAAGCATACACACTTCAGGTACCCCAAGAATTTTAGAACCATTTAGAATTAGTTTTATTCTTCTGTGTACTTTTTAAAATAAAGTAATACAGTGGAAGCAAATATTAATATCTGAGATAACAGATAACGAACTGGTTATGAGGAATAACGTATCTCTTCCTTATATTACCTATGTTAGTCCCATAAACCTTTCTTAAGGATTTATATAATTAACAAATATCTGTTGGAAAGATTACACCCTAGGATATTTCTCCATATGTGCTACAAAATAGTATGACTTAGGGTTAGATAGTAGTGGCCAGTTTTTATGGGCCAGATTCTGCCATTGAAATCAGTGGGACTACTGGTGGAGTGAGAAACTACTGAGTGAGAATAAGGATGGCAGAATTTAGCCCTATATATATTGTAAGTAATTTTAAATATACTATTATGAATTTGCAAGGCTTTATTTACTGGCAACAGGGTATCTATTTATAAAGCACCTATCAACTGGGAATCAAAACATTTTACAAGGTTTAAAGGTTGAACAGAGTTGCCAAAGAGGGACAGTCAATTCAGTTCCCTATCCTTCAACCGGGAGATTCAAAATCTTCCTGAAATCACCTAACTGCAACAGAGCAATAATTAACAGGCAGAATAAATATAGATAATATTGTCTGATATAGCAAATTTGGTGATGGAGGAAAAAGTTTGCCTTATTCTATCAGAGCTGCACAGGATATTTGATTTGAAGAACTAGGAAAAAGATCACCCATTAATATCCCCTTTATTAATACTGGAAAATCTCAATCTTTACTCCTAAATTTTCAAAAGAGCTGAAAGAAACCACACAGCCTGCTGAACAGAGGAGGGTTTCACTCTTATCCTCAAGAAAACTTTCCTTTGCTATGAAACACATATTAAAAAGGAAGTGCACGCAGTCCTGTATTTCTATGCTTTCATCTTCATTTTGTGCCCAAAAAAATAATTAAGCCACAAATTGTAGGGTATCAAAGGTTCACAACCCCCTTCTCATATCTGAAGTAAGTTTTTATCAGTCAGAAAATTACCCTTATACCAAACTGATTTATGAAACAATGAGTTTATTCTCTGAACTTTTCCTAAGTTAAGAGGACTAGGACAAAATTATTTCCCATGTCAAATAATCATCTATTTTCCTCTTTTGCAGATTTGATGTTCCTAGTTCCTTGGTATGACTTAAGTTGACAAGCATGTTTACAAAGAGGGAGGAAATTGAATTTGGTTGATATTTTTTGGATTAATGTACAGAATTTGAAATGTTGGAGATAGTTTCCAACAGATGATGTATAGATGCATTGAGGATTCTTTGTCCGCTAAGCTTCAGAGCCATTCAATGGGGGCAAGTCAGCCCAATGGCTGAAGTAGCTTTTGTGGGCTGCTTACATAGTTTCCCTTTAGATGGGAAACAGAAAGATCTTCACACAGCACCCTGTCATAAATATAAAGGGAAGGGTAACCACCTTTCTATCCAGAACTATAAAATCTCTCCTGGCCAGAGGCAAAACCCTTTCACCTGTAAAGGGTTAAGAAGCTAAGATAACCTCGCTGGCACCTGACCAAAATGACCAATGAGGAGACAAGATACTTTCAAAGCTGGGCGGGGAGGGGAACAAAGGGTCTGTCTGTCTGTGTGATGCTTTTGCCGGGAACAGATCAGGAATGGAGTATTAGAACTTGTTAGTAAGTAATCTAGCTAGAAATGCATTAGATTTCCTTTTGTTTAAATGGCTGGTAAATAAGTTGTGCTGAATGGAATGTATATTCCTGGTTTTGTGTCTTTTTGTAACTTAAGGTTTTGCCTAGAGGGATTCTCTATGTTTTGAATCTGATTACGCTGTAATGATTTTACATCCTGATTTTACAGAGGTGATTCTTTTACTTTTTCTTTAATTAAAATTCTTCGTCTAAGATCCTGATTGCTTTTTCATTGTTCTTAAGATCCAAGGGTTGGGGTCTGTGTTCACCTATGCAAATTGGTGAGGATTTTTATCAAGCCTTCTCCAGGAAAGGGGGTGTAGGGCTTGGGGGGAAGACGTCTCCAAGTGGCCTTTTTCCCTGTTCTTTGTTTAACATGCTTGGTGGTGGCAGCATAGGGTTCAAGGACAAGGCAAAGTTTGTACCTTGAGGAAGTTTTTAACCTAAGCTGGTAAGAATAAGCTTAGGGGGTCTTTCATGAAGGTCCCCACATCTGTACCCTAGAGTTCAGAGTGGGGAAGGAACCTTGACACACCCATCCCTTGCTCCCTACATGCCATGAGGCAGGAAGCACGCACTGGAGAAAACTCCACCCTGTTCCAGGAGTGCACACATACTGTGCATTTCACCTACATCCAGTCTTCACCCACTTCATTTGTTCAATGGAACCACATTGATTCCACTGCATGAGGGCCTTCCATGGCCACAGAGTAGAGAGGCCTGGATTTGTTCTCTTATGAAAAGGACGGCCATCTATTTGTTAAAATAAGAAAAATAAAAGACATTTGTGTTACTTCTCCATCTGCTGAAGGTCATAGAGCTCAAAGAATATGAAGGCTCTGAAATTTTCCCATGTTTTGATTTCTGCATTAGAAAGTAAGAGCAACAGGCTGAGGAAAACATCATTGTCTAGCAGCCGTATGAGAGGTATGCACCAGTAGCTATGAAAATGTGATGCTTTTTTGTTTTATGTATATTGCCCTTTACATTTCTAAGAACTCTCCCTGTGTGCAGAGTTCAGCAGACATTTTGTTCTCAGCGCTTCTGCTGTATATCGTAGAGGAGACACACACAACATCCTCTCTCATGGAGATTGCATTTGTTCCCCTTAATATAAGTCCTTTTAGATTCAGAATCTGATTCTTCACTGCTTTGCACCTTGTGTAGTCATTTACACATATGCAAAGTAAATGCAAAATGGGCACAAAACACTACCACCAGTGTAATTGAGAGGAGAAATCTGATTTGGCAGCAATTTCATTTTGCACAGGTATAAATGACTAGATATGGTGCAAAGCATTGGAGAATCAGGCCCTGATATGGCATTTGGAAATCAGGACCTCTTGGCACATGGAAATAGAACACCCTGACAACAAAAAACGTAATCCAGACAAGTGAAATGCAAATACTTCATGTCCACTGGACAAACTATTGACCTGGATTTAAATTATAGGTATACGGATTGATTAGCATATCTTACCTGAGGTTGAAAATTATCAGTTTGCTTGCAAATGCCACAAAGCAACAAGCAATGCTGAATTTTGTGAAAAATGTGTAATTAAGTAGTTCGTTCTTACTGAGCACATCAGACAACTGTCTGAGTGTAGCTAGAGATGAATTTATCAAAGTAGTGGGCTGAAGAGGCAGGCTTTTACTCAAACAGGATATGCTGGTTATTTAATGCATCAAGGAGTTTTAAGCGCAGGTCATATGAGACCAGTATTTTCTTCTCAAGGGATATAGCTTATCTAATTTTACAGTTCCCTTTTCTGTGGACAACTATATTTTCTTATCCAGCAACCAAACCTGAGACATAGTTTGCACTTGGACCATATTCTTTACCTAACCGAAGTAGAAAGTTTACATTTAAACATTGTAGGCATCTGATTTATTCACACTATAAATATCAGTGCAGAGAGAATAATAATATGGGTTTGTCAAACAATTGACCCTCACTTTGCCTTCATACCTAAGACAAGGATGATTTTTGGTCGAGGTCTTGTAGGATCAAATACATCATACTCCTCAATTAGCTCAGCAGTTTCAGAAAGATCTGTGTCACTTTCTATGGAGAATTGGTGGATTGGAGGGAGTCGGTCATATCGTCGATAAGGAAAGTTAGGATTTTCAGGCATCACTGCAGAACAATAAAATAAATGGGAAAAAGTGGAAATAAATAGTAAAGTCAACATTACTTGCATTTTTGTTATTACATGAGGTTGACACAAAGAAGACTAGTGTTGCTATATTAAGAAATATGGTGGTAACAAAATTTCTTCAATATCTCAAGTGCCATTTTACTTACTAGAAGTATTTGGTATTGAGTCTCTCCACTCAGCTGGTTTATTCAATTTTAAACAATTAGTTCTTAGTTTATAAGATATCTTGAGTGTCTTTTTAAATTTACAAGCTTGCATTTATGGCAAAGTACTTTTATTCTTCAATGAAAATCTGCCGTCGCAGACAGCAGGAAGGCACAAGCCTCTGAGCAGATGGCCCTCCTCATTTCCTGTAGATCACCTGGAATCCATGATTTTGGGAGTGGAAACTCCTTTCATGTTGCATAAAGATATTGGATAGGAGGAATAACTATGGCAACTTGAAAAGGAACTAATTACTGATCATTAATGTTACTAATATATGAATGGCATGTATTGATATGACAGATTTAGATTTATTGAGAAACACCAGTTGTAATCATTTCTTCATATATGTTATAGTTAGTAAATTAATGTACAGCTCTAATAACTGCTTATAACATAAAGGGACAAAATTTCAGTTGGTGTAAAGCAGTGTAGGTCCACTGAAGTCAATGAGTGTGTGGCTCCTGAGGACCAGTTAAAGATTTGGCCCAAATACTGTAAAGATCTGAAGCTGAATTATGTCTATATGTAGATGTAGCATATCCACACAACAAACATTCATCGTTTAGCTGCAGGATTATGGTGGCCAATTATGGCACGGTCAAGAGTGCTAGCAGCAAGGGAAAGAGCATGCATCTGCATCCGCAGAGCTGCATTTCCTATGCATCGAGCACCAGGATGCCCCTTTTCAAATGTGTTGGCAAGGGTTGCATCCCCTTCCCCAAACACCAGTTGAGGCACAATGCCTCCAGGAACCATGGCTTTGACAACACACTTCCCACTCTGCATCAAACTACTTCATCATAGGAGGCATAATTTTGATCAGTTTTCCCCCTATATAACAATCATTATGAGAAAACATAACAATCCACCCACTATTACAAACCAAAAAACAACAAACAACCACGCTTGAAAGTAGTTTTAAAATAAACCTGAAATGGTAGTTTATTTAATTAACTGCTCATTAATTGCTTGCACATTTGTTTAAAATATTTTGGCATTTATATGTCTGTATTTCTACAACTTTTCCCCCAAAGAAATGTAACATCTAATTTGTCATAGCAGTACAAAATAAAACTTGTGTAGATATACATTTTTTAAATAGTGGATCGGAAACTGCCTAATATTACACTGATACACAAAATATTCAGCTCAAGGATATACATTACCATTCCTGAAAAAGGATCTTCTTGATTGTCCTCCATTGAGCGGTGGTAATGTCCTCTTTTCTTGACTAACAAATGTGTCCCATTTCACTTTTTCTGACCCTCCCAGTTCCTTCACTTTTTGTAAACAGCCTTCCAGATATTCTATTGGGTCATCAGGTTTGTAACACACTAATCCATTCAACAGACTCTGAAACATAACATCCAAAAATAAGTTATAGTTCCAAGGTTATAAAAATAAACACAAGCTTGTATTCTGAATTTTATTGCACCCATTTCTGCATTCCCTGCACCCCCAAAATCTCCAGTTCAAGTCGATGTTCGGAGCATTAAAGGAATGTAGGATTTGGGCCTACTGAGGTCACCAATACGACTTAGAACATAAGGCTCCTAGGTATGTCTTTATTTTCCTGTTTACAAATGGAATGAAAGCAGAAAATAGTAACAAGTTTTCTTTAATCTTTCTTAGAACTACATCTCTGACTGTCAAATATATATAGTGTTTCTGGTACTAGCTAGATAAGCCCTAAAGCTTATGTTTTCTAGTTTACTTGTTAGTTCAATAAAAATTTATAATTTTCTGAAAAACCAGTATGACTACAAACATTTTGCTCATATTAATGTTCGAGAGACAACACTATATAATAAAAACTAGATAGATCTTAAAAGCCCTGACAGGTGCTCAAACATCATGTTGATGGATGTGATATAAGAAGCTGAACTGACCACCAGCCACAGTAATTTAGAAAATGTCCATTGTGTAGTATTAATTGTAGTATTGCACTAATTGGTCCAGGATAAATGTGTATGAAGGGTAGGGTGGATTATGGGGTGTTATAACCACTTCTGGAGCAGACAGGATTGGTGAAAGGATACATGGGTAGATGGACCATTAGTTCCAATATGGCAATTCCTACTCCTAGCTTTTAACATATGCTTTAGGATGTAGTCCTTTCCATTGCATTTTTCAGCTTTCCTTGATTAGTGTGCATAAAATTCGGTGCTATAGTATAATACATGAAAATACCTTACATTCATGTTTCAATATTTTTCCAAGTGTTATTTTATAGCTACAGTTTATATAGTTATTTAAATGTTGCTTTTATATGCACTTGCATTTATAATGTAGTAAATATTTGTATGTATGAGTTACACCTTTTGTATAATCAAATAACTGAGCATTGCAACTATGTACATATTTCTGTGGAAGAATGCATACCTTTGTAGTATCAGAGCCTTTTATTTGCTAACACAAGTCTTGCATCTCTCTAGATCACAATTGCCTGTATCCATAATTAAACCATGTATTTTTAAAACTTATGAATAAAACATAAACATAGCCTTTGCCCTATATATATGTCTTTTCAATCATTCATAGGGAAAGCCTTGTTTCAAACAGTATAAAAATAATATTTTCATACAGATCAGATAGGAGATGGTTTACTCGGTAGAAAAATCCACATTGTACTGGAAAAAGCAAATTAATATTGATTAACAGATACACCAGGTAGCTTGCACTAAACCACTTCAACAATTTTATGTTTAAAAAACTCTCATGAAATAGTCTGGGTTATCGATCAGTCAGTGAATTGAGCTCTTGAACAATGGATGATCATTTATGCCTGAGTTCCTAGACAATAATTTCATTTTTCTATAGGAACTCATTGGGCATATGGGTTTTATCTAAGTGGGTTTTTTTAAAACCTATTTTTTTTAAAAGGGTTTGGTCACACACGACGTTTTCTACTGTTGGCTGAAGGACAAAATGATCACGGAAGAGATAATAATAGCATGCACATTACGCCTTCCAGCCAAGGCTGACAAAGCGCCCCAGAGTTACGTGGAATATGTGACTGACACACATATTCCCTAGTTCCCGGCTGCTGGCCAGGCTGGGACCGGAGCCCTGAGCGGAAGGGCGGGGGTGTTTCTGTGCGGCATGAGGCAAACCCAGCCCGGTCCGAGGAGCCAGAAAGCCCATGATTGCAGCAGGGTCACCTGCAGGGCCGCCCCTGGCCCGGCGCTGACTGGGCGGGCGCGGCAACGCCCCGCCCGGCCCTTCTCCAGCTGAGGAACAGGGTCAAGCGGTAAAAGCGCAGCCCAGATGCCTTCCTTGGCCCTCGGGCTACGCGAGCGGGCTCCGTCCCCTCTCTCCTGGCTCTGGGACGGGGAGCGGGCTCCACCGGCCCTGCCCATCCTGCCCCCACGCTGCCCCCCTTCGCCTGCTCATCTCCCCCCCCCACACACTCCGGGCCCCCCTTGGCCCTCTCCCGCCTACCCATCCTGCCCCCACTCGGGCACCCCTTTCCCCCTCTCTCCTGCTCATCCCCCCCCACTCCGGGCCCCTTGGCCCCCTCCCTCCTACCCCCACTCCGGGCCCCCCTTCACCCCCTCTCCCATGCTCACCCCCCCACACACACACACTGCGGGCCCCCCTTGGCCCCCTCCCGCCTATCCATCCTGCCCCCACTCGGGCACCCTTTCCCCCTCTCTCCTGCTCATCCCCCACACTCCGGGCCCCTTGGCCCCCTCCCTCCTATCCCCACTCCGGGCCCCCCTTCATCCCCTCTCCCCTGCTCATCCCCCCCCACACACTGCGGGCCCCCCTTGGCCCCCTCCCGCCTATCCATCCTGCCCCCACTCGGGCATCCTTTCCCCCTCTCTCCTGCTCATCCCCCACACTCCGGGCCCCTTGGCCCCCTCCCTCCTACCCATCCTGCCCCCACTCCGGGCCCCCCTTCACGCCCTCTCCCCCGCTCATCCCCCCCTCACACACTCCGGGCCCCTTGGCCCCCTCCCTCCTACCCCCACTCCGGGCTCCCCCTTCACACCCTCTCTCCTGCTTATCTCCCCCACACACACTCCGGGCCCCCCTTCGCCCCCTCCCTCCTACCCATCCTGTCCCCACTCCGCCCCCCCTTCGCCCCCTCTCTCCTGCTCATCCCGCCCCCACTCCGGGCCCGCCTTGGCCCCCTCTCTCCTGCTCATCCCCACCTCCCCCGCCATCCGGGCACCCCTTGTCCCCGTGTATCCTGCCCATTCCCCTCCACTCCGGGCCCCCGTTGGCCCCCTCCCTCCTGCCCTCCCTGCCCCACTTGGCTGGCTCAGTCCCCCCTTCCCGCGCTGGGGTCCGGCCCAAGGCGCAGGAAGGGAGCTGGCAGCCCAGGGACTGCGGGGCCGGGGTCAGACGGGCTCTCAGCGCCCCGGGATGGATCCGGCGGAGTCACGCGGGTTCGCCCCGGGAAAGCGGCCCCCGGAATCGGTCCCCTGCCCGGGCTCCGCTCCTCGGGGCGGTCACTGGGCTCCGCCCTTACCTCGAAGAGCTGCGGGATCTCCCTCCGGGCCAGGTACTCCTTGGCATCGCAGGTGTTCATGCCGCCGGCTGCCGGAGAGGGGGGCGACGGCTCCGCGGCTGCTGCTGCTCCCCCGGCCCCGGGGGGCCGCCTCTCTCCAGTGTCCACGGCAGGAGCCGAGGGCTGCAGCGCGGCGCCGGCTCAGGCCACTGGCTGTGGCCGCTCCGGAGGGCAGAGACGAGCGAGAGGAGGCAGAGCCAGCCCCTTCCCCAGCTCCCCTGAGCACCGCTGCGGCCGCCCAGCCGTGTGCCGCGGGAGCCAGGCGCGCTCCACAGCTCAAGCGGGCGGTGTGAGTGGGTGGCTGAGCAGCGCACACCCCCTCCTGCGGGCTGCATCGCGCACACGGCACGGCCCCTTTCAGCGCTTCCAGGCACCGGTAGGCAGCCAAATGCGGCCACCTTACAGCTGGGTTATTAACCTGTACGTGCCAAAGGAGATCCCCCTAGCCCCAGTCCCCCTCCCCGCTGCACAGATCTGCCAGGGCATGTAGTCTGCAGACGGGGAGGGGCACAGGGTCCGCTGGATCGAAAGCGTTTCCAGCAGACCACAGTGGTCAGGAAAGTTTCATAGGCTGCAATGCAGCCAGTGCAGATTGCAACCCAAGTCCAGGACGCGCAGTACGGGCACCAGCTGAGCTTCCGACCTCTGGCCGTGGTACTCAGTGCAGTTAATAATACGTGTGTACCTGGGACACTGCTGTTACTGGGGGCCTCCAGTGGCAACCTGAAATGCTCCCAACCAGTGGAAAATCATCGCTTAGTTATTGCAGTCATCAGAAAATACATCTGTGCCATCTCCGAGTGAGTGGACGGCTGAGAATGGAGGAAGGGATGTGAGTGGAGGGTAGGGACAGGATAGCTCAGTAGTTTGAGCATCGGCCTGCTAAACCCAGGGATGTGAGTGATTGAGGGGGCTATTTAGGGATCTGGGGCAAAAATTGGGGATTGGTCCTGCTTTGAGCAGGGGGTTGTACTAGATGACCTCCTGAGGTCCCTTCCAACTCTGGTACTCTATAATTATACCCATGATTACTCCAATTGGATAAATCCTATATTAACTAAATAGCAACATACCCTCTTAAGTAACTCCTGTGAAAAATGTATTGTTTTTTGGGGGAGGGATAGCTCAGTGGTTTGAGCATTGGCCTGCTAAACCCAGGGTTGTGAGTTCAATCCTTGAGGGGGCCATTTGGGATCTGGGGCAAAAATTGGGGATTGGTCCTGCTTTGAGCAAGGGGTTGGACTAGATGACCTCCTGAGCTCCCTTCCAACCCTGATATTCTATGATTCTATGAGTGTGTCTGTGGATGAGCCGGTGTATGAACGTGTTTGTGAATACGTGCCTGTGGTACTAAAGAGATAGGGAGAGGGAGGCTGCAAGGGCAGGTACCTGTAAACACGGTGGTGAAATCCATGTGCACTTACCAGTGAGTAACTATCTCAGTTCCAGTTAAATCTCCCAGCGCCTCCCCTCCTCTATGTGATCGATGATCCCAGCCAAGCCCTTGGGACTCTTTAGAATAAGATTTCCAGATTGGGTGGGTGCCAAAGTGAGGAAGGGTTGTGTTCACAGGCAAGCTTTGCTATTGAGTCAAGGCAGCCTAGATACTCTTTTTAGGACTATCAAATGCTGCAGGTCACCGGTTCATTTTCAAGGACTAGACTTACCTTATCAGAAAGCGCTAAATGTTGTCTTGTCCCGCAATAATCATATCTAGTCATGAAGTTAGATAATTAATTTAGCATCGGGTACAAGGTCCTTTGCAAGGGCTTGATGCAAGGTGTCCAATCTGAAAAGCTTAATTTTCCTTACAATACCACAGTCAAAATGGGGACAGGTGTTAAAGCCTGCTTCCAACACACCTTGTAAAGTGGATATATCTTGGTCCCATCTCCCTGGTAAAAACCATCCTCACCTTATGTGGCACTGGGGTATTTCCAAAGGAAATCTCTAGCTACTGGGGCTGGGACAACCATATTTCCACCATGACTTTGTGTAAGAGACTTGGGAAATACAATGCTACTGTGTAGGGAAAACCAACATGTCACCTCTTCCAGAGGTGGTGTTGACAGATATGCTACTTCCACTTTTAACATGATGCATTTGAATGCAATGGGCATCTGGAACTGTATGGGAGAAGTTGGAAAAAAGCTCTGTTTACTCATTCCTAGAACAGTTAACATTTTTGTGTATGTTGGAGGGATTGAAATGTGTGTCATCTGACACATCATCCGTAAATACTGAGTGTGATGGGGTGTTCATCCCATACTAGCTTAAAAGGGGTTAATGAGGATGAGAAGGGGTCAGCTAAATGAATAGGCCACAGTTGAGGGAATTAGATGGCCTAAGTAACCCCTGAATGATGATGGAGCCCAGCTGAGAAGGAGTAGACAGGGCTAGTAAAAAATCTAGGAAGCTGGCAGCAGAACAGGGCTACAGTGAGGGAGTTTGCACTATTCTCTGGATGTTAGAGAGGGAGGGTGCCTGGGGAAAATAGAAACCTCAGGGATCCGGGCTTGAAGGAAGGGTTTATCAAAAGGATGGTGGAGCAAAAGCCTGGGAGAGGCAGAATAGGAAAAGGTTCAGGGAAATGACAGCAAGGTGGGATATTGCAGAACTTGGATGCTGATTTGAAGGTCCCCGAGCTGGAACCAGAAGTAGAGGGTGGGCCTGGGTTCCCACACCAGCCACTGGGCAAGTGGTACAGACTGGACAGTACAGCAGAAGGCTGCCTGAGACAGTTGTCCAATGAGATGTTGCTATCTGGAAGGGAAGAACTATAGGGACCTGGTTGGAGGGCCAAGCCATGAAGAGCAAGTCATGAAGTTGGAGGATGCAAAATCCCAGAAAGAGCAAGAGGGACCCTGGCATGAGTGATGGAAGGAGCTGTTGGACTTGGAAGGCTCTATTCCCCACAGCAGCTAGGAGGAGGCACCCTAGTGGTCAGTGAACCCTGTTACACTGAGGTCAAACATCTAGAGGTTACTAAATCTACAGTTATTCACTTGCAATAACAAACTGTAACAGGTACAGCAAAGGAAACACCAAAATGTAACCCAGAAACACCATGGAATTTAAATCACATGGTGCACAGACTACATTGATGTAGCTACTTGCATTAGTGCAAGCTGCTCTAGTGCAAAGTGGGGTTTACACTGGCATGCTTTACTCAGGTAATTTACTGAATTAAATCTATTCAAATATTTCTAAAGTAGAGGGATCGAATTCTTATTAGATCCGGTGAATATTTTTATGAAATCTTTTACAATAAAAGTTGTCTTTTCTCAATAATTAACCTTTATGTGAAAAATTGTTGAGATTGAAAATTTCAAGTTTTTTCTTGAAATAATCTCACATTATGTTCAAAATTACTTGAATTTTTTTCATTTAATAAAACCCTGGGTTTCAAGAAAAGGAAAATTACAATAATGACTTCAAAAACAAAATATAATTTGTGATCATTTCTGTTAAAAATATTGACATTTTTCATTAAAAACAGGTCTATTTTGAATTCCTTCCCCCCCACCCAAAAAAACCCCAACAACCCAGCTTCAATGTTTTGAAATTCTTTGTGGAATCATTTTTCTATTTGTTTGACCTACATCAGAGAGAGAAATTCTACCTGCTCCAACTTCTACTGACCTGGCTGAGTAATGTCTTACCTGCAGGCATATTTCTCTCACATGGAAAAATACTCATTATTGACAATAACAGTTGCAGCCAAACTGGTCCTGAACATTGTTTAAATACAGTACAAGGACAATTTGTGTTTAACACTATTTCAGAAGCACTAGTTAAATCCCACAGGTGTAAACATAACTTGGCACCCCAGAAGCCATTTGTTTTTGTTTACTTTCAGAAGCTTGAAAAACTAAAGTTTGTAGTTTACCACTCTTCTTTGAAAAGGATAAAAATGGGCAACTTCCTTTGTCCTAAAAAGCTGAAATACAGAATAAAATAGGTTGTTATAGGAATAATTCCATCAGTAGCGTTAAGTCTATTTAAGAAACCTCTAGATGTCATATAGTCCACTATTATGGACAATGGCTAATGCACAATGGATCCAATGGACTAGAAGAGTAAGAAAGCATCTTTGTGTTGTAGGAAACAGCAGTCAGGGTTTTGTAAATAACTTAAGCTATGCTGATTGATTTCATTTTGTTAACTAATGTGTGATGACTTCCAGCACAGAAGGCATGGTTTTAGTAAGTGTGAGACGCTAGAAAGACAAGGTGTCATGTACTTCTGTACCAGATATGGACTAGCTACTTGCTTATACACACCAGATGTGTTCATCATAAGATCTTTGCGTGCTCTTCCAGGTATGGCTGAGGTTCATTTTAAATACAGTAGAACCTCAGAGTTATGAACACCTTGAGAATGGAGGCTGTTCATAACTCTGAACAAAACGTTATGGCTGTTCTTCCAAAAGTTTACAACTGATCATTGACTTAATACAGCTTTGAAACTTTACTATGCAGAAGAAAAATGGTGCTTTCCCTTCATTTTTAGTAGTTTACATTTAACACAGTACTGTACTGTATATGCATTTTTATTTTATATTTTAGTCTCTGCTGCTGCCTGATTGCATATTTCTGATTCCAAATGAGATGTGTGGTTGACTGATCAGTTTGTAACTCTGGTGTTCATAACTCTGAGGTTCTCCTGTAACGTATTTTACACACACTGTCACCTAGTGGCTGAGCTGTATAATACAGTTTAGCATTCCCTTACATGTCTCCATTTAAGTTCTACATTCCTGCCATTTACAATATTTACACTATCATACTGTCTTTGAAGTTCAGTACATATCTCTGTGTTAAATGCCTCTGAATTGTACTGTTTTTTTTAATTATACAACCCGAACGCAAAACAACTTGCTAAGCTGGCTTTTCATTAGTTGCAACAACTGGCTGGCTGGTTTGGAATCCTTGAGTCGTCGTCTTCTTGTTCTGCATCTCCCAGCTGTAGAGTTTGCTCTGTTGATGGTTCTTTCTGAGGAACAAACTGTAGATGTGGACAGTTTCTGTTGAACTCTCCACTGTTTGTCTTGATCACATATGATCTAGAACCAGTTTCCATTGTGGAAGGCCAATCTATCGTGGTCCATACCTCCTGCTGCCATCTCACCTTACCCTCACCCTTCACTTTGCAAGTAGTGAGGTCATAGTCCTCTCCCAGAAGAAAGTGGACTGCTCTCTCCAAGTGAGGGGAGAGCAGCTGCCCTTAGTGGAAGAATTGAAGTATCTAGAGGTCTTGTTCATGAATGATGGTAAGTGGGAGCGTGAGATTGACTGGTGGATTGGTAAGGCAGCAGCAGTTATACAGGTGTTGTACCAATCCATGGTGGTGAACTGGGAGCTGAGTTTTCGGACAAAGCTCTTGATTTACAGGTTGATCAATGTCCCCATCCTTACCTATGAACCTTGGGTGATGACTGAAAGGATGAGATCATGGGTACAAGTGAAGGAAATGAGGTTTCTCTGCAGTGTGGCTGGGCTTACTCTCTGAGACAAGGTGAGGAACTCTGTTATTCAGGAGAGCCTGGGAGTAGAGTCGTTACTCCTCCGGATCGAGAGGAGCCAGCTGAGATGGTTCTGGCACCTGATAAGGATGCCCCCTGGAAGGACTTCCTTTGGAACTCTACCAGGCATGTCCCATTGGGAGGAGGCCCCGAGGCTGACCCAAGACATGCTGGAGGGATTATATCTCCTGGCTGGCCTGGGAACGCTGGGTAATACCCCAGGAGGAGCAGAAACCTGTTGCAGAGGAAAGGGAGGTCTGGACCTCCCTACTTTCTATGCTGCTCCCACGACACTCACCAGGAAAAGCGGCATAAAGGAAAAAGAAGAAAGAAAAAGAACAATATATGATCTGGGTGCTGAATTTTTTTCTTTATGACTGCTGGAGTTGTCTGTCCATTTTTCTTCATCCAATTTGACATGAACACAGTCACCAGGTTCTAGATGTGGCAGTTATCTAACTGAGTGATGTCTGTTGTAAAAATGTTCATAAGCTCTTTTAATCTTGTTATCCAATTTGGCTACTCTCTTCATGTCTGGCCACTTTGGAAACAAGTTATTTTCCAAAGCTGGAACAATAGTTCTGAGTGGCCTTCCCATCAGGAGTTGTGCTGGACTATACCCAGCAGCTGCTGTAGGTGTTGATCTATAACTCAGAAGAGCAAAGAATGGATCCTCCTGCTGTAGGATTTTCTTGGCTGTCTGTACAGCTCTCTCAACCTTTTCATTTGCTTGTGGGTAAGGCTGGTAGTAATATGAGGAAAATCATATTTCATTCAAAATTAAATTCTGCTGCAGTGAATTGTGGTCCATTGTCCATCACGAGTTGTTCTGGAATATCAAAGTGAGCAAAAGTGCACTTTAGTTTCTCAATAAAATTGCAACATGTTATGTCTGTCAAGTATATTATTTGTATATACCTGGAAAAATAGTTCATGATGACCAGATAATGATGTCCTTTGAATTCCTATAAATTTGTTGCTAGTCTCTTCCATGTTCTCTCTGGTAGAGGTGTTTGTGCACTGTATGAGCTGGCATTTTCTCTTAAGTTGACTTGTACTGGATCATCTTTCAAAAGTCATATAAGCAAATTCTCCAAATTCTTCCACATCTCACTAGGCCCGTTATGGCTGCTACACTGCAGTTGAGAAGGCTGTTGGCCTTTGATCCTTTAATCACATGCACTCTGAATGTATAGCCTTTGTCTTTGTAAATTGTTTGGTGAACTGGCCCATGCAATTCATAACACCTCCAGGATGAGTCAGATGTGTCATATGACATCAGCTCTGGGAAAGGTTGAAAGTGATGGTAAGTCCTTTTTGAGATGACTGTGTCATGTGACATCAGCTCCTGAGTAAATTTTAAAGTGAATAGTCTTGCCATGAATATTCAGTTTAACTCTCTAGACAGGCTCTGTCATCACAAGTGATAGATTCCAGAAACAATGGCTTTTGACCATAGGCACCAACTTTCCCCGGCGCCGGTGGGTGCTTGTGCCCCACCACCCCCATCCCCGCCCCAACTCCACCCCCATCCCCATTCCAACCCCTTCCCCAAAGTCCTCGCCCCAATTCCGCCCCCTCCCTGTCCCTATTGGACCCCTTCCCCAAATCCCCGCCCTAGTCCCGCCTCTTCCCCGAGCACACTGCGTTTCCCCTCCTCCCCCCTCCCTTCCAGTGCTTGCCATGCAAAACAGCTGTTTCACGGTGCAAGTGCTAGGAGCTAGGGGGAGAAGTGGAGCCCAGCACACTCAGGGGAGGAGGCGGAGACTGAGCAGAGGCGAGCTGGGGCAGGGAGCTGCCAATTTTTCCCCATGGGTGCTCCAGCCCCAGAGCACCTATGGAGTCGGCGCCTATGCTCTTGACTGTGTGTCATGTGAATCAGCTCCTTGACTGCTTTGGTGCAGCTGCAGCAAACAGCTGCAAAATGTTCATATGTCATGCATGTATTACACCATGCACCTCTGGCTGCACATGCACCACCTCTTGGGATATGACTTTTTCCACACATTGTGCATGTAGGCTGGAATTTGTCCCTCTCAGTCTGGGAGTTCTTTCTCCTTGCCTCAGGGGGGCTTTTGGTAGTGACTCCTAGCACTAATACTGCATCTATTAATAGTTTCTAAGCTAGTTTCTTGTTTTTTCAAGTTTGAGTTGGTCTTGGTTTTGCTGTCTCACTAGCTCAAACCACTTCACTATCTGAGTAGCTGTGGCTATGGTTAAATCCCTCTTCGATTGTAGCTGCTGTGAAAGGTTTCCATCTGTCAACCCAGTAACCAGCCTGTCTGAGATTTTCATGTTTTGCATTCCCAAAATCAGTTTTCAGCCAATGCACACAGAGCTCTTATAAAACATTCCCCGGGTTCTTGAATTCTCTGGTGAAAACATTTCCTTTCATAAACCACACTTCTCTGTGGTATAAAGTGGTCATCAAACATAGCCAAAACCCTTTCATAGTAATCTTTGTAACTGTCTTCAGTCAAGTCAAAGGGTTTAAAGATAGGCTCTCCCCGCTTCTCCGATAGCGTAAATTAAAGAAAATACCTAAATAGCTCCAGTTTCTTTGTGTTTATTTGCAATTCAAAATCTTGCAAAATATTGCTTCCAGTCTGTCCATTGTGAAGGTCTATCAAAGCTGAAGTTTTCTGGTGCATTGAGAGCCTGCAGCTTTGGTTGGTTTGTTTCTTCTGTTTCTGTTCTTATCCTGCTCCTGACACAAAGTCCTACTTCTATACCAGATATGGCCTGGCTAAGGAGCTTGTTTATACACACTAGATGAGTTCATCATCATTTGAATGCTCTGCCAGTTGTAGCTGAGGTTCCTTTAAGTAAGTTTTTTGCACCCAGTGCCAACTGGTGGCTGAATGGTATAATACAGTTTAGCATTCCATTATGAAAGGTGGATGAGGTAATATCTTTTATTGGACCACGTTCTGTTGGTGAAAGAGACAAGCTTTCAAAAAAAGAACTCAGTTGGCTTGAAAACTTGTCTGTTGCACCAACAGAAGTTAGTAAAAGACATTATCGCACCCACCTTGTCTCTCTAATATCCTGGGACCAACAGGGCTACAACACTGCAAACATGAGATGCTGTCCTGTGTATTGCCATGGATTGCTTTTAAGTAATAGTAAGAGAGACCTTTTACTTAACATACAATTTCAAGCTAGGCACTGATGAGTCTGACTTATAATTAAGTTTTAGTTTCAAATAATAGCAGCCTCTGCATGAGAACTTTTTGGACTAGCTGACTCCTAATTTAAATGCTCTGGTGTGTTAACAAGAGATTTCCCAAGAGACTTTTTAATGAAAACTTAACTGCTTCAATATTGAAGAAAGTGTCAGTGATCTCCCCCCTCATGCTCTCCCTTACTTATTGGGAAGATTCTTGTGTCTGGTCCTGCCAGCACTGAAGATCCTAGCTTCGAGCTAAGGCAGGAATTTTAGCTAAGGGTATGTCTACACTAAGAAATTAGGTCGATATTATAGAAGTGGATTTTTAGAAATTGATTTTATACAGTCGATTGCATATGTCCACACTAAGCGCATTAAGTCGGCGGAGTGCATCCTCATTACTGTGGCTAGCATCGACTTATGGAGCGGTGCACTGTGGGTAGCTATCTCACAGTTCCCGCAGTCTCCACCACCCATTGGAATTCCAGGTTAAGCTCCCAATGCCTGATAGGGCAAAAACATTGTCGCGAGTGGTTTTGGGTACATGTCGTTAGTCACCCCTCCCTCCGTGAAAGCAACGGCAGACAATCATTTCGTGCCTTTTTTCTGCGCAGACGCCATACCATGGCAAGCATGGAGCCCGCTCAGACCACCACGGCATTGTAAACACCTCGCGCATTATCCTGCAGTATGTGCAGAACCTTCAAAAGCAGGTGAGGAGGCGATGGCAGCGCGGTGATGAGGATGTGGACATAGACTTCTCTCAAAGCATGGGCCCCAGCAATTTGGACATCCTGGTGACAATGAGGCAGGCTCATGCCGCGGAACGCCGATTCTGGGCCCGGGAGACAAGCACAGACTGGTGGGACCGCATAGTGTTGCAGATCTGGGATGATTCCCAGTGGCTGCAAAACTTTTGCATGTGTAAGGGCACTTTCATGGAACTTTGTGACTTGCTTTCCCCTGCTCTGATGCTCAAGAATACCAAGATGAGAGCAGCCCTCACAGTTCACAAGTGAGTGGCGATAGCCCTCTGGAAGCTTGCAATGCCAGCCAGCTGCCAGTCAGTCGGGAATCAATTTGGAGTGGGCAAATCTACTGTGGGGGCTGCTGTGATCCAAGTAGCCAATGCAATCACTGAGTTGCTGCTATCAAGGGTAGTGATTCTGGGAAATGTGCAGGTCATAGTGGATGGCTTTGCTGCAATGGGATTCCCTAACTGTGGTGGGGCCATAGACGGAACTTGGGACCTATCTTGGGACCGGACCACCTTGTCAGCCAGTACACAAACTGCAAGGGGTACTTTTCAAGGGCGCTGCAAGCACTGGTGGATCAGAAGGGACGTTTCACCAACATCAACGTGGGATGGCTGGGAAAGGTACATGACGCTCGCATCTTCAGGAACTCTGGTCTGTTTGAACAGCTGCAGGAAGGGACTTACTTCCTAGACCAGAAAATAACTGTTGAGGATGCTGAAATGCCTATAGTTATCCTTGGGGACCCAGCATACCCCATACCCAGCATGCTATGTCTCATGAAGTCATACACAGGCACCCTGGACAGTAGTAAGGTGCTGTTCAACTATAGGCTGAGCAAGTGCAGAATGGTGGTAGAATGTGCATTTGGATGTTTAAAAGCGTGCTGGCGCAGTTTACTGACTGGGTTAGACCTCAGCGAAACCAATATTCCCATTGTTATTGCTGCTTGCTGTATGCTCCACAATATCTGTGAGAGTAAGCGGGTGACGTTTATGGTGGAGTGGGAGGTTGAGGCAAATCGCCTGGCGAGTGATTATGCGCAGCCAGACACCAGGGCGATTAGAAGAGCACAGCAGGGCGCGTTGCTCATCAGAGAAGCTTTGAAAACCAGTTTCATGATTGGCCAGGCTACAGTGTGACAGTTCTGTTTGTTTCTCCCTGATGAAAACCCACCCCCTTGGTTCACTCTACTTCCCTGTAAGCCAACCGCCCTCCCCCCTTTGATCACCTTGCTTGTAGAGGCAATAAAGTCATTGTTGTTTCAAAATCATGCATTCTTTATTAATTCATCACACAAATAGGGGGATAACTGCCAAGGTAGCCCGGGAGGGGTGGGGCAGGAGGGAAGCACCGGGTGGGGTGGTGGAGGAGGGAAGGAGAAGGCCACACTGCACTTCAAAACTTATTGAATGACAGCCTTCTGTTGCTTGGGCAGTCCTCTGGGGTGGAGTGGTTGGGTGCCCAGAGGCCTCCCCTGTGTTCTTAGGTAGCTGGGTGAGGAGGCTATGGAACTTGGGGAGGAGGGCGGGCAGTTACACAGGGGCTGCAGCGGCAGTCTGTGCTCTTGCTGCCTTTCCTGCAGCTCTACCAGACGCTGTAGCATATCAGTTTGATCCCCCAGTTGCCTCAGCATTGAATCCTGCCTCCTCTCATCACGCTGCCGCCACCTCTCATCTTGCTCCTGCCACCTCTCATCTTGCTCGTCCCTCCTGTCCTCGCGTTCATTTTCTGCTTTCCTGGACTCTGACATTGTCTGCCTCCATGCATTCTGCTGAGCTCAGAGAACATTTCATCGTGCATTTTTTTCACCTTCTTATCTGTGCTAGCCTCTGGGACGGAGATGATAGGGGGAGCGTTGAAACATTTGCAGCTGTGGGAGGAAAAAAAGGGAGAGTAGTATTTAAAAAGACACATTTTAGAGAATAACGGGTCGACTCTTTCACGGTGAACCAAGCTGTTAATATTACATAGCATGTGTGCTTTCGGTACAAGGTTGCATTTTGCCTCTTAGAGTGAGGGCCTGCCAGTTTGATGTGAGAGATCACACATGCAGGGCCAGGCAACAGAATTCGGCTTGCAGGCAGCCATGGTAAGCCACAGTCTTTCGGTTTCTTCAACCTTCATAACATGTGGGAATGGTTTCCAACAGCAGCGCCCTCCTTTCCCATACCAAGCACCCGGTGGGTTGGCCATTTAAAAGGAGGGGCTGCGGTTTTCGGGTTAATGTGCAGCACAAACCCAACTAACCCCCCACCCACCCAATTCTCTGGGAGGATCACTCTCCTGAGGATAACACAGAGCGATAAAGAATGGATGTTGCTTGAATGCCAGTAAACACCGGGACCATACGCTGCCATGGTTTGTTATGCAATGATTCCAGACTATGTGCTACTGGCCTGGCATGGTAAAGTGTCCTACCATGGAGGACGGAATAAGGCTGCCCTCCCCAGAAAGGCTTTGGGAGTACCTCCAGGAGAGCTTCATGGAGACGTCCCTGAGGATTTCTACTCCATCCCCAGACATGTTAACAGACTTTTCCAGTAGCTGTACTGGCCACGAATGCATCCCAAGTCTTCAGGGCAAATTAATCATTAAACACGCTTGCTTTTGAACCATGTATTATATTTACAAAGGTACACTCACCAGAGGTGCCTTCTCCGGCTTCATGGTCCGGGAGCCCGCCTTGGGAGGGTTGGGAGGGTATTGGCTCCAGGGTGATAAACAGCTCCTGGCTGTCAGGGAGAACCGTTTCTCCGCTTGCCTGCTGTGCGCTATCCTCCTCCTCCTCCTCATCCCCAAAATATCCCTGTTGCATGAGACTCCCCCCTTGCAGGTGTCCATGGACAGGGGTGGGGTAGTGGTAGGGCCCCCCCCTCTAGAATTGCATGCAGCTCATCATAGAAGTGGCATGTCTGGGGCTCTGTCCCGGAGCAGCCATTTGCTTCTTTGTTTTTTTGGTAGGCTTGCCTGAGCGCCTTAATTTTCACATGGTACTGCTACGGGTCCCTGTTGTAGCTTCTGTGCATCATGCCCTTGGAGATTTTTGCAAATATTTTGGCATTTCGTCTTTTGGAACTGAGTTCTGATAGCACGGATTCATTTCCTCATACAGCGATCAGATCCAGTACCTCCAGTTTGGTCCATGCTGGAGCTCTTTTGTGATTCTGGGACTGCATGGTCACCTGTGCTAATGAGCTTGCCACGCTGGCCAAACAGGAAATGAAATTCAAAAGTTCCTGGGGCTTTTCCTGTGTACCTGGCTAGTGCATCTCAGTTGAAAGTGCTGTCCAGAGCGGTCACAATGGAGCACTCTGGGATAGCTCCCGGAGGCCAATACCATCGAATTGCGTCTACGCTACCCCAAATTCAACTCAGTGATGTCGATTTCAGTGCTGAGCCCCTTGTAGGGGAGGAGTACAGAAATCTATTTTCTTTAAGTCGACAAAAATGGCTTCATTGTGTCGATGGGTGCAGGGTTAAATCGATCTAACGCTGCTAAATTTGACCTAAACTCGTAGCGTAGACCAGGCCTAATAAAGGGAACCCAATAGCTGTCAAAAATTATCAAGGTAATTTGCTGAGCTGGTTGAAAAATGTGAACTTTTGGTCAAATTTGGAACTTGCTATTCAATATCAAGAGTGTCTAGAGGGTCTGACTGATTAAAGGAGAGAGTAAGGTTACAGCTGCATCAATAATTCTGATCATGATGAGGAAGCCGGCAATCTATTGTTAACTAAGTCCTTCAACAAGGACTGTTCATCAAGGCCATGTCTATACACAAAAGTTGCACCAATTTAATTAAATTGATGTAATCCTCCTGTCTGAGCACCGTTTAATTGGTAGAAAAGTGCCTTATATCAACTTAACTTAAATCAGTAAAGAATAGACAAGGCTTACATATACCTGTCAGAAAAGAGAAGAGAATTATTCTCAGATACCTTAAAGGAAGCTCAAGCAAAAGGAGGATTGAAATCAATTAAATGGATATGTTCTTGACCTACTCTAGGGAATGGTGAATGTAAATTAAGTTTGTATTTAGGAAGACAGGCTTCAGCAGTGTTAAATAAGCACTGGGTGTTTTAGAAATTCATATCTTTTTACTTTATATGACAAAGATACAGTGAAACTATCATTGTCCCTGAAGAACAATGCATTCCAAATTGCATTTATAACCTTTTATGCTGCACTGCTGTTAACAGTCAAAAAATATGGGGTTTGATTTCTAAGGAAAATCTTTTCACTCACATTCCTTAAATGCTCAATAAGTGTCTTCCTCAGAAACCTAAACAATTTGTGTGCAAAGTCAGAACTGACATTTTTGCTGTTTTGGCTGCCAGTTTCTCGGCATGTCTTGGGGTCAAATTAAAGACTGATTCTGACTTTCCAGGCAAACATAACTTATTATGCACTTCTAAATTACTATCAGACAATGAAAGATCTGGGGCTGATTTGGTTTTGGTAAACAGAATCTAGTTCTATGCTGTACAATTTACCATCCCAGGAAAATGATTGCCCCTTTGGAAATCTGTCAGGCTCTGAATATGTGAAATGTAGCTAGAAATCAGACTGTTAGATCTGACTGACATGATATCTCTCCCTTGATATAACTTTTACTTTTGGCAAGATGTACATTACTGCAATATATAGGAAAAAAATCGGATGCGACTGCCTCTGAAGAATTAGAGGCTGAGGATGCATTTATTAAATGTACATGCAAGGCTGGGTAACCCAGCGTGGCTGTACTGACAGTTATGTGTATCTTGAAGATAGCACTCTGCTAATTAACAATATCAGAACATCAGAGAGCAAATGGAAGTGGTTCAATCTTGCTGATTGGGAGAAAGTACAGGGATGCACAGATTCTATAATAGGAAGAAGAGGGTGTGAGGAGTCCCTTTTGTGGTACTCTATAGAAAAGTTTCAGAGTAACAGCCGTGTTAGTCTGTATTCGCAAAAAGAAAAGGAGTACTTGTAGCACCTTAGAGACTAACCAATTTATTTGAGCATGAGCTTTCGTGAGCTACAGCTCACTTCATCAGATGTATACCGTGGAAACTGCAGCAGACTTTATATATACACAGAGAATATGAAACAATACCTCCTCCCACCCCACTGTCCTGCTGGTAATAGCTTATCTAAAGTGATCATCAGGTGGGCCATTTCCAGCACAAATCCAGGTTTTCTCACCCTCCACCCCCCCACACAAATTCACTCTCCTGCTGGTGCTAGCCCATCCAAAGTGACAACTCTTTACATAATCAAGTCGGGCTATTTCCTGCATAAATCCAGGTTTTCTCACATCCCCCCCACCCCCATACACACACAAACTCACTCTCCTGCTGGTAATAGCTCATCTAAACTGACCACTCTCCAAGTTTAAATCCAAGTTAAACCAGAACATCTGGGGGGGGGGAGGTAGGAAAAAACAAGAGGAAACAGGCTACCTTGCATAATGACTTAGCCACTCCCAGTCTCTATTTAAGCCTAAATTAATAGTATCCAATTTGCAAATGAATTCCAATTCAGCAGTTTCTCGCTGGAGTCTGGATTTGAAGTTTTTTTGTTTTAAGATAGCGACCTTCATGTCTGTGATTGCGTGACCAGAGAGATTGAAGTGTTCTCCGACTGGTTTATGAATGTTATAATTCTTGACATCTGATTTGTGTCCATTTATTCTTTTACGTAGAGACTGTCCAGTTTGACCAATGTACATGGCAGAGGGGCATTGCTGGCACATGATGGCATATATCACATTGGTGGATGTGCAGGTGAACGAGCCTCTGATAGTGTGGCTGATGTTATTAGGCCCTGTGATGGTGTCCCCTGAATAGATATGTGGGCACAATTGGCAACGGGCTTTGTTGCAAGGATAAGTTCCTGGGTTAGTGGTTCTGTTGTGTGGTATGTGGTTGTTGGTGAGTATTTGCTTCAGGTTGCGGGGCTGTCTGTAGGCAAGGACTGGCCTGTCTCCCAAGACTTGTGAGAGTGTTGGGTCATCCTTTAGGATAGGTTGTAGATCCTTAATAATGCGTTGGAGGGGTTTTAGTTGGGGGCTGAAGGTGACCGCTAGTGGCGTTCTGTTATTTTCTTTGTTAGGCCTGTCCTGTAGTAGGTAACTTCTGGGAACTCTTCTGGCTCTATCAATCTGTTTCTTTACTTCTGCAGGTGGGTATTGTAGTTGTAAGAAAGCTTGACAGAGATCTTGTAGGTGTTTGTCTCTGTCTGAGGGGTTGGAGCAAATGCGGTTGTATCGCAGAGCTTGGCTGTAGACGATGGATCGTGTGGTGTGGTCAGGGTGAAAGCTGGAGGCATGCAGGTAGGAATAGCGGTCAGTAGGTTTCCGGTATAGGGTGGTGTTTATGTGGCCATTGTTTATTAGCACTGTAGTGTCCAGGAAGTGGATCTCTTGTGTGGACTGGACCAGGCTGAGGTTGATGGTGGGATGGAAATTGTTGAAATCATGGTGGAATTCCTCAAGGGCTTCTTTTCCATGGGTCCAGATGATGAAGATGTCATCAATATAGCGCAAGTAGAGTAGGGGCTTTAGGGGACGAGAGCTGAGGAAGCGTTGTTCTAAATCAGCCATAAAAATTTTGGCATACTGTGGGGCCATGCGGGTACCCATAGCAGTGCCGCTGATCTGAAGGTATACATAATCCCCAAATGTGAAATAGTTATGGGTAAGGACAAAGTCACAAAGTTCAGCCACCAGGTTAGCCGTGACATTATCGGGGATAGTGTTCTTGACGGCTTGTAGTCCATCTTTGTGTGGAATGTTGGTGTAGAGGGCTTCTACATCCATAGTAGCCAGGATGGTGTTATCAGGAAGATCACCGATGGATTGAAGTTTCCTCAGGAAGTCAGTCTCGACTCGAAGGTAGCTGGGAGTCTCGAAGTGTCTCGAAGGTAGCTGGGAGTGCTGGTAGCGTAGGGCCTGAGGAGGGAGTCTACATAGCCAGACAATCCTGCTGTCAGGGTGGAAAAGAAGCCCTTGAGGAATTCCACCATGATTTCAACAATTTCCATCCCACCATCAACCTCAGCCTGGTCCAGTCCACACAAGAGATCCACTTCCTGGACACTACAGTGCTAATAAACAATGGCCACATAAACACCACCCTATACCGGAAACCTACTGACCGCTATTCCTACCTGCATGCCTCCAGCTTTCACCCTGACCACACCACACGATCCATCGTCTACAGCCAAGCTCTGCGATACAACCGCATTTGCTCCAACCCCTCAGACAGAGACAAACACCTACAAGATCTCTGTCAAGCTTTCTTACAACTACAATACCCACCTGCAGAAGTAAAGAAACAGATTGATAGAGCCAGAAGAGTTCCCAGAAGTTACCTACTACAGGACAGGCCTAACAAAGAAAATAACAGAACGCCACTAGCGGTCACCTTCAGCCCCCAACTAAAACCCCTCCAACGCATTATTAAGGATCTACAACCTATCCTAAAGGATGACCCAACACTCTCACAAGTCTTGGGAGACAGGCCAGTCCTTGCCTACAGACAGCCCCGCAACCTGAAGCAAATACTCACCAACAACCACATACCACACAACAGAACCACTAACCCAGGAACTTATCCTTGCAACAAAGCCCGTTGCCAATTGTGCCCACATATCTATTCAGGGGACACCATCACAGGGCCTAATAACATCAGCCACACTATCAGAGGCTCGTTCACCTGCACATCCACCAATGTGATATATGCCATCATGTGCCAGCAATGCCCCTCTGCCATGTACATTGGTCAAACTGGACAGTCTCTACGTAAAAGAATAAATGGACACAAATCAGATGTCAAGAATTATAACATTCATAAACCAGTCGGAGAACACTTCAATCTCTCTGGTCACGCAATCACAGACATGAAGGTCGCTATCTTAAAACAAAAAAACTTCAAATCCAGACTCCAGCGAGAAACTGCTGAATTGGAATTCATTTGCAAATTGGATACTATTAATTTAGGCTTAAATAGAGACTGGGAGTGGCTAAGTCATTATGCAAGGTAGCCTGTTTCCTCTTGTTTTTTCCTACCTCCCCCCCCCCAGATGTTCTGGTTTAACTTGGATTTAAACTTGGAGAGTGGTCAGTTTAGATGAGCTATTACCAGCAGGAGAGTGAGTTTGTGTGTGTATGGGGGTGGGGGGGATGTGAGAAAACCTGGATTTATGCAGGAAATAGCCCGACTTGATTATGTAAAGAGTTGTCACTTTGGATGGGCTAGCACCAGCAGGAGAGTGAATTTGTGTGGGGGGGTGGAGGGTGAGAAAACCTGGATTTGTGCTGGAAATGGCCCACCTGATGATCACTTTAGATAAGCTATTACCAGCAGGACAGTGGGGTGGGAGGAGGTATTGTTTCATATTCTCTGTGTATATATAAAGTCTGCTGCAGTTTCCACGGTATACATCTGATGAAGTGAGCTGTAGCTCACGAAAGCTCATGCTCAAATAAATTGGTTAGTCTCTAAGGTGCTACAAGTACTCCTTTTCTTTCTATAGAACAGGTGGAAGAACCATTTGGGCATGCATGCCCCCAGCCCTCTGAAAGTCCCCGGGGATCTCTGCTTACGGCCTGAGCTGCAGCTACACAGCCCAAGCCCACCTGAGGGTGTCAAGAGCAGAATTTTGCTCTCAAAAAGGTAATTCAAACACTGATTCATCACTTACTCTGGGAACCCATCTTTAAATTGATTGGTGAATTCCATACCATGGACCTGATTCTGATCTTTCATCCACTTGTCCACTAGACTGGTGTAAAATGTGTGAAACCAGCTAAAGGTCCTTATGGTCCTGCTTCTGCTCCCACTTAAATCAATGACAAAAATCCCACTGACTTCAATGAAAGCAGGATTAGGCCCTGTGTTTGTACCATCACTTCAGAACAACATCTGCAATGTATAAACATCATCTGGGTTTTTTCGTTTTTTTTTAAACATTACCATTGAATCATTCATAAACAGCATTTCTTACAGAAGCTGCTGCTCTGCTAGATAGCTTTACCAAATCAAAGAATCATGCTTTTGGATTGACGCATTTATCCAGGCTGATGCAATATACATAGGAAGCCTGAATTTGTAGAGTCTGTGAGAAATGTGAGACCTTTTCAACAGAACCTGCTAAATCTTATGCTTCTGTTCCAGAATTAATGTCTTTTAATGTAGATGTACAACTTGTGCAACTCTACATTGTGCTCAGTCCATTAGCAAGTTGAAAATTCATCAGACAAGGATGACTAAAAGGAAATCTTTGCGCCTTAGAGAGGAAATACACTGTTTCTGAACACTTCTTGCCATATAGCTATCTAGCAAGCTTTTCATAACGTCTGTAAGTTCCCGCCCCCCCCCCCCCCCCGTTTCTGTTACACTTAGCTAAGAGTTTGTTTTTGTTAATTGTAATGATACAATTTATTGGTATCTATTCAGATTAGCTGAGTGAAGTGGAATCATGACTCAAGAAGTGGTGAAGATTCTACATTATGGAATCTAACTTCTGAATCTAGCATTGGTTGAGCTTCAAAATTTGTGTTAAATATCATTTGTGCAGATGCCATCAGCTTTTGTTTAGGTCCCTAAATTCATTCTTTTAAAAACAAAAAGAGGTAGTGATGTGGGGATGGTTACATAGCCCAATAACAGAAATATTTTCATTTAGTTTATAACGTTAATAATCTTATTTTATTTAAATATTCTCTTACAGTATTGTGTTTTTAAACCAGCACTTGGCTAATGAATAAGAACAAGAAAAATGAAACTGACTAGAAATTACAGCGAAATTGACTTACTTGTTTTATTTTCCAAACTCAATAAAATGTACTGCAATGCACTACAAAATAAAAATGAGTAAACGGAAAATCTGGAAAGTAAATTGGATCTCAAGTGTAGGGGAGGGAATTGTTTTTTTTGGGAAGGGTGGAGGAGGGGAGTTGTTAATCCAATATGATATGAGTAATGCAGGCAAGTACGCTCTTTAAATAATGGGGCCAAATCCTGAGGTCCTCTCAGATTTTCTTCAGACATTACTCTGAAACTGCTAATTCACTTTTGTTTTGTGCAGACCCCTAGAGTCCTGAGTCCTTTGGGAATGGGCGTTAGCTCTGAGCCCACAGAGGGGTAGAGCACTGAGCCCATAGTGGGGTAAAATTGGTTCCCTTATGACCTGAGTACCCACAAGGACGGGAGACCTATAGTATGGCCCTGAAGATCCACAAGGGGGGGTATGGGTGGAGTCTTAAATTGTGCAGGTAACAGGGCCATGCCCCCAAACTGAAGGAACAGATAGATAGGAAGTAGCCCAGGGTGTCAGATTTAGATCTGTGCAGGAGGACCCTAGCAGTGTTATTCCCACAGGGCCCTGGGCTGGGACCTGGTGGAAAGGAAGGACCTAGGTCTCACCTGTGACTCCCCACTTAAGGGCAAAGGCCCAGACCCAAGTGCACACCCAGACATTCCTGGACTGGGGTCAGGAAACCAGGTATCTCTATTGTCACCCAACAGAGACAAAGGGCTGGTGGTCATGTGCGCTAATTGCGGGCTACCTGGCCCTACTGCGTGGTGGAGAATGCAGGCACTCATAGTATCCCAAGCCTGAAAGTAGGCCAGAGAAGGAGAAGAGGAAACAAATGAAGCAGAGATGGATTTTTGAGAAGCTTCTGAAGTGGGGCCTGAAGAACCAGCAGCAGAATCAAATGCTCCAGCAGCTTGCTGTCCAACAGCACGTGATTAAAGAAATGGTGGTTCCTTTTTATGTTTAGGTGGGAAAAGATGGTTACTGTCATCAGCTAATCTGTTTAGCAACCCTATGCCTATATAAGGGTGGTGCTCAGATTAATGAAGGAGATGTGGAGGGGGAGGGATAGCTCAGTGGTTTGAGCATTGGCCTGCTAAACCCAGGGTTGTGAGTTCAATCCTTGAGGAGGCCATTTAGGGATCTGGGGCAAAAATTGGGGATTGGTCCTGCTTTGAGCAGGGGGTTGGACTAGATGACCTCCTGAGGTCCCTTCCAACCCTGATATTCTATGATTCTATGTGTGACCTGCTAAGAGTCAAGTCCTTGAGAACACTGATATACCATCCCCATACCGACAGACTGGTGGAACAGTTTAATAAGACATCGAGGCAGTTCATAGCCATTGATCTCTGACACTTAGAGAGCTTGCTCCCACCTCTCCTGTTTGTCATCTGTGGGATGCCCAGGTGTCCACAGGCTTCTCTCCATTTGAATTATTGTACGGGAGGCAGCCAACGGGAATGCTGGACCACCTCCATGAAACATAGGAAGAGTGGGACTCCAGGACAACCAGTGTAGTGTGGTAAGTTATACAGCTCAGAAAAGTTGAAGATGGGATGGGGGGATTGCAAGGGGAAAACCTGCAAAGGGCACAGCACAACTAGGAGCCTTTTCCAACCACTCCCTTTGAGAACCAGCAGGTCTTGCAGGACCCTGTGCATTTGGACTTTTTGTTAAGCTACTGACTGTTTGGATTATAGGGGCCATGTCCTAAACTGAAGGAGCACATGGATGGGTAGTAGCCCAAGGTGGCAGACTTAGAAATTCTCCACAGGGAGGACCCTGCTAGTTTTACTTCCCACAGGGAAAGTACCTGGGGTGGGACCTGGTGGAGAGGGAGGGCCTGGTTCCCACTACCACTCCCCACTTTAGGGCAAAACCCCAGATGGTGGAGGCCCATATGCTCCTGGTCTGGAGTCAGAAATCAGGCACCTCTACTGCCCCTCCGCTCAATAGAGACAAGGGGCTGGAGGTCAGGTGCACTAGCCATTAGGCTTTTTGTCCCTCTGAGTGCCCTATCACAAGTTTTAAAATGGTTTAATCAGTTGAACTATTTAGAACAGATTAAACTGTTTGGCTTGTAGGGATTCAGTTTAGACTTTAGGAAAGTTGAAATAACTGAATTAAGTGAAGCTTTTTGTTTTTTAAATAGCAGCTGTGTTTGGGAGGCCTTGGGATTGGTTGGATTTAGGCGTCCTGGCATAAGTAAGGGCCCAGGTAAGGAAGGACAGATATTTTCAAGAGGAACTCCATTAAGGATAGCTGTGGGTTTGATTCTGTATGAAAGTATCAGTTGTGGCTGATACCAACGATGTACTTTGAGGGGGTGTACCAACCATAAATTTGGCCTGCAGAGGTTAATGATTGCCTGTGGGTGCAACCACCCTCAACCCGCTACATCTGCAGTAAGTGTCAAAGCTGGAGGCAGGAGCTAAAAGGCCTGAACCTGGCTCTGTTAGGTGCTGGCAAGGAAGGCAAGCCGATCTGTGGCTCTCTCTCAGTAAGAGAAGCCAGGCTGGAGTCAGGGCGCTGAGTGGGACGGCTGAAGGAGGCAGTTGGGATGAAGTGGCAGAAAGTGAGTCCTCCCAGACCCAGGACTCTGTGCTGGTGGAGGGGCCTCCAGGGAGCAGGAAGACTGCCTTGTGACGAAAGTGGAGAAAACTTTCCTCCAACAGAGCCAGCTGGGTGCTAGACAGCGCTAAGAAGCTCTACCAGGAGCCAGTGAAAGAGGTTTAGCAGGAGCAGAGCTGACGTGGGGAGGCTGGTAAGAGGCTGAGGCAAAGACCCAAGACAAAGGAAGGAAGGACGTGGTCTAGGGAGGCAAGGGGTGTTTGTAGTCAAGCCCTGACTCCCTATTCAGTGGTCCCTGGACCAGAACCCAGTGGAGAGGTAGGGCATAGGATCCCCAGCCTGCTGAGGCACAAACTCCCCTGTCAAGGGGTAAGAAGTATGGAACCCCCCTGATACCCGGGGTAAAGACTAGTGAGTCCAGTCTTGGACTGAGGGTCCAGTGTGAAGTTGAAGGACTACTAATTGGTGGGCTAGTGGTTTATCCTGGAAGGGGTCAGCCTATATAACTTGGCTAGAGGGCTTGGTCACGAGAAGCTGCCCACCACAGGTCCTGTGTAGTGTCATCAGGGGGAGCTAAAGGACACCCTGATTGGACATGGGATATCACCAGGGGGTGTGACAGCTGGTGAGTCATGGGTGCAATTATGTGTACTGTAAGAATATACAGATAGATACATATACACGTATGCACAGTGCAGGGGTTAGGGGCACAGGAGGTGAGGGGTTGGGGTGATGAGGGCACAGTGCAGGGGTTAGGGACACAGGACGGGGCAGGTGTTGGGGTGCTGGAGGAAGGCAGGGGTTGGGGTAAGGAGGCATGCACAGTGCAGGGGTTAGGGGCTCAGGAGGGAGGTGCAGGGGGTAGGAGTGAAGGGGTGCAAGGATGGGGCACAGGAGGGGGCAGGTGTTGGGAGTGAAGGGGGTGTAGAGATTAGGGTATAGGAGGGGAGCAGGCATTAGAGGTGAAGGGGCACAGTGCTGGGGCTAGGGGGGAAGGGAGGGTGGGGAGCCTGGGAAGTCTATGGGGGCCAGGGCCAATGGGGGGTACCCACGGGAGCCAAGGGCACTGAAATGCAAGTTTGCCCAAGGTGCCATTTTCCCTAAGGCCGGACCTGTTTTCCTGTATAAATTGAGCTACAGTTAAAGGAAGTCCAGCAAGCTTTCTTCTAAAACTTTTAATTTAATTAGTTTCTAGATTAGTGGAAAGGGAGAAAAAGTGAGTGAGAGAGCTAGACTGCACAGCTTACTATATCTGACATCTTTGATAGACAATAGAAGTTTCTGGAAATACCCTGGATTTATCACTCAAGTTATAATTTAATAGAAAATACTGATTATCCCCTTTCCAAAACACACTTAGACCTGTATGATGTTCTCCTTTATGGACGGCACTAAATATGGTTTCTGCAAGTTCTGAGCAGATAGAACAGTTCTGTGGATAAATGTTAAGTTAGAGAAGTGAAGTGGAGCTATTTCATGAATGGATGTGAAAACCAATGGGGCAGTTTTAGATCATCTGAGCTGGTTATAAAAAAGGATTAAAAAGCAAAGTGAAGGAGATAGCAAAAGTCACTATACAAGTGCAAAGAACTTACTTTTATATTTACCATAGTAGACTGGATCAGAGGTTATGACATCTCATCTTTATTTCAAACACACACAGCAAGTGAACTTCTGTATCCTCAGTGTGATATAACCTTGAATATCTGTACTTAGAGACTGACAGTATGAATCTGGAAAAAAAACGTATTCTAGTTATGATTTTGCAACTTGAACCTAAAATTATTTTCACTCTAGAACTGAGATGTACAATTCTGAAACTGAAACACACTACATATTTACTTTTTAAGATGTATGTAAAATTGACATGCAGCTAAGAAAATTTAGCATATATCTGCATCTAGCTCATGTAGCAGAGATTTGGCTTGCAGAACATGAGTTTCACATGGGAGACTTATGACACCACATAGAATAGAATATCAGGGTTGGAAGGGACCCCAGAAGGTCATCTAGTCCAACCCCCTGCTTGAAGCAGGACCAATTCCCAGTTAAATCATCCCAGCCAGGGCTTTGTCAAGCCTGACCTTAAAAACCTCTAAGGAAGGAGATTCTACCACCTCCCTAGGTAACGCATTCCAGTATTTCACCACCCTCTTAGTGAAAAAGTTTTTCCTAATATCCAATCTAAACCTCCCCCACTGCAACTTGAGACCATTACTCCTCGTTCTGTCATCTGCTACCATTGAGAACAGTCTAGAGCCATCCTCTTTGGAACCCCCTTTCAGGTAGTTGAAAGCAGCTATCAAATCCCCCCTCATTCTTCTCTTCTGCAGGCTAAACAATCCCAGCTCCCTCAGCCTCTCCTCATAACTCATGTGTTCCAGACCCCTAATCATTTTTGTTGCCCTTCGCTGGACTCTCTCCAATTTATCCACATCCTTCTTGTAGTGTGGGGCCCAAAACTGGACACAGTACTCCAGATGAGGCCTCACCAATGTCGAATAGAGGGGAACGATCACGTCCCTCGATCTGCTCGCTATGCCCCTACTTATACATCCCAAAATGCCATTGGCCTTCTTGGCAACAAGGGCACACTGCTGACTCATATCCAGCTTCTCGTCCACTGTCACCCGTAGGTCCTTTTCCGCAGAACTGCTGCCTAGCCATTCGGTCCCTAGTCTGTAGCTGTGCATTGGGTTCTTCCGTCCTAAGTGCAGGACCCTGCACTTATCCTTATTGAACCTCATCAGATTTCTTTTGGCCCAATCCTCCAATTTGTCTAGGACCTTCTGTATCCTATCCCTCCCCTCCAGCGTATCTACCACTCCTCCCAGTTTAGTATCATCTGCAAATTTGCTGAGAGTGCAATCCACACCATCCTCCAGATCATTTATGAAGATATTGAACAAAACCGGCCCCAGGACCGACCCTTGGGGCACTCCACTTGATACCGGCTACCAACTAGACATGGAGCCATTGATCACTACCCGTTGTGATCTACCTGTTGTGAATACTACTACATGTATCTCCACTAATTGTCTATGCCACCCAACATATTATACTTCCAATCTGAGGTCCTCTAGTTCAGCCAAGCTGTGCTCTGCTCAACAATGAAGGGAGATCGAAATTGCCTTTCTGTTCCCTTGATTCTGGAGGTAGTATACATTTAAAGCAATCTCAGGCTTGCTTTGACTTATGCCTGGATTGCATACCAGCAGCTGTTATGGACCAATGGGGTATCAGGACCGGTTGGCCATTCTCTTGGCCCTGGACATTCCCACCCTCAAACAAAAAGGGGTCGTAGGAACATGCAGAACTCCCTTCACAAAAGTATCAATAACTGAGATAAACAAGAGGATCTGGCCCTGAGGTTTTAAATCTTAAACTTCTACATGTGTATGATCTGTTCTTTAAAAGTTGTGGTTACTGTTTTTCTGACTGCTTACTGTTTTTCTGCAAGTTCAATATAAATTGTTTGCCCTTCCACTTTATCAGATTGCATTATTTTATAAAGCATGTGGGTTTTTTTTGTTTTTGTTTTTTTAAAGCTCCTGCTAAAGTGTAAAGGTTGAAATTGTACATAGCTGACTTTCATTGAGGTAATATTCCTCCAAAAACATCCATTAAAGCTCTGAGTAGCTGACATTGACTGACATCAATATCCCAAATAAGAAAGTAAACTAAGTCTATTACAACTGTATAAGGTCACTAGCTGCTTTTTCATGTAGCAGATATATTTATCAGTAAAACACATTATATCTCTTCCTGCTCTTGACCTGAACTAAAGAACCAACAGACTCACATTAGTGTGTGAGTAATCCTTGGTATCAATGTGTATATTTCTTGATTCTCATTCAGTTCCTATCACAGAACAGCCTCATTGAGACACATCCTTTCTCACAAAGACAATTGTAAGAGGAAGGGGGTCTCTGGATATTTTACTCATAATAGGGTTGCAGAACAATATGGGAGAACTTTCATTATAACTTTTCATAGTACTCAATACAGCTTCCCTGGCTATCTTTGTCTTAGCTTGCATAATAAGAGTTCTGTAACTGGACAGCATTCACACAACCACCAACAATTTAAGCCTAGTGGCTGCCATATTTTGCAAATTGCATAGTCACCAGTGAACTTCGTTGCTAAATCTGTTGTTCGATTTAATCCAGATTCTCTGACTCTGTTGACATCCCATTTAATTTCTTTGGGTGAAATTCTATCTTGCACAGACCAGCAAAAGATCAAGGAACTAACTAAGTCTTAATTTAACCCAGTGGGATTTTAATGGTGAATTGACCTTGAACTGGTTCTCTTCGTAGCAGTACATTTTAACCAATGATTTCAATGGCATTGTATTGGTATAAATACTGCAGACTTTGGCCTCTTGGCATTAGTTCAGTTTATGGAGCCATACTGGCATTTTTTTTCTTTACAGCAGATTTCATCTTACTATCTTTGTGCGCATAGCTATATTGTATGGTTAATAAAACAGAAGATTAAGGACTAAAAAGGTGGATACTGAAAGCTAAAATCAGTTATAAGCCAAATAGCTGGGAGGAAGAACTTATTCAGAAAAATGTGAATGATGATTTGGGAATCATTTAAGAATGCCTTAGTTGTCCAAAAACCTACTATTCCACCAATTGAGGAAGAAAAGGCTATGTTTGTTTAAAAAAACAACCTGGTTTAAAGGGTGAATGAAGAAGGGGCATTCCTGCAAACATGCACATACATGCTTGAATTTAAGCACATAATTTGTCTCACTGACACTAATAGGACTACTCATGTCCTGTTAAAACTCCTCAGGAGTCCCTAGATGAATCACTCTTACTGGGTGCTGTTAGCAATCGCTAAGGCCATGTCTACACTACAGACTTAAGTTGACGATCATAAGCCGTTTTAATTACATCGGTTGTGCATGTCTACATAATGCTCCTTGTGTCGACAGAGCATCTCCACAATCAGTGCTCTTATATCAACAGAGAATGTTGCATTGTGGGTAGCTATCCCACTGTGCAACTCACCACCACCCTCTGCCACTGGGAACAGATCGCAGTGCCTCGAGGGGGCGTGCTCACTATTTTATGATGCACCGTCCCATCATTCTGTGGGCTTCTGATTTCATTTTGTGCTGTTTTTGAACAGCCCTTTTAAACTGTGTGCCTGCCCTCTCTGCCTGAAAGCATGGGTCCTGAACTGCTGATCAGTCTGGCAATGTGTGTTATGAACACAGTGTGGCTGGTCCTGCAGTATTTAGTGAGCTGCAAAACAAAGTGAATCGGTGGAGCCTGCCATGGAAAGAAATAATTAAAGATTGCCACTGGCATTCATGGAATGGCTGCATACAGTGGACCATCGGTACTGGGCTTGGGAAACAAGCACTGAGTGGTGGGATCGCTTTGTGATGCATATATGGGATGACGAGCAGAACTTTTGGATGCGCAAATTCACCTTCCTGGAACTGTGTGTCAAGCTTGCCCCAGCACCATGGCACAAGGACACCAGAATTAGAGCTGCCCTCACTGTGGAAAATTGAGTGGCAATCGCTGTTTGGAAGCTGGCAACTCCAGACTGCTGCCAGTCAATCGTGAATCATTTGGAGTTGGAAAGTCTACCCATAAGGGTTGCGGTGATAAAGTGTGCAGGGCCATTAATTGCCTCCTGCTACAGAGGTCTGTGACTCTGGGCAATGTATGGGAAATAGTGGATGGCTTTGTGGCAATGAGATTCCTTAACTGTGGCAGGGCAATAAACTGGAACGCATATCCCAATCTTGGCCCCAGACCATCTTGCAACGGAGTACATCAACCAAAAGGGTTACTTCTCCATGGTGTTGCAGGTGCTGGTGGATCACCGGGGCCATTTCACTGACCTCAGTGAAGGGTGGTCAGGGAAGGTGCATGATGCACACATCTTTAGGAGCACTGGGCTGTGTAGAAAGTTGCATGCTGGGACTTTTTTTCCAGATCAGAAGATTCCATTGGGGAATGGGAAATGCCCATAGTGATCCTGGGAGACCCCGCCTAGCCTTTGCTCCTGTGGCTTATGAAACCTTATGCTAGGAACCTTGACAGCAGCAAGGAGTGCTTCAACAACAGGCTCAGCAGGTTCTGAATAACCATTGGATGTGCCTTTGGCTGATTGGTAAGATCACTGGTGCTGCCTTTTTGGCAGGTTATATCTCAATGAGGAAAATATTCCCATGGTCATAGCAGCCTGCTATACTCTGCATAACATTTGTGAAGCAAAGGGGGAAAAGTTTCCCTAGGGGTGGAACACTGAAGTTGATGGTCTGGCTGCTGATTTTAAGCAGCCAGATACCAGGGAAACTAGAGGGGCACAGTGGGGGGCTATTCAAATCAGGGAAGCTTTGAAGGAGCATTTTGAACATGATTCCCAGTAATGTCTTTGTGATGCATTCAGACAGGCAATGTTTACTTGCCACCCTGGATAACCCCTGTAGGCTTACTGAGCAAATATTCCTGCCTATAGTCACCGTTTGAATTTTAGCACCAACTAATGTGTGTACGACACAGACTCATTTTATTTCAAATAATAAAGTTTAATAGCAAGACAAAACACATTTTTTTTTTGTCAAACAGGGCACATGGCAATGATGAGCAGTCTCTCAGTTATGGCTCTCAGAGCTGTGTGTAACTCCAGCTTTCATTTTGAAACCTTCCCTAGGGGTGGAGTGCAAGAGGTACTGCAAGGGACCAGGAAGATGTGAGGAACGTGGTGGGGGAGTTTGGGGAGGGCATGGAATGGAGTTAGCCTCTCTTGCCTTCTGGTATGTCTGTCTCAGCTTCTTGATCTTATCATGGCACTGCTGCATGTCTCTTTTGTGCCCCTTCTCCTGAATGACACTAGCAATCAGCCCGTAGATATCAAAGTTCCTACGGCTGGATTGGAACTGCAACTGCGCAACCTCCTCTCCCAAAAGATCCAACAGCTCTGGTGTACTCCATGTGGGAGCGGATCTGCTGTGGCAAGCCAGCCTGGTCAGCTGGGAAGAGGCTATGTGAACTGTCCGCAGACGGCAACTTTCCAAAGTGCTCCGGGGTGCTCAACCTCCGGCTCTGCCCCAGGCCCCGCCCCCACTGCACCCCTCCTCCCAAGGCTCCACCCCCACCCCGCCTCTTCCTGCTCCACTCTCCCTGCCCAGTTCCGCAGTGTGCCGCATCCTCCCTCCTTCCTCCCCCCCCACCCACAGAGTCACATGCACGCTGAAAAACAGCTGATTGTGGCATGCGGAAGGCCTGGGAGGGAGAGGGAGGCGCTGATCCATGGGGCCCACTGGCGAGCAGGAGGCACTGGAGTTTAGAGGGAGCTGATGGGTGGCTGATGGTGGGTCGGCACCTATGGAACTGTCCATGCCGAGAAAACAGAAAGAGGAACTTCAAAAATTCCCGGGCCTTTAAACAGAGGAGGGGCGCATACCTGTTTATCTTCAGGGCAGCTGAGTTCAAACTGCTGACCAGAGCGGTCATCATGGGCATTGTGGGACACTTCCTGGAGGCCAAGTGCAGGGTCTACATTGATGCTGCGTCGCTCTAACTATGTCACAGAAAGTGCTCTGGCTCTCGTCGGGGTGGTTTTATTAGGTTGGTGTAGCAGGGGAGTTACATTGTCAGGAGGAGCATTTCAGTGTATACACCTCAACTGTTTTGTCGTGGAAGCTGACTTTTTTGACAAAACTGTGTAGTGTAGATGAGGCCTTAGCCACACATCCTGTTGCCTCTATCTTCAACACCAATGTTGTGCTCTGAAACCATTATTACCCCTTTCCAAATGATATCAGAATGTCAGGACCTTGTCAGTTGGCTTCTGTTGGAGGAGAAACCAGTGGCACAGAATCTGGGTATATTCTAAGCATAATTTGCTTCAATTACATGGCCAGGGAGCAACTCTACATCAAGAACTGACTCTCATCAAGATTTTAAGGCAAAGAGCAAACTTTCCTCCTGCTTTCTCTGCTTCCTCTCTCCGAAAGCAGCCTTTACACAAATATTCTTGCACAATCAAAAGTAATAACACAAGCATTTTTTCCCAGACCAAAAACTTGCTTGCATGCTAAGAACTTGAAGACTAGGTGTAACAGCACCACATGGTAACACCTGCTATATTATGCTGTGACTAGTAGTAATAAAGGCCTTGACATGGCAGTTTCTTAAGGTGATCAGAGTAGTCTAAAGAAAAGATTGGCTATGAATTACCTTTCTAACTGACCAGAAGAAGGCGTGAAAGCTTTATAGCAACAATTTTAAAAGAAAATACTGTGATTCTTACATGTTTGTTACCTTGCTTCTATTTAAGAAGCACAGTGAAATTCCTTTTCAAGGATGAATCACCCTGAAGCAGTTTACTTTGGCAAAGAAGGAAACACCAACAAACAAGTATGGGTTTTTTTAAAGGGAAAACTATTTTTGAACTATTATTCCCTTCATGTATTTTTCTTTCAGTCAACCTTTAGATGAAGGTTCTCAGTGCTAAATGTGACCTTACACCTAGAAAACCAAAAAAAGGATATTAAGAACTAACCCATTGGTCCACATAAAAGCAAATATGATACACATTCACCTCTGATCTATGATTCTGACATTACCTACTCAGAGAATATAAACAAGTTGCCATTATTTTTCCCATATTTCATCCTCTCACAATAGAATGAGCTGTATATGATATTAAAATGACTTCTAACCTCATGTAGTCTGAAAGTGAAATATTGGATTGTTCCATGATACAGCATCAGGAAATCTATATTCTCTTGTTGATATGCTGGGGGTTTGAATGCATAATTACAGAACAGAGCTGATAGCAGGATAGAGCCCATAATATGTACTAAAAATAAATGTCAACTGAATTTCATTTTCCTTCTGATTGCTTTATTCTATAGTTATTTATAGTTCTATAGTTATTTTATTTTGTTTTCTTATGTTTCTATAGTTATTCTATAGTTATAGTTATTTTAGTTTGTTTTCTTGTGTTTACTGCTGACCCCAAACCTCACTGAAAATGAGATCATTCTATAATTTCATTTTGCAAATACCAGTTGAGACATTATTGTTTCATCTGGTTCCCAAGAATAAAGAGGGACCTACAATTTACGGATGAACGATATCGGTCTTGTGTTTAAACCTCTGTTCAAAACTTTAAAAATCTATTAAAAGGTACAGTTCAATAACTTTACTATAGAAGCTAGCCCTATTTAGGAGTTATTTTCCTTTTTCTGTGGGGGTTATGACATGGGGAGTTGATCACCCTGCCAAAATTATTGGCTATTCCCTAGCCACCAATCTCTTTCCACCCAACAGAGGAATATGTGAAACATTCCACATATAATTCAAGAGGACACAGTTTGTTACTTTAAGTGTAACATGATATTTTTAGGACTAAACACACAACTCGTAACTCACAAAATATATGTCCATGTGATCATTTAGATTGGAACGTTTTCACTGTGGTCTGTTTTAGGTATTTGAGGAACTATTCTATAGGCACCATTCTCAGATTATCTGGGTTCTGGCTGCACATACACATGCTCACTACGAGCTCTCTGTTGAAGAAAAAATAATGTGTATGTATGTACATATAAGAATGCTGAGGTAGAGGCATCTGTCCACTAATAAAAATTTGAAAAAATGTAAAGAACTGGATACAGGTAGTAGCAAGCTTTCTATACTGGATACAGGTAGTAGCAAGCTTTCTATACCAATATCCCTCCAGTCTGAACTTGAGAGAGAGTCTCAGGGTGGGGAAGAGTAATTCAGAACTCACTCTCTCTGCTGAGCTATTAACCAGAGTGTTTGGTTTCTGCCAGTTGTGGTAGTGGTTTTTGTGATATGGTTACTTATCCATGGGGAGTTGAAGTGAATTAATCAAATAGCCATCAACTGGTATTAGCTTCTGATCATTACTAAGCTGGTCTGGATTTGAACCAGAAATGTAGCAGGCTCTACATTTCATTAACAATTCTTAACCCATCCATTACCCTCCCCTTGGGCCCCCCCCCATGTTTTTTACTAAGCTGGGCCAACAAAAAGTAGGTCCTTCCTAAAAATTCTTTATAAAATCTTATTTACAGTTGATAAAGTACTTGGCAATTTCAAAGGCATCTGGAAGCTTAAATGATGGATGGTTACAGTTAAAAAAAACCCCCATAAACAGCTGTGGCAGAGAAACTACTGTAGCAAAGACAATGGTCATTATATGGCTGTGCACCCACATAAATTGTGACATAATTGCACCCCAGCACCTAAGTTCTCATTTTAAAAAGATTGAGGGCATACTCTACCATTTGGTTTCAAATAAGGTAGTTAATGTTTACCCAAAAGATAAGGAGTTATTACAAACATTTTTGGGTCTGGATAATTTTGTAGGAAAATACATACCTAGCCTAGCAGAAGAAACAACAAATCTAGGGTCTTTACTCTGTAAAAATAATCAGTGGAGATGGGACTGTCAAAATCAATAAGAATATAAGCATCTTAAGCAACTAACAAAAACAGCTCCAGTACTAAAATGATTTGATAATAACACAGATGTACAAAATTGTCTTCAGGTGCATCCAAACGCTGCCTAGGAGCAGTTCTATTACAAACGAATGGTAATCTTTGGAAACCAATTCCTTATGCATCTAGAACAGTGGTGGGTAACCTGCAGCCCGCGGGCCGCAGGTTGCCCACCACTGATCTACAGCCATGCCCAAAATGGAATGTCAGTATGCTCAAATAGAAAAAGAGGGTTTGGCATTAGTTTTTGCACCCAAACTATTTCACATATTTATATATAGTAGACAGAGATCATAAACCATTCGTTAATATTTCAAAAAGGAAACTGACAGACATGCTGCCTCGGTTACAAGGATTATTTTTTTAATTGTATCTATATGATTTAAAATTAGAACATCAGCTAAGCAAATCGTTAGCGGTCGCTGATACATTGGTTACATCATAAGCTCTAGAAAGAGTAACAGAAGATGATGTGGTATATGTAGATGTACTTAAAAATAATTCCTATATCAGAGCATAGGAAGAAATTTTACAAGCAACTAAACAGGGTGAGAATTTACAATAGGTTATTACAGCTATTGAAAAAGGATATAATAAAAAATTCTACCAAAAGCCATATAATCATTTTATTCAAGATGTATCAGTAATTGAAGGTTTCAGAGGAACAGCCGTGTTAGTCTGTATTCGCAAAAAGAAAAGGAGTACTTGTGGCACCTTAGAGACTAACCAATTTATTTGAGCATGAGCTTTCGTGAGCCACAGCTCACTTCATCAGATGTGTACCGTGGAAACTGCAGCAGACTTTATATACACACAGAGAATATGAAACAATACCTCCTCCCACCCCACTGTCCTGCTGGTAATAGCTTATCTAAAGTGATCAACAGGTGGGCCATTTCCAGCACAAATCCAGGTTTTTGAAGGAATTCCATTTAAAGGTAATATAGTAGTAATTGCTCTAGGATTAACAGCAGAGATGTTGAAATACATACATTTTAGACATAGAAAAATATAAATATAGAGCAAGGGAGGTTCTGTATTGGCCACAAATGAACCAAAACATAGAGGATTATATAAAAATGTGACATATATTTTCGACATAGAAATGCTCAGTCCAAACAATTTGATACTTATTCAAGAAAACCTAAGACCTTGATCTAAAATAGGTTTAGATCTATTTGAATGTAAAGAACTAGGGCTGACAAGTGATTAAAAAATTAATCATGATTAATCACGTGATTAAAAAAATTAATCACAATTAATTGTGCGATTAATTGCACTATTTAACAATAATAGAATATAATTTATTTAAATATTTTTGGATGTTTTCTACATTTTCAAATATATTGATTTCAATTACAACACCGAATACAAAGTGTGCAGTGTTCACTTTATATTTATTTTATTACAAATATTTGCACTGTAAAAAACAAAAGAAATAATATTTTTCAATTCACCTAATACAAGTACTGTAGTGAAATGTCTTTATCATGAAAGTTGAATTTACAAGTGTAGAATTATGTACCAAAAATAACTGCATTCAAAAATAAAACAACGTAAAACTTTAGAGCCTACAAATCCACTCAGTCGTACTTCTTGTTCAGCCAATCGTTCAGACAAACAAGTTTGTTTACATTTGCAGGAGATAATGCTGCCCGCTTCTTGTTCACAATGTCACCTGAAAGTGAGAACAGGTGTTCGCATGGCACTATTGTAGCCGGTGTCGCAATATATTTACATGCCAGATGTGCTAAAGGTTCATATGTACCTTCATGCTTCAACCACCATTCCAGAGGACATGTGCCCATGCTGATGATGGGTTCTGCTCAATAACAATCCAAAGTAGTGCATACCAATGCATGTTCATTTTTATCATCTGAGTCAGATGCCACCAGCAGAAGGTTGATTTTTTTTTTTTGGTTGTTCAGGTTCTATAGTTTCCGCATCGGAGACTTCTGAAAGTATGCTCCACTCCTTGTCCCTCTCAGATTTTGGAAGGCACTTCAGATTCTTAAACCTTGGGTCAAGTGCTGAAGCTATCTTTAGAAATCTCACATTGGTACCTTCTTTGCGTTTTGTCAAATCTACAGAAAAAGTGTTCTTAAAACGAACAACATGTGCTGAGTCATCATCCGAGACTGCTATAACATGAAATATATGGCAGAATGCAGGTAAAACAAATGGAGACATACAATTCTCCCCCCAGGAGTTCATTCACAAATTTAATTAATGCAGTATTTTTTTAATGAGCATCATCAGCATAGAAGCATGTCCTCTGGAATGGTGGCCGAAGCATGAAGGGACATATGAATGTTTAGCATATCTGGCACATAAATACCTTACAATGCCAGCTACAAAAGTCCCATAAGAACTCCTGTTCTCCCTTTATGGTGACATTGTAAATAAGAAGTGGGCAACATTATCTCCCGTAAATGTAAACAAACTTGTTTGTCTGAGCAATTGGCTGAACAAGAAGTAGGACTGAGCAGACCTGTAGGCTCTAAAGTTTTACAATGTTTTGTTTTTGAGTGCAGTTGTGTAACAAACAAAAAAAATCTACATTTGTAAGTTGCACTTTTCACGATAAAGAGATTGCACAACTGTACTTCTATGAGATGAATTGAAAAATACTATTTCTTTTGTTTATCATTTTTACAGTGCACATATTTGTAATAAAAATAATAATATAAAGTGAGCAATGTACACTTTATATTCTGTGTTGTAATTGAAATCAATATATTTGAAAATGTAGAAAACATCCAAAAATATTTTATAAATTTTAATTGGTATTCTATTGTTTAACAGTGCGACTAAAACGGCGATTAACCGCGATTAATTTTTTTAAATCACAGTTAATTTTTTGAGTTAATCGCATGAGTTAATTGTGATTAATTGACAGCCCTAAAAAGAACATACATAGGTTATAGTTCTTGAGTATTTTTTGCATTTTGCATTTTTTGCATCCTGAAATATGTCTGCTAGAAAACATGTGCCAGACAAGTCATTAATGAAATTAAATCAATTTTTGCAAGACATTGGATTCCCAATATGGTCATGACTGATCATGGACCTCAATTTCACAGGCGAGTTAAAAAATTTCACCGTAGCATATGATTTTAAACATTACCTCAAGTCCAGGTTACCCACAATCTAATGAGCTAGTTGAAAATGGTGTTAAAATTGTTCAAGGATTACTAACGAAAGCTGACGAAATAAATACTGATTTATATTTGGCATTATTAAATTATGGAACATTGCCATTACAACAAGGCTTATTACCTGCACAGTTTTTGTTTAACAGAAAGCTCAGAAACAGATTACCTATGTTTTTTCAAGAAGGTAATAAGGAAAGGAATAAGTATAAATATCAGCTAAGTTTCTATCAAAAGAATTATAATGACAGAGGATCACATGAACTACCTTTTTTGGAACCAAATGATAGAGTATGTATCTAAAATGGTAGCAATTGGGCTCAGAAAGCCACTGTAACAAAAGAGGTAGCACTCAATCTGATGATGTCATTGACTATGTTTAAGTGTATAGATGAAATCAGAGACATTTACAATTGTTACTTGCAAGACCTGACTCAGATGACAGAAGAAATTATATAATGCAGCAAGAAAATGACACCAGTCCTCTAAATAGTGAGAACAACTTCAATAATACAGCAAATATAGAAGTTAAATGGTCACTGCCTCAAAGGAGACCTGTTAAGATTTATAGACAGCTATTAAGATAATTCTGATATATACAAATAACTGTGTGCTTAAACAAATTAACAGAAAGGAGATGTGGTATTACTGTGGCTTCAAGAGAATTAGTTGAATCTTTAGGATGTGGGACCTGACAGCTGGAGGAGGCAGTTGGTTTTAGGCTGCTAGATTGAAAGGAGTTGAGATGCTCACTTGGTAAGGCAACTTCCATCTTTTCATATGCTGTGTATTTATACCTCCCTACTGTATGTTCCACTCCATGCATCTGATGAAGTGGGTTTTAGTACACGAAAGCTTATGCCCAAATAAATTTGTTAGTCTCTAAGGTGCCACAAGGACTCCTCATTGTTTTTGCTGATCTAGATTAACATAGCTACCACTCTGAAATCTGTAGATATGTTAACTAAGTATCTATTAAAGACACTCATTAAATAGCTAGCAATGAATTATTAAAATTAGTGGATTACATGAATATAAAACAACACCGGTGAGGTTTCCTGGTTGAGGGTTGGAGCCCTCTTATGTCTGGGGAATTTAGGATACCCTGGTTTAGGGTTAGGGTTGGGACAGTTAGGCCTCCCCTGATGAAGGTTAGGGTAGAGTCAATAGATCCCCAAGCAAGGTTTAGGACTGAGTCTGGTATTCCTCTGTGGCCTAGGGTTGGAGCAGTTAAGTTACTTTGACCTAGAGTTATGTTGGGTCAGTTAGGCTTCCTGTGCCGAAGGTTAGGGCTGGAGTCAGTAGGGTACCCTGACTTAGGCTTAGGGCTGAGGCCAGTACCCCTGCCTAGCCTAAGGTTAGGGCTGGGGCAGGTAGGGCTCCCTAGATGAAGTTTAAGCTGGAGTTGTTACAGTTCCCTGACCTAGGTTCATGGCTGGGGCTGGTACCCCACATTACAGGGTTACCAAGTCTAGTCTATACCCCAGCTTGTAACCAGTAACCCATTTAATGCACTGAACCTCAAGAGTCCACACAGAACTGGCACAAATGATCTCTGTCTCCACAGCTCCCTGCAGTAAATCCAGCCATGCCAGTCTGCTGCAGGAAGCTTGTACTTTATCCAATGCTCTCAGCAGGTATATGCAGCCTTTTATTAGTCACCTGGCAAACAGAATCTGAATGTTCTTAGGTTACCATAGAGAAGCAAAGGCTAAGACAGTTCAGACTGCCAGAGCTCCACGAGCCATATTGCTGATTCCTTTATTGCCAGGTATGTGCACTGAATTGTAAGTGTGTCTACCCAACATTTTGGAGCCCCCAGCCTGGGTCAACAGACTTGGGTTAGCAGGACTCGTGCTAGAGCTCTAAATATAGCTGTATGGAGAGTGCTTCAAAGTTGCGGCTTGGACTGGAGCTCTGCCTCTGAGGCCCACTCCCCACCCCACCTAGGCTTCATAGCCAAAACTCCAGCCTGAGCCACAACTTTGAAGCAGTCTGTATAGCTGTTTTTAGAGCAGTAGCATGAGTCTGATGACCCACTGGGGGCTCCAAAACACTGGCTGGACAGCCTCTGTGAGTTTATCTCTTAATAGAGCCACCTCACACTCTTTTGTCTTTGTTTTCTGGACACAATCGTGCTGTGTTCACATGTTTGGCTGCCTCTGCAGCTAGCCATTGTCCCTGTAGTCTTCCTTTCAAAGGTGTTGATTCCAGCCCAGGCAGTCCTAGCAGCTATGTCACAAATATCTAGCCTGATTTCCCATGTTCTAGGAAGAAAATCATTCCCCCCCCTCAGTGGGCAGTGATGCCAAAGTGATAGGAGGAGAATCATACAGATAGCTCATAATGTGATTGCAGGAAACCTTTGGTGCAGGAGGGCTGCTAGGTTATCATGGCCTATGGGTAGGCCTCACTCACAGAAGATTAGGGCTGGAGTTGGTAGGGTTCCCTCCCTGACCTAGTTTTAGGGATGGGGCTCGTACCCCTCCCCAGCCTAGGATTAGGGTTGAGGTTGGTAGGGCTCCCCATTATAGGGTTGGGGTAGTTAGAGCTCTCCAACCTAGGGTTATAGTACTTGGGGTACCCTGGCCTAGCAGTAGGGTTGGGGTAGTTAGGCCTCCTTTGCCCAGGGTTAGAGATTGGGACAGGTAGAGGTCTATGAGCTCCCACTTGAATCCTATGCCAGAGTGCTCCCCAGCCTATGGTTAGTGTTGAGGCAGTTAGGTCTCCCCAGCCTAGGGGCAGGGTTTGGGGTGATAGTGCTTCCTAGCCTAGGGTTAGGGGAGGGGCAGTTAATTCACTTCAGCCTGGGGTTAAGGTAGGGGCAGCTAAGGCTCTACAGCCTAGGGTTGGGTTGTGGCATTTGGGCTCCTCAGCCTAGGGTTAGGGCTGGAGTCAGTAGGGCTCGCCGGACTATTGTTATAGTTGGGGCAGTTAGGCCACCCTGACATAGAGTTAGGGTTTGAGGTTATTAGATCTCCACAGACTAGGACTGGGGTTAGTAGGGCTCCCTGGTGTATGGTTAGTTTGGGCAGCTAGGGTTGGAGTTACATTTAGTATTGGGTCAGTTATGGGGGGCAGTTAAGGCTCTCCAGCCTAGATTTAGGGCTTGGGCCAGTAGGGCTCCCTAGTTTATGATTATGGCCTGTAAGGGTAGGTCTACTCTGCAGCTGGGGATGCATCTCCCAGCCCTGGAAGACAGGCTCATGCTAGCAGGACTCAACCGCTTAGGCTTGAGAGTCCAAACTGCGGCCTGAGCTGCAAAGTCCACACTGCTAGGGTGAGTCTGTCTACCCAGAACGAGAGGCTTGCTCCCAGCTGCAGTGTAGATGTACCCTGGGGCTCCCTGGCCCAGGGTTAGGGCTGAGGCAGTTAGTGCACCTCAGCCTTGGTTAGCGCTGGGAGCTAGTAAGGCTCCCTGGCCTAGCTTAGGGCAGTTAGGGCACCGTGATCTTTGATTAGAGTTGGGGGCATTTATATCACTCCTTGGCTTAGTGTTAAGATTGGGCAGTTAAGACTTCCTGCCTAATATTGCCTGCTGGGCCCAGTCTGTCAGGTGTGATCTAAAGCTACACAAAATGGGCAGCAGGTATGTGCAGAAGGGGTTTGAATTTGGGTCTCCTACCTCTCAGGCCCTAAATGCTGTAGTATTGGTTATGTTTTGGGGGATGTGTCTCAATCTGTCCTTCTGAAGCTGTTCCACTGTGTATAAATCATTACTGCTGGAGCTAGCTGACTGAAATCTGGATCTCCCACCTTCGTGCCCTACCCACTGAGTATAGAGTCATTCCAGTTCTCTCACTGACCACTTAATTATTTAAAGAGAGTGCAACAAATTCAGCAGGAGAGATTGAGGGAGCCAGGCCCTAGAATAACCCCTATCCTTGTGGTTACAGCACTCATCTGGGAGATGAGAGACTTAAATTCAGATCCCTTCTCCACCTCCGGCAGAAGGGGGAAGTGAACCTGGGTTTCTCACACGGTGGGTGACTGCATTGACCAGTTTTCAGAGTAACAGCCGTGTTAGTCTGTATTCGCAAAAAGAAAAGGAGTACTTGTGGCACCTTAGAGACTAACCAATTTATTTGAGCATGAGCTTTCGTGAGCTACAGCTCACTTCATCGGATGCATACCGTGGAAACTGCAGCAGACTTTATATATACACAGAGAGGAGGTATTGTTTCATATTCTCTGTGTATATATAAAGTCTGCTGCAGTTTCCACGGTATGCATCCGATGAAGTGAGCTGTAGCTCACGAAAGCTCATGCTCAAATAAATTGGTTAGTCTCTAAGGTGCCACAAGTATTCCTTTTCTTTTTGCATTGACCAGAAGGCTGTTAGGGTGGCACTTTCTCCCTTTTTCTTGAAAAAGGACTGACCTGGGTTAATTCCAGAAGAGAGTGGTTGGGGATCCCAAATGAATATAGGCAACTAACTCCCTTTGAGGGGAGACAGTGAGGCAGCCCCCTTTTCTTCAGCATTTCCTACTGGCTAATTTAGGCAGCTCTCTGCTCAGTTTGCTAGCTTTTGTGAATCTAGGGTGACCAGACAGCAAATGTGAAAAATAGAGACAGGGGTGGGGGGTAGCAGGAGCCTATATAAGAAAAAGACCCAAAAATCAGGACTGTCCCTAAAAAATGGGTACATCTGGTCACCCTATATGAATCCCACCTTTAGACACCTAACTCTCTCTCCATGTGGGAACCTGGGTGCCCACAATTTAGGGCTGTGAATTTCACTAGGTGCCAAGGCACCTAAAAGTTAGGTGTAACAACCCTGATCATCGCAGTGCCTAAATCCCCCTTGTGAATCCCACCCCATAAGCATGGCACTTCCTAATACTTGAGTGCTTTACTCTGCAATCATGATGTTTGTGGTAGTGTGTGTGTGTAAACAGTGAATGTTTCAAGGAGCTTTCCATTATGTTCGTGTTTCACTATCTTGGTTCTCTAAATGAGTGTTCATTCTTCCCCCAGCAACTATTTATTTTGTGTTACCGAAGTGGCTAGGAGCCCTAATCTTAGCCGGGCACCCCAGCGCTGTGATCTGTATTTACCCTGGATACATTTTTCCCGCCATTTCTAATCACTGGGGGAAGAGCCTCTGTAGACAGCCAAGGAGGCGGGAGGAGCGGACTCCAACGGGGCATCTCCGCACGCCCAGCCACGGAGCCAGGCACTGAGCAGCTCCGCAGCCGTGGGGAGGCGGGGCGAGGGGAGCGGGGAGGCTCCCACAGGCGGCCCGGAGCTGCTTTACGGCAGGGTTGGGTCCTCCCTGCCTCTTCCTGTTGTGAAGCCGGTTCCTATGGCCGCTGCCCTCCCTGCTCCCCGCTGGCTCCCGGCAGCAGCCGCCCTGCTGTGGGCGTGCTGCGGCTCGGCGGCGACTGACGGGATCCAGGTAGGGGAGCTGGGGGGAAGCGCGTTGGGCCGCTCAGCACCGCCCCTGGCCCCACTGGGGTGACTTGCGCTCCAGGCCCGTGGGCTGCCCGGGCCGTGTCGATGGACCTGCCCTTGCATTGACTCCACGCACGGGGGCGGCTGCTGTGCTGGGGAGGGATACGCCGCTGCAGCCCCCACTGCAGCGTTGCGGGAGGGGCTATAACCCTGCCCACCCCTTCCTCTACCCCGTGTGTGTAAAGTTCTGCCAAACCCCATCAGATCTGTCTCCTGCGTCCTGGGAGGCTGGAGCTTCTTATTTATTTGTGATTCCCTATTTCTTGCTCTAAAATTCCCTTTAAACCTCTAGATACCTTGAGCTGCCCTCAACCCTTTCTAGCCCAAGCACTGAAGGAGAATCGCTGCCTGTCTTGTTTTTCATTATTTGCTTTCTTCTCCTATGCCTGAGCTTGGAAATCCTCCCAGTTGACCAACTCTCACAGTATGAATACACAGATTTATGTAAAAGTACACCTTAAGCTTATAAAAGATGGAAATAACTGATTCTAAAGAACTAGGGGGCACCAAATTAATAGGCAGCAGGTTTAAAACAAACTAAAGGAAGTATTTCTTCGCACAATGCACAGTCAACCTGTGGAATTCTTTGCTAGAGGATGTGGTGAAGGCCAAACCCTGTAACAGGGTTCAAAAAAGAACTAGATAAATTCATGGAGGATAGGTCCATCAATGGCTATTAGCCAGGATGGGTGGGGATGGTGTCCATAGCCTCTGTTTGCCAGAAGCTGAGAATGATTGAAAGGGGGTGGATCACTTGATGATTAGGTGTTCTGTTCATTCCCTCTGGGGCACCTGGCATTGGCCACTGTTGGAGGACAGGATACTGGGCTAGATGGACCTTTGGTCTGACCCAGTATGGCAGTTCTTATGTTTTTATATGCACCATGTCTTGTTTAAACTGTATAATAAGTATAAACAACTAATTCAGCTGCATCAGAATTAATTTTCAGATTTGTTTGCACGTACCAGTTCTCTTTGAATAGAGAAAATAATATAGGGAGGGTTTTTTTTAATAATCCTTTTGAGTTATTTGCCATTTGGGGTTCTCAGTTTCCAGTAAACTGTTTTTGTTTGGTTAAACATACAAGAATAATATTGTTCACTTTTGTGATCAATCCAGATATATTGTGGTTAATTTGGGTATGTGTTGCATGTGAATTTTTCAGAGCTTTATGTTTTTATAAACTGAAGGAGTTAATCAAATATTGTCCCTTGATCGGGAATCGTTACGATTTTGCCTTTTTCATGTTTCAGTAATTATACTTTTTTACATACAGCTCACTTTAAATTAAGATATGATGTTTATAGTTTAATGTGAATCCCATATTAACATTTTGATAAAGCAGAAAACTTTACTGTCAAATGATTTCTATAATGCACAGTTAACAAGATTAATAAAATGTGACAAAACTGGTAATGGAAATAAGATCAAGCATTTTAAATACACTAATTTTAGAACCTTGTAAAGTTACCCTTCAGAGCTGCAAAGAAGAGCTCTGTGTAGATCAAAAGTTTGTCACTTTCAGCTACAGAAGTTGTTCCAAAAAAGATATTACTTCACCCACCTTGTCTCTCTAATATCCTGGGACCAATACAGCTACAACAACACTGCATAAAGCGATTTTCATTGTTTATTAATCATTGTACTTGCTTCTACGTTAGAAGGTCCAGCATAATCTGGTCTTTACTTTAAAACTGCTTTAAATGTGTGGGATTTTTTATTTTCCTATCTGGTATTCTTTAAGGGCGTGGGGACAGTGAAAGGAAAAACTTATCCAAGGTTCTTCACTTTAAGGAAGGTTTGAGGGCTGATGAAGCATTTCATCTGTTCCTAGGGGTGTTCTCTAAAATAGAACAATATGTTTGGGGGGGTATTTTAAAAATTAAATTAACAGAGCCTATCACTCTATTCTTCCATTTGCTTTAGCACAGGATAGATTTTGAATGCTTAAATCACCTTCCATATTTTTTTTTTAGCCTGGATTCAGGTGATTTGTGGAGTCATTGTTTAACACGTGATTAGAGACTTGTAAACAGAAAGATTCTGGGATTTTAATCTTTCCCAGATATTGCCCTCTTGGATAGAACGCTATGTTTCTTTTTCATTCCATTTTTCCCTATCCTAGTTTGCTGCCTCTCTCTTTCCATCACCACTACCACTCTGAATTTCTCTGGTTTTGTTTTTATTGCCAGCCAGGTGTTTCCAAACTTTGATAAGGAATTTGTGAGAGAACCAGATTACTTGTCTGATTTTAACATGTGGACAGAACAGCCCAAACAGAATATAGAATAGATCCTTTTCTCAGGCATCAGGAGGGGTATTATAAACCAGAAGAAGTCATGTTTTCTGTTTAGCTGGTTTAAGGTTTTAATTCTATATGACATTTAACATTTGTAGAACTAACCAAAAAAAAAAAAGTGCTGTATTGTAGTTTTTTTCCTAAGTTTGTTTCTACACTAGTGTTCCAATATTTTTTGTCTCTTGCAGGACAAAGCAGAACAGTTTTTTAGAAGTGGGCACACAAATAACTGGGCAGTTTTGGTAAGCATTTTGTATTCAATCTTCTTAAATAAAACACTGATCCTGCAGTTGTTGCATGGCAGTCTGCCCATATGCAACAAGCTGCAAGATCAAGACCTGGAAGTAAGTATAGCATGACTTTGAGTTATCCCTGCATGCCAGTTTGCTATATTACATTACCATTATCTCGTCTGCATAATTTAATTACAAGCATCCAGAACATTAATGCACATTTGAAGTATTTATAAAATTAACATTCCAATTAGAATGAAAACAAATGATTATGCTGTATATTATTACAGTCATGGTGGTTGTTGTTGTTGTTATTTTTTAAACATTTGCTTGGGTACAACATCTTCCTGATTTTGTTGTTTGTTTTGAAATTTGCTAAAGTCTGACAAGAAACTTTCTTCTTTTTTTAGTCTAATCTCCTAAAATAATACTTAGGATAAGAACTACTCGTCTTAATTTTTTATCTGGGTAACTTCAGATTGTATTATTCCATCAGTTTTTAATCAGGCTTCCTGAGCATAATGACTAATGATCAGTTCTAAAATATTATTTGAGCAGTCAGACATGACACTGTTTTTTCTAAGTATTAAAATATAGAAAAATAAAAGAAATTCAAGAGAAGACAAATAGATAATTAATTGAAAGAATAAGAATCATTCTCTTATTCCCTAGTGCACAAACTTAAAATTATTAACATTAAATACCTGTTTCTATTTCAATGTTAAAAGCAAGCAGAGAATTAAAATACAATTTTCTTTGGTCAGAGCAATACACTTGATACAAACTGGTAATAATAATGAGAGAAGTAGAAAGTTCTTAGTGCTGAAGGTACAAAGAGACCTGCTTTCTATCCCAGTCTTTGCCACTGATTTCCTGTGTGACCCTGAGGAAGTTACTTGCGGCCAGACTGTATTCTGTGCTATCCCAAATTGCCCAGAAATTTAGGCTCTGGCCTCATGCCAGCTATGCCTCATTTTCTCCATTTATAAAATAGGAGTGATAACACCACTTTTGAGGTATAAAATAAATGAATTAAAGTACTTGGAGGTTCACAAAAGAAAAATACCATAGAAGTGAAGTCTATTATTACTGTTTTGTTATCTGTCTAAGTCTTTGTACTGTGCTTGTCACTGATAGCTATATAAACAAAACTCAAGAGCTTGATATTCCAAAGCCTGTTTAACAGGCTGCTCACTCTCTATTTTGCCTAAATAGAAAAGCAACTTAAAATCATCTCTTCAGAAGATGCCCCTTTAGTTGATCATCTCCTATCTCAAAATACTTCTTTTTAAAGATTTTTTTAAGCTAAATTTCTTGCCTCCTGGCTAGTGTACTTTGTTAATCTGTACTTATTGCAGAATCTTATTTAATTGAGGCTGGGCAGTTTCTTCTATGTGATCATGATTTCTCAGAGCTCTTCTAGTAGATTTAACCTAACAAATGTCTCTTGTGTTGGTCAGCCTTCCAAGGATACTTACTGCTGTGCTAAATAGCAGCTACTCTCATGGCTTTCACTGATTGTTCTGGAGACAGCTTGAGCCTGGTTGGAAGCTAGAGCCTCAGTTCACAGTTCAGAAAGGGCCTGGGGTCATAATTCAACAAAGCAATTAAATGTGCTTAACTTTAAGTATGTTTAGGGAAATGTTGCATGACTTGGTCCTCTCTTGTGGGTTGGCACAAGCAGGCAAAGTCCTGAAATGGTGACACAGGCATGAACTAGGTAAATAACAGAACATGTGTTTTATTACTGGAACAGGTTGAAGAAGCAGATCTCCTCCTGCTGGTGATGGTGCTGACACCTAAAACCCTGCACCTTCCCTCAGGCAGGAAGGTCACCCTCCCCTCCTCTTCCTCTCAGGATTATGTCCTGGGTTCTCCTCTGGGAGGGGTCACACCCTTTCCGGGCTGATGATGGATGTGTAATGCACACAGAGCCAGCCAGTATAGTAACTCTATTATAATACTCAAAAGCTTCTAAGTGACATAGGAGCCTAACTTACAGTCAAGGGGAGTTGTCTGCCTAACTCCATTAGGCCCCTTTTAAAAGCATCGCTTTAAAAACCAGCTAGGCAGGATAGAAATCTCTCAGGAAGCTGGGGAAGGCAAAAGGTGGGGGTCTTATGATTCTCACTGAAAATTAAGTTGTTTAATTTTTCATGAGCCAGGTTCAGAGTAAAAATGATACAAAGCAAAACTTTTAAACTGGTGTCTACATCTAGTCAACTAAAAAGAATTGTAGGTTCAGTATATCTGACCCCAAGTCCTCCCTGCTTCTTCTTTGTGGCAGTACAATCCTGTTTTCTTCTATTTTAAAATGTCTTGTCTTTCCTCTTCTGTTCAAAAGAGCCCCCCCCCCCCCAAATATCCTGGCTAACTGGCTATAAAGGGAAAACTGTCAGTGACTGTACAGAAAATGCTATGTGATGCACAGAGGAACTATAGTTCTTTTTTCTAATCTGAGTTATGTTAAATTTAGATGTAATTTGTAAAAATGGTAAGTGAAATATCTTCAGACAGAAATGATTTTTTTAAAAGTTTTAAGTCTGTGATTTATGATTTTTGTTTCAGTTCTCATGCCTCTGTTACAGAGGATTGCAGGAAACATGCTTGATGTAGTAAGCTCACTTACAGGTTTTAATATTGCTCCATGCATCTGAAAGATTCTTTTCACCTATCATAGTATCTTGGCCATTAGTATTCATATTTATTTAGTCATTGTCTGTTCAAAGGCTCTGTAACATATAATACAATTATTGCTTCTTAAACAGTTTCTGAAAGTTACTTCTGACACTCTTCTTGTAGTTACATGCTTACTCGTATTTTAAAAAAAACTGACATATTGGTTGAAAATGTGCCCCCATACTGGAATGTGAACATTCCTAAATTGTGTGGGAGTTCTTATTCAAATTTTATGGCTGGGGCCCAACTCTAATGTTGTTATAGTTGACTCCCTAAAAACCAGATTCCCCCAGCAAAAGTTCCCCTCTTTCTACATGTGGACCTTGTATTCATTTGCTTACACTTTACCGCAACAGGGCAATCACAGAAATTTGAAATGGATAAGACCTTAAATAATCTAGCTAATCCATTTGTCAGTGCTGGATTATTCCCTATGGTACTTTTTTTTTTTTTTTGTACTTTATCCAGTTTTAAATGAAAGTGTTCTCTGTGGCTCAATACGTTAACATTTATTTTCAAAATATGAAAAAGCTTTTTCTGCAGAGAAAGTGTGTATTACTTATGGCATTGATTTCTAGCAGTTGCTAGGCCCTGATTGCTGGGTGACAAGTTTTTTGGCATCTCAGCAATCAATATCCATTGATGCATGTACTAATTCAGAATGCATTTCTTATATCTTCTAATATGCATTTATTTCTTTTTAACACTTAAAGGTGTGTACATCTCGCTTCTGGTTTAACTACCGTCATGTGGCAAATACGCTTTCAGTTTACAGAAGCGTCAAGAGACTAGGCATTCCTGATAGGTAAGAGAATCTTGACGAGCACAATTGTTTAAACTTGGATATTAAAGTAAAAGTTCAGTCTCATCTTCTGAAACAGGAATAAAATGCTGGTCTCTTCGTTTCATAATCAAGTAAAAGGTAGAGAGCACAGACTTAATTTACTGAAAATTGGAACAATATTATTGGAAAGGAAAATGAAAAAAAATATGTACCATGATGATTCCAAACAGAAACGGATAATTAGATCAAATTATGTGATGCTAACCAACCAGTTAATTGCACTGCTAATTAGTTTGGTGAATGCACAATGTGAGAAAATTGGTAAAATGTATTCAGAATTGATAGTGCAACTCTTTGACATGTACCTGTTACTGTATTGCAACTTCACGTCTAACATAACTAATGTCTTTTTAATATGCCTTTTGATTAGAGAACACTTCACTTAATGAGCAAGACTAAACACAGTACGAGTGCAGTGCTTCAGCTAAATCAAGGGCACACAATTAGAGTGAAGACCTCTAAATAACTGGTGTCTAACAAAGAAGCTCCTGCATGTCACAAGCTATATTAAAAAAAGACATTTTGGCTGGGAGTTTCAAAGGAGCCAGGAGCCTTTTCTGCATGCACAAGTTGGGCTGCTTTAACTACACCAGGATAGTGAAAAATGGCACAAACTCCATGGTGTGGATATGATTATATCAGTATAAAGGTGTCGTGTGGGAAGAGGAATAAGCAATACTAGTATAAGGCATCTTTATTCTGGTGTAACTACATCCACACTAGATTGTACTGGTATAACTGTTTTGGTAAATAATTACGTTTCTAGAAAAACTGAGCAGACCCATCCTAAGAGTGAGGTGCCCAAATACCATTGGATTTCAGTAGGAACTAGGCACCTAACTCCTTTGGCAATTCCAGTCTCAGTTTTATGTTATGTCAGAATAGAAAAACTAGGAGAATCTTTACCAGGGCTGACACTGAAAAGGAATTGGTTGTTTCATCATGAAAAAGCCAAGATCACATTAAGTTAATATCTCCCTATTTTATTAAAGTAATACCATAGTGAGACTATGATGCTGAGATCTATGTTCCCTTTATAATGTCGACAGCTGTAGTTTCAGAGTAGCAGCCGTGTTAGTCTGTATTCACAAAAAGAAAAGGAGTATTTGTGGCACCTTAGAAACTAACAAATTTATTTGAGCATAAGCTTTCATGAGCTACAGCTCACTTCATCGGATGCATTCAGTGTTCTTTAAGAGCTCAGCCCAGGGTATCACAGGGGAATTGCTAATGTGTGAAATGTGAAGGGTTGTCTTCAGTGGGTATTCAAAAACGTCTTCTCATGCTTTTTGGCCTTTTTTTATTTTAAATTTTAACCTGGTGATTGCTCTGTGATCGTGGGCCACTGTTAAAATGCTGAAAACTTAATCTTTGATTTGTGAGCATTCTTTCTTCACTCAACTTTCCAAATAGCAGCTCTCTACGTTTAAAAATTGTGTTATGTTTTTATTTGCGTTGTCTTCTGTACAAACTGTGTTTGTGTTAATAAGCTCAAATTAGCCAAGGTAGATGAGCGTAGATGAGATCTACTGGGGACTTGACAATACACACTTCTTTGAGGTGGATAGGGAGCATTGAAAGACTGAGCAGAGCAGTCTTTCCTGTTTTGGTTGAATGTACATGCAAGGGTCTTCGATTGTTTTGTTTTAAAAAGCTCTTACTTTATATTGGCTCCTGTCATAAATATAAAGGGAAGGGTAAACCCCTTTGAAATCCCTCCTGGCCAGGGGAAAGCTCCTCTCACCTGTAAAGGGTTAAGAAGCTAAAGGTAACCTTGCTGGCACCTGACCAAAATGACCAATGAGGAGACAAGATACTTTCAAAAGCTGGGAGGAGGGAGAGAAACAAAGGGTCTGTGTCTGTCTATAGTCTGTCTTTGTCGGGGATAGACCAGGAATGGAGTCTTAGAACTTTTAGTAAGTAATCTAGCTAGGTATGTGTTAGATTATGATTTCTTTAAATGGCTGAGAAAAGAACTGTGCTGAATAGAATAACTATTTCTGTCTGTGTATCTTTTTTGTAACTTAAGGTTTTGCCTAGAGGGGTTCTCTATGTTTTGAATCTAATTACCCTGTAAGGTCTCTACCATCCTGATTTTACAGGGGGGATTTCTTTATTTCTATTTACTTCTATTTTTATTAAAAGTCTTCTTGTAAGAAAACTGAATGCTTTTTCATTGTTCTCAGATCCAAGGGTTTGGGTCTGTGGTCACCTATGCAAATTGGTGAGGCGTTTTATCCAACATTTCCCAGGAAAGTGGGGGTGCAAGTGTTGGGAGGATTGTTCATTGTTCTTAAGATCCAAGGATCTGGGTCTGTAGTCACCTAAGCAAATTGGTGATGCTTTTTACCAAACCTTGTCCAGGAAGTGGGGTGCAAGGTTTTGGGAAGTATTTTGGGGGGAAAGACGCGTCCAAACAGCTCTTCCCCAGTAACCAGTATTAGTTTGGTGGTGGTAGCGGCCAATCCAAGGACGACGGGTATATTTTGTACCTTGGGGAAGTTTTGACCTAAGCTGGTAAAGATAAGCTTAGGAGGTTTTTCATGCAGGTCCCCACATCTGTACCCTAGAGTTCAGAGTGGGGGAAGAACCTTGACAGCTCCTACCAGAACTTTTCTTCCCAAAGGACAGTGAGGACCAGATCCCCAGCTGGTGTAAGGTGCTGTAGCTCCAGATTTGACTCTATCTTATTGAACTATACAATCTAGATAAAATAACATGCATGCAATAACTGTGCTGGATGGGGTAGAATCAGGGCACTAATGTCCTTAGAGGCTAATGTCTTGCTCATCTAAGACTGTCTTCACTGACAAAAAAAATTGTGTTAGAAATGGCAAGATAACTAACAGGCATTAGCTGTTCTGCTGTAAAAACCTAATGAAGACAGAACACTGTATTTTCACTGGGGGGGTTGGGGGGGTGTTGAGGTGGTGGGTTATAGTGCTGACCTTGCCTGGCAACCTCATGGTAAAAATGGCATGTGCCTTGTCTCTGCTTTGGATTTTACAGTGATATAACTATTGTGTGTTAGTGATCTCACTTTAAAAAACAGCTTTTTGTGTCAGTAAAGACACAGCCTAAGTTTGGGTGTTTATTTGTGGTGTTCGGAAGGGAAAGGAGGTCCTATTGGACTGGGACCTTGTTCGAGTGGTGATATGTTGTCATTTACCTGAAGTGTCCCTAATAAGAAGTCTGCTCAAGTTCTGTCCCTGCGTGACTGTGCACATGATGGGTTGGTGTGTAAATTAGGGGTAAATCCATGCTCTTATGCACTATTTATATTTCCAGGACTCAATCTTTCATGCCCTGCCTATTCACTATGTGTAATTTTTCCCAGCCTATGGGTAGGATCCTGCTGTCAGTTGAGTCAGTGACAAAACACTCTGACTTCTGTGGGTACAGGACTGATCACTAGACACACAACCTCATTGAAAGGAAAATAAGCTTTCTGCTTGTCAAAACTATGTGAAGGGATCTTGGGATTAATTGCTCTGCTGTTTCTGTTTGGCAAGATGAGGATCAAGACTACACTACAGACATCTGCCAGCACAGCTGATGTCAGGGGTGTGAAAAGGTCTAATCCTTAATCAACATAGCTGTAACAACTATGAAGACCCTAGCATAGATGCAGCTATGCCAATAGAGCTCAGCATTTTTAACAGCATAGCTCGTTTTGCTCCCTGGAGTGTTTTAACTATTTTGATATAGCTGAGTCTACACTAGGAACCCATTGGTGGTATAGTACACTGGTATTTCTATACTGGTAAAGTGCTCTTAGTGTAGTCACAGACAAGAGCTAAACTGGCTTGAGTGAACAACCATTTTCAGTACATCAGAGGAAGGCAACATTCTTAGTCACAGTTGAAAGTCACAGTTGAGAAAGGAAGAAAGAATCCCAGGTGTGTGACTGCACACAGGCTGACTGTTTGAGAAACATTTTTATACCCTGTACTTTGTATCAGGACAGGCTATCTGTTTGAGTATATTTATAGTATGTCTGATGCTGGATAGAGCTGTCTAGGTGCCCTTAACTTCTTGCCATGTGCATGTCTGGTAGTTTCAACAATGTCATTGCCCCCACAGCTCCCATTAAAACTCAGGTCTGTAGAAAGCAGCCGATCTCTTCCCTTTTTATTGTCTCACTTTGCAAAAGCTTTGTGATGGGAGAATAATTCTTGTTTTATTGCTGCCTTGTCCTCTCGCCTCCCTGTTGTTTCACCCGGTTGTCTTGTCATAAACCTAAAATGTCAGCTGTCTAGGTCAGGTTCTCTGTAGTTCTTGTTTGCCCAATGCCTACTACAATGGAGACCATGGTTGAGGATCCCAGACACTATTGTAGTACAGATAACATGGCAAAGGAGTACTGATTTGTTAAGCCTCTCTGAGAAGTAGAGGGGAACAAACTGAAGTGAAATGGGATGAAAAAGTCCCGAAGGCAACAAGGGGCAAAGTGGAACCAAGCAGCTTTATGCAGAATGCTCTTCTTAAACACCATAAGTAAAAACAATGGAAACGATGCTCCTTGTAGCATTAACTGCTGCTGCATGTTTTCCCCTCCCAACAGAGGTACAGGGCCTGGAATGGTTGGTGGTAACATGGGTTGATGGGAAGCTGTTCAGCCAGATGAAAGGATGGTTCCCGAGATCAGCATGGAGGTTGAATCTCTCTGCGGGACTGGAGTTTGTCTTTCCCATGAACATTGTAGAGTTTGGAAGCTGCCCCTCAGATCTCTCCTTTCTCTATGCCCATAGGAAGTTTCCTCGGCCTGCTGTCCCACTTCTTTAGGTTTTGCTGTAGGACAACATGTTAAGCCCCAGACTGTTTTATTTGCGTAGAGTAGCTTTGTTTTATCCTGAGTTGAGTCATATTAATGTTTAATCAAGTCTAATAATAAGGGAAAATGTTCCCCAGGTCAGTATTTGTGCTAGTAGGAGGAAAGCTTCTTTCTGGAGTAATACTACATCCTGGAAGACTTGTCCTCATTCTTCATTATTCTTCATATTCTGAGGAGAAATTGCTGTGCCCAAGGGGTTGTGCGTGAAGAGAAAAAAAATATCATCTGCTGCTGTTCAGAATAATCCGTAGGTGTTAACAACAGTGACTGTATTAATAGGGTTTAACAGTTGGGTCTTGAGTACTTGGAACTTGACACTTTTTTCAAGTGTGACCCACCTTCTGTTTGACTTTGAGTCTTTAAGCTCTTTGAGGCAGCAGCCATCCATTTTTGTGAAGTACTGTGACGTTGAGCATGTTGTTAGTGCTAAACAAATAATTCCGTTACGGTAACAAACAAAAAGCTTTATGTGGTAGTGTTATGATGGTAACAGTGTTCCTTGGGGAAATAAGGTATTACCAAAGTAACTTGTACTTATACTCCAGGCAATTTTCTAACTGCTATAGAATCTTGTTTCAATAATGAGTAGAGTCCTGCATGGATACAAAATTTTTATCTTCAGACGATCTGCGATCAGCAAGCATAGTCCATGGATATAAAGCGGATATCCACAGATTTGCAGGGCTCTCATAATGGGTCATGTTTGTTGGCTTCATTATCTGCAGTTTTCCTTTTGTTTATTGTATTAAAATAGAATATCTGAAATTGTGTTGTTTTGTTTTTCCCAGTCACATTGTCCTGATGCTGGCAGATGATATGGCATGTAATCCCAGGAATCCCAAACCAGCAACTGTGTTTAGTCACAAAAACATGGAGCTAAATGTTTACGGGGATGATGTGGAAGTGGACTATAGAAGCTAT